>NC_137325.1:79341368-79941368 GCF_965287045.1 Carcharhinus amblyrhynchos | reverse complement strand
ATCAGTTTCCGCTTGTCTAACAGTGATGGGCAGCAGCTGCTTTGTCCAGTTGGATTGGAGATGAATGTTGTCTTTGTTGAACACCTCCAGCACAAGGAAGGGGAGCAGGAGAATTGCAGTTTGGATGGAGGTTTCAGAGGACGACTTGGGGTGAGTAGTGGTTGGGTCAGGGACATCTACAGGGGCCGGAGCTCTGTGAGGAAAGGGGTGGGTGGGGTCAGAGCATGTTGAGGAACAAGAGGGCATCAAAGAACAAGGGGGAGTGGGTTTGGAGTGTGGAAATGTTCACCAGGGAGAGCCTGGTATCTTGGGTGCAATCAGGTTGGCGGGGAAGCCAATAGGAAATACAAAATGAGAGGTCAGAAGGGTGGGTCCAATACCACCCAATGTTGAATCCTGATTTCTAATTGAGGAAACTGTCTGACTTGTGGAAGATCCATATTTACAGAGGGGAACTTTGATTCAGTAGTGGGGACAGGTCCAATCTGAGGCAGTTGAAAATCTAAGAGGATGAGTCAAGGGATTCTAAGGACACGTCAAGGATGATGGGGGTGGTGTAAGGTCTAAGATTGGAGGGGAAATGTCATCAGTGAGGCATTAGTCATTTGGAGGAATTAGAATATCTACAGTAACTGTTACCACGGGTGATGGTTCTGGGGTAAACGGGGAAAACACGTAGTGACACTTGGAGGGTTAAACTTATTGGATTCAAACTCGAAGGTGATAGAGAGAGGTTGGATGGTGAGAAATTCCAAGTGAAGGGTGATTCTGGTTCTTTTACTGTTTCTCCAGACATACAGTCAGCTGGCAGGAGTCCAAATTCAAGTGAGAGGATAGCACTGGGGGTGGGAGGAGATTTCCATGAGAGGAGTTGAGAATCTCACTTCCTGACAGCTGTGTGAATGAAAGCCATGCACTCAGAGGAGTTCATATCATTAACTGCCTTCTTCACACAGTTCACATGATGGAATTCATAGGGTGTGAATCTGACGACCTCAGGAGCCGCGGGAGAGAATGCAACAAGAGAGGGCTGATTCTGGCTACCATCAGAGGCCACAAGACATCAGCATTAGGAGAGAAAGAGGCTGGCCTGGAGGCAGATATCCAGGGAAGGTACTGTAGACAATGGACTCTGGATAATGGATGGTTGGAGTTCATCACCATCCAATCTCTATCACCTTTGAGTTTGAATCCAATAAGTTTAACCCTCCAAGTGTCACAATGTGTCTTCCCCATTTACCCCAGAACTTCCGTACCATCACCCGTGGTTAACCCTGTAACAGTTACTGTAGATATTCTAATTCCTCCCATTGACTAATGCCTTGCTGATTTCCCCTCTGATCCTAGACCTTAACAAGCCTTCAGGGTGAGAATTAACTACCTGCAAATATTGGAGAGGAAATGCTAGAGATGGCTGAGGCTATCTTGGGAAGCAGAGATTTGTGCGATCCTGCAGCACGACCTTCAGCCGCATGGATTTAGTTGGAACTCCAAGCCAGTGGCCTTCAAGATGGCTTTGGTGATCAATCTTCTCACCAGGTGTGCTTTCCAGAACTCGACGGACAAGATGTGTGCCATTTCACACACTGCCGTACAGATGCCTGAAAGAGGTGACCAGTGCCTCTTCCGTCATGCAAATGTATTCGCCAAATTCCCCACAGGTGAGGACAGCTGTGTGGCCAGGGTATTGGGCTTCAAAGCCAATGCACATTTCCCCCGAGTGTAGGAGGTTATCAACTAGACTCATATGGCTAACAGAGCTCATAACTACTAGTGGCATATGTGAACCACAAAAGCTTTGAGATCCTGCATCATCCTTTCTTTGACTACATTCACAACAGTCCAGTTAACCCCATTGAGAGTAATCTTGGACACTGTTTATAAGGAAGGGCCAGCTGAGCCTACATGTTCAGCCATGTCACACAGACCGGTAAATACTAAACTGGACAAAGACTGAGTGCAAACATGAAACATTGTTTCTCCCTCAACAAAGAAAATGTCCCTAACTCCTCTGTCACCATTAATGTGTGCGAACCACGAGACATACCTGTACATTTTGCCCACTGACCGAGTCTCAATAAATAACGATAATGTACGCACAGATAAATTGAAACCAATGTATTATGGAATGATTCCAAGTGAAACTCGAGTTGTGCTCTCAATTCTTATGTAAATGACATTGTAGTTGGGCGGGGAAGTTGTGACCATGGTGCAGAGCCTCTCTATTCCCCTCACATTATTCTCAAGTGTGGTACCCAGAATTAGACACAGTACTCCAGTTGAGGCTGAACCAGTGTTTTAGGCAGGTTTGTCATAACTTCCTTGCTTTGATACTCAATGCCCTTATTTAAGAAGCTCAGGATCCAGTGTGCATTATTAACCACTTTTCTCAAAGAGCTGCCTCTCCTCGTTCTTCCCACTGAAATGAATCACATCACACGTTTCAGCAAACAATTTCATTTGCCACTTGTCCACCGGCTTGCCTACGTCCGTAGGAGTTCAACAATATTCTCCTCACAATTCACAATAATTTCAAGTTTTGAGTTCTCTGCAAATTTTGGAATTGTATGTGCAAATAATAAGCCAAAAATCCCTCATTTATGAAGGCTACTTGGGAGGGTAGAAGGTGAGGAGATGATGGAATTTAAAACAAGATCTAGCCTTCTTGAATGATGAGAAATTTCAGTGAGATGGAGTACAAACTTCTTCCTATCCACAAACCTCAACACCACACCCCACTCTCCTGATGCTGGTATCAGGGCAGAAGGTGAGACTGACATCATGTCATCTACTGAACAGCTGACTAGTTAGAGCCATAGAATCTCCACAGTGTAGAAAGAGGTCATGCGGCCCATTGAGTCTGCACTGACTCTCTGAAAGAGCATCCTACGCAGGCCCTCCTTTCCACCCTATGCTGATCAGCCTAACCAACACGTCTTTGGACATTAAGGGGCAATTTAGCATGGCCAGTCAACATAGCCCACATGTCTTTGGATTGTGGAAGAAAACCAGAGCCTCCAGAGGAAATACACACATACACAGGGAGAACGTGCAGACTTCACACTGTCACCCAAGACCACAATTGAACCCAGGTCCCTGGCATTGTGAGACAGCAGTGCCAACTGTTGTGCCACTGTGCATGCATAACTATGAGCTCTATCAACCCCTGCATCCCCCACCCTCACCCAAACCCTCAATTCTTTGCTTCAAAAGTGATTTGTGCATTGGAAACACCCCAGCTCACTGAAGGTAAGTTGTGGCTCCACACTGCTGCATGGAAATCCACAAATGGTACAGTTCACAACAGCCAACTTCATTTTATGGAAATGACTCTGTCCCTGGGGCTGGATCGAACTCAGGGTCAGGAAAAAGACAGACTGCTTGGTGGAAAGTCTTTACCACTACACTTCTGACAGTGCAGTTAGCCTCCAGCTATAAAATGTTTGCATTTTATGTATCAGTCCTTTGTCATTGCCAAATCTACTGACTGCTTTAGCAACTGTTCAATGCGAGAGCATCAGCTGTTCAGATACTGTCTGAATTGCATAACAAAAAGTTGCTAGTTTATTCAAATGTATTTTCCGCAAGAATTTTATGTAATAAACTGTTACTATGTAGAACACTGAAGCAATGAAGTAACATGATGCTTGAGACATTCAGAATGAAAATATTACAGCAAGTTGGCTCCTGTTCAAAACTCTTCATTATTTGACTTGGCATCTTGTGTAGCCTCAAGTTGCGACTCTGAGGCTTTTGATGATTTTGGCTCAGGTTGATATTATATTTGCTGTTGGGTCAGGCTGGATTCCAACACTGACAATTTTTTTTCTGATGGTATGAACATTGTAACTTGGATTAACCTGGTCAAAATGTGGCATAAGGGAGGTGCCAGTTTTGCAGTTCACAACAGCAGCCTGCTGTTCCACATACTAGAATGTCATGCCATCAAGTACAAGGCACTAATCAATGCTTCGTGATCACATTCTGGTACCATAGATAGCTAGCTTTGGGTAAAAAGCATGAAATTAGGTTTCTTTCACCAGCAAGTACATTTAGAAATGTATTTGCAAATTGACAGTGAATATAGGTTAGCAAAATTAGGGCTCATCCAGCAATCAATCTAGCAATTTCATTCTCCATCATGTGTATCAAAAAGGTTGTATCAGTCTCACCTCCTCAAGCTTGGTCAAACAGAGAAGGAGTGGAGGTAAATGGGGACAGATTGGGCTTCTGTTCAAGGAAAAAGTGGAGAGCCTTTAGATTATCCTTGCTGATAATGCTATCAATGGATGGGGTGGTGAGCATTCAGCAACATGTGTATTCAAGACAGTGGCTTAACTAAATGGTGAAATTACAGATCTGGCATCAAATCAGCCTAAGGCACTGACTAGCATCATGGATCAGACGACATAAGACCAGGCCCTCTGTGTAACGGGACATAGCTGCTACAAAAGATCTAAATTTAAAAAACTGAAATGTGGTGTAAAATAAGTAAGATTCATGGGTAAAGACAGCTAGTATATCAATCAAATCATCTAACTTTATTTTTACCCTTGGTTATCTTCTGCATTTGAGTTTGTTTAAATTTATTCCTATCTCTAATTGCCCTTGAACTTGTTCAGCCATTTCAGAGTGAACCACATTGCAATGGATCTGGAGTCACATGTAGGCCAGACCAGGTAAGGATGGCAGATTTTCTTCCCAAAAGGGTTCTTAGCAACCGTCAACAATGCTCATCATTAGACTTTGAATTCCTGATTTTTGTTGAATTCAGATTGCACCATCTGCCATGGCTGGATGTGAACCCAGATCCCCAGAATATTACAGACACAAAAACAAAAAATGGTGGAAAATCTCAGCAGGTCAGATAACATCTGTAGAGATGTTTCGTGTCTGAATCCAGACTTAGAACGTTGGCTCTATTCTCCTGCCGCAGATGCTACCAGACTTGCTGAGATTTTCCAGTATTCTCTGTTTTTGTTTCAGATTCCAGCAGTATGTTACCTTTAGTCCAGAGTATTACCTTGGATTACTAGTTCAGTGATAATACCGTCACACCACCACCTCCCCACTGTGCAAATGCAACGTGAAAGATGTCCTCTTTGGAATGAAAATCAATGCGGGGAATTTTCTAGTGCCACCTCCCACAGGAATCGTAGCAGGCAGTGGGGAGGGGGAAGGATTGGGGGTGGTTGGGGGGGGGTGGGGGGGATTGGGGGTGGTGGCGGGGAGAGGGGGAGCATTGTAGGTGGACCATGCAAAGGTCCACTAACCTCGGGCAGGATTTTCTGGTTTTGGGGCAAGCGCAGCCAAATAATCTCACCCCAATGGATTCCAACTGCAAGAAATGTGCCTGCTGAGTAAATCTAGAGTCTGCCATAAGCTAGACAAAGGCAATACTGCCATTCCTCCAGCATCATGAGCAGGAAACATGCACCATTTCTAATTAATTTACCTCGTGGGAAACTAACATCACAATTGATGTTACTTTCCATTGACGACAATGGAGAGTGAAAACAGGCAGGGTATAAAACACTCAACTCATCTGAACCCATCAAAGTTCGAAGTTTATCTATTAGTCACAAGCTGGCTTACATTAACACTGCAGTGAAGTTACCGTGAAAATCCTCTAGTCGCCACACTCCGGCATCTGTTCGGGTACACTGAGGGAGAATTTAGCATGGTCAATGCACCGAACCAACATATCTTTGGACTGTGGGAGGAAACCCAGTAAAAAGTCTGACAACACCAGGTTTTAGTCCAACCAATTTATTTGATAGTAAACTCACAAGCTTTCGAGGGGACTCCCTCTTCGTCAGGTGAATGGAGAGTTCTGGCCTCGGACAGAGCATATAAAGCACAGACAGTTTAGAGATTACTGATTAGAATGCGAATCTTTACACCTAACCTGCTGTTCAAGTCCTAAAGTGGCCGACAATGTGTGCGGAAGGAGCACTGATCACAGGTTAAAGAGATGTGTATTGTCTCCAGACAGCACAGTGAGTGAGGTTTTGCAAACCCAGGCAAGTCACGGGGGTTACAGATAGTGCGACATGATCCCAAGATCCCTGTTGAGACCGTCCTCATGTGTGCGGAACTTGGCTATCAGTCTCTGCTCAGCGACTCTGCGCTGTCGTGTGTCGTGAAGGCCGCCTTGGAGAACGCTTACCCGAAGGTCAGAGGCTGAATGCCCATGACCACTGAGGTGTTCGCCAACAGGAAGGGAACAGTCTTGCCTGGTGATTGTCGAGCGATGTTCATTCATCCGTTGTTGTAGCGTCTGCAGCAACAATCACCAGGCAAGACTGTTCTAATCAGTAATCTCTAAACTGTCTGTGCTTTATATGCTCTGTCCGAGGCCAGAACTCTCCATTCACCTGACGAAGAGGGAGTCTCCTCGAAAGCTTGTGAGTTTACTATCAAATAAATCGGTTGGACTAAAACCTGGTGTTGTCAGGCTTTTTACTGTGTTTACCCCAGTCCAACGCCGGCACATCCACATCATGACTACGGAGGAAACCCAGGCAGACACAGGGAGAATGTGCAAAACTCCACACAGACAGTAACCCAAGCCAGGAATCAAACCCAGGTCCCTAGCACTGTGAAGTAGCAGTGCTAACCACTGAGCCACTGTGCCGCCCTGTTTTCCAGCAGGCAAATTTAGTTACCACATCTTCACTACCTTCACCTAAGACATTGATATGAATTGTAAAATGTCGAGAGTCCAACACAGACCCCTGTAGGGCTCCATTCGTTACCTACTGCCACTTAAAAAAAGACCCATTCATGAATACTCTTTTCTGCCGACAAGCCAATTTTCTTTCTGTACAATTATGTTATCCCTCCAGCGTGAGCTTTCATTTTCCATAATAACCTTTGATATGGTACTTTATCAAATGTCTTCTGGAAGTCCAAGTATTGTACATCTACAGACTTCCCTTTATCCACAATGTGTGTTACACCTTCAAAGAGCTCTAGTAAATTTCTCTTTCACAAACCATGCCAACTCTTCCTAATTACCTTCAGCTGTTTTCAGTGCCAGGCGATATCCTCCTTAGTGATTGATTCTAACACCTTTCCCACAACAGATGTCAAGCTCACTGGCCTGGGTTCCCGTCTTTTGCCTCCTTCCCTTGAATAAGGGGTCATATGTGCTTCTTCCAAGTCTGATAGAACCTTTTAAAAATCTAGTAATTTTTTCAAAATTAACAGCAACACATCTACTATTTCATCTTTTTTAAGACACTAGAATGAAGTCGATCAGGACTCTTATCAGCCCACACTTTGATCAGTTTGCTCAGTAGGGTATTATGTAATAATTTGTGAACATCCCCAGTTCTAACCTTATAATGAAGGTACATCATTGAAGAAGCAGCTGAAAATGGATGGGCCTAAGACACTATCTTATTTGTAAAGGGATATCTACTTAGTCAAGTAAATTCTGTGCCATTTTCTAACCTGTTACAAACAATGCATAGAATATGCCAGGGTGCAATAATTCTGACAAAGGAGATCCCTGCTTCCATTGAATGCTCAACATGATTAAGCATAAATACAGGGAGGGAATTTTTATGTTAACTGGAGCTCTGCTGCTCTGTGCAACCATCCACCAGTGATAATTGATGTGTGTAAAGAAATTTCTCTGAACAGTTCTCCTTACCCCCTGAATAATTATTTAAAATTTATCTCCTTTTTCACTGACATCCAAACCAAATGAAATGTTCTTCCCATAATCATTCTGTCAAAAGTCTCACAATTTTAAAAGCTTTTTCTTAAATCACTCCCTTGCCTTCTATGATCCACAGAAGAATGTCCCAAAATCTCACATCTCTCATCACAACTACAGTCTCTAATCTCTGGTACAATGTACTTACATAGGAGCAGAAAAAGGTATACCTTAAAATGAAAAGGTAATCTACTTAATTAGCAATGCAAAGTTGTCTAAATGACAAGTGCCATAAACAGCAGGAGGTAGAAAAAACTAAGCAGTCTTACAAGCAGCAGATCGAAATGAATACTTTGTAATCTCTTGTGTCAGAGATGCTTTGGACCAAGGCATTTCTGGATTTTGGAATTTTCTGGATTGTAGAATAACGTTAGAATACCTAACAATAAATCTGTGAACCAGATAAAAACATGTACCTGACACAGAAAAGTGACAAAATGTTACAAAGCATGAATAACAATTTCTTATTTATCCAAATACTGTATATTCCGTGTTTCCAAAGTACTATACTAAAATAATACTGATGATGTCAAGAGAATAGATGATTCCATACACTGCTTTATTTCACCAATAGTTTAAAGTTTATTTATTAGTATCACAAGTGGGCTTACATTAACAGCGCAATGAAGTTACTGTGAAAATCCCCACACTCCGGCGCCTGTCCAGGTACACTGAGGGAGAATTTTAGCAAGACCAATGCACCTAACCTGCACGTCTTTTGAGGGAACCAGGACATCCAAAGGAAACCCATGCAGACATGGGGAGAATGTGCAGTCTCCTAACAGACAGTGACCCAAGCTGAGAATTGAACCAAGATTCCTGGTGCTATGAGGCAGCAATGCTAACCATTGTGCTACCGTACTGCCAATGATTGTGAAAGGTAGTTGCTGAGCATCAAAAGTAAGAGCCATGTTTGGTTGAGAATGCTGTTTGCAGAAATTAGGCTTGGAGATTTGATGGTATACTTGCCAGGACCTTCCAAAATTATCAAACATTTTCTGCAACATCATTAGTTTCACATAATTTGGCTGCTGCTACTTTAATTTCTCTTCGATCCTATACACATGATTTATATCTTATTGGCTTATAAAACTTTGCTGTTCTAGAAAATGGATGAAGCAGGAGGCCAGATTTATCCCTTCCTCCATTATAATCTTTTCCTCAGGAACATTATCTTCTTAATCACTGTCCTCATTCCCCACAGATTTAGGATGCAGAATGACCTCTTGATGTTTAGTTTTGAAATGGTGGTCCGTCCAGCAGTCAGCACCACACATGGATTTCATTAGACACATATCCTATCTGTCCCACTGTCTGGTGATAGCATAGTCAATTAGATGTTGATAGTTAGAATGGGGATGCATCTGTGGCATCTTGTTGTGATTAGGAAGGCAGAAACTGTGTTGGTGATGAAAAACCCATGTTCATCACACACCTTCAGCAAGAGGAGGCCATTTCTATTACAACTATCATCCTCATTTTCCCATGACTGGTGATCTGCACCAGGAACGATGAGCTTGTCTTATTTTGACACTGTAACTATCAAAGCGTCTTCATAGAGTTTATTCTTGACTTCATCAGGGTTGATTATGTAGGGGCATGCGCATTGATGAGTGATGCTTGCCTGTTGCCATGCAGAGAGAGTTTAAGCACTACCAGACAATCACTACCAGAACAGGTGCTGGAGTGTGGGGATTTTCACAGTAAGTTCATTGCACTGTTAATGTAAGCCTAATTGTGACACTGATAAATAAACTTTAAACTATTGGTGAAATAAAGCAGTGTATGGAATCACCTCAGAAAGACAAGTTGGCATATTGACGAGATAGTTCACGGCAGCGAAGCCAATGCCAGACAGGTCTTGCTGTCTTCCTCAGGTAGATGAGTCTTGTTGAGGACAACGAGCTAGATATTGTACTTTGACACAACCAGAATAGTTCTTCTCTTAAGTTTATCAGCTGTAGTGTTGTTGATAAGGCTGCGCATATTCCATGGCCCAGTGTTGATTGGGCTCAGCTTATTCTGAGATTGTCTTATGACTGCGTTGTTAGGATCCCTGCCAGCTGCAGCCTGCTGTGAGGGATAGGCATGATGTGACACTAAGATAAGTCAATGATGGATGGTCAAATGGGGATGTGAGGAAGTGCTGAAGCAGACAGATAGGTGCACCTGCAAAGTGAGTTAACATATGGAGTGATGTGCTGGGGTAGGCTTGGGAAGGCAGTACAAGGTGGAATTGGTGGGATTTGCAGGCCAAGGGAGGCATCAGTAATGTGTGATGTTGCCTTGCAATGATATGAATCCATTTCTGCAGATGCTTTCTGCACTGAAACTACAGACTATCCTTTAATTTTCATCCTGAAGCTAGATACAAATTCTGTGGCTGTATTAAAAAGCCACTGACAAAGGTACAACTAAAAATTCTAGGTTCCTCCTGGCTGCTGGGTGATCCAACGCCAGTGGGCCCAGAAATTTAAATCAAGTCAATAATAGTAAATCTTCTCCCCATTTACTATTATTGGACAAGAGATTTTCCAAAATACTTTCCTATTAAATGAGTAAAAGTAAGCAGAGCAAGTAATACCCCAGAGATTTACATTTTGTGCGGCGCACATGAATCTTGGTTCATCTAAAATTCTATAGAATTAACCAACATTTTCACTACATGCAGTAAGTAGTATTTATTCATCCTTTAGTATTATGTTATCATGTGGGATTACATCACAGTTAAGTGCTACCTGCATTCAGGAGTAACTATAGTCAGAATTTCCCCCTGCATCATCGGGAAAATCATAACAAGACAGATATTTTGCATGAGCCTTTACCTCCTGAGACTTTCTTGTGAGGATGTGGTAGGCCTGAGGTAAAATAAATTGGCCAATATCTTGTTAGCTTTGGCCAGAAAGTTAGTTACCTGGCAAGGCTCAGGCCGGAACCAACTATGTTTAAAATGGGACCTGAATTAAGTTGCAATGCAATGGCTATGAAGAATTATCGTCTATTGTTTCAATTTTAAAAAATGGAGTTACTTGCTTATAAATGTTTCAGTAGTACTGAAGCAACATATCTGTTTTCAGAAGCATAGCCTGAAAAATCTACATTGTGACATTACTATACAAATATTTAATACACTTTCATCATTGTTATTCTAACTTAGATACCAGCCAATTTATCTTAAGTGGCTTAATACCTCATGAACATAGTGATTGAAGAATTATATTCAAATGTGATAGGTACACGAAATACAGAACAGTATAGTTTCCAGTTGACTGTCATCATTGCAATAAAGTTTGTCAAGTAATTATTTTAATTTAGCTTTTGACAATTGAATGCTACTCATTTGCCCCAGAATTTAGGCACATGGACCATGATTCATGGTAACTGCTAGAGACCAGGAGGATAGGGCACACAATTTGTCTACCCAAATCAACTCCCTGATAGTAGCAGGCCACGAGTAGACCCCGCACAGCCATGGATGCTGTTGTTGTACAGACGCACTGTGCACACTACAGGAGGTTGAGTACATTGCAAGGAAACCAAGCGCACCAAGCCACCCTCCATTTCTAAAAGTGCAGTCAATGTAAAACAGAAGTTCTAGCAATGCACTGCAGGCTGCTGAATAATTATTATGATGTGGGTATGCCGGCGTTGGACTGGTGTAAACACAGTAAAAAGTCTGACAACACCAGGTTTTAGTCCAACCTAAAACCTGGACTAAAACCTGGTGTTGTCAGACTTTTTACTGAATAATTATTACTTAGGGACAAGGTTAAACACATCAGGCAAAGATGAGGTTCCCCAAATTAATAATGCAGCGCTAAATGAGGAATGTAGAGACTTCAAAGTCAGGAAGGTGACCAATGACCGAATTGTCAGTCGATAAGTAATCAGCACTGGATTGCCACTCTGCTTACCCTAAACTCAAACTGCACATTTCTCACCCAGACATCTGACCTGGTCATGCTGAGAGGCGTGCAACATAGCAGTTCCACGTGCTCCTTCTGTGCTGTGCAATAGTGTTGGGGAAGGTGAAATGACCTCCCATTTTGAAGCACCAGCTAATGTGAAACAATAAGGTTTCAGGCACTTCTTCTTCCTCCTCCTCCTCCTCTTCCAGCTGTCATGCCAGTCATAGCTTAGTTTGGTAGCACTCCTCCCTCTGAATCAGAAGATTGTGAATTGAAATCAAATTCCACTCCAAGATTTAAGCAAAAGAGTCAAAGCTGACATTCAAATGCAACACCAAGAGAGTTCTGCACTGTCAGAGGGGCTCTCTTTCAATAAAATGTAAAAGCCAAGGCCCCATCAGATATGGGGAGGTTTGTTGATCATTGCACAATCATCAGCACCATTTGCAACTCCTCAGATGCTGATCTTCAAATGCAACAGACATGGACAATATCCAGCTTGGGCTGACAATTGAAAAGTCTGCAGAACTCCCTCAGGATAGCGTCTTTGGCCCAATCATTTTCAGTGCTTTGTCAACGGCCCTCACTCCGTTATAAGGTCCAAAGTGAGGATGATTGCACAATGTTCAGCACTACTTGTGACTCCTCAGATATTGAAGCAGTTCATGTTCAAATGCAACAAGACCTGGACAATATCCAGGCTTGGGCTGACAAGTAGCAATTGCACCACACAAATGCCAGGCAATGACCATCACCAATAAGAGACCTCTAACCACTGCTCCTTGACGTTCAGTGGTGTAACTATCACTGAATCCCCCACTATCAACATTCTTGGGGTTACCATTGACTAGAAACTCAACTTGACTACCACAGAAACACAGTGGCTACAAGAACAAGTCAGAAGCTAGGAACACTGTGGTGAATAACTCACCTCCTGACTCGCCAAAGCCTTCCCAAGGCACAAGTTAGGAGTGTGATGGAATACTCCTCACTTGCATGTATGGTTGTAGCTCCAGCAACACTCACAAAGTTTGACACTGTCCAGATCAAAGCAGCCCGCTTGATTGGCACCACATCCACAAACATCCACTCCCTCCACCTCCAATGCTCGATGGCAGCAGTGTGCACTATCTACAAGATACACTGCAGGAATTCACCGAAGATCCTTAGGCAGCACCTTCCAAACCCACAACCATTTCCATCAAGAAAGACAAGAGCAACAGATACATGGGAACACCACCACCTGCAAGTTCCCCTTCATGCCACTCACTATCGTGACATGGAAATATATCACCATTCCTTCACAGTCACTGGGTCAAAATCCTGGAACTCCCTCTCTAACAGCACTGTGGGTGAATCCACAGTATATGGATTGCAGCATTTTTCACAAAGGCAGCTCATCGCTAGCTTCTCAAGGCCAACTGGGAAAGGGCAATAAATGTTGGCCAGCCAGCAATAGCCATGTCCTACAAATGAATAAAAAAGTAATGACAAATGTGATCAAGTTAAATCCCACAGAAGCTTAATTGGACTTGTATAATTACTATGGCTACAAGAGCAGTTGAGAGGCTGTGAATCCTGTGGTGGGCAACTCACCTCCTGACTCCCCAAAGTTATCTATGGGAGGCAGACCCCCTCCACCCCAAGGGACAGACTCCCCAGCAGACCACCCCCACCCTACAGCCCACCCTGAACACTGGCCTCCCTCCAGCCCTAACCAATCCCAGTGCAGAGTGGCAGCAACATCCCCCCACACCCACCAATTGCCCCTAGGCCCTGCCCACAATAGGCCTTCTTGACCTGCTGTACTTCACATGGTGGGTCATGGTGACTGCCCTTGATATCAAGGATTGTGGCATCAAGGACCCCTAGCAAAACTGAAGTTAACAGGAGTCAAGAGGAAAACTGGTTGCAGTCATACCTGGCATAGAGGAAGAGGGTTGTGGCATTAATAACAATGCTATTAGGGCGGGTGTTCTAGGATTTGATCTTATGACAGTGAACATAAGAACATAAGAAATAGGAGCAGGAGTAGGCCATCTAGCCCTTCGAGCCTGCCCCGCCATTCAATAAGATCATGGCTGATCTGTCGTGGCTCAGTTCCACTTTCCCGCCCTCTCCCCATAACCCTTAATCCCCTCTCTTATCAAAAACCCATCAACCTGCTTCTTAAAAATATTTAGCGAGGCAGCCTCCACCACTTCAACGGGCAGAGAATTCCAGAGATTCACCACCCTTTGAGTGAAGAAGTTCCTCCTCAACTCCGTTCTAAACCGCCCCCCCTTTATCTTGAGGCTGTGCCCCCTAGTCCTACTGTCCTTTCTGAGCGGGAAGAGTCTCTCCACCTCTATCCTATCCAACCCATTCATCATCTTATACGTCTCAATGAGATCTCCCCTCATTCTTCTAAACTCTAACGAGTACAAGCCTAGTTTATTCAGCCTCTCCTCATAGCTCAACCCCCTCAACTCCGGCATCAGCCTAGTAAACCTCCTCTGCACTCCCTCCAAGGCCAAAATATCTTTGCGCAGGTGCGGCGCCCAAAACTGCACACAGTACTCCAGCTGCGGCCTCACCAATGCCCTATACAGCTGCAGCAAGACCTCCCTACTTTTATATTCAATCCCCCTCGTGATGAAAGCCAGCATCCCATTCGCCTTCCTGACCACCAATGATAAATTCCCGAGTCAGGATGGTGTGTGGCTTGGAGGGAACTTCCAGGTAGAGGTGTTCCCATGCACCTGCTGTCTTCATCCCTAAAGATATTAGACGCCATGTGTTTTGAAGATGCTGTCTAAGGAGGCTAGGTGATTTCTTTTAGTGCATCTTGTCAAGGTACACACTGCCGCCACTCTACATCAATGCTGGAGGAAGCAAATAGTTGTAGAAAGATAACCACCAATCGAAATGATTTGACCTGGATGGTGTCAAGCTTCTTGAGGGTTGTTGGAGTTGTACTCATCCAGGCAAATGGAGAGTCTTCAATCACAAAGCTGACTTGTTATCTGGTTCAAAATGAATTCTAACTGCTTCTACTTTTCAGTGTTGAAAACACTATGGTTGCTTAGCAACAGCTTAGTTTTTGTTAAAGCCTGTAATTGCCTTTATGTTGTAAATCCTTAATTACAATGTAAGCAAAGTTTAAACTGAAACTAAAAGCCATAGTTTTACCAACATCCGTGTTTAACATAAAGCCACACTAAATTTTTAACCCATTTTTAGCACACAAATATAGAAACTTATTTAAGCTTGAACATAGGTTTTATTCCTAACACACACAATACAAATATAAACAACTTAAAAGATTTCTATTTCCAAACACTCAAGAGCACAAATACAAAATAATTGCCAAAAAGAGTAAAAGCAATGTAAGGAAAAATGTTTTTACCCATTGTATGAATGGGAGTGTGGAATGAACTTCTTGAGAGGGTTATGGAGGTAGCTTCAATCAAAGTATTCAAAAGGGAATTGGATTGTTATTTGAAAAGAATGTGCAAGTTTATGATGGTAAGGCAGGGCAGTGAGATTTAGCAGAATTTTTTTTCAGAGAATCAGTGTTGACTCGATAGGCTGACTGGACTCCTGCATGGCAAAGATTCTGTGATTCTGTATCAGAAACAGAGGGACAGATCTTCCTATTTAACACTTGAAAATAAAACATCACTTCAATGTAGCAGAAGAATGAAAATAGGACAAGGTGTATCACACACTCATGATAGAGTCTAGTTCATTTTTCATTCATTCAAATTAATAGCTAGGCATTTCAGTGTAAAACAGTATTGGTGTGATCCAATTTCTAGACCCATAGTTTCAGTCTTACCAATTTTGAATGGAAGCTGTTGCTACTACAAGGCTTGGATTCTGTTGAGCTGTCAGAGCTGGTCCAGGATTCATAGATGGTGGGAAATTTGTGGATATCACCCAGGCATGTCATGTAGATGAAAACAAAATAAATGGAGGGAGCTTTTGGATATTCCCAAGATCATTGTACTGGAATAGGGGAATGAAACCATTGCAGGAAACAAAGGAGTTATTCATGGAGGAAACATAAAGTCACAAGAAGTGAAGAAGGCTGAGAATGGATATTGGGGCAATGATTGAATGGTTTTGAAGGGGAGTAATGGGAGAAATGGGCATGAAGTTAGGTGGTAATGACACATTCAAGGACTTTGAGAAGGAAAGGAACGTTGGAAATAGAGCAATAATTGGAGTTGGTGGAATGATGGATGGTATTTAGCAAGGAGAAGGTCGATATAAGGTATCTTGATTCAGAATCTGAGAAGACAAAGCTATTGACAATATCAATGAATTGACATGAGCACTTCAGAGTACCGCAAGCCCAAGGATAACCTCACGATGCTCCACTTCTCCAGCTTCCACCCTAAACACGTTAAAGAAGCCATCCCCTACAGACAAGTCCTCCGTATACACAGGATCTGCTCAAATGATGAGTATCGCAGTAGATACCTCCAGACGCTGAAAGATGCCCTCATAAGAACAGGATATGGCACTTGACTCATCAACCGACAGTTCCAACGGGCCACAGCGAGAAACCGCATCGACCTCCTCAGAAGATAAATATGGGATACTGCGGTCAGAGAACCCTTCGTCATCCAGTACATCCCCAGAGCGGGAAGCGACGACATCTTCTCCGGAGCCTTCAACATGTCATCGATGAAGACGAACATCTTGCCAAGGCCATCCCCACATCCCCACTTCTTGCCTTCAAACAACAGCACAACCTCAAACAGACCATTGTTCGCAGCAAACTACCCAGCCTTCAGGAAAACAGTGACCACAATACCACACAACCCTGCTACAGCAACCTCTGCAAGATGTGCTGGATCATCGACACGGATGCCATCTTCTCACATGAAAACACCATCCACCAGGTACACGGTAAATACTCTTGCAACTCATCCAACGTTGTCTACCTGATAAGTTGCAGGAAAGGATGTCCCAAGGCATGGTACATTGGGAAGACCATGCAGACGCTATGACAATGGATGAATGAAGCCCGTTCAACAATCACCAGATAAGAGTGTTCTCTTCCTGTTGGCGAACACTTCAGCGGTCATGGCATTCGGCCTCTGATCTTCAGGTAAGCGTTCTCCAAGGCAGCCTTCACGACACATGACAACGCAGAATCGCTGAGCAGAGATTGGTAGCCAAGTTCTGCACACATGAGGACGGCCTCAACCAGAATCTTGGGTTCATGACATACTATCTGTAACCCCACGACTTGCCTGGGTTTGCAAAACCTCACTTACTGTCCTGTCTGGAGACAACACACATCTCTTTAACCTGTGCTTAACCCTCTCTCCACTCACATTGTCTGTACCTTTAAGACTTGATTACCTGTAAAGACTCACATTCCAACCATTATTTTGTAAATTGAGTTTGTGTCTTTATATGTCCTGTTTGTGAATAGAACTCCCACTCACCTGATAAAGGGGCAGTGCTCTGAAAGCTAGTGCTTATGCTACCAAATAAACCTGTTGGACTTTAACTTGGTGTTGTGAGACTTCTTACTGTGTTTATCCAGTCCAACGCCGACACCTCCACATCATTCAACTTGTATGCCATTAACTCAGTTCTGGGAGACTTAAGGATGAACAGATTCGCCTAGATTGCTGGGATTTATGATTGTTCTCAGACAGCTTTATGTGTCCCAAATGTAAATGAACCTCAATGACCTTTATTCCATAAATGGACAACTGTTTTGAAACATCATGCAAACATTCTCACATGTGAATTTACAACATGCTGGTAGCTACCATCGTGATTTAATATATTCTTAAAAATAAAAAAAATGCTTCAACAGTGTAGCGATGGAAAGATGGTAGGACTGGAGGGTCTCAATGACATTATTGTTACTAGAGAGGCGGTGCTCGACAGACTGGAGGGACTGATTGTGGATAAGTCCCCAGGACCGAATGGAATGCATCCGAGGGTTCTGAAAGAAATGGCGGAGGTGATAGTGGATGCCTTGGTGGTTATTTTCCAAACGTTGCTGGATTCCAGGGAAGTGCCGGAAGATTGGAAAATGGCTAATGTTACGCCGTTGTTTAAGAAGGGTGCCAGGCAAAAGGCAGAGAAGAATAGGCCGGTTAGTTTAACATCTGTTGTAGGTAAAATGTTAGAATCCGTCATCAAGGAGGAAATAGCGAGGCATCTTGAGGGGAATTGCTTGATAGAGCAGACGCAGCACGGTTTCGTTAAGGGGAAGTCGTGTCTGACAAATTTATTGGAGTTCTATGAGGATGTGTCTAGGGCGGTGGATAGAGGACAGCCGGTGGATGTGGTCTTTCTTGATTTTCAGAAGGCATTTGACAAGGTACCTCACAAGAGGTTATTGCAGAAGGTAAGGGGGCATGGAGTTGGGGGTAGGGTGTTAGCGTGGATAGAGGATTGGTTGTCAAATAGGAGGCAGAGAGTGGGGGTTAATGGGTGTTATTCGGATTGGTGGTTGGTGACTAGTGGAGTGCCCCAGGGGTCGGTGCTGGGGCCTCAGCTATTTACCATTTATATAAATGATCTGGAGGAGGGAACTGAGTGTATGGTGTCGAAATTTGCTGATGACACCAAGATTGGTGGAACGGCAAATTGCGCGGAGGGTGTGGAGAGTCTGCAGAAGAACATAAGAACATAAGAACATAAGAAATAGGAGCAGGAGTAGGCCATCTAGCCCTTCGAGCCTGCCCCGCCATTCAATAAGATCATGGCTGATCTGTTGTGGCTCAGTTCCACTTTCCCGCCCTCTCCCCATAACCCTTAATCCCCTCTCTTATCAAGAACCCATCAACCCGCTTCTTAAAAATATTTAGCGAGGCAGCCTCCACCACTTCAACGGGCAGAGAATTCCAGAGATTCACCACCCTTTGAGTGAAGAAGTTCCTCCTCAACTCCGTTCTAAACCGCCTCCCCTTTATCTTGAGGCTGTGCCCCCTAGTCCTACTGTCTTTTTTGAGCAGGAAGAGTCTCTCCACCTCTATCCTATCCATCCCATTCATCATCTTATACGTCTCAATGAGATCTCCCCTCATTCTTCTAAACTCTAACGAGTACAAGCCTAGTTTATTCAGCCTCTCCTCATAGCTCAATCCCCTCAACTCCGGTATCAGCCTAGTAAACCTCCTCTGCACTCCCTCCAGGGCCAAAATATCCTTGCGCAGGTGCGGCGCCCAAAACTGCACACAGTACTCCAGCTGCGGCCTCACCAATGCCCTATACAGCTGCAGCAAGACCTCCCTACTTTTATATTCAATCCCCCTCGCTATGAAGGCCAGCATCCCATTCGCCTTCCTGACCACCTGCTGCACCTGCAAGCTGGGTTTTTGCGACTCATGCACAAGGACCCCGAGGTCCCTCTGCACCGTCGCCTGCTGCAGTTTTTCGCCACGTAAGTAATAGTCCTTCCTACCATTCTTCCTACCAAAGTGGACCACCTCACACTTGCCAACATTAAATTCCATTTGCCATTTCCTGGCCCATTCGCCCAGCCTATCTAGATCCTTCTGCAGACTCTCCACACCCTCCGCACAATTTGCCTTTCCCCCAATCTTGGTGTCATCAGCAAATTTCGACACCCTGCACTCGGTTCCCTCCTCCAGATCATCTATATAAATGGTAAATAGCTGAGGCCCCAGCACCGACCCCTGGGGCACCCCACTAGTCACCAACCGCCAATCCGAATAGCACCCATTGACCCCCACTCTCTGCCTCCTATTTGACAACCAATCCTCTATCCACGCTAACACCCTACCCCCAACTCCATGTCCCCTGACCTTCTGCAATAACCTCTTGTGAGGTACTTTGTCAAACGCCTTCTGAAAATCCAGAAAGACCACATCCACCGGCTCTCCTCTATCCACTGCCCTAGACACATCCTCATAGAACTCCAGTAAATTTGTCAGACACGACTTCCCTTTAATGAAACCGTGCTGCGTCCGCCCTATCAAGCAATTCCCTTCAAGATGCCTCGCAATTTCCTGCTTAATGACGGATTCTAACATTTTACCTACCACAGACGTTAAACTAACTGGCCTATAATTCCCCGCCTTTTGCCTGGCACCCTTCTTAAACAACGGCGTAACATTAGCCGTTTTCCAATCACCCGGCACTTCCCCGGAATCCAGCGACGTCTGGAAAATAACCACCAAGGCATCCACTATCACCTCCGCCATTTCTTTCAGAACCCTCGGATGCATTCCATCCGGTCCTGGGGACTTGTCCACAATCAGCCCCTCCAGTCTGTCGAGCACCACCTCTCTAGTAACAGTAATGTCATTAAGACCCTCCAGTCCTACCACCTTTCCATCGCTAACACCCGGCAAATTATTCACGTCCTCCTCCGTGAAGACAGAAACAAAAAAGTTATTCAAGACCTTAGCCATATCCCCATCCCCTACCACTAGCTCCCCTTTCTCATCCTCTAAAGGACCAACGTTCACCCTAGCCAGCCTCTTCCTTTTTATATATTTATAAAAACTCTTGCTATCCTTTTTTATATTAAGTGCTCGCCCAGCCTCATAGCTTCTCCTACCCTCCTTTATCAACTTCTTTGTCAATCTTTGTTGACATTTAAACCTTTCCCAATCCTCTTCTCGCCCACTACTCTTAGCTACTCTAAATTCCTCCGCTTTTAATTTAACACTTTCCTTCACCTCCTTCGTTATCCACGGCTTATTACCTCTCTTCCTACTGTCCTTTTTAACCAAGGATCTAGATAGGCTGGACGAATGGGCCAGGAACTGGCAAATAGAATTTAATGTTGGCAAGTGCGAGGTGGTTCACTTTGGTAGGAATAATGGTAGGAAGGACTATTACTTACGTGGCGAAAAACTGCAGCAGGCAACGGTGCAGAGGGTCCTCGGGGTCCTTGTGCATGAGTCGCAAAAACCCAGCCTACAGGTGCAGCAGGTGGTCAGGAAGGCGAATGGGATGCTGGCCTTCATAGCGAGGGGGATTGAATATAAAAGTAGGGAGGTCTTGCTGCAGCTGTATAGGGCATTGGTGAGGCCGCAGCTGGAGTACTGTGTGCAGCTTTGCTCGCCGTACTTATGCAAGGATATTTTGGCCTTGGAGGGAGTGCAGAGGAGGTTTACTAGGCTGATACTGGAGTTGAGGGGGTTGAGCTATGAGGAGAGGCTGAATAAACTAGGCTTGTACTCGTTAGAGTTTAGAAGAATGAGGGGAGATCTCATTGAGACGTATAAGATGATGAATGGGATGGATAGGATAGAGGTGGAGAGACTCTTCCCGCTCAGAAAGGACAGTAGGACTAGGGGGCACAGCCTCAAGATAAAGGGGGGGCGGTTTAGAACGGAGTTGAGGAGGAACTTCTTCACTCAAAGGGTGGTGAATCTCTGGAATTCTCTGCCCGTTGAAGTGGTGGAGGCTGCCTCGCTAAATACTTTTATGACACGGGTTGATGGGTTTTTGATAAGCGAGGGGATTAAGGGTTATGGGGAGAGGGCGGGAATGTGGAACTGAGCCACGACAGATCAGCCATGATCTTATTGAATGGCGGGGCAGGCTCGAAGGGCTAGATGGCCTACTCCTGCTCCTATTTCTTATGTTCTTATGTGTATTACAAAACAAAATTTGACACTGAGCAATATAAGGAGATATTAGGCAAAATGAACAAAAACTTGGTCTAAGGGATTATTTTAATGAGTTTATCAAAAATAGGTTGAGAGGCAGAGAGGTTTAGTGAGAGAATTCTAGAACTTAGGGCCCAGGCACTTAAAAGCATGTCTACCAATAGTGGGGTGGTTAAAATTGGGGATGTTCATGAAGCCAGAATTATTGAATTACTGGTATCTCAGAGGATTGTGGAGCTGGAGACCGTGGGGAATTTGAAAACAAGGACAAATTTCCAAATCAGGGTGTTGCTTAACTAGGAGGCAAAGGCAGTCAGCAAACATAGGAACGTACAGGACCTACTGTGCATTAGGACACAAGTAACAAAAATTTGGATGATCTCAAGTTTCTGGAGAATAGAACATGGAAGGCGAACCGGGGGGTGTTGGAGTGGTCAAGTCTAGAGGTAGTAAAAAGGTGAGTGAGGGTTTCAGAGTAGATAAGCTGAGGCAAGGATAGAGTTGGACAATATTACAGAGAGGAAAATAAATTGCAGTAGTGATGGTGTGCACTTGGGGTCAGAAACATGTCTCAGGGTCAAATATGATGCCAAGGTTACAGGCAGCTAGGTTCAGCCACAGGAAGTTGCCAGGGGAGGGATGGATTTGGTGTTTGGAAAGCAGAGATTATGGTAGGGATCAGAGACAGGGGTAATAGTTAATTTCCATTTATCCGTTACTCATCCAGGTTAAGGGATATTGTCTAGCATTCTCTTGCAAATTGTGGTATCATGTAGTGTGCTTCACTACTTTGCAATCAGAGAAGGATGATGGTAACTGGTCAATGATAAGACTGTTGATAAGGAACTGAATACAGGTATGTTAGTAACAATTGTTGTGCTGTTGAGACTGACTCGTTCAGCACACATTCACAAAGGAACAGATATTATTAATTGGAGAAGCAGCCCATAAAGGATTTGCCTCCTCTCAGAAACTTGTCTATGGCTTTTATGGTGCCAATTTTTCTCTACATGCGAGATCATGGGGTCTTTACAGCCAGTTTCTTCAATGCCCGTTCATTAATTTGTAAAGATATAGGACCAGGCTCCTTGTGCACCTATAGTGATCAAACAGCTTACTGAAATGTCCTCTCAGTGTTCAGCAGCTCTGCAACAAGACTCAGTCCCATTGATTCCAAGGGACTCATGATATTACAATGCAACTTAGCACTATTGACATGCCTAGAACTCATGTATCACTGCAGCAGAGGGCTCAGATGGGTTTAAGAACAATACGGACAAGTACAATGGGTAAATTCAGAGATAGGGGATTTTATTTTTCTGTAAGCATTACGTACACGATAAAATTACTATTTTGTTGGATTCTTGGATTGGAGTGCCTACAAACCGGTGGAAGAGCAGATCTGATACTATCAGTTAGGTTTTACAGACGTCGATATTATCTTGAAGATTTCAGAGATTACTTTCCAGTGTTTTTTTCAACAATCCTCCAGTAGTGAATGTATTCACTGTCAAGGGATTGACTGGTCAGGGAAGACTGATGCAAAGGTCAAAAAGGAAAATACTGGAAATACTCAGCAGGTCTGGTATTATCTGTGAAGAGAGAAACTGAGTTAACATTTCAGGCTGAGACCTGTCATCAGAAATCGCAAAAAGTTCAAAATGTAGTTGGTGAAATGAAAAAAGATCAGAAGGGAAGATGTGATAGGGCAAAAGACTGGAGACATTAGAAGAGAATTGGAAATGGAGTGCCAGTGGGAATAGTAATGAGACAAATGAAGAAACAAAAGATGTGTTCAATGGAGGTTTAGATTGCAGAGTAATGAACAGCTACCAAAAGCAAAAATGAGAACAGCAAGAGAAAGGCTGATACACACAAAGGGAAGGAAGCAAAATGGAAAAGCAGAGATTAAGGTCTGAAATCAATAAACACATTTTTTTAATGCATTTGTGGGACATGGGCATCACTGACTGGGCCAGCATTTATTGCCCATCCCTAGTTGCCCTTGGAGGGCAGTTGAGCATCAATTACATTGCTATGGGTGTGGAGTCACATGTAGGCTGGGCCAGGTAAGGACTGCAGATTTCATTTCCTTCCTTAGGTGAGAACATTAGTGAACCAGATAGGTTTTACTGACAATCGACAATGGTTTCAAGGTCATCAGTAGGTTCTTAATTCCAGATATTTTTCCGAGTCAGAAGTCTGTAATCTGTCTTAGCAAAAGATGAGGTGCTGTCCTTGAGGCTTTGAACTTCATGAGAACACCACAGTAGACAGCGTGAGAGTTAAACTGACAACTCACTGCAAGCTGAGGGTCACTGCTGGCAGATTGAAATTTTTACTGTTTGCGAATGTTTTACTTCAAGTGGAATTCGGCCCTTTTCAGCATTGATCTAAAGATGGTGTAAAGAAACATTGGGTTACGTGATGCAATAAAACATTAAATTCAAAATCGTTAATAGTTTCACGGTTACAACGTTACTGTTAACAAAGATAGACTTGTCGAACTTTTTCTTGATCAGAATTTTTCATCCAAGACCAGTTCGAACTTCAAGAATATTCACAAAATGTGATCACCGACAGCTACAGATCACTGAGGCTCTTTCTTGCAAAATGGAAGGCGCTTCCTTCTAATTGTATTGCTGGAGAGAGCCTATCTTTCCCTGCGGATCATAGTCATTTTAAAAGCATGTCCAGATGTGCATAAGGGATGAAATGCTGACTCGGGTACGGCTGGGGAAAAAAACAGCCGATATTCCCATTGTCTCCATAATTCAAGCTTAGTATCCCGGATCATTTAGAAATAACCGTGATTAAAGCAATGTGATCTCGCTGCCTGATAACATAGGTGAAATCCCGTCAACATGAATATATGGCCCCCGACCCAAGTTCACATCTGGCTAACATCTTTACATTTTAGATAAGAGAACTACTCGGCAAGAAGGGGTGCTGCTGCCGCCTGCTACTTCTGTTTGTCTGAACATGATTTCTCTTGCCCTGTGTCTCTTTTCCAATGAAATATGAGCGGAGTTTTTGTTCCCTTTAGGCGCTAGTCTGTGTTAAGAATTTGCCGATAAGGCTGGGTGACCATCACCAAACTACAGCCAACGCTACTTTCCTCCAAATGAGAAAGTTTCCAAAGGCAATTTGGACTCTCGCACTGTCTCCATCTTCACCAAAATAGACAAGTGGTTCCGGAGATGTACAAAATGTTACTGATAAATGTGCGATTGTAAAATCACTAAGTTACTCGGTTATCCGGCGTTTTTTGTTTGACGTTTGAATGACTTGGTCTGACTGACGTACAATTCAATAGACACAAAAGGAATGTGAGTATGTGGCATTGTCTACAGCTCTTAGCTGCAGATAAGAGCACAGTATCTGGTCATCTGGGGAGAGAAAACCTCAGCCACGATTACAATTAACACTGCATTTTAAATGTAACATTTTCAAATCAGTTTGAATAGAAGATAATGTGAAGTGGTGAAATTAATCTGCATAGATACTGAAACCAGCACGAAGTCAGCAATAGACAGGTTGTATGGTTATATAATTTTGGACAGTCACTGTCTTTAGAAAATATGTGAAAACCTTCTGTAAGCATAGCACCACCCCCACTCTCCGACCTTCCCCCACCCCCATCGCAAGTATAACTGCCTTCGTGTGATGAAACTTGAATTTGGAACTGGAATGGCAATTCCATCACTTTTTTTTAAGAAACTGACACAATTGAATGCGTTTCCGCTAAGCCACGAGTACACTTTAGATGAAGGCTGGGTTCTGATGAGAATGAAACCCTTCTCGGTTTAGCAATGATAAGACTTGCAACACTACTATAGCGGGGACAATTCTGCATGGCGCTAACTTTCGGAGGCAAAAGGATGAACGGACAACTTTGACATTGCTGTTAAAAAGTTTTGTAAGCTTTTCAGAAGACACTAGTGGTGGAAGCTTACTGAATTAATCGTTTTATTCACAGAGACAACCAGCGTCACCTGATCCTTTAACTAAATGACATTTTGTACAGAGAGAGACGAAATGTTCCTCACTCCTATTGTAGCTGATGAAGGGACTTCATGTACATTCGGTGACAGTTCATTATGGTCCTGTGTAATCTTACAACTGCATTGCGACAAACACTCAGAAACGACATTGATGTAAATTAAATGTGGATTCAAACAAAAGAAAGCGTGTGTTTTTTACATTAGATGGTACCATGCATGTTTCATTTTGTCAGATATGGTTTATTGTACAGGGATACACTTATTTCTCATATCCTTCAGGGTGATTTTCAAGCGTGGTAGTAAGCATCTATCTCTCTGCAATGTACTTAAATAATCTTTCGGTTGTCTCTGTTCCTTCACAATGTAATCTGAACCCCTGCCGTTAGCGGTCTGTATACAATCGTTACCCTTGAGCAGGTTATGAAACCTTTTAGGAATCTAAAACAAAAGCAAGGTGTTTTAAGAACCTTGTTAAAAGTGGCTGGGTTGAAAGAAGGGAGCACCGTGAACTCTCGGGCAAAGGGCGTGGAGCTTAAATTATCATCCTTTTGATTTCGTAGTTCTTCCTTCTCATTGAAATAAGTGTCGAAGTTTCGACTAAATCCACTGCAATTTAATAACTGCCCCGTAGTTAGCACAGATACCCGTTCTTTCCGATACAAGTAACTGAGACGATCGTTAAGCTTTTGCTGCCGAAAAGATCGAATTTGTACCCAAAGCAAACTGTTACAATGTTCTGTTCCTCGAGTTCGGAGACAAACTTTGCTCCCTTTGCTTCCCCCCCCCCCCCCCCAACAGTCTCGCTTGGTTAGTGCTAGCAGTTTGCTGACAAGGTAACCATCAAGGTGGGGGCAGATATTAAATACCCCAAGACAGTTCGCAAAGACTGACCCGAGGAGGCAGAGGGCTGGATTTAATTAAGTGTTTGTGGAGTCGTCACTGCAGTGATGCTGTGCCAGTATTCCTCTGGCAGGCTGGCCGCATGCTCCTCCAATGGACCTGTTGGGGTTGATAGCATTGGGCCGTAGAGTTTCTATTGGCTGAGGGGATGTCCTGACACGCGGACAGGGATCCTCCTGTACTATAAGAAGGGTACATCACGCTGAAGATACGGCAGGAGGGTTCTGTAAAGTCTGGAGTTATCATCACCTCTGTTTTATGCTTGCTGGGTAAAAAGGCTGGGCTATTTTTCACAAGGAGTCTGCATGTCTAACATTTAGACATGCTCAGCTTTGTGGATACACGGATTTTGTTGCTGCTTGCAGTAACGACGTTCGTTGCAAGAGGCCAAAATGAAGATGAATGTAAGTGCCCCTTTTAAATCTGACAATATAATGTGTATGTTTGTTTAGACGCTGCAGCCCAGTAAGATAAGGCATGCCAGATTCTTTCAGAAACCCGAAGTTCAAACTTATCAAAAAGTATAGCTGTGAAACAAGACAAATAAAGTTTGACCCGCTACGAATCCAGTAATTTGCAATGAACAATCTCTCTTAAACAAGTAAGGCACTACAATAGCGAAGAATCGCACCTTGCTTATTTCATAAAATATATACAGAAATAGTTGCTTTAAAGTTGCCGTGTATTTTAAGTATTTAAAGGTGTGGCTCGCACAAGCGTTGAGCTTTTCACCGAAAACGAGTGCGGGTGCATTTAGTATGTTTCATCCTTAAATTAGATCTATGCCACTTATTCTGTTCCATTGGGGCCCAGGTGATACAAGAATCTGTGGTCAATTTTTAGATACAAATAAATAGGAAAGTATGTAGTCTGGGAGGGAAGGGTGGACTTTTTAAAATTGATATAAGTTATGATTTCAGTGATAAATGCTGGGCTAAACGGGGGAGGAGGGGGGAATGTGGCGAATATTTTGCTGTGTCGCCACCTCGCGGTAGTCCTTACACTTGTGTTGGGCGCTTTGGCTCATTGTTCTGCCCAGACTGCAGTGAAGACCGCTTTACTGAGTTTTACAAATAGTTTTTTAAGGGTGTTTGTTCTCATTTCCCATATCTTTGGTATGACTGGAGAATCGGCGAGGTTGCTGTCAGGGTTCTGAGCTGTGTGTTCCGTGCGCCTGGGTTTTTTTTTGTTAAAAGCACTGCCCACTCTCATGTTGCTCTCTGGGGAAGAGGCAGTGCAGTTTAGAAAGTGCCCACACGACGGGCGGTTTCTAAAATCTTAAATCCACTCAGAGGGCGTGGTTTTACTGAGCGGGTGTGTTGGTGGCAATGTGGGGGAGGTCAGCAGGTTTGATCATTGGCAGGAATGATAATACATCTGCAGAGCCTCGGTCCAGCTCCCAAAAAAAACCCCAATTGTACAGCGGCGAAACATACGTGGTGGCATTTTTCTAATTAATAACAAATGCGTTTGGGCTTTTTAACGTATTTGGCAGATTATATTGCCTGCAATGTGATTTACATTATGTATATATATATGCCTGCAACGTATAGATGTAAATTGACCACACCTCCCTATATAGACACATATATATGTAGACTGTGAGTGGAAAGATCTGAAACCAACGCTAGTCCTTTGGAGCCTCCTACTGGTAATTTGAAGTAGGTGCTGATTTGGCCCTGGCGAAAGTCAGAGGAATCATTCTTTCCATTTTAGTTTGTTTAAGGGATTTCTTACTCGGCCGTTCTCATTTTTTGGGCCGTCTTTTTTAGGGAGCTGTAAAGATAATCTTCGGCTGTGCAAGGCAGCTAGATGGTTTACCACATCATTTATTAAAGCACTTATCAGAGTGATTAATATGCATCTGCTGCCAGTGCTTGCTTACCTGTCCTCATATAAAGGCAAACGAATAATCAAATAATTTCTATCTCAGTGTTATATGATCCACATTATAAATATCATGCTTCATCATAAATATGGTAGAAATATTTTTTAAAATATCATTTCTCTACCATTGTTTGAAGTGTATAGTTCTATACTCATATAACATTGCCACCACGAAGCTAGCCGATATACTCACTAAAAGGTCAAGCAAGTTTGTACTGTTAAGCCTTTTTTATGAATAATTTGATTTTAGTGCATTTGTGTATATATACATGAAACCAAAACTGAAAACGCTGGAAAATCTCAGTAGGTCTGGCAGCATTTCTAAGGAGACAAAAACCATATATATACACGGTTTGTGATTTGTGGCCACTCGCCATCACCTATCTCCTGTTGCAGCAGGTCTAGCTAACAGCGTTGAATGAATGAAAGTGCAGGAAATTAAGAGCAAGGAGGTGTTGAAACCTCTGCCTTGTTGGTGGGTTTTGTGTGTCAGCAGTCTGGTGATATCATTGGAGCGTCGACAAGGTGGCTCCAAAGTCATAGGGAGGAAATGTCGCCAGATTGTCATCCTTGATCCTAACACCACTAGCCTTAATTGGTCCACCAGACCACACTTTTTACCTTCTGCTTTCATCTGCGTCACTGACCTGTTAATGTCAATATATAACTGGAACCCAAACTGAAAGCCGATAAGATAACTAACTACCTAAAAGAGATTTACGCATTTGTTCTTAACGTATAAATACTAGAAAATAATAGTGCTAATCTAATTAAGCAAATTAATAAAAATAAACAATGATTAAGACATTCGCTTAATTTTCTTTCACATTTCTGATTAATGTGCACTGGGACAATATGAAGCCTTTACTTCACTAAAATTGGCGTTTGAGAGAATTTTTAAAATACGTTTTTTAAATTTTTATCCTTTTTAATTGCATTTTTAAATTTAAACTTATTTATACTCTAATTTCAAGACCAAGGTGAATATGCACCATACTGATAAATAATAAGATTCATTAGGAATAATTCTTAAAATCAATTCCAAAATAATCTCTCTGCAAACTTGGTGCAAAGCATACCTGCTGATTGATACAGTGACAACAATGGACATGAGTCTCATTTCCCTTCAACTGAAGATAAGTTTCTCTTCTAATTTACAGAGATTAGCTCTATTCCACTCGAATCCTACTTTAATGAGAACCAACAAAAAAAAGTTTCCTGCGATATCCTATTTGGATGAGGAAGGGGATAAATAAGATATATCCTTAATTGGTACATTTGGTCTATTATTATGAGTTTATAAAACAGTCCAAAGAATAATCACTGCATGATAGTAGAGTGACATTAGATATCATATTTTTGTTCCTAATTCCAGTACAACAAGATAGGATAAAGGTTTTTTTTAAGAACTGACAATAAGAATTATATATGAACTTAGGTTGGATGGTCTCAACCTTGTCATCCAAATACAAAGAGCACAATTGGTGTATTTTTCCAATAGATGGCAAGCCCGTTTCTCAAAGTTTAGCTATGGACAACAGGGATTCACTTCTGACAGTGGGCATTGTGATTCAGCCACATTCTTACATTACATCTGACCCCGATATGCCTGATCCGGGAGAACTTGATGCTGGATGCCTGAAATGCAAATGTGTTCCATTTATCTATGAATGCAAAATTCAGCGCAGACATCCAATATTGCATTTAAAAAATATTTATGATTCTAAGAAGTCATTTATCATATTAAAAAGTATTAATTACTAAGAATTAAATTTGTCAGATTTTGTTTTGGTACTCCTATGAAACATCTTGGGAATCTACTACATTAAAAGCACTGTGTTCATTGGTGTTGTTCATAGCTCAGAATTCAGACGTAGCATAGTTCTACTGTGGTTTATTATTGAAAAAATTATGGTGATAAATGTCTTCATCAATGTAAGAAATATATTTTTATTTACTTCATTTTTATTTGGTACATTTTGAAAAATATCACAGGACCTCCTCAAATATGGGAGAACATCTTACTGTTATTTTTAGCAAAACCACATATCATATGTAAAATGCCATTAAAAATTCACTGCAAGTAATGATCTAACAAAATATTCTGCCATTTTCACTGTAATTATATATTGGCTAATTAATACCACAGAATCAACCAGAGGATTGATACTTTTCATATGGAGTGTTGTGTGTGTACACAATGTACAATTAATTGACACTACAGTTACATATGTCATGAATTCATAACTAATATCTTATTTCCTGCTCTTTTTCCACAGACACATATGAAAGCGAGGTAAGTATTGACAATCATAATCATTAGAAATTCTATTGTACTTGAGTTAGACAAGATAATTAAACAATTTTGTTTTCTCTTGCTTCTTGCAGACTGACCAAGATTTGATGGTATGTATAATGACATTTTTTCTTTATGTGATTGTGAGCTCTGGATTGGTGTATTTCTGCAGTCTACTGAAATACAAATACAGTGAGACAACAAGCTATAGTCTCAACCAGCACTTGACTACATTTCAATACTAATTAGACTTCAGGAACTATAGAACATTTAACATACCCATTGGAAATTGCAACATCAATGTATAATGTAGACACAATTCACGAGCCATGATTATTATCTTCTTCATGGTGTTCCCCATACTTTATGGAATCTATTTTACTCATGAGATACATATGTCCACACTCATGTGGCATAAATGACATTCCATTTTTGTTGCCTAGTTGTTTGCATTATGTGTCCACCAATTTGATAAAAACAAAGATACAGCAAAAAATTAAAATACAAAAATTCAACATCCTTATGGACATGGATGTTGATGCTCCACTAATATTTGAAGTGTGCTGCATGTGAGTTGTTTGTCCCATTCAGTTTATCCCATTTCTCCCTTCCCCTTTAACTTCACACCTATTACTCTTTTTGTATTCATTCTTGGGATGTAGGCCAGCAGTTATTGCACATCCCTAATTGCCCTTGAGAGGGTGGTGGTGAGCCACCTTCTTGAATGTAACTGAGTGTTTACCAGACCATTTCAGAGGCAGTTAAGAATCAAGCACTGGAATTCTGTTTGATTATCACAAAGATTTCAACTGTGATTCTTACATGCTTTTTTTCTCATGGAACCTTTTGCTGTGAGATGCAGACATCATACATCCTTCTCCAGTTTTGATTGCAGGATAATCTGAAGCACAGATATTTATCTGTATGATTTTTACGGATTGCAGATATTATTTCACTCAGGAAATTAATTCATAATTCGATGATGTTACTTTATTTCCTTCCATCCATGAAATAATGTTCATTGTTAATGTTTTATTGAGCTGCTTGGCTGAGCATTGACCAACCGAAGAGGCTCTGAAATAAAACTTGGTGATGGACCAAGCTGCATAATCTTTCTCTATTCCTTTCACATATGATCTGATGCTAAGGTAAGTCACCATAGGCCCAGATGACCATAGGAGCTGACTGCTGGTGATTTAACATGAGCATCACCACACCTCAAGCAAGAGGTGAGGTTGAGAAGGTGAGGCCTTCATGAATAACCTCAGCCAGTACAATAATTTAACCCACACTGTTGATGTTGCTTTGCACCATGCATCAGCTGTCCAACTAGCTGACTTAACTATTATTTTTGACAAAACAAATAAACTAAACCAAATAAACTGAGGGACAAGTTAAAAGGGTCAGCCCCCAAAAAGGAGGGAACCACCTAAAACAAAAGGCAAAGCAAAAAGGAAACTTAAAACATTAAATCAAAATGTAGTTAAAGGGGTCAATAATACACCCCAGTCCCCAACTGAGCTAACTGACCCCCATGTTCTAGTGTAATAAGCAAAAAGCAGTACTAAGCAGCCCTGAATAAGCATTTGACTGGTTGGCTACTGTGAAGCGAACATACAAACAACTACATTATCAAACTTATCCTGTTTGCCTATCTTTTAATTAGGCAGCTTTTCATTCTGTCACTTGTCATAGTACCTTCACACATTAACTGGGAGAGACAGTAGGCAAAGTTGAAAAGGGAGGTTGGAAGCAGCATTCGAATGTAGACTGTGCTTTTTATTTAGATGAAGGAAATAAGTCTGCAAAAAATTGCATTGCTTCTGAACTCATTTTCAGTTTATACAGTGAGACAACTTTACATGTACACATTGATGTTGCAATTTCCAATGGATATGTTAAATGTTCTATAGTGTCTGAAGTCTAATTAGTATTGAAGTGTAGTCAAGTGCTGGTTGAGACTATAGCTTGTTGTATCACTGTATTTGTATTTCAGTAGTCTGCACTCATCCATGCTTGATTTTAAAGGATTTATGTTAATTCTCTTTTCCCAGTCTCTCTGAGTGACCTTCTTGTATTCCTTTGTGTAATATGGGTAATGCTGGCTGGGCTAGCACTTATTGCCCATCCTTAATTGACCTAGAACTGAGCTGTTTGCTAGGTCATTTCAGAGGGCATTTAAAAGTTAACCACATTGCTGTGGGTCTGGACTTACATATCGGCCAGATTAGATAAGGATGTCAGATTTCCTTCCCTAAATGGCATTTGTGAATCAGATGGGTTTTTGCGATAATCAACAATTGTTTCATGGGTCATCAATAGACTTTTAAATTCCAGATTTTTATTGAAGTATCACCATTTATCATGTTGGGAATCAAACCCAGGTCCTCAGAGCCCTGTCCCTCTAGGTCTCTAGACAATACCACTTTACCATCACCTCCCAAATCCTTTGCAATTTTTTTGCAAAATTCTTTTGCATTTTCTGGGATCATTGTAGGTCTTTTCAGCTATGTGTCAGCTTTGGTTCAATGGTAGCAGTTTTGCCCCCATGGCTGAAGGTTGTAAAGTTAAAGCTCCAATGCAGAAGGTTGAGCACATGATCCAGACTGAAACTTCAGAGGAGTACTGAAGCAATGCTGGACTGTCAGAAATGAATAATGTTAAACTTGGCTCATCTGCCTTCCCAGGACATATTGGCCTGAATTCTCCAGCCAAGCACACCAGTGCAATTCTCTGGCCTCACCAGAAGTGTATCCCCGCGCAGCTTTCCCAGCAGCATGGAGTGGCTCCAATGAAAGTCCCCATTGACAGTGGCGGGACCAGAGAATCCCATCACCAGCAAACGGCATGCCACCTGCCACCACCAAGAAACACGTGGCTGGGAGGCTGGAGGATCCAGCCCACTATGGGAATATTGAAAGAAAATTTGAGAAACCCCTCAAATATTCTGGCCCAATATTTATCCCTCAATTAATGTCAGCAAAATAGATTTCCAGATCATTTGTCTTGCAGCCACTTGTGGGAGCTTGCTATGCACAAAGTGGTCATCAAGTTTCCCTACATTTGCAATATAATCACCATTATATAATCAAAGTACTTCATTGACTGTGAAGTGCTTTGGGATGCCTCGAGATTATGAAAGACCACGGTTTAAGTACCTCTGCCCATCTATCTATAATAGGGTCCTATCACACACGAGTCCAGGCAAAGTGTAATGTATCAATCTTATAATCATTTGGGACTACGTCACATCTTTGTATATCTAACTTGATTTAAATACTCATGTTTATAGGGACCACAAGGACCCCCTGGCAATCAAGGTCCAGAAGGAGACAGGGTAATTATACTTAAATTCTGAGTTTACACCAGCTTTTTTTTTTAATTACAAGATTAGTTGAACTTGTTTGGAGATAATAGTGTTGCCGTAGAATATTGTCAGGTTTTTCTAGTTTTGTTTTCTGCTCATAATACTATATTGATTAATATATTAACTGAAATTAAAATGTATTATCTCTCTACTATATTGACTAAATTGCTAAACCTAAACATTTCCTTTTTTTAACAAATTGCCAATGGTGCTTATTCACAATTTAAATACTTTCTGTCATAGGGCCCTCAAGGACCAGATGGCAAGGATGGATTACCAGGAACACCAGGCCTTCCAGGACCACCAGGCCCACCCGGCGAAGTAAGTTTAGCTGATTTAAAATTTAGCTGCTTCTGTCAATTATTAGACCAATAATTAAGACCAAAGTCATTTACTATTAATATATGTAAGTAGTACTAACTAACAAAAGCATATAGTCCATCTCCACTGCTCTCCCTTTCACCAATAACATTAAGAAAAATACTTATGCTGAATTCTCGCTAGCCTTTACACCAGCGGAATCTTATGGTTCTGTTGGCAGCATAACCCCGCCAAGAGTTTCCTGGTGATGAGTTTAAAGTTTATTTATTAGTGTCACAACTAGGCTTACATTAAAACTACAATGAAGTTACCATGAAAATCCCCTAGTCACCATGCTCCAGCACCTGTTTGGGTGCACTGAGGGAGGATTTAGCATGGCCAATGCATCTAACCAGCACATCTTTCAGACTGTGGAAGGAAGCTGGAGCACTCAAAGGAAACCCACTCAGACACGGGGAGAACATGCAGACTCTGCACAGTCAGTGACCCAAACTGAAAATTGAACCCAGGTCCCTGGCGCCATGAGGCAGCAGTGCTAACCACTGTGCCACTGTGCTGCCCGTGCTCGATGGGAAGTCCCATTGACAACGGCAGGACCATAAGATCCTGCCACCAGTGAGAGACGCACAGCTTCCCACCATGGAGAAGAATGAATATCCCACCCTTAGTTTATTCATTGCAGTTACTTTTCCTGTGCAGTTAGCACAGTAAAATTTAATGTTTTAATGAGAGCTTATTGATAACAAAAAAATGGGCTGTATTGACAATTATGCAGCGCCTTATCCAGACACCAACTCTTGTATCTTTTAAAGACTGTGTCAGAAGTATAATGCAAAGTAGGAACATCACAACCCAATCCCATCCTGCATTCACCCAGACATATCCTTCTAGCTGGGGGAGATGGGAGGTGAATGCAGTGAGAGAAGGAGGCAAATGTGGACACAAGTTACTGAAAAGAAACTAGAATTTAATTGGTTTGTTTTCTCTTTATTAACCTGCAGACAGTGGAAATAATTTTTGTGTTTCCCCCATATTCACCTTAACTGAGTTCAACATAGCCCAGGAAATGAAACTGGGGCCAGGAGTTTCTGGTCCCTCCAGCAACGGGTGGGACCAGAAACTTTCACCCAAAGTCAATAGAACTCAAGGACACAGAAATCCGGCATAGAACTTTCCTACTCCATAAAGCAACAGTGTGTTATAATTTACATACAAGTATGTTTTTTTACTTTGATTCATAACAATTGAATATTTAAAAATTATTGATAAGGAAAATAAGAACAGTGATAAATGTAAAAAATAGTTCAATTTTTCTGTCTTTTTTCACTACCTCATTCCCAGTCCTGTCCTTGTAAACAACTAGTTAATTAGGATGGCAGCTTTATTCACTGAAAGAGTTTTGTGTAGGTTCTATTTTATTCTTTCATGGGATATGGCATCGCTGGCTAGGCCAGTATTTCTTGCACATCCTAATTGTCCTCAAGAAGGTGGTGGTGAACTGCCTTCTTGAACCGTTGCAGTTAATGTGGTGTAGCTACACATCCACAGTGCTATTAGGGAGTGAGTTCTGGGATTTTGACTCAAAAACAGTGAAGAAGCAGCAATGTATTTTCAACTCAGGCTTGGAGGAATATTTGCAGGTGATGATGTCCCCATGTATCTGCTGCCCTTGTCCAATCTAAGTAGTAGAGGTTGTGGGTTTGGAAGGTGCAGTTGGAGGACCCTTGGTAAGTTGCTGCAGTGTATCTTGTAGATTGTATACACGGCTGCCACTGTACGTCGGTGGTGGAGGGAGTGAATGAGAGCGGTTACTATTACTTATCTATATATTATTGGTTTTTAACATGGACAAACTGTACATGCATGCCTGTCTCTGCAACATTCTTTAATCAGTGTAGACCTGATGCTTTTAATAATAAATATTTCAATGACTGCATATAAGTTAATAATCAGTTCAGTCCTCTCTTAAAATAATAACATATCTGTTTTTTTCTCAGAGCTTTGCTGCTCAGTACATTAAACGGGATGAGATGACACCAGGAATCCTGGTATGCATTTACAACCCCTTTCTCAATCATTTCACAACACAGTATGGTAAATTTCAAGATCCTACTCCCCCAATGTGGAAGCCACATTTGAAGAGATTGTACAGCCTTGGTAAAGTTACAAGATTGTAGCTATGATTATTCAGCCTACATTTCTGACAAGTGTGGCTGATCACTGAGACAGTAGGATTGAAGGAATAGTCTTTACGTCATTCTGTATCTGAATGTTCTTATTTCATTTAAGCATCCAGAAAATGAATCATGTATTATTTGAAAGTATTACTTAAAAAAACTGAAACCGTACATTGGCTGAAATTTTCCAGCCATTCACACCAGTAGGATTCTCTGGTCTGGCTGCAGGGAACAGAGATTCGGCCTCTAGCTTTAAAGAGTGCAAGTGATAGAATTTTTTTAATATAAGGAAGCATTAGAAACAGCAAAATATACATGAAAAACACCAGAATATAGTTGAAAGGGTGAACTTAAGCTGTTACAGCATCTTGTTATTACCAAGATCGTCTTTAATCCATGTTGTATCAAGGAATTGCCAGTTGTCCAATAACATTAAGTCACTTTATAATTAATCTTTAATATGATGGCTGAATGTAAGGAAACATTTCAATATGAACTATTCCCCAGACTATTTATTTTGAGGTGTGAAGAAAAGACCTACAGACAATGCCATCACTTTTAGTACGGTATCTCCCCAGCATGCTTATTCGCCATTTTGTCCTAGACTCATATCGAATGCCTCTCCAAGTAATTAGTCTAATGATGTGAGTTACAAATGTTTCCAGGAACAGCTCCATATTATAACACAAAATTCAGAATTTGAAACAGGTTGGACACTAATTCAGTGATACGTAGGCAAAGAAAATGTTGGGTTTTCACAACTCTGTTTCCAAGAAGAAATTCAAATAGCAGGTTCCCACTGACTTAAAATTTAATAATAAATTTTCTATAAATTCCTTATTTCTGACATTAAATTGATCATGATAGTGTTTCGCTAAATCTTCCCAAGCACATAAAACATAACAAACCCTGTAATGCCCCTCCAAACTAAGGCAGAAGGCGATGGCCATTAAGGAATATATTGGGTATTTTCACTCACTTTGTTTTTCTCCACTTAGGTTAGTTTAGTAGAATTAATTTAAATCAAAACTTAACAATGGTCAAGAAACCACTGGCAAAATAAAGATAAAGTAGAGGAGCATGAATAAAAATATCTCACACAGCTTGTTCTCGCCTTGTTAGCGGAAGATTTGTTTCTATTTTCATTTTGCGACAGTGAACAAATTATGATTAGAACACAGTTAACGACATTTTCCTTTGTCACTTTATTTTGGACAGTTCCCTGTTAACATACACATTTCTTTTGATCTCCACTCCCCATTGTGAGCTTTGGATAGTTGGCAGTCACCTCTATCAGAATGTTTAAGATCCATTCCAGCATTTCAGCAAAAATATAAGCTCAGACTTGGGGCAGTACTATTGGGTGTTACATTGTTGAAGATGGGGCACTTCAGGTGACCCAGAAATTAACAAACTGATTACTCATCTCACCTTTTGGTGAGAATAATTGGCTGTAACTTTTATCCAAATTAGAACTCACTGCACTTAAGTGTAACTCATTGTGAGGCTCCTCGAGATGTTTGCAAGGCACAATAAAGCCTTATATAGATCTAAATGTTCATCTTTACTTTTAACTGGTAGAGAATTAAATATGTAAATGTAGGTTAACTTGTTTGAAACATAAACAAATGAAAATACAGCTAACAAATAGGAAAATACTGCAGATGCTGGAAATCTGAAATAAAAACAGAAAACGCAGGACTCAGCTGACCTGTCAGCAACGATGGAGAGAGAAACAGTTATCTTGTGACTTTTCATCAGGATCCTTATCTTTTAAATACTTTCAATTCAGTTAAATGATCACCTAATATCCAATTCACTATGGAATAAATTTCTGCTAAGTGCCATCAGTTTGTGAAGACTAAAGTCTAAAGACAGTCAAAAATATAATAATATGAATTGTTTGTAAGTCATCATCATCACCCCAATTTTATCTGTCTTGCCTCCAACTATATTGTGTTTCTGTTTTGAAAGCTTACCTTGCTGTTTTGATACTGATTAGCATTGTATGTACTAATTCCAATATGCTCTTTATTTCTTCAGGGACCAATGGGACCAAAAGGCCCACAAGGAGCCCCTGGTGCCCCTGTAAGTTTTACAACTTTTTGATATTTTTCTCGTGCTCATTTATTATTGAAACTATGCAACACATTGTACTACCTCCATTTGGAATTACCGTGTTTAATGATTATTTTAGATATCTCACTTCCAAAAAATCTTGAATCAAATGCATGTGTTCACTTCCAGGGTTCCCCTGGCCCCCCAGGAATTCCAGGCGTTCCAGGTGAAGCTGGTGCATCTGTAAGTACACGTTTGAATCAGCAGTTTCATTTCGTGGCAGCTTAAGTAATTTGTGATTCTTTTCATAATGAGTTTGATTATCTTTTCGTCTCTACTCACTAGGGTCTAGCTGGTCCTCGTGGTCCTCAAGGTGTACCTGGAAAACCTGGTGAAGATGTAAGTATAGATTATGAAGAAGTAAAATAGGAACCATGGCAACATTTTTAAATGTTCTCAGCTCCCTGAATCACAACTATATGTATCAATCAGATAACATCACTCATTGGGATGCCTCACCCTATCTGAAATTGGTTATCAGTCATGTTTTGTTGCCAAGCAATGGCAGTGTCCAGAGAAAATAAAATAGAGTTAAGTTCTGAATAATTGAAGGAAGTCTCTATAAACTAGAGCTGGATATTTGGATAATTCTGAACTGCAAATTGAGAACGCCACACACTTCCTCACCCTGTTAGAAATTTGTTGAATTTCAAGTGCAAAATTGAATTCATAGAAACTGTTTCTGAACCATCAGAGTTACGATGTTAGACCTATCGTAGTGATTTTTCTTTATGCTAAATGGCATACTTCAAAGAATTAGTATGTTGTCAAATAGCTCTGCAGCTTTGACTTGGAGATAGTTCCATCAATAGAAATCTGCAACCGCTTGGTGTTTCGTTTTCTCCTTTGTGCCAAAGATAAGAGCTTACACTGAAATGTAAGGAATCGTCAAGGGGTGGGATTTTGCGGCTGCACTCACCCCAAAACCAGAAAATCCGGCTCGAGGTCCATGGACCTTTGCATGGTCTGCGCCCCCCATCCCCACCTCCCTACCCGCTATGATTCCCATGGCAGGTGGGATGGGAAAATTCCCCTCCAAAGGTATTTTGCAATAAGATAGATTGACAGCGTTACCAACACATATATCATTTTTCCTTTCTGTGACTGACAAACATCTGCCCTCTTAGAATCTCATCAAACAATAAGTTAATTAATGTTACGGGGGAAATTGGTCTCTGCCAGAAGTACAAATTAGCAGCTAATTTTTAATCACTCCTGACCTCCTTTTCAATAGTTTCCAGAATGATAGTACAGACTCTTTGGTGACTCATTTCGTGGTCTTACGATTACTTTTATTTGGTTTGAAATGAAAAATCTTAGCAATATTTTCACAAGTTGATGGAAACTAAAAAGTGGCAGTTCACTATAAGCCAGTTTTGTCACTGCATCCCCCTGCCCCCCAACCCACCTCATGTTACCCTGATCAAAAGAATAGCTAGTCATCTGTTGCCAGTGCTTATTGGTTTCTATAACCACCATAATGCTGATGAGCACCTGAGAAATTCAAATCAGCCTCCTCATTAAAGACAAACAAGCTTAGTTCCTCTCTGCAAGTGGGTCTAGATGAGATCAGAAGTAACCCAGTGGCATATTTGAGACCTATCTGTCCAGGATACAGTTTTAGGAATTTCCCTTCAGTTTGCCTCCAAAAAAAATGAATTCAGCTATCATCTGATCTAGAGATCAAAAAGGCATTTGGATCCACCATGTTGGATGTTAGCATTTTGGTATATGGTCCTGAAAATCTATTCACCCAGCTGCAAACAATTCAAAAATGCTTAACGTATGAACATCCTACTTATATCAATAGTTGTAAATGTACCAGAAGTAAATACGTTAACTATATATTTTACCATGTAGAAGCATGCTTCACATACCTGAATTACAATTACCTTATTGTACAAATATATGTGTATCTCTTCTTTAATGGATGCAGTATTAATATTAAAAATATTTGACTTTTCTCTAACAGGGTTCAAATGGCAAACCTGGCAAACCTGGTGATCGTGGTATTGCTGGACCTCAGGTAAGTGATACTGCCACATGAGGTTTTATCTGTGCAATCTATTATCACCTGAAGGCACTGATCTTTCAGTTCAATGCAAATATTTATTTCATACTTTTTTACTAAACAACCAGAGCAACAGTTTGATGATTGGGTTGTTTTCTCTGCTTCCTTTACATAGGGTGCTCGTGGTTTCCCAGGAACCCCTGGTCTCCCTGGCAGGAAAGGACACCGAGTGAGTCGGCAATTTCATTTTTGATACCTTTGATAACTTTTTTTCTACCCCAGTAAATAATTAGCCCTATATGTTTAACTGACATGTTTCATTATCTTCCACTTTACAACAGGGTTTCAATGGTTTGGATGGAATTAAGGGAGAGCCTGGTGTCGCTGGTGAGAAGGTAAGAAATATACAGCAATGATCAAGTTACAGTCTGAGTTTTAAAATATTAGTTGGGAAGTATATTAAACATTTTTTTTCTAAATTTCAACATATAACCAATATACCAGGAAATTAAACAGAAAACCATTAATGTTTTCTGTGCATGTTTAGCTGTTTACACATTTTAGGTGTCATTTCTGACATTTCAAATATTAGTGAAAACTAGACATGAGTATAAAACTGAATGTGCACTATCACACTCATTTCACTGGGAAATTAGAATGTCCAGGACCAGAAAATACAACTGCAGTCCATGAAGGAGAATACAGATTACTCAAATTGTAAGATTCCTTGTAAAGGGCAGGTTTAGAATTTTGTCACATGGACCCCACAGTGCAAATCTTCCTACACTGATAATTCAGCTAAAACTGAGGAGGTCATTTCTTGTCATTTTCAATCTTATTATGTCTGAATTGTTCAGTACTGCTCACTTCCAGATCCGAATACTGATGTAGATCTCTTACAATGGATATCTAAGCTCTTAGTTTAGGTCATGCATGTAGTTCTTTCCTCTATATGTCTAAGCTACACCTTTTTAATTACATTGATAGCATTGTTATTATACTGTAACAACTAGCCTTTCATATGCCACAGCATCCTATTAAGCAACATCAGTGTTACATTGAATGTGTGTCATACTAAAATATGCCATAAAGTACTGAGAGTTAAGGCAGTCATTTGCAGCTAACACTATTGCATAAAGGGTTCATAAAGCACTTGGTTGAGCAGATTTCCTCTTCAATTTCCATGCCAGTCCCAAAATTAAAGGCTTCATGATTCTCAATTATAAAGACACCCATTGGACAAGACTGATTAATATCAAGGAACAATCATACAAATAAAACAGAGATAAATAGCTGTGATTTTGCCTAATATCCCAGGAATTGGAGCCTGGCTGGAGGTTATCAGACACAATGCACATTGTTAAACAGAATTAAATTATGTGGCTGTGACTCATACAAAAGAGTACAGTGCCAAATATGGCCAGAAACTGCTTTGTTTAATTATTCCCCATAGTTGTGGTTTGAGATGCCAAATGTTCTTTCTGCAGCACATATGTGAGAAGTTACTGTACTGTGAGAGCAATGATTCATTCTTTGTCAAAAGGAAACACATTTTAGCTTCATAGCCGTGTATATCCCAGAGCAGAAACGAGAAACTGATTGATAACTTTAGGGCCATTAATTGTTCACCTGGCAGAACATGGTAAATGATACAAATCAAATGTTTGCTGTTTTCATCGTAACTTTAAGACATTGGAAGCTGCTTTGGGGTTTTGAAACTGCAGTAAACAGGGGACATACTTTAAATATATATTTAAGTTCACCATGCAACAACCAAAATAGTTCTCCAACACACATGCCAGACGTAATTCTCTGGCTACCCAACACCATGGATGCAGGTTGCCCATGAGCAGTCAACAGTGGTTAGGCAATTAGAGGGAAAAGTGATAGCACTCTCTCCCTGCCTCCCCCCTCATCCTCCCCCTTCCAATTTCTTACCCATGGTGGATGCACACCCCACTCAGAGCCCAGAAGTGACCCAGAAGTGTCTTCTTGATAGCAGACTGGGAGCCATTGAAACCTCCTTTCAATTGCCTCAATCAATGGAGTTTCTGCTGCACAACATCATCAGCCTGACAGTTGTGCCAATGCTTGATTTTTTAATGTCTCACAATGTTACATTTTGAGGCATCTTCAAGATTTCCTCCCTGTCTCAGCATCGCCCACCTCTCCCAATGTGGCTACCAGCCAGATAGTATTGCAGGCCTTCTGATTGGACCTTGTACTTGCTTGGTCTGCCCACCATCCTTAATTGGATGGGACTTCCAGAAGGGGCTTCTTAATTAGTTGCCTCCTGGAAGATTGCGTTCAATGTCCTGCCACCATCACTTCCGGGTACCCCATCCCAAATTAAGGCCAACTTTGGGATCATGAAATTTCAGCATTCTATAGTTAATGATTTCTTTTAGATAACTTGATGTTATACAGATGGCAACTTTCTACAAGAACCAGAAATGCTTATTTTCTATTAAATCATCCCAGAAGTTTCAAAATTTACATATCATAATTCAATTGAAGAATCCTCAGCAATTGGAGATTTAACAATGATCATGGCAGATAGTAAGAATCTGGTATTATTTCTGCTTTGAATCATATTTCTGATAATTTGAAGAAGCAAATGTTTACTAAAACTGAATCCAGGTACACTGCATAAACATTTCTTTGCTTTTGTTTGATAAGGGCAAATCTTTCTTCTTCCTTCCCCACCCCACGCTTATTTTTATCAAGCCTTTTGGTTCAGCCTTTGGGCAAACATGAAAAGATTGCTACAGTATAGTATCATGACAGGCCAGAGAAATTTACATCAATATCCTTCAGTTTTATGAAGATGATACTATACACATTATGCAGAGTAAAAGTAGTAAGTTGAATGGCAGAATTCTCTGTTCTCTTATATCTTGTTGTTATCTTGCAGCAGATGTAAGTGGGAAAATGTTATTACCATTTAACATCACCATGTTAGCATTCTCTTCCTCAAGCCAGTGAGGAAGTGATGGACAGTCTGACTCATCCTGAGTTAAAGTTGCTTGCTTCAAACAAAATAATAATTTAACTTCTTAGTATTGCATTTACAATTAACCCTTCCATTTGCACAACTTTATTCAAATTAATAGATATTTTTGAATCTTTTCTGTCAAAAAAATGACTGACCTTTATCAGGATTAGTCTGTAAATGGATTATCTCTGTTACTAAATATGAGCATTGAGGAATCTCTAAGCTATAAACAGAGCCTATGTCATTCATCACTGCAATAGATTTTCCACTGTTACCAGAACAGTGGGCATGTGCATTTCTCAATTTTGTGAAGAAAGTACAGAGCAAAGCAAAATTTCTTTTGATTATGCTTGTTTCAAACTGATAAGATGTCAGGTAATGATGTATTTTGCAAAAGTTGGGATCTTTGTCCCAAGGTAAGATTAGGAAGTTTCATATGCTTTCTTGTGTTAGTAATATTGTAATAAGCAAGAAGTAAAATAAATGTGCCTTTCTTTATTTTTTCCCAGGGTGAAGTTGGTAATCCAGGAGCAAATGGTAATTCAGGACTCGCGGTATGTGTTTCATCATTCAAAGTATAAAAATAATGCCTATCACATACCACATAATCCTTACCAATAATTTTGTACCTATGTCATATAAAGCATTTAAAACTAAACGGAGCAAAACTAAACACTTTTTTTGCCAACAGGGTCTTCGTGGTGGCGCAGGCGAAAGAGGTCGTCCTGGATCTGCTGGCCCTGCTGTGAGTTTCAAGCTTTTAATATTTTCTCTGTTCATAAGTTCATAAGACATAGGAGCAGAATTAAGCCATTCAGTCCATCGAGTCCACTCCCCCATTCGATCATGGCTGATCTGCTCCTCATCCCCATTTTCCTGCCTTCTCCCCACAACCTTTCAACCCATTACCAATTAAAAATTTGTCTAACTCCTCCTTAAATTTACTAGCATCCACTTCACTTTGGGATAGTGAATTCCACAGATTCACAACCCTTTGAGAGAAGTGGTTCTATCTATTGGTATCCCTAGCATGGAACTGCATGAAACAAGAGGCAGATCAGACAATTTGGCTTGGTGATTCATAGCCCTTATAATTATTTACTTATAAATTGACAAATCAGCCTTCAGACTGAATGAGGATATGTTTTAATATCACCATTAATGTTTTTGAACATTATGAATTGTATGCCATTAAAATAATTTTCTCAGATGCATTTTTTCTATTTGTAATGCTATATTGTAATCCTTTCTAACATTTTCATGAAAGTTTTTATTTCAGTGTTTATGCTTATTTTCAATGTGATGCCTATTGACCCTTCGTCTTACAAGATTGAGCATTCATAAGTTTTAATAAATTTAATAATGCAATTTTTGTGTTTCCTTTAAGGGTCCCCGAGGCAGTGATGGTATGACTGGACCTGCCGGCCCTCCTGTAAGTACGCAAATAAAACTTAATTAACCATTAAATTGACAAATGCACAATTATTAACAAGTTACAAGAGTAATTCTGTAATATAACACCCTGAGAGTTACAGTCTCAGCAAAGCGAAGAGTGAATACTGGGTGACTTACTGTATAGCTAGCTGATGACTTCATTGCACAACCCAAATATATGTGTGCAGCATCCATATAATGAAAGCCTAAAATGTAAGAGAAACATTTCTGTTGCCTGGACCTCTCCAGAAGAGCCCTAGAGCCCTCAATAATGCCAGTGACAAAATTTGTAATAGTCTGCTACATACTGCACAACCTCACCATTATAAGGCCAAAGACCTTACCACCAGCTACATAGTAGTCACTTGAGGTACAGAATGATGAGAAGGAGGATCAGGAGAATGTGGAAGGAAAGGAAGAAAAGGAAGGAACAATTCACGCATTTGCTACCTGTCATTGACTTAACTAAGAGCGATATTAGTAATTGCAACCCAGTTTCCCCCATTCACAAACCTTTACCTTCTATTTGTCACTGACCATCACAGTGTCCACTGGCCACAATGATAGAATAGAAGTCATCACAAAAGAAACCAGGTTTAAAAGTGAAATCATATAGCATACAAAAGTTAATTAACCTCCCTTGCATATTCCTTCAGTGCCTGTCCTCTGTGTGCCTTTGCCTCTCCTACAGCAGAATTTTATACCAGCTGGGATGTTACAATCCCGTCGAAGTCAATGTAGTTTTAAACAGATTGCACATTTTACAGCCCCAACCCCACTGCAATGTAGTTATAAAATTCCACTCGTAATGCTCCTACTCAATACAACCCCAGTGGCGACAGCAAGTGGAAGGCAACTGACTTACATGCTGGAAGATTGCAAGTGGTCTTGCAGGGCCCCCTTGAGCAGCTCCAGGCCTTGAGTGCCTCACTGCAGATTGCAACATCTCAGCTGGATGGCATCAGTCTGAGCTGCCTGGCTGACAGGCAACAACAAGGACACTAGTGGAGTGTTAGAAATGAGAAGATTAATGCTGTCTTCCTGAGAGGAGACCAGTTTAGTGCCTCCTGGAGCCATTGACACTCTCCAAGCCAATGACTCAGAAATCCTAATAAAGTAAGAGAACAGACTGCAAAGTAAAAAGGTAGTGGAGGCAGGAAACCTAACAACCTTTAAAAAATGAGCTCTTGAAATATCATAACATTCAAGGATATAGGATAAGTACAGTAAAATGGAGTGCCTTTAGTGGTAGTTGTTACTGGTGCAGACCCAATGGGCCGAAGGGCCTTTTCTGCACTGTATAACTCTATGAGCAAGATCTTCCGGCTGCATTCGACCCAAGAGCAAAAAATCCCGCCTGAGATCAATGGATCTTTGCATGGTCAGCCCCTGCCCACTACAGTTCCCTTGGCAGGCAGCATATGGACTCTATGCTGGACTGCTGTGAGGTTCTGAAAACCCCTTTGAACATTGTAGTCCACAGCCTTGATAACGGTAAGCTGACCTTGCATGATAGCAAGCTGAACTTTCACTGCAGCAGCCAGACATTGGGTGGCTGCTGCTTCTGCTGCACTGGAAGTTGTGACATTAACCATCAGTTGCTTCATTATAGTTGACTCCCCAAGTATTCTCATGGAGAATACATTGACACCATTTCCAAGTCGAAAATAATGGGCTCCAAGCTCTGTGTAAAGTCTTGTGTTGAATTAGTGCTGGATTCCTTCATGCTTCTGGACATTGTCCACAGGATTTCTGATGGACTTACAATGCAGCAAGCATTTAGTTGTGTATGCCCATTCAACATGCATCTGCAGACTGCCCCATTGAAATACTCATCTGAGTCCTAGACAGCAGAACTTGTCTACACCTGAACCTTCGGTGAGCTGGCACCTGTGCTCCCCTTGCTCCCCCTCTTCAGGTCACTCAGGCCCAGTATCATACCACATGCAGATCTCACCTCAGTATGACCCTTTGCTTGGTGTTTTTCCAGTGCCAGGCCAAGTTTCATTTCTTGGATATCTGAAAGGAGAAATACACAATGAAAGAATTACAGTAGCGGGATGGGGGAAAATAAGTGTTGTGTGTCTACACCATCTACAAGTTCCAAATCAGAAAAAAAAAGTATAAAAAGACAAGGAGGAGGGAGGGGTGTGAGAAGATGGACTGGATATGAGGCTATCTTTATCTTTAATAGTTTCATCCCCATTAGTGGCCCTATCCTCAGCAATCACTATTCCCATAATAGTTAGTATCACCTCCTCCATGAGGGTTAGGAAAAACAGCCCACCTGTCTCTGTCTGGTTTGCTACTACAGTTGTCCACAAGCTTATCTTGCAAAGAAGAGGGAAGTATGCCAGTGAGTGTGGTGCAGTCTGTTGTTTCTTTGGATATAATAGCTGCCAGTGTGTGAAAGGTGTGAGATCTGCGTATGAAGATTGCAAAGGTGCTAATTGTGTGAAAGTGTAGTGGTATGTGGGAATGTTGGTCATTGATACCAATTGTTGGTAGGTGATAATTAGTCATGGTAAATTAAGCAGGGTGAGAGGTTATGAGTGGAGTTGCTGGGGTATGGCATTTGAAGATGTATAAACCTTGCTCACTGAGGAGGTGTGTTAAAATCTCACAGCACTCTATTCAGATCCTTAGGGTTTGACCCCTGCCACTGACCTCTATAGCTATCAGCTCCCACAGTCTCCTGTGAGTTGGTCTTGCGGACTATATGGCCCCCCTGCAAACAGATGACATATCTCCTCCTCTGCCTCTTCTTAACCAAGGCCTCCAATGCAGCCTTGAAAACTCATAGAGCCCACCGTCTCTATTTGATTCTCCAATAATCCCTGGTCAGATCACTTCTTGCATGACTAACAACACCTGTTTCAGCCATAAGGCAGCTCCACTTAAAGAAGCACAAGGTTAGGTTTAAACACTGCAGCCAGACTAGCTTTAAGTGATGCTAGCCATTCATGATATTGGCCCCTGCTACTGTATCAAGGTAATCAGCAGCATAGGGTGGGAATCGCTGGCCATTCATGCCGGCGGGATTCTCTGGTGTCGCTGCAGTGAATGGAGGTATGGCTGAGCACCAAATTCTCCATCCTTGCTGGCAGTGGCAGCGGGGCATGATCCGGCAGAGAATTCGGCCAGTTAGTGTTGCCTGGGTGAAGAAAACATTGACATGAGCACGCAGCACAAAGGTGGCATGTTGCCCGCATTGCAATCAATAGATACAGGTTATCATGAAGCCTGGGTCCATTTTCAGATGCAATTAAATTTCGTCATCAGTCCACCAACATATATTATTGATATTACTTTGTTTTGTATATTACTGCTAGTCTGGTACTGCACATTAATAGTATGAAAAAATGATGTATAAATGCTAAGTTAGGTTAGTTTGTGTTATGTGACTTCCATGGAAGTTACTGTCCATGGTGGTAGGTCTGGAAAGGTGATATAATAGAATGTGGGTAGATAGGTACAATACTGGAAGGGTAGCTGTCCAGGCACTAATGCCTAATCTATAATAAGCAGGTCCACTCTGATGGCATTGAATTGATTTGAATGGAGGTTTTATCAACTTCTCCAATTACTTTAGTCTTCATTAGCATTAGCAAAAATGTTGCTCCTGCAGACTTTGATAAAGCACAGAAACACAAGGGTCTGAATTTTTCGTCCATTGGGCACATGCACTTGGTAAACAGTCATAATCGTTCTTGGAGTGTGATTTCAAGCCTGCTGGCCAGTTTATAGCCAGTCAGCGTAAAATGTGCACTCTGAAAGGCTGAGCGCTGCCAGGGAGGACAGGAAAAGAGTGGGTGCTGAGAGCAGTGACAGTGCAAGAGGACATTTCCAACAAGCTTCCTGAAGTTTGACAGTTGCCTCAGGACCCAGTGACATTTGCACCAAAATCTCTCTCCATATTACAGAAACAAGCAACTGGTAGCATAACACATAACACCTCAACCCTCAGACTTTTTTTTTATCCCAGATATTTAATGCCATCCTGAATTGGGAATGGTGAAAAAACATGGACACCATGTGGGTCACATAAAACTAGGGTCAATGGCATTAATGGACTTAGTTGCCCTTTCAACTGTCAGTGAGCACGTCCAACTCTTGTGCGTAACCATCGACTGAAATATTGCACCAATATATTAGGTGTTGATGTGATCGGTGCAACTCGTGGGCTGAAGGGCCTGTTTGTGCTGTAGTGTTCTATGTTCTATGTTCTATGTATATTGGGACATGTGTCTAACTTCTTACCGCGCAAGTTGAGAATGGACACCCACCCACCCAAGCTCTGTTAAAATTCTGGCCACAGTAAATTCTGGTATAAGAGGAACACAAAAAAGGCAAACTGTTAATATTTGCAATTTTATTTCTTTATAGGGACCCAATGGTGCAACTGGTCCCCCAGGCTTCCCAGGCAGCCCTGGATTCAAGGTAATGTTTTTAATGACAAAAAGTGAATGCAGTACAATATTACCGTATTGAATAGGTGAATACGTAATATCATTTTTAAAAAAATCATTTGTGGTTTGGAATATCTTTGTATTTCTATCATCCTTTATCTCAAACCACTCGGAATGCTCTCAGTAAGTTGTCTACCAATTAACTGCAACCTGCCAATATTCATTAAAAGCATAATTTTAAAATGTTTAAAGTCTAACAATGATTTCCATTCACAAACCCTAGTAGTAACACTGGTTTCAGTTGATGGCCACAATTGTTCAGTTGTTTGAACATAATTCTACACAGACCAAACATTTAACTTTTTGTTACATAGATGACAAACTTATTGTATTCAATATCGTATCAAAATAAACATGTATAATCTGATAAATTACGGAATTACTGCAACTTTCCAAACTGTAGGTAAAGCATCACAATCAAGAATAACCATTGAGTTAATTTTATCTTTATGATAGCCATGTAGGAACTATTTTGAGTTAGGTTCCCACAAACCTAAGGGTATGATAGTTGATAGCTGTAACGAGGCATCTATTTATCAGTTGGATTTCTTAACTGTAACCTATTATTTGTAATGCTTCAAGTATCACAGCAGTTCAGAAACCCAGTGCTACTAAAGGCACAAAACTCAAGTTTACAACATTCCCCAGAAAACAAAGGCAGGCAGAAATAACTAAAATTATGCTGAGCTTTTAACAACTAAGTTAATTGTCATAACTGTCTTAAGGCATTCTGCCTACAAGAAGAATGTTGCATCCATAACTTATTTCAGACAGTAAAATAATATACCATCAAAATGAGCTTATCAATTATTTAGTGAAGTCTCAATAAAATGGTGACTTTCTAAGCCTGTGAAAGTTATGCTTTGGTTTTGATCTGTTATCACCTCAGTCAAGGAAATGAATATATTATTTATTTGTGGGTATGAAAACATTAAAAGTAATCTGTTTCCTTCTATTCTCAATAGCAACCTCTTATTAGACCCAACAAGTTGATCATTATATTAATATAGTATTAATTTATATCACCAAGTAAAGTCAAAAGCACATCTACTTTATAATTACGTTAGATTCTGGAACGGAATGACAATCATTCAGCTGTACAAAAAAAATCATCAATTTGGTGATTAAAAACCTTGAAAGGTTCTTCAAACACTGAATGTAAATAAGAACAATAAAGTTACAATTTATTTACTCTAGCACCAAAAGATGTTGAATTAAATGCGGCACGGTGGCACAGTGATTGACACTGCCACCTCACAGCGTCTGGGACCTGGGTTCAATTCTGGCCTTGGTCACTGTCTGTGTGGAGGCTGCACGTTCTCCCCATGTCTGTATGGGTTTCCTCTGGGTGCTCCAAAGTCCAAAGATGTGTGGGTTAGGTGCATTGGCAATGCTAAATTGTTCCTTAGTGTCCTAAAATGTGTAAGTTAGGGTGGATTAGCAGGGTAAATATGTGGGGGGGTAGGATGCTCCATTAGAATGTCCGTACAGACTAGATGGGCTGAAAGACCAGCTTCTGCACTACAGGGATTCAATGATTTTTGTGATAAATGTCCATTTTTCATTGTCCATTAAAATTATCCAATGGTAGTTAATTATTGTTAGATAGCATCTATTGCAGCAACAATTCAATTTGTTTTAACATCCTCATGAAAACAAAACTAAAAAGAATTTGAACTTAAATAGTGCATCACCAAACCAAATTAGACAGTTTACCAGTCTGTAATTTTCAGTAATCGGGTTTGGTGAGAAGATTGAGTGTTTGGGCTAGATGTGTTTAGTTTTGTATTAATGAGCTTTTAGCACCTTAATTAGCGCAGCATAAGTGCGATAACAACCTAGATTGAATATATAAGTTGATTTTCTTTTACATCCATACAACATAGGGTGAGGTTGGACCAGCCGGTGCTCGTGGTGCATCTGGGGCTCAGGGCGCTAGAGGTGAGCCAGGTGCTGTAGGTCCAGTTGGACCAGTGGGTCTTCCCGTAAGTAGTTTTGGTAACAATATCATTACTACCTCTTGAGATATGATTTTACCTGACTGGATAAATTGCACCTACAATATTCATTATTCTAATCCTAGGGTAATGCTGGTGCAAACGGTCTCACCGGAGCAAAGGGTGCCATAGTAAGTACATATGACGCACCAATTTAGTACTTTCATGAACAACCTCATTGATAAATCTACTTTCATTTTAAAATAACAAATGTTTGTCTTGTGCGTTTTCTAAAATAAAGGGTGCTCCAGGTATTGGTGGTGCCCCTGGTTTTCCAGGACCACGTGGTCTCGCTGGCCAAGCTGGAGCAGCCGGACCTGCAGGTCTTCGGGGTCTCAGTGTGAGTAACAAATATAATCCTATAGTGACACAATTACTAGAAATAACTCATTCTTTGATTACAATAATGGCATTTTATTAAAGTTATAAGTAAAATTCTAAGAAGATTTTCCTTTCCTAAACTCACCATACAGGGTGATCCAGGTGTTCAAGGTGTCAAGGGTGAGACCGGTGCCAAAGGCGAGCGTGTAAGTACTATGTAATAAGCATGCATTTTATATTTTAATTGTGTAATTTATTTCCTATTTTTGATTATGCATTTCCCATGTCCTCACCTTTTTTTTGCTCCAAAACCAGGGTGACATTGGCCCAGCAGGTGCCCCTGGTACAGCTGGTGAAGAAGGAAAGAAAGGTCAACGTGGGGAACCTGGTTCTCAGGGACTTCCTGGAGTTTCCGGTGAAAGGGTAAGATGAATTTTATATCCTAAGAATTACATCGACACATGATTTAAGTATATGTAGAGATCTTCAACTTTAAAACAATAAGTCATGGTAATTCTGAAATGATGAAATAAACTAATAAAATGCTTACAGTTATAAAGTCCTAGTATCCTGGCTGTGATCTAATGAATGTCAGATTATTAAAAGATTTTGCATACTCATAAATTAATTTGTGTCTGAACACAGTTGATAATTAGAACATATTTGGATATTTTAAACAAATTTTAATGAGCTGATCACAGGAACTTTAGTGGAACGATCCTCTACACACAAACTAGACATAATAGTTTTGACGTCATAATATTAGTCTATTTACTTCATAATAATTCTATATATATTAATAGTACAGTAAATGGAAAAATGTTAATTTTGAGTTACCATTCTTTAATGGTAAGCTTAACTCATTCACAGTTCATTCCCAGTTCATTAAATTCTCTTTAATTAAAAGAGATAAAGTAAGTAGATCTTTTTTCAACTTTTTCTCTCATTTCACATGCAGGGTTCCCCTGGTCCCCGTGGTATCCCAGGTCGTGATGGACCAGTTGGCGGCATGGTAAATTTTGCTTTGTTATGCTTAGTGCATCGAGTAAAAAATGAGAAACCTGTTCTTTATTTTTAAGGAACAGTGAGATTTTCTTCATTAGTTGATTAGAATGGTTCATTTATGTGAATCATTCAGAATGATGCTACCTTATTTTGTAATTCATTTCCAGGGTGCACCTGGCAGACGTGGTGAATCTGGTCCTGCTGGTGCCAAAGGACCTCCTGGTGACGTTGGACGCCCTGGTGAAAGTGGTATGCATGGTGCTCGGGTGAGTGAAATTGAAATAACTATCACAGCAATAGCCATAGATGTACAGCATGGAATTAAACGTTTCTTGAATGATATTTATCATTTATTCATATACTTTTGGATTTATTTCTCACTCAGATATACCCCCTAGTTTTTTAAATGCTAATTAATTGTAAATGACATTTTAGTAGAAACCCCCAGAATTAAGTTGAAGACAATAGAAATTATTTCTTTATTAAAAAGTACCATGTAACTTACACATTTTAACCTATCTCCTGATTTTGTAAAAATAAATTTGTCCTCAAAAGAATGTATTTTCACTGATTTTGTTTTTCTTATTTCTTACTTTGGATATGGGCCAGATTTTACTGCCAGGGTGGGCGAGGCTCACAGAACGGAATTCTCCGTTGGCCTCAGGTGGGATTCCACGAGCCTCGTCCGAGTGAGGTCATAAAATTCTGCATATGATGTTCCATTGGTTTTTCTAAGATTTGAACACTGTTAGAAGCAACAAACTTTATTTGGACAAATGTGATTGTTATCACTTCCAATTAAAGTTAATCCTTCAGAGTTTTTAAAAGAGTTTGCACAATGAAGTAAGTGTCATTGAAAATATAAAATAAAGTATCTTTGCTGTATACACGATGGAATGAAATCTAAAGTTGTTTTGCCTCCTTAACATTTATAGGGTCATATTGGACAACCTGGTAGACCTGGCGCTGTGGGAAATCAAGGTGTTGCAGTAAGTTTTCTCACCTTACAGTAATGTGTTACTTTTTCAGGGTCTCGTAGGTAGTGCTGGCATTATAGGTGCTCCAGGCAAATCAGGTCCTGCTGTAAGTTGTTTTTGAGGTTTTCTGCTCCCCATTCTTGACAGCTTATTCAATCTAAAAGTAGGTTTGAATCAAGCATGGCAAATTGCATGGGGATATTACATGACATATGTTGCAGAACATCTAAAAATGAAAAGGCTTCAATTGTTAGGTTTTGCTAACGTCTAAAGTAACAACTCTTTTAATTAAGAAGCAATTGAAATAATTTATTAATATAGGTACAGTAACTGCAAACACTGCGCCATTTAGTGATACTAACAATTACTTATTTATGATGCAATAATATTGCATACTCATTATTATTTAACAAACGCTATGTCCAGTAACCTGAAATAATATTTTCTTTCCATATTGTAATTGAAATTTCCCCCCACACAAAACCTGTACTTCACAATTAATTCAAATATATAATTATGGTGATCGATTACCCAACTCATGTACTTATTTTAAAAATACATGTTTAGGCATAATCCATATATGGTGTTTTGGAATTCAAAATAGTCTCTTAAATACAACATTGCAATCACATATGTATGAGAAGGCACACAAGGAATTCAATGTATTAAAACAGTATTTGGCTACATAAAAGACAAAAAGTCAGAATAACCTGCTTGAGAAAGTAAAAGTGTCCATATGGAAACATTTTGAATGTTAGATTAGAACCCTATTATGCACTGAGCACAAAGAATTCTGAATCATATTAAGAGCATCAGCCATCTCAGTACAATTACAGCAGTCGATTTTGATTTGGTTGCTGTTTTATGTGTTACTGTCAAGTGATCATTAGAGTATTATTAAGATTATAATATCCTAATTTAAATCCCAGCCCCTCAGACCAATACATAGACCAGTAGATTAAGGGTATAAATCCTACTGCAATTCACGTATCACTGGATATATTATAGGAATAATAGTAATTCTCAGTTGTGTTCCCCAAACTACAATTATCTTCAAAATAGAATGTCATCCTTAGAATACTAAAGCGTACTAATGTGTTAGATTTGTGCATTGTAACTATGCCAACTACTATGAAATTACAAATGAATAACCCATGCGGAATATTTACTCAAATGTTTTTGCAATAAGTAATAACATGCATGGAAGTAAAATAATAAACCAAAACACAATTAATTGACTTATATGCAAAAATAATCTCCAGTAACTTGTGAAGAGCATTGTTTCATTGTCTAAGATTGTACATTTTAGGGCCCAGCTGGTGAAGAAGGTCGCACTGGTCCCCCTGGTCCTGCTGGCACAAGAGGTCAGGCTGGTATGATGGGCTTCCCTGGTCCAAAGGGTGCTACTGTAAGTGACAGTTACATTTTCTGTCAGTAAATAAATTCTAAATATTCTGTCTTAACATTTTCTGAGTAGCCTTTACAGTTGATCTATAAATACCTTTGTTGCAAATTGAAATTATTTAGATGATTTTTAAATAAGCGTTTCCTTAAAAACGTTTAATATTTAATGAAATTTAGAAGTATTAATTTATATTATAGCCAAATCCTTGGTGTAATCTAAGAAGCTTAGATGCTTAAAAATAGCTTTAGTTGGATTAGCAGTAAGTGATTGGAGGTTGATTCTATGACTAAGGCAACGCAAAAGATGTTTGCTGGGGTTTTCTAGCTCCACTGTAGCAAGATCTGCCACAGGGGAGTGGCGGGCCTGCTAAAAGTCCATTTACTTTCAGCAAGATGGGGAGATCCCTGTGGCAGGCAGAGCTGGAACTTCCTGGCCGTTGTTACTTTTTGGCGAGCTAAATGTTTAACGCGCAATTGTTTGGGTTGTGGCTGAGTGATTTATCTCTGCCGGTTCTGGCATTTTAACATAACTAAAACCAGCTCCTGAAACTGAATGGCAAAATTGACAGCCTGGGCAATATAAATCCAGAGAACTAGCTGTTATTGTCTCAGTGCCAGAAGTTTGAAACATGGAAAGCAGCTTTAACATCGACTGCACAAGCTCTGCCCTATATTGGCTGGAATTTTCTATCTGTTGGAATTAGTGGGACCCCAACGTGCTAAGTCCCTACTGTGGGAAATTCTGTTGACAACAAAGGAAACCCTACAGTTGGATAATGTCGGGTCGCCTCTGCCATTGGGAAATACGCTGTAGCGGGTGCAAAAAGTCCCATCCATTGTCTGGTATTAAGCCCCCACATTTTGGTTCAGAAATAGACCCTATTTGTCAAGTTAAATAAAATATAAGTTTATTTGAATTAATTTAGATGCATCCAAATGAGATTTTTCAAAATTCCAAAGATTAAAAAACTTGTAATGGGATCATAACTTATTCTTACTAATATATATGTTTTATTTCCTAGGGTGTACCTGGCAAACCTGGTGAGAGAGGCGCTATTGGTCCTGCTGGTCCAAGGGTATGTTTAATGCCATTAGTTCTTCTGTATGAGTTTGAATAGTATTGTTTACATTATTTTCCATATAAAGTCAATGGATAATACACTCAAGCTTTAATGTGTTGTATTTTCCCAGGGACACCTACACTGGGGCCAAATGGAGCCCCAAATCACCGCCCACTAGGAGCAAGACAGTAGGGAAATTTTCCCAGAGGTGGCATCCTAATTGCCTGCCTCTCTGCTCACGAGCTAGTACCATGAGTGTCTCCCAGTGCAGCCAGCACAATCAAAGGGCAAGCATCTGGCGAGCCTGGGCAATCCCATTGGGAAAGGTAGACACTGCTGAGTAACATTGGAGACCATATGGGTGTCTCAACTTGGAGGCCAAAATTTTAATAAAAATTTCAGAAGGGCCATGCCTGTAAGTCTGTTAGAACAGAGTCAAAACCACTCTGGCTAGAACATATGGCCTTTCTTGCTGGCAGGCTCTCAGTGGGACATGGGGCCATCGGCTTTGATAGCTCCAGGGCAGGTCACCTACATGACGTTGGTGCCACCCACAAGTGGCAGAGGGTGGGGGTGGGGATGGGGGGCTCTGCTATCAGCAGTACAGCAAAATAAGATTGCCCTGTTTGTAAATCGGATACCACCCTCCATTCAGAAGGTGGCCAGTGTGACCTTGGAAACTTCTCCAACAGAAATACGCATGTACCCACTCCCTACTATTTTCACAGATCCCCTGTCTCCAAGCCCATCATCACAAGGTGAAAAAAATTCTGCCCAATATATTTACTTAGGCACTTAAAGTAAGAGTGTGCTTTCAAAGAACAATTTAAGTACATTACCCCCAACCCCCACTGGCATGGAAATTCTGCCATGAAATACAGCCATTTAAATTTTAATGTGTCTTCTGAAATTCTTTCCTCCAGTATCTTAGCAGAAATATCAACTGATTTATTTCAGATTGGTTTATGGCTCTACTAACATGATGAACGAGGAGTTTCAGACCATTGTATTAGCACACATATGCAATATTCCATCATATAATTCAAACTGTAGTCCTTTTAGTCCAAAATGGTTATCTCTGCCTTAGCCTTAGACTATTCAGATAATCAAAAGATTCTCAGAAACAGGTAGCTAGACAATACAACACTGTAAGGACTGAAGAAAAAGTATGACAATATCTATTACAATCAAATGGCAGTTTGATGTTCTATCAGGCAATCTGGTAAAAACATGCAATGTGCTTACATTTTAGGAGCCCACCCTTCTTCAGTTATTCACAGGAATCATGTGCATTATATAGGACCTTAAGGAATGACTGAAAGCAAATTGAGAGGAAGGCTACCAAATTAAACAGGGAATTTCAAATTTGACCATAAATGGATTTCGCACTTCAGATCAGCCACGATCTTATTGAATGGCGGGGCAGGCTCGAAGGACTAGATGGCCTACTCCTGCTCCTACTTCTTGTGTTCTTATGGAACTTGCAGTGAATCCAGGCCACATGCCTAAAGCCTCAATCCTAAGGACCCTATCATTTTTGTGTCCTGGCCTTATTTGAACTTGACAGCAAGTTGTAGGAATAAAATAGGTACAGGTTATAGTTTCCAGACCGCAGAAAATTACCAGCGTCCACAAAAAGTGATCCTTCTGATCTCACATAACCTTAGAATAAAATATAAATTTCTTGCCCTGTGAACTTTGGTTAGGCCTCTGGATGTCTGGTAGAAATCTAATTAGTGTGCACACTTCATCCTCATTTCTATTAGCATTACAGTCAGAATCCTAAAACCCAAGGTTTTGGGTGAAAGAGACTGGAACCCTATTTCAAGAATTGCCTGAAGGTTGAACCAGGTGGACAGATTATTGTCCAAAATACTCTCCAGGTTTTCCTCTGCTCATCACTTCTTTCCCAGACAAGGAAGGAATAGCCACCAATTGAAAATTGCTCCCCTGTATGAGAACGTAACTGTTGTTAATATTTTTGATCTGTTGCTCTTCTTAATTAAAGTTCTTTTGAGAATTACACAAAATAAAATAGATCATTTACTACATTTAGAAAAATGCAAAGATCTGTAGATGATTCTCCATTTCTGGAAATGATATAACAACAATTCCTGATTCTTCAACAAATTCAATATTTGAACAGCAGGGCACTGTGCAGGGTATAGAATCACAAGAGTCTCCTAAAATGGCAGGCACAAAATGTAAGTTAGCTATTTGTTCTGAATGTTAAATTCGCCATGAGGAATAGAGACATGCATTAAGTTATGTTTAGCAATGTATGTAATACCACAGACAAGATATTTTCTGATCTGTTTGCTTCTTAGGGTGTACCTGGCAAAGATGGTGAGGTTGGAGCACAAGGTCCTCCTGGTATTACTGTAAGTAAATAATTACAAGCATATTACAATACTATGCCTTAAAATAGTGCTGTATGAATATTAATTACGAATGTTTAATTCCTTATATTTAGTTCATGTTTCTTTATTCTTAAAATGTGGGTCAATCCTAGATTTAAATTACAGAGAGGAACTTGATATTGTATAACATTTTAACCTGATTACATACTAATATTAACAGACTTTAATTTGAAAACATTAAGTTTTTATATAGGCTGTAATTTGAAATTTTCAAAATGTTTTCCTCATGCACTGTTATGCTGGAAGATGTTACATTGCTGCTAAATCAATAAATATATGTAATTGACTTACTAAGATTTTCATATTAGAAGGTTTTAAATGCCAATATTACTGCTGAATAAATACATTTACTACTTTTTATTACCATAAATATTATGTTCATAAATTTGACAAGTTGGTTATACTTTTCACTCAGCAATCTGGACAGTTAAATAATTTTAATGTGTTTTTTCTTTAGGGTCCTGTTGGAGCAAGAGGTGAAACAGGTCCAGCTGGCGGTTCTGGCTTCCAGGTACATCCCTCAAAATGAGTATTCTTTCTTTATTAGATACAATTGAATAAGCTTGTTGAATTATAATACTTTTGTGTGGAGCAGCAGAGTAAAATTACACATTTAAATAGGTAAAGCAATCCTGTTCTTTTTACGATAAACACAAATGGCTTACAACTGATTGGTTTACTAGCCTTAAATTTAAAATCAACTGGTTTGTATAAATAATGGATGTTCAAGCATTTGTGTTAATCTGTGTCTTATTGATATCACACTAAAGATATCCTAGAATCATAAAATCAATCATAGAAATCCTACAGTGCAGGAGGAGGCCATTCAGCCCTTTGAGCTTGCATGAACAACAATCCCACCCAGGCCCTAACCGCATAATCCTGTGTATTTATCCTGATAATCCATGTATTTATCTTGCTAATCCCCTGACACAAAGGGCCAATTTAGCATGGCCAGTCCACCTAACCCGCACATCTTTGGATTGTGGGAGGAAACCGGTGCACCTGGTGGAAACCCAAGCAGACACGAGGAGAACGTGCAAATTCCACACGGACAGTGATTTGAGGCTGGAATCGAACCCGGGTCTCTGGCGCAGTGAAATAGCAGTGCTAACCACTGTGCCGCCCCTCCTCTTCAAGGATCAAAGCTAATGATATGAAAGTACAAATATTCAAGACATTCAGAACAATTAATTCATTCATTCATCTGAAAGTATTAGCGGGAAGAAGTTGGTATTAACAAGTTAAGCAACTCATGCATTCATATCTCCAGCAATCATTTCTGTACTTTTTAAGTATGGTGTAATTACTGAGAAGAATAACATGAAGCGGTAATTATATTACTAGTCTTGTCTGCTAGCTACACATTTTCATGAATGAAGTCCCTTTCAGTTGATTTTGTAATCAAAATGTGCTAATGTAAAGAATTTTTTTTCTGTTATAATAGGGATCCCCTGGTCTGCCTGGCGCAGCTGGAGAGCCTGGTAAACCTGGTAATCAGGTAAGGCAGCCAATTATCCATCCTCTCCAGGAGAGGCAAAGTATGAGAAACAATCGTGTGATCTATATGTTTGAACTTAAATGTCTAATACAAGATTATACCAGTATGAACTTTAAAATAATGATACCACTCCTACCCAGTTTATTGAGCAAACATTGGTCAGAAAAAATGGAATAAACCCACCCATTCACTGGAGATCCAGACCACTTTCATGTTTGGACCTCATTAAAATTTTATTGTAGATAGAGAAACTTATTTGGAGTACTCCCTTGAGCAGACTTCAATGGCATGTTTAAGGACTAATAGTCTGGCCAATTTACTTTAAGTTCTGCTAGGTGGTGCTGGCACATGCACACGTGTTGCAGTATTGAACGCCTATCAGATTCCTATATATTATCAGACCCCAATTTGCATGAATGAATGAGGTTCCTCTGCTTCAGATGGCTATGGCGGCCCAGTCCAAAATCTTGACAGGCCAAAGATCAGCAGGAATAGGGGAATAAGTGCAACCATCACGTGCACAGAGAAATGGAGCTGAAATGAGAGCGACATTTGCCTAATTACCTTCAATTCCTTGAGTTAATTAAATAATGCATCAATAAATCATCTTTTCTGCTATTCTTTATGAATTGAGCAAAGCTAAAGGACAATTATGCTTTCAAATTTATATATTTGTCCTATCACAAATAAACTGTGGCAGTAATCAGCATAGTGACATTCATGTGTTTTAATTGTTGTTGAAAGAATTTCAGGTCGATTTTCGTACTCACAGCTGGATGATAATTTGGTAAGGCCCTTTATGGAACATATCTGATTTCCAGTGCATTCATTTCAACTGGATTAAAATCAGGTGGTCCGCACAATGGGCAGACAACCCAGACAGGAAAGATGTTTCCCTCTATTTCCAACATTCGTACCATCTTTTATTGCTATATGTGATGAAATCATTCATCCATAAAACTTAAGAAATTATTACAATAGCATTCAGAAAAATCTTCATCCTAGTGGTCAAACTTAAGTTTTTTTTAATTACAGTTTGTACTTTATAATGCATTGCATTGTCAAAATATCATACCTATGTCCATGCTTTTTCTCCACAGGGCATCCGAGGTGACGCTGGTGCTCCAGGAGTTGCTGGTACAAAGGTAAGCTTAAGTTCCTTCTGTAATTTTGTATTTTCAGTTTATTTAATTTTATGACATCATGATTAAAGCATTACGGTTCATATTTTGCTCTTTAGGGTGAACGAGGTCCCCCAGGTGAACGAGGTGCTAAAGGTCCCCAAGGTCTCCCTGGTAACCGTGGTCCCTCTGGTGCTCCTGGTACTGATGGCGGAAAGGTATGCTGAAAACAAAAATAAACTCAGCTCAACAAACGATGCCTGTTTTTAAAAATGTTCAAAATGTTTCAAAACAAGGAAGTTGCTTGATTGATATCTTAAAATCTAATTGCAAACAACACAAACGTGTGATCGATTTTATCTAAACTCACTGAACAGCTCATTAGTGAATTTCTGTTGGCTTTATTTTTAAGTTATGACAACACTGCCAGACATTGATCATTTGCCTCCTATCTAGAATTAATTGTAACGCTCTAAAGTTCATTTTATTTTAAAAATTAGAATATTTAGTTTGAATAAATCATAATATAAACAAAGAACAACCCAGCACGGGAAACAGGCCCTTCGGCCCAACGAGCCCGCGCCGCCACATCACCCTACACCTATTCTACCCTGCATGTCTACGAATGGGACCCTACTCAGTCAGATTCAGGGAAGAAATAGTGTCAATTTGGTAGAAACCGATTAGCCTAAGAGCACATCTTTGGGGTGTGGGAGGAAACCGGAGCGCCCGGAGGAAACCCACGCAACCACAGGGAGAATGCGCAAACTCCCACAGACACAGGCCCAAATCCATGTATCTGCACAGCTAGCAGTGCTAGTCACTGAGCTGTTGCGGCGCCCGTCTATCGGTCCAGGATCAAGCACACACACCGACATGAAGTACTAGGCCACTCCTGGACTTCCAAGAGCAGCCCACGCACGACCCGCCGTGCGCATGCCCCTCGCTTGACACGAGGTGGACCTCCACCTGTGGAATAAAGACAAAAAATATTAATCATACAGCCTGCCCTTCCGGTGTCTCCCGAGGTTTAACCCTATTTAATAGCCCCTACCATATCCCTCCATTCTCGTTTCACTCATGTGCCTATCTAACTGCATCTTAAACGAGTCCAACGTTCCTGCCTCCACCACCCTACTCGGTAGCGCGTTCCATACCCCCACAACTCTCTGCGTAAAGAACCTTCTTCTCACCTCCAAATTATAACCCCCCCCCCTCACCCTTAAGCGATGACCTCTCGTGTTCGTACCCAGTCTAGGGAGCAGTCTCTCACTATTAACTCTATCTATTCCCTTCAGTATCTTATATACCTCTATCATGTCCCCTCTCAATCTCCGTCTTTCCAAGGAGAATAGCCCCAGTCTCTTCAATCTCTCCTCGTAACCCAGTCCCCCCATGCCAGGCAACATCCTGGTAAACCTCCTCTGCACCCTTTCCAGAGACTCCACGTCCTTCCGGTAGTAATATAGATTACTATTAAACCAAAATAATCTAGGGTAAGTAAATCACCTGTACTTTTCCTTCTGTCTAAAAATCATGGGTCAACAGACCTTCCCGTTGTCCGCCCCTCACCTGCTTCGATTCCCATGGAGGATGGGCTGGAATCAAAGTCAGAGTTTGCACTCTTGCAAAAGGCAATTTATATATATGTTTGTAGCTTTCACAAATATTATGCTGTGGTAAATCATTCTCTGATATCTAATTAGATGCCACTATATTTTGTGCAAGTCCAGATTCAGCTTGTGAATTAAAGAGAATAAAATTAGGTTTATTGATGCCAAATGAATTGATTTGAACAATATGTATAAAGAAATATATGTGACACAATGGGTCATGAATAAAATGCATTTAATTTAGAAGTTTAGACTTGAGGAGGATATTAAAACCCAAGCTGAGAGTTCGGCAATGAGAGGTAATGAGAAACTCTCCCAATATGTCTCACTCTCCTTTACTCAGGTGTCAGCTAGCTCCTAATATTGGATTCCCATTGTAACTGCTGTGTCAATATAAAATGTATTTCCTTTTGAAGGTGATGGACAGCATTTCTTTAAATTCATGGGGATTGGCTGCAGTTTGTAAATTATAATACAATAAAAACCTCACACAGTGGAAAAAATATGAAGTGAAACCGCTTCGAACTGGCTATATGCCACTAAACTATGAATTCAGCCAGAACTTACAGGGAAAATCTAATCAGTCATTCACAAATGATACTTTCTCCCTTGTCACTGATGTTATTTTCTCACAATTTAATTCTTAAGTTTCTAAACACATTTTTACAGTAGCTAATAGGAATATTTTTAGACGACTCATTACCAAGCCTCTGCTTTGGTATCATCTCCTTTAGCACTTGCAATATTTTTTTGAAATCATTTAAACATATTTCACAGTGGATTTAAAAGGGGACAAATTTATATTCTTCAACTTCTCTTGTATAAGAACTTCAAATTTCATATCATCATCTATCATAGTTAAGTTGTGTTGGTAATATACTGGGGTGTCATGCTGACCGTTAGGGGAGAATCTTCCCAATCCCCCAAGGGCAGCTCTGCAGGCAGGATGGAAAGCAAAATCAGAGATAAGGGCATTGGGTCGGCGCCCCGACATATTGCCATCTCTGGGTGGTCATGCCAGAAGTGGGGTCAACATGGCACTGGCTACCCATCAGGCAACGGTAGGAAGTCAATTAGTTAAATTAAATGCCCAATAGGGGGCATTGATGAGGACACTTGGTATCAAAACAGACCATCAATGAGTGCAGAACCATGCAGCTCCGTGGAGTTAGGCTGAGGGCCATCGAAGCAAGCGGTTTGTAGGTATGAAGGGTTGTACTCAAAGCTGCCACCAATTCTCTGGAGGGGTTTTCCTACTCTAGTGGACTCGGATCTCTTTATTTTCAGTATTTCATTCACACTTCCAAGGACGCTTCCATTCTGAGGTGTCCTTGCAGTTCCCTAGCCCCCTCCACAGAGCCCACCTCTCCAAGTGAGGCTGCACAGCTTCTGGCCATCTGATTGGACCTGAACCTCAGAAATGACTAGCCATCCTTACCTGGAGGTCACCACCCAGAAGGTCACGTGGGAGTGTAAATTACACATCAGCATTGGATCAGGACTTGGAGATGGTGCCTACACCTGAGGATAATCTATCAGCAAAATATTCTGCCCTTAGTTATCCAAAGTACATAACTGAAACTAGCCTCCTTTTAAAAGGGGTTTACGGTGTTACCTGGATTTCTTAGAAGGAGGTAACAAAGGTGCTTTCAGTATTTTTGAGTGTGGCATTGTACTGACTAACTCTTGACAATCTTCATCAGTTGATCTTTATTCCTTATTAGGGTGAAGTTGGTCTTGTTGGTTTGGTTGGTAATCCAGGAGCCCAAGGAGCTCAGGGTATGCCAGGTGAGAGAGGTGCCCCTGGAGCCCTTGGCCCCAAAGGTGAAAAGGTAAGTTGTTTTAAATATTGTGAACCTATTTTGGAACAGTCTGCAAATGTCTTAAAAGCTTTCCCTTTTTAAGGTCCCCTAGCTTCCAAGTACATTTGTAGTGTTGGCTTCTTTAGCCTCCCCCCCCGCCCCCAACTCCCATGCCCTGCATCACCACTGCACCAGTATCAATCTAAATAAAAACTGATAAAATTTACGGATCTTCTGTGCTTCATGCGAGAATCTTTATAATGATGTCTCATGCTGTGGTGAGAACTTTCCATCCATTCACACCAGTGGGATCTTCCAATCCCGCCACTGACATACCCCACCACAGGATTTTCAGCAGAGAGAGGTGCATTTGATGGAAAACCCCATGAGACCAGAAAATTGTCACCAGCCCATGGTAGGCTGCTTCCTGCCACAGCAAAACAGTTGGCAGGTCGCTTGGTAAATCCCACCCAATGTGTTTCTATTATTTAGTTTTGTTTTTAATGATTTAAAGGATACATTAATGGTGGATGTGTATACAGAGCAACTTCAGCTCATGGAGAGAGCAATAAAATATTCCAACAAAAAAGTAAAAAATTAGTCGCAGTTTAAGATAATGCTTTAAAGAATTCATTGAGGTATTAAGCAACAATATGTGTTGTTATTTCTAATATATGCACCACCCTTTAATCAATCTAACTTATCATGCATATTTTTCTAGGGTGATGGAGGTCCAGCTGGTCCTCAAGGAAGTGCAGGCGTGGATGGCCCACGGGTAAGAGTCCCATAATTTATTGCATAAATTTAAGCCTTTAATACTGCTGTTTCTGTAAGTAAACACAATCTAACCTTGATCTTGACTTGAGCTTTGTATTAACATTTGATATTTTACAGGGTGCTCCTGGTCCTGCAGGTGCTCCTGGTCCCAGTGGCCCTCCTGGTGATAGGGTAAGTTTCTGAGCAATGATCAGAATTACTATTCTTTCTATTAATATTCCCATTGCTGTCCTTTATTACTGACATCAGTATCACATTGTGCTCATTAGTGTTCCAAATCAGATATTCTTTTCATAATAGTTTTCATGTCTGTACCTTTTCATTAACATCATCAGTTGACTTCCTTTCTTTTCAGGGTGAATCTGGTGCCGCCGGTCATTCTGGTCCAGCTGGTCCTCGTGGTGCTCCAGTAAGTAGAGAACACAAGCACAACTGGGAAGATTAACTTCGACTGAGATCTTGTACTTTATGTTCTTCCAAGTATTTTTGTCAATAATGCAATAGAATTTCTGGTGTAATTAACAGTACTAGTAGTGACATTTTAATAGGGCCACTGTTTGAGAAGGAGCACGGACAATAAGATTATTTGGTTTGATTTTCCTCTGCCTAGGGCGAACGTGGTGAAGCTGGTCGTACTGGTCCTCCTGGGTTTGCTGGTCCACCTGTAAGTTTCAAAACTTTCTCTTTATTTGAATTAGTTCCATTTTGTTTCAAATAATTGCCTTTTTCTTATTTAAACCTTATTGTTTTCTCATGCAGGGTGCAGATGGACACTCTGGAGCTAAAGGTGAGAAAGGTGTTCCTGGTGCCAAAGGGGAAGTCGGTCCTGCTGGTGCTGTTGGTCTACCTGGTCCCGCTGGTGCTGCAGTAAGTATTCTGATGTAAGATAAAGAGTGATTCTACCTTCAATCGTTTCAAGTAATTCTCTTTATACATCCAGCTCATGGTTTAAAATAATATAAATCATTTGACATAAAAATGGGCAGTGATCTGGTTTAATGCATCCTTGTCCAATTTTCTGCTGCCACCCCACTCTTACTATAACTAAAGCAGCAGTAAACCAGAGGAAAGTCCTGCCTGAACGGTCCAAATTCGAGGACAGTTTTGGTCATCTTTAAGATATTCCTGACATTGAAAATGAAAGATTAGCTGGGATTATGATCCTAAGGACTAGTTTGCGCAGAAATGAATTGTTGAAAATGCTGAAGGGCACAATTTATTTTAATGACAACATACTTGTGCAGCATATGATTGAGGTTGCTATCCAGACAAACATTTCATTTTTTTATGCCTGCCTCAGTTTATTTATGTCACTTAACCTGACATAATCAGTCTTACATGATCCGAAGAATTTGCAAAATGTTTCTAAATAAGGCATTGCCCATTTAGGACAGAGCTGAGGAAATAAAATTTCTCTCAGAGGGTTGCGAGACTTTGGAATTCTCCCCTTCAAAAGGTGGTTGAGGCAAAATTATTGACTATCTTTAAGGCAGAGCTAGATAGATTCTTGATAACCTTTCACCCCTTTGCTTATCGGCGGGGGGTAGGCAAGAATGTGAAGTGGAGGTTAAAATCCGATCAACTGTGGTTTTATTGAATGGCGGCAGAACAGGTTTGAGGGACCAAGTGGTCTACTCGTGCTCCAAGTCCATGTGTTTGCTTATAACTTAGAAATGGTTCTTTTGGCAATAAAGAAATATTAAGTGAATATTGCTCATTGGCTTCAGCATTATTTTGTACATTTGAACCCCACAGTTTTACTCTTCTTTTTAATACCCAATTCTGTGCACACAATAGTAGATGTAATATTAGCTATGTTAGTCTTGTCCAGCACCTTTGTAATGTGGTGAGCATTCACCTAGGATATGAAAATTGTACCTATCACCTCAGTACAGCATTTCCGTAGGCAATCTCACTGCAACAATCATGGACTTAGGGCTTTGATGAAGGAAATAAGGGCATGGAAGAATACCACTGACAAGGCAGAGTAGTACCCTTAGATCAATATACTTGGTGTAGGGGCCAGACAGGGTAGAGACAGAGAGATTGTTTCCAGTTAGAAAGGAAACAAGAACTCGAGGGCACAGCCTCAAAATAAGGGGGAGTCAATTTAAAACAGAGTTGAGGAGGAACTTCTTCTCTCAAAGGGTAGTGAATCTTTGGAATTCTCTGCCCATTGAAGCAGTAGAAGCTACCTCGTTAAATATACTTAAGTCACAGGTAGATAGATTTCTGATCAATAAGGGAATTAAGGGTTATGGGGAGCAGGCGGGTAAGAGGAACTGAACGACTATCAGATCAGTCATGATCTTATTGAATGGCAGGGCAGGCTCGAGGGGCTAGATGGCCTACTCCTGCACCTATTTCTTATGTTCTTATGTGTGCCAGGCAGGGGCAGAATAAGTCAGCAATGTTGGTGTCTGCAGCGGAGCCCCTAGTGATGCATGGCATAGCCATGTGAAGGCTGCCAAAACTGTTTTTCATCCAGAAAGGCTAGGCTTTCCTCTCCAGCACTATCATTAGCAGACATTTGGTGGGCAGGAGTTCCACTAGCCTGCCAGACTCAGCACTGACCCCAGTGAACTTTCTGCAGTTAGCTTAATTTAGGTCTATTAAATCTATTAGATGGTGGCCTTATGACACTGATAAGTATTCCTGGGAACTCATCACTGAAATCTTGTTGCTGCGGAGTTGCACTACCTGAAACAATTTAAAGAGCTGAGCAATATTCCCAACAATTAGCATGCAGCTGTTTCCATTCTAAACCACAAATTTCATGAATAAGAAACATTACATTGAACAACCTTCTCTCCATTAAAGTTGTTGATGCGGCCATTTAAACATTCTTGCTCATTATTTACATTTTAATGTATCTGTTATTAATGCAAAAGTTTCATGAGCTATGATAGCAGAAGGTGCAACTGCAACTAAACTTCCAATCCTACTTTCCTGCCAAACAACAATGATACAATAAAATCTTAATATAAACATGCTACGCAAGTTCCCTGGGAGGTGACCACTAAATCATATAATTCTAAGCTGGTAACAGCAAACTAGCTGCTTATTTGGTCAATAAAACCCCTTGCAGTTCATATGGAGCTTTATATTACGCATATGGAAACAGATGTCAAGATGCATACAGTGACTCCTACACCTTTGAGAAATAAGTTGCTTATATTGCCTTTTTGATGCTGCTAGTCAATTGAGAAAGGAACTAAATTATTGGCCTGGCAATAATTATTTATCATGGCTGCGATGGATCTGAGTACAACAAATTGGTTCACATATTCGCAGTGCTTGCCAGGAATATCTCCAAGGAACAGTAATTCCGATGAGCTTTGGTGTGACTGGCATGCTGTATGAAGGTGTACTGCAGGCCTTCAACAGGGGATGATTGAAGTTTTGAAGAATCCAGCACCAGGAATCTGCAAGGAATAATACATTTGATGCTTCAGCTTCTGCTTTCTTGCATTAACTTACCACTCAAGCTGCCCACTGTCATTTTAAGCTGCTCCACCTGGAGCCAGTTGTGCCGTAAATGGCACACTGAATACAGTTCCACTTGTTGCTTTAAAATGATCACTTGTCCACTCTGATTTATTCTGAGCAGAGCAATTACAAGAATCAGCATTCAATCCATCACTTGGCAAAGCAATATCACAGAAATGCGCAAATTGAATTTGAGTAGCCATTATGCAAACATTAGTGCCAAACAATATTACCATGAGGAATCAACAAGATATTACCTGCTGGTCACTTCACGCTGGGTGTCATTTTGTAACAGATAATGAAGATAGATAATACGTGTCTGCTGCAGCAATCAGAAAATGACTTCTTTGTAACAATCTCATGCATTACTTGTTATCACAAAAACAAAATCTAACCTGTTATTTATATTTCTCTTCTCAGGGTCCTGCTGGAGTTTCTGGCCTACAAGGACCTGTTGGTTCTATTGGACCACCAGTAAGTTGAATAATAATTGTATTGCAAATATTTCATTGAGTCAAATGGGATCACATTCCATAGAGTATAGAAAAATAAGATTTCATAGCAAAGTGAAAAATTCTTAAAGCTTTTGAGAGAATAGTTGTAGGTTGTGGAGTGGTAAGACTAAATGCTTTTCCGAATTCCAATGATCAAGCTGAGAAATGTGACTTGGTGTATAACCGGCTAATTTCAACTAATTGCTTTCCTTTTTCTAGGGTATGACAGGTTTCCCAGGTCCAGCTGGTAGAGCAGGCGCACCAGGTCCAGCAGTAAGTATTTTGTTCTACTGTTTAGCAATTCACTTTGACACTGACACTGTGGTGAAAGTGATGCAGAACATTCAAGTGGCTCAAGTTAATGTTAGCATTAATTCGTGTGCATCGAGCAATATTTGTTTCTTTCAACAGTAATAATTTCAGTGTTTAATGCTCTGAATGAAAAATTGAGACTGAAAGTTAATGTTGCAAGGTCAAGACCATTATCCAGTACCGCTCAGTACATGGATGGTAATTTTGTCAATTCTGATTAAGGGGTAAACGTGAAACATTAACCCTATCTTCCTTTTTCCACGATGAATTCTGATCTGTTCAGTGTTCCCAGTATCTGTCTTTTTTTTAATTTCATAGTTATTGTTCCCTGTTTTAATTATTCCTTTTGTTAAATCATCATAGAAGTGATCATGCAAATTTAAGATCAGATTGTAAAGACTTCCAGATTTATCTTTTGACATTGTTATATCCATAGAGCTATCTATCAGAATATATCCCACCAACATTCATACCATAGCAGAAGACACCTATGTGTGGTTCTTGGAATGCATATTCTGAAAATACATCATAATGCAGACTTTTGAAGACTTTGGCAACAAGGAAGAAACATGTTTTCTATTAGAGAGTGAACAATAGAAGATGTGTTATATCAGAAGGCATTAGAAGAAGTAATCAGGAATAGAAATATAGGTTATTGTGATTAATACATTGCACTTTGATAGGGTCCTGCAGGTCCACAAGGTCCTACTGGTCCAATTGGTAATCCTGGCCCACAAGGTCCAAGAGGTGATACAGGTCCACAAGGTCGTCCAGGTTCAGCAGGTCCACTTGGTCCAATTGGTGCACCTGGAGAAAGAGGTCCATCTGGTGAATCAGGCTCTGCTGTAAGTTACTTTGAACTAGTAGTAAAATAATGTTATAATTGATATATAACTTTATTATTTCCATTTCTTCCTTCGATCAACATTCTTACTTGTTCAGTTCTGTTAATATTTCTGTCCAGGGAGCTCCAGGTCCTCCAGGTCCTCAAGGTTTCCTTGGTAATGTTGGTTTAATTGGTCTTCCTGGTTCAAGAGGTGAGAGCGGTCTCCCAGGTGCCCCCGGTCCACATGTAAGTGTAACAGTGCTCAATTACACAGTGCCTTGCATGAGGTGATAATATATTAAAAGCTTGAATGTTGTTCAATACCTTTATTATTCAGAAACCTAAGTAAAAGAGTGAGTGAGGAAAGAAGGTAAATCAAGAAACTATCACCAGGTGCTAACAAAATTGTGTTTTTAAAAGCCAAGGATTCCCACTGAGAAATTAGTCATGGAAATTTATCCCTCAAGTATGCCAGCAAAATTCCAACAGCTTGAGAGCAAACTACAAAGAGCAAAATATTTTGGGCGAATTGCTCCAATTTGGGTTATTCTTCCACAATGGTGTTTTGGAGTGAGTTGTTGTTCTTTCACATTCAACTAGTGCAAATAGCACATCCCGAAAGAAATTGCACAAGGGTTAAAAATGCCCTGTTCTTTAATTTGTAAATAGGTTAAAAACATGGAATTTTTGCAGCAAGAAACAGCATCCCCCTAGTGCAGAAATCAGAAAGTTGCATTTCTGATTGTCAGTCTTCATTTAAATAGAAAGAAAATCATTACCTTAGGCCTGCAGTTCCTTAAAATACTGCTTACATTCTTCCCTGGGGATACCAAAATATGGAATCAGACTTTGCAATTACCCTTTTAAAACATTTATTTCATATTTATTGTCGTTATCATAATTATCCAAAACAGAAGGGGCACTTTTTAAATTATTTTGAACCTTTCTGATATTGATCAATACATCAATCTGAAGTCTCAAAGTTAAAGATCAGAATAGCTATTTTAGATGCTTCCAATATGTGTAGCATTAGAATTTGTTGTTAAAAGGTGTATAAAAAGAATGTTCCACAAACTTAACAATCAAGGGATTCATTTTTTAGAAATATACTTATTTAGACTTTCACTAATAGACATTGGCCATAGGCAGCTATTTAAAAAATTATCCCTTTCAGATACAAAATGTATCAAGGTGCTACTCGTCATAACTCCGACAGAGGACTGACGAGAGCCCATGAGGAAACCAAGCAATCAGAGAAATATACCAGAACCTCTGCAGAATTTCTTTAGGAAGTGTTGGGATACTGTTCAAGTTTTTGAAATGTTTCACTTTCCATTTAAGATTTGTCTTGCTCAGATAGTTCTGCTATGTTAAATCTTATTTCACTGTTTTTATTTCTAGGGTCTGCCTGGTCCATCTGGTCGTGCAGGAGCTCCTGGACCCCGCGGTCCAGCTGGTCCAGTCGGTTCTGGTGGTTTGACTGGTCAAAATGGTGAAAATGGCCGTGATGTAAGTGAATGAATCAGTTACAATTGTCGGTATTATTGTAAGTGAATAAACTATACAAGATTACATGATCTTTTCTCTTTGTTTCTTTTGCTTTTAAGGGAAATCCTGGTCGTGATGGTCCCCCTGGACGTGCTGGACAAACTGGACCTAAGGTATGTGCAGTCCTGACTTCTATCCTCCAGTAAAGTCAAAGCTTTTTGGCCTAATGTCACAGCTTCTTCAATGATTAATTTTTTTCTCTCTCTGTTTTTCTTGTTTTCAGGGCGAACGTGGTGAGCCTGGTAGGGTTGGCTCACCTGGTCCACTTGGTCAACCTGGTGCCCATGGTCATGCAGGTCCTGCTGGCAAAGCTGGCAATCGTGGTGAGGCCGTAAGTTTACAATTTTGTTTTGCTCTCAAACAAGGAAGTGCGTAATAAGAGATTTAAGTCTTAAATTTTGTAATTTAGAAATAAAAATACTTTTTTGTTTCCTTTTACATAAGGGTCCTGTAGGTTCAACTGGTGCTGTTGGTCAAGTGGGTCCAAGAGGTCTTGCTGTGAGTACATGTTCAAACAGCTGTAATATCATTCATGTTGAGAGAGTGGAAAGGTTAGATGATTTAGGCTTCAATATATATCCCTCTACGCCAATGGAAACAATCATTTCATTGCTACTCTGGAGATTAAAAGGATTGGAGAACCCATTATGTCAGATCTTGCATGCATGGTGTTTTATGGAGCTTTTCCAGAAGAGCACAGAGACATCCCCACCCACGATGAAGTCACAACTCCAACAGTGGCATGATAATGATGTGGGAATGGACATTTCCAGCTCTACCACCTCATTTGTTTCTCCAAACTTCAAAACACGTCAACAGAATTCCTTTCAAGCTGAAGGGCTTGACAAGGCAAAAAAGGGCTAACAAGTCAGTGTCCTTGTACTGCAGATGCAATTGGATTGTGCCTCTTCCTGCTGTTCTTTAACTGCAAAGTCTTGCAGCTAAACACAGAACCGTAGCTTCTGTTTTCACCCACTACTACCAGAATTAGGGGGTCCTCATTGTAATTTTGTTCTGTTTTCTTCACGTATGATATCAACAACTAAGTAAATCTATTCATCATTTGTAGGGCCCACAAGGTCCACGTGGAGAAAAGGGTGAAACTGGTTTTGCCGGTGTCAGAGGCCTGAAAGGATTAAGAGGACCTGGTGGCTTGCAGGGTCTTCCAGGCGTTGCTGTAAGTATTTTCTAAGATTCTTGAACATTCCCCACCACCACTCCCCCCCCCAATCCCCGACCTTTGCTTTTCTCTATCATTCTCTGTAGAAAATTCTTGATTAATTTCCTTTCCATTCTAGGGTATTTCTGGTGAAGCTGGTGGTCATGGTCCTACTGGTCCTTCTGGTCCAAGAGTAAGTGAAGAAACAATTTTTCAGATTTTGATTAATAGGTCATTTTCAATTGAGAACAATCCACTAATAATAAATTAAATGGATGTGCTCATTCTTCACAGGGTCCAGCTGGCCCTGCCGGTCCTCATGGCAAAGATGGTGCAGCCGGACATCCTGGTCCTATGGGTCCTGCTGGTCATCGTGGGCGTCCTGGTGATCATGGTCCTATGGTAACTTGACATTTATAAGCCGATGGTGAAATATTTTATATTTAAGCACACAGGCCACTTCTCTAGTGCCACAATGGCATTGCGAAATAAGACATTACACAGGATTGTATTGAATATATGGCACAAAAACAGACAATGCCAATGTTAATGGTTCCCTCAAGCCTTCCATATTTTCCTCAGCTAGAAATCTAATCAGAACTATCCCCTCTCCCTCTTATACTTGTCTAGCTAGCCTTTAAATGCATCTATCATATTCAGTGCAACCACCATTTGTGGGATCAAGTTTTCAAAAATTAATTAATCCTTAAGTAATCAAGTTTATTTTGAATCCCCAATTTAGTTTCTTTGTGACTATGTTTTACTGATGGCTTCTAGAAATTCTCTTTCCCACAAAAGGCAATTTTCTTTCCATGTTCACCCTGCCAGAAGAAACGCAATCTGTCCATCCTTTCCTGAAATGCTTACCCACACACTCCTGGGGTTGAGGGAGGATAGTGTAGTCAACCGTTAATGGCCTCAAACAGCTTGAGAAGCACAAGGAAGAATGGTTTAATTCTATCACAGTTACCTACAATTTAGTTTGTGAATTTGGTAAGAGCTGTTTCAGTACATTCAGAGAGGCAGAAACTTGATTAGAAGATTCAAACATGGAGAGCAAAAAGAACTTGTAAAAGGTATAGTAGATGCTAGGACAATAGGGGTGAAAAGCTTATGTGTTGAGAAGAGATGTGATAATGAAAAATTTTAAGGAGACCAACAACCCTTGAAGTGAGAGAATGAATGAGAAATTGGCTATGTTTGCATCCCATTGGCAACTGAAAATCAAATTCAAAATTTCTGTTTGGGTACTCCCTTCCTTGTTAGGACACACTTAACTTGCATGTGTCCAGTGGAATAAGGCAAAGATTAATAGGCTAAGGCATGGGAACCCTGAGTTGTACCCTTGGGTATTGATGGAGCTTCACTACCTAAAATCACTATTTCTCAGGACTGAACCTCTCCTCATTGCTCATCACTCCATCTACAGATCATTAGCTTGCAGGGTATACAAGATGGAGGAGGAATTTTAGGTGCAAATGAACTAGATTGACTGGACAATAAGACTACCTTGAAGCACTATGGCTTTTCATGTTCAGGTATTTGATTACCAAGTTATCCACGGACAGCTGAACTTTCTCTACAGGTTAAAGGGGAAGATAATTATTAGTTGCTACTTGGTCTACTGTCAAGAATGAGTTTCACTCCATTCTAAGCTCTCCTATTGCTGGACATATAAAGCAACATTGTCTAAATAAATGAAAATGATCCAAATGAATTATCTAAAACCATTGTGAGGAGAATTGTATGATAATAACAGGGAATCACATTTAAGTAATTTGTCACATAAAGGGAGTCAACTGAAAATAGACAAATGAATTAAAACCTTGTCTCTTTTTAGGGTCCTCCAGGTCCACCCGGCCCTCCTGGTCACCCAGGTGTGGCTGGCAGTAGTTATGAAGTGAGCTATGATCATGAGTATTACAGAGCCGACCAGCCAACTGCAGTAAGAGAGAAGGATCTTGAAGTTGACGCCAAACTGAAAGTTCTGACCAATCAAATTGAGAATATTCGCAGCCCCGAAGGATCAAAGAAAAATCCTGCTCGTTCATGCCGTGACCTGCGATTCAGTCACCCAGAATGGAAGTCCGGTACGTTCATGAACAAAATTACTACATAATTATCAATATTTTTCAATTCAACATTTTTTAAAAATCATTAAATATATCATGTAGTCAGGTACATAATGACCTGGAAGGTCATAGGGTTAAAGCCTGATCTGAGCTGAGTGAACTAATTCAGCTCCCAGGGAAAGGTTATAATTGGCTCCCAGGGAGGATAAAAAAAAGCCAATATTCTACTTCTCAATTGCTTCTCAGTGAATCCTTTCTGGCAACAAGAAAGTATGCCTCATCATTGTACTTTCCCACATTTAGGTTATTATTGGATCGATCCCAACCAAGGGTGTATCATGGATGCCATTAGAGTTCACTGCGACATTGTATCAGGCGAAACTTGTATACATGCCAACCCAGACATCATTGAACGCAAGAACTGGTGGAATAACAAGATTCCCAAAGAACAGAAACACATATGGTTTGGTGAAACTATCAATGATGGTGTCCAAGTAAGTCCAATTCAGATTTTTGTAGGTAAGGGTAGAACAATACCCTTTACAATAAACGTTAATGCAGCATATGGTATAGTACTTGAAATGTTGGGAAATAGATATCTTATCTTGAATCTCTTTGTTCCAGTTCACTTACAATGATGAACACATTACTCCATTTGTTATGGGTACCCAGCTGACCTTCCTGCACCTTCTCTCCAATGAAGCCACACAAAATATCACCTATCATTGTAAGAACAGTGTAGCATATATGGATGAGGAGACTGGAAATCTGAAAAAGTCAGTTATCCTGCTTGGTTCCAATGATGTTGAACTCCGAGCTGAAGGTAACAGCAGATTCACTTACAGCGTTCTGGAAGACGGATGCACAGTAAGTCCCTGTTACTTGTCTTAATACTAATCATATCTAGATACACTAATTGTGCATGTCATGTAGTGACCAAATGCATTATCTGCTTGCGCACATTCTATTTTGGCTGTAATCAGTAGTGAAGCATCAGAGCTCAATGAAGAGATTAAAAACTCTGATCTAAATTGTTACTGCAGTGAATATATTTACAATACTCCTAACCAATGGCCTTAATAAGCAGCAGGCATAAGTGGCAATACAGCAGCCTATAAATTACCGCACCACACTGATTATATATTCCAGGTGATATATTGCATGTGCGTAGCCTAGTCAAACCTGGACTAAAAATATTGACTATGTGCAATGAGTTGCATTGACGCAAACAGGTGCCAGAATGTGGCACTAAAGGAATTTCACAATAACTTCACTGCAGTGTTAATACAAGCCTTATTTATGACTAACAAATAAAATAAATTAACTCAGATTTTACAAGGAACATGACTCCTAACTCTGAATTTGCGGGAGATATTTTCAAAATAAAATACTACTTTTCTTTATCTTCCATTACATACTGTTTTCATTTTCTTTCTCATTTAAATCTTTTGGTAATTTAGTTGTACAAAGACAATTTGGCCCTTCAAGCCACTCCATTTCATTATTAATCTCACCCATATTCCTAGCTTCTCTATGTCCATTTATCATTTTTCTGTTCCTTTCACCCATTCTGCATTCATTTAACCACTTCCAGAATTGGCCATGCCTTAACTTTTACTTCGTTCACATTATCTCATTGCTCCTAGCATTTTTTATCCTGTAACCATGGAAGTTGGAATATCTTACTAGTGATTGGCTATGACACTGTAAAATGAAAATCAAATGATAAGCATTTTGTTCATTTGTCAAATACATCCTGCAAAACAAGGCATCCTAATCACACAAATAAACTGCAACATATAAGACGCTCTACATGAGTAAAGCTTGCGCAAGATGTTGATACCACCCACAATAGACACACTATATAAGAAAATCCATACGTGTTTGAAACATTGATAGACCTGTAGCGTGAAGGTAATAATAGGAGATCTTAGTAACTTCTGGAAGAATACTTTAAATAACGTGTTGCCTTTCTATTCCTTTATCTGTATTGAAAAAAGAATCATGTGAATTAAACTAGTCTGTGGTATTATGTGCTGCTTTGCCAAAAAATAAGACTAGTGTTGTGAGTGTATCTGACATTTTAGCTGTGACTTTTATGGCCCCTCCCACCCCCAACTTTAATGGCAGAGGCAGGCCAATTTTAATTCTTGGGCCTTATTTGCAAACCCCACTCAGTTGTGGAGCAGCAATTATATGTTAATGATTTGGACATGAATGTGGGGAACGTGATTGAGAAATTTGCAAATGCTCAAAGATTGGTTGAGCAGTGGACAGTGTCGAGGATAGCTATAATCTCCCAAAACGATATAGATGGGTTGGTGGGAGTGGGTGGTAAAGTGGCAGATGAATTTTAACACGGGTGTGATAACATAGAGAAGTGTGAGCTAATGCATTTAGAAAGGTCAAACAAGTACACAATAAATGAGAATATACCAGGAGGGATAGATGAAGTGAGAGATCTTAGCGTACAAGTACACAGATCCCTAAAAGTAGCAGTTCAAGTAGACAAAGATATGGAATATAAAAGTGAGAATGTTAGGATGGGTTTAAAATACTGGTGAGGCCACACTTGGAGTACTATGTGCAGTTCTGGTCACCACATCATAGGAAGGATGTAATTGTTCTGGAGAGAGTGCAGAGGAGGTTTACAAGAATGTTGCCAAGGCTAGAAACATGTAGCTACGAGGAGAGATTGAATAGGTTGGAGTTATTTTCCTTGGAACTAAAAAGGCTGAGGAGTGACTTGATTGAAGTGTATAAAATTATGAGGGGAAGATACAGAGTGGACAGGACAAAATTGTCTCCCTTGGCAGAAAACTCTAGAACCAAGGGAAATTGATTCAAGATGAGTGGTAGAAGATGTAGATGGGACATAAGGAAGAACGTTTTAAAGCAGAGAGTAGTGGGTGTCTGGAATTCACTGCCTTACTTGATGGTGGAGGCAGAAACCCTAAACCCTTTTAAAAAGTACCTGGATCTGCATCCTAAACTATAGGGCTATGGGCCAGGTAAAGGAAGATAGGATTAGAAAGGGCAACTGGGGGTACTCTGGCTGGCATGGACAAGATGGGCCAAATGGCCTCCTTCTGTACTGTAGGGATGCTATGATTCTTTTGCAATCTGTTTCTCCTTAGAATGAAACAAATCTAATTTTCCCGATCATAACCCCTGTCATATTTATCTATTTAACAAATACAAATGCATTGCCTGAAAATAACCTTTAATTCTGTTTTACTTGTAACAGAGACATACTGGTGAATGGAGTAAGACAGTCATTGAATACAGAACACAGAAAACATCTCGCTTGCCATTTATGGACATTGCACCTATGGACATTGGTGGCCCTGAACAAGAATTTGGTTTGGACATTGGCCCAGTCTGTTTCAAATAAATGAACTTGAGCTAACTTAGAATACTCTCCGCATTTTTTCTTTTATTTTTTACTGAATGCTGACTCATTCCATGTCTTCTGCTCATCCACTTGCTTAAGTTCTGGGCTTAAAGAGAAGTAGGAGATCCAAAAAAAAGGAACATTGTTTTCTCCATGCAATTTTAATGCAGTTCCCAACAACTTGGAAATTTCAAGAGATTATTGCAGGTGAAATCTTGCCCTAAAGGTTTAAATCACGAATAATGGAAAGTAAATAAAAGAAAGTGAAAATAAGTGTCATCTGTAGTCTTGAATATTTTTCAAAGAGGAAGTTTATAACCACAGCTTCCCAAGGTTTAAACTACCTCATATACTTATTTTAAAGTATTAAACACATAATTTCTTTCTCAAAATTAACTGTGGTACTTGGGGTTCAAGTCATTTTTTTAAAGGTGCTAAGTGGTATTGAACTGTGCAGATACCGTACTTGAAGTACTGACTGTGGTGCTAACTGAATGTCCCATGCCATCTGTCACTATGTGAGGCCACATTTTCAGTGCTGTGTTAAGTTATGCAGTGGTTTTATTTCATAGTAAAATCCATTGATTATGATCATGGAATCCTCTTGTCTATTCCCAAACTAAACATGTGGATACCTTCCTTGCCATTTCCATCTCATTACTTCAGGTGTTCATGCTTTTAGCCATGCACTTTCACTCCAACTGAATGGAAAAAGGTGGCGACAGTTCTAAAATCAAATAATAAAAACTAAAAAATGTTCCTATTTTGTATATGTGACAAGTGAGATGTTTTAATAATTGTGAAATAAAGCATGAAAATGTTCTGAAGTAACTTCTCTCATGACTGTGGTTCATGTTACAACTTTGCAAAATAGAATTACCCTCAGTCTCTACCTTCCATACAGACTGAGGTGTAGTTTGGTTGGGTGTCGCCACCCTTCTCATTATGGAGATGTAAGATTCTTTTCAGTTCAGTGGCTGGTAATAAAAGTCTATTGTTGCCAGTGACATATTGTTTAATTAACTGGTACCTTCACTATAGGCCCCAATGTAAATTGGCTGGAAAGCGTAAGGAAAGTAGAATTGGAATGGGCGGTGTCCATTGTTTGGGAGCAATGGATGCAATTTGGGAACCAAAATGACATCCAACTTGAGCAAAAATGCTTCTGAACCATGCCAGAGGCCATCTTGTTAAAGGACAAACAAAATGCATCCTGTACCCATGTCTGAAACAGATGTTTGTTCATTTGCACAAGCAAATAAGCAGCCTTGCACCTGCTTCTGGTCCCTGCTGCAATTTCAGTTTCCCCTCAAGCAACAAGTATCAATGCTGATTGCCTATTGGAAAATCACTTAAATGAAAAATAAGTAAGTTTTTTTCTAAAACAAAAGGTCAATTTTAAATAAGTACTTAATAGAATCACCACCACTTCTGGTCCTGAAATCTTGGACCTCATTTCAGATTCTGAACTCCAGGACCTTCAATCTCCCCCTACTCCTACCCTTGACCTCCTAGAGCCTAACATGCCTAGCCCACTTTCACCACCACACACCCCACCCCCCCTCCCCCCCCAGACTACCCAAATCCCCACCACCTCCAACCCATTCAGTGGTATTCTCAAAGTCTGCAATCTTTCCACTCCCTCCTCAACAGGAATCCTGAGCCCCATCCAACCCAACCCCTCAACAGTAAATCCAAGGCCTGAAACCTTACTCTCTGACCTGACTTAAAATCCCAATCAAAAACACCAAGACTGACCCATACCTCCTCAGTACCCCCATGTTCCAATCTCACCACTTATCTAGGGACCAGAGAACTTAACTGTGCAGGTTTATAAAGCAGTGTGATGAACTCCAAAGCTCAAAATCAGGCACCTTCCCACATAAGCACAGGCTGTTAGGACTAAGGGTAAGATGCTCAAAACAAGACATTCCCAAATTTCTTGGCCATCATTTTGTAAAGTGGAGGGTTGAGGCAAGTGTTAACTTGAATAATTATCAGCTTAGAGCAAACAGAAAGCCTCTCTAGAACAGAATATTCTGATGGATTTCCTTAGTGTTCATGTTCAACATGATCTTCATCAGAACTCAGAAAAGTGGCAAAATTTGCATTCTTACAATTGTAAAAATGGCACATATTAAAGTTTGTTGTTGTGTTGCCCAATCAATGATCCTGAATTCAATTTCCATTCTTATGATAATTGGCTACTACTGGCCCACTATACAGCACCATCTATTCATGTCCTCTGACTTTTTCTCCATTATTCACATTGCCTTGTCATTTGTCTCTAAAGACATTGGATCTTTGATGGGATTAAGTTCCAATGGCATCATACACCTATGTAACTCTGACAAATGTCCAACTTTCATGCATAAACCTTAATAGTAAGTGCCAATAGCTTATTTGACCACAAAATACCCCACAGGTTAAATAGTCCTACTTTTGCAGTAACCATGCATGTATGTATCTTTTTAGTAGGGGCATTGGATAGTCATGAAGGGCAATAACCTTAACTAATTTTTTTCCCTCCCTCACCAAAAGTACTGCAACCAGTAGTAGCACCAATGTCTCACTATGGTTAAAATGAGCAGAGAGCAGGGATTGAGTCTTTTTTATACAAGATACATTTTTTGAGACGCAATTGTGTATTGAAATTCATAGTCGCTAACATGGTTTGAGGTCCTTTGAATTTCATATGAAGTTTACATTTCAATTAGCTGTACATCGCACCTCTATGGTGGGCAGGAAAGAGTCAGGTGAGGGGTTAAAATTGTGACATCACCTTCAAGTTGCATTCCTGGACACCATAATATTCACGTTTACATCAATGATTCAGGTTCTGGACAAGGACCACATAAGAAAGCAGATAGCAGCTTCAAAGCCAAAAATCAATGATGTCTTCAGCAATGCATTGTAATTTTAAGGTCCACAAATGGGTAGACCTGACTATTCATGGCCCAACAGCAAAAACATGCCAGAAGGATCCAATTGACCAAAAGAGAAGAGGAAATGTTAATCCCTGAGGCTTTTCAATGGGCCCTTGGCGTTCACTAGCTTTTCATCCCCTCACTCCTCAGGGAATCCCTAACCCCAACATTACCCCATTCTCTCACCCTAGCCTATCCCTCCCACTATGATGCCCTCTGTCTACTGTCGAAACTTGTGTCGAATATCACTTGATTCTTATTCCCACCTGCTGGTTGGGTAGTCAATGAGGTTCAAATCAAGAATTATTCATTCAATTAAGCACCAGCTATTTTGCTGGACCTCCATGTCTCCTACTTTGTCTGGTTCATCATCTACCTCTGAGCGCTTGTGCACCCTTCCCATCCCCTCCTGTAAAACTCAGGGTGATGGTCTACAGAAATGTCCCCTCAATCTATTGTTCAAATGACATATTTAAGCACCAGTGTCTCCTATAGTCACCCTTGAATAACTAAACCTTAGCCCTGCTGACCGAAAGCAACCAGTGGTGTTCAAAATATGAAGTGCTGTTCACAATCCATTGGTTCCATCCATGTTGGTAGACAATAATATCACAACAGGAGACATACTACACAGTGTCCAGTTTGGTAGTAAGTACTAATTCAAACATGTTTGAGTGGGTAACAAGTGATAACTGAGAATCATCAGTAATTTGTAAAACAACTCTCTTTATATTAGGCGACATAGTGATTAGCACTGCTGCCACACAGCACCAGGGACCCAGGTTTGATTCTCAGCTTGTGTCACCGTCTGTGCAGTCTACATGTTCATAGAATCCCGACAGTGCAGAAGAAAGCCAGTGAGCCCATTGAGTCTGCAGCGACCACAATCCCATCCAGGCCCCATTCCCATAGCCCCATTTATTTACCCTGATAGTCCCATGACACTAAGGGGCAATTTAGCAGGCCAATCAACCTGACCCACACAAGTTTAAATTGTGGGAGGAAACCAGAGCACCCAGAGGAAGCCCACACAAACATGGGGAGAATGTGCAAAGTCCACACAGACAGTCACCCGGGATCAGAATCAAATCCAGGTCCCTGGCGCTGTGAGACAGTAGTGAGAACCATTGTGCCATCGTGTCTGCATTGGTTTCCTCTGAGTGCTCCGGTTTCCTCCCAGAAGCGCCAGAGCGTAGTGACTAGTGGATTTTCATAGTAACTTCATTGCAGTGTTAATGTAAGCCTACTTGTGACATTAATAAATAAACTAAACTAATATTAACATTTAAAATTATGAAACAATTCTACAGAATTTACTTCTCCTTTAAGCTTATTAGATTAGTTAATGCATCAACTGAAACAGAGATAAAACAGCAAAATCAAGAAGATATATAACAGCAATATTGTGAAGTTGGGATTCTTCAGTGATGATAAACTCTTTGTTTATAGCATAACTTCAGCCAATAAGCACTGCTCATTCAAAGCACACAGCTGACATTTTTTCCATTGGGGTTCATCCAACCTCCCACCATAAATGCAGCAGAAGCTTGACAGCAACTGTGTAAACTATTGTTTGTGCCATTTCTCAGTTTTTTCAACACAGCTGTGGTGGGAGAACAGAAGTAGGCCATTCAGCCCATCAACCTGCTCCTCCATTCAATTAGGTCACCTCAATGCTACTTTGCCACATTATCCTCAAATTCCTAGATGTAATTTATCTCCAGACATCCATTGATCTTGAACATGACCAATGATAGAGTTTCCACAGCCCCCTAAGAGTTCTGAGTCTGAGAAGAAATCCCTCCTCATCTCAGTCTTAACTGATCCACCCCTTATCCTGAGATTATGTCCCCTCGTTTCAGATTCAGCTGTCAGGGGAAACATCTTCTACACCCATTATTTCATGCCCTGTAAGATTTTATAAATTTCGGTGAGGTCATCCCTCATTCTTTGAAATCCTAGGGAATGCAGACATTCACCTCAATCTCTCCTCAACACTTCATACCAGAGATTAATCCGGTAAAGCTCCATTATATTCCCTCACTGGCAGGTATGTCCTTCCTTGGATAAGGAGCCAAAACTGCATATAATGATTCAGGTTAGGTCTCAACAAGGCTCTATTTCAGTGACAGGCATCCTAGATGAGTGAGTGAATTGCATGAGTGGCGCTCCTTCATCTCAGTGGGCTGCAAAGTTGAAATCGGGCTTGTTCACTAATCATGATTCCATGAATAAGATTAAAGACATTTAATACATGCCAAATATTTCATAATGAGTTACAGGAGTTGCATTTGTATTTATATTAAATATGACACCAAGATTGGGGGAACGGCAAATTGTGCGGAGGGTGTGGAGAGTCTGCAGAAGGATCTAGATAGGCTGGGCGAATGGGCCAGGAAATGGCAAATGGAATTTAATGTTGGCAAGTGTGAGGTGGTCCACTTTGGTAGGAATAATGGTAGGAAGGATTATTACTTACGTGGCGAAAAACTGCAGCAGGCAACGGTGCAGAGGGACCTCGGGGTCCTTGTGCATGAGTCGCAAAAACCCAGCTTGCAGGTGCAGCAGGTGGTCAGGAAGGTGAATGGGATGCTGGCCTTCATTGCGAGGGGGATTGAATATAAAAGTAGGGAGGTCTTGCTGCGGCTGTATAGGGCATTGGTGAGGCCGCAGCTGGAGTACTGTGTGCAGTTTTGGGCGCCGCACCTGCGCAAAGATATTTTGGCCTTGGAGGGAGTGCAGAGGAGGTTTACTAGGCTGATACCGGAGTTGAGGGGGTTGAGCTATGAGGAGAGGCTGAATAAACTAGGCTTGTACTCGTTAGAGTTGAGAAGAATGAGGGGAGATCTCATTGAGACGTATAAGATGATGAATGGGATGGATAGGATAGAGTGGAGAGACTCTTCCCACTCAAAAAAGACAGTAGGACTAGGGGGCACAGCCTCAAGATAAAGGGGGGGCGGTTTAGAACGGAGTTGAGGAGGAACTTCTTCACTCAAAGGGTGGTGAATCTCTGGAATTCTCTGCCCGTTGAAGTGGTGGAGGCTGCCTCGCTAAATATTTTTAAGACGCGGGTTGATGGGTTTTTGATAAGAGAGGGGATTAAGGGTTATGGGGAGAGGGCGGAAAAGTGGAACTGAGCAGCGACAGATCAGCCATGATCTTATTGAATGGCGGGGCAGGCTCGAAGGGCTAGATGGCCTACTCCTGCTCCTATTTCTTATTAACCGAATTATCACCAACTTCAAATGGTAAAACAAAAACATTTTTTATGCTTTGAATGTAGAGGGAGTGCACGTTTCTCACAGTCAATGTGTGCAATCAGCACTCTCCTCACTTCACTCGACTTTGCTTTATATAGGATATCTCTTCAGTCACACCAGTAGGAAAATGCTAGGCAGATGGAAATCAGTGGAAAGTGACAATGCTGCACATGGGCAACAGTCAACAAAATGTCCCATGGGCTGCACTCAGAACCTAGATGGGCCTCATGTGGTCACCAAGATGCAGATTGTCCACCATTGCTGTATACAACTGTAGCAAGACATCATTATTCCTGTGCTCAAACCCCTCCCAATGAAAGTCAACATACCATTTGCCTTCCCAATTGCTTGCTGCACCTGCAAGCTAACACTTAGTGACTCACGAACGGAGACATCCAGGTTCTGATGTATACAATCGGAATAACTTCATACTTATTCACATAATGGAGGAATTCTCCCATCTCACTCATGGCCAGTTTGGTGGCAGCCAAAAGCAGAGAATTCAGCAGGAGATGAAAAGTCTGAAAACAATATGGTGTTGAATGCCATTTAAAATTTATTTATTAGTGTCACAAGTGCCCTACATCAGCACTGCAATGAAGTCTCTGTGAAAATTCCCTGGTTGCCACACTCCAACGCCTGTTCAGGTACACTGAGGGAGAATTTAGCATGGTCAATGCACCTAATCAGCACATCTTTTTCACTGTGGGAGGAAATTGAAACACCTGGAGGAAACCCATACAGACAAGTGGAGAACGTGCAAACTCCGTACAGACACAGCTAACTATTATGCTATCATTCCGCCCCATTCCTTAAAACCTACCTCTTTGACCAAGCCATCCCAATATATATTTAAGGGACTTGGCGTCAACATTTTTTGATAACACTCTTTTGATGCAGCTTGGAATGTTTCACTATATGAAAAATGCGATATAAATACAAGTTATTGCTGCATCACACAAGAGCTCATGCTGATGCATATATTCTCAATACTTATAATGAGAAATGGGATTTTGAGATTGAACAGTGGAACATTTGCAATTCTCCAGTTCTCTGGCAATATCCTGACTCTAAGGAGGATTAGAAATTATAGCTTGTGCCTCCGCAATTTCAACTCTCACTTCCCTTAGTATGCTTGGATGCATCTCATCCAGTCCTGGTGCATTATCAGCTTTAACACTTTCTTTCCAATACCCCCTCCTTATCTATTTTAAAAGCCTTCAAGTGTTTGAAGTACCTCCTCCTTCATTTGAAATGGGAAACATACATATTTTTCCTAGCAAAGACAGGTGCTAAGTTTTCTCTATGTATCTTAGCCATGACCCCTACCTACAATCCCGTTCTTAATCCCAAATCACCCCACTCCTCCTCTTATCACCCTTATACTATTTACATGCCCTTCAAAGACTTTTGTGTTCCCTTTTATGTTAACTGCCAGCATCTTATCATACTCCCTTTTTGCTTCTCTTATTTGCTTTTTCAAGTACCCTCTGAATATTTGACTTTCAGCCTGGCTCTCAATTGTATTATAGAAACATAAAAACGTAGAAGATAGGAGCAGGAAGAGGCCATTTGGCCTTTTGAGCCTGTTCCACCATTCATTGCGATCATGGCTGATCATCCAACTCAATAGCCTAATCCTGCTTTTTTCCCATAACCTTTGATCCCATTCGCCCCAAATGCTATATCCAGGTGCCTCCTTGAATACATTCAATGTTTTGGCATCAATTACTTCCTGTGGGAATGAATTCCACAGGCTCACCACTCTTTGGGTGAAGAAATGTCTCCTCATCTCCATCCTAAATGGTTTATCCTTAGAATGTGACCCCTGGTTCTGGACTCCCCCACCATCAGGAGCATTCTGCATCTATCCTGTTTAGTCCTGTTAGAATTTTATAAGTCTCTATGAGATCCTCCTTCATTCATCTGAATTCCAGCAAAAACAATCCTAACCTAGTCAATCTCTCCTCATACATCAATCCCACCAACCCCATAATCAGCCTGATAAACCTTCACTGCATTCCCTCGAGAGCAAGAATATTCTTCCTCAGAAAAGAAGACCAAAATTGCACACAATACTCTAGGTGTGGCCTCACCAAGGCCCTGAATAATTGCAACAAGACATCCCAGCTCCTGTATTCGAAACCAAAGCATATAGTATCCTAAGTTTTATTGATAGAGGCATTGAGTACAAGAGTAAGGAGGCGTGTTGAACTTGTATAGGCCCAACTAGTTCAACCTTTCCTTTTAAACAACATCTTTATCCACAGAATCAGTCTAATGATCCATCTCTGAACTGCTTCTTAGACAAATATATTCCTCCTTAAGTAAGGAAACCAAACTGTACACAATTCCCCAGATGCGATCTCATTAATGCTTGTAACACGATTTATCCTCATAACTTGTTACACCTACATGCTAACATTTTGTGATTCATGAACTGACCCAGATAACTCTGTACCATACCATTTTGTAATCTCTCTCCATTTAAATAATATTCTACTGTTCTTTTCTTCCTACTAAAATGGACAACCTCACATTTCCCACATTATTTTCCATCTGCCACATTTTCACCCACTTACTTAATCTATCTGTATCCCTTTGCAGATCCTTTGTATCCTCCACAAAACTTTCTTTCCTACCTTGCTATTTGGCTATAATGCATTTGGTTCCTTCAGCGGAGTCATTAATATAGATTGCAAATACTTGAACCACATCACTGATCTCTGTGGTACTCCACTAGTTACAGTTTACCAAGTTGAAAATATCCCTTTTATCCCGATTTTCTGTGCCCTCCTAGTTAGCTCTCAATCAATACTAAGATATAGCCCCTAACAGCAAGAGTTCATATCTTTTAAGACCGTGATGCAGGCTATCAGGTCCAGGGAACTTGTCATCCTCTATTCAATATTAAGGGGGTGCATGATTATGTAAATACATTTTTGAAAGTAGCAGAATAAGTTGAGAAGGCTGTTAGAAAAGTATGTGGACTCCCTGGCTTCATTAACAGAGGCACAGAATGTAAAGAAACAGATAGTAAGGGGCAATTCAGCATGGTCAATCAAGCTAACCCACACATCTTTGGACTGTGGGAGGAGACTGGAGCACCCAGAGGAAATCCACACAGACACAGGCAATGTGCAAACTCCACACAGTCACCCGAGGCCGAAATTGAACCTGGGTCCCTGGCGCTCTGAGGCAGCAGTGCTCACCACTGTGCCACCGTGCTACCCCATGCTCCCCTGCCCTCCTACCTGAAGGGGTCTGAGATGGGGACAGGAAGCATAAAGCTGCATGGAAGGGATTTCCCTCTAGAATCCCATTTGCCCCAATCCTGATGTGATTTTACAATGGGATACGTAGGGTCTCAGACAGGAAGCCCGCCCATGCCTCTACTGAGGCCCTTAAGAGGCCAGATAAAGACCTTTTTTGGTCTGGTGAGTGCCTGATGAATGAGGGTGGGAAACTGAAAAAGTTCTCAATCTCGATTTCAGCCAGAAAGTGGGGGTTGGGGGGGAAACGCCTCAAATCGGGAGACTCCTTCAAACAGAGGGGACACATTCTCTTCAGGGAACTTGGATCTCTGGCTCACCCTCATCCCCCAGCCTACCCTCTGACACTGAGATTGCCCCCCCTCCAATCCTCCAAAGCTTCTTCTCCCACCCCTGGAATCCCAGAACTTCATCTCAGGCACGACACTGCAGTACCTCCACACGGGTCCTTTAACCGATGCTATACACTAGATACATCAATGACATTTTCTTTCTTTGGATTCATGGTGAACAATCACTGAAACAACTATATGATGACATCAACAAGTTTCGTCCCACCATCAGACTTGCCATGGACTACTCTCCCGAATCAGGTGAATTCTTGGACACAATTCTTGGATGCATGTGTCCAAGAATCAAGGGTGGTCACCTCAGCACGTCACTGTACCACAAGCCCTCACGATGCTCCACTTCTCCAGCTTCCATCCTAAGCATGTTAAAGAAGCAATCCACTATGGACAAGCCCGCAGGATCTGCTCAGATGAGGAGGATCACAACCACCTCCAGACGCTGAAAGATGCCCTCATAAGAACAGGTTATGGTGCTTGACTCACCGATCGATAGTTCCAATGTGCCACAGTGAAAAACCACACCAACCACCTCAGAAGACAAACGCAGGACACGGCGGACAGAGTACCCTTCGTCATCCAGTTCTTCCCCCGAGCAGAGGAGCTACAACATCTTCTCCGGAGCCTTCAGCATGTCATTGATGAAGACAAACATCTCACCAAGACCATCCCCACACCCCTACTTCTTGCCTTCAAACAACCACACAACCTCAAACAAACCATTGTCCGCAGCAAACTACCCAGCCTTCAGGAGAACAGTGACCATGGCACAACTCAATCTTGCCACAGCAACCTCTGCAACATGTGCCAGATCATCAACATGGATGCCATCATCTCACGTGAGAGCACTATCCACTTGGTACATAGTACATACACTTACAACTTGGCCAACGTTGTCTACCTGATACACTGCAGGAAAGGATGTCCCAAGGCATGGTACGTTGGGGAGACAATGCAGATGCTATGACAACGGATGAATGAACACTGCTCAACAATCATTAGGCAAGAGTGTTCTCTTCCTGTTAGAAAACACTTCAGTGGTCATGGGAGCTCGGCCTCTGATCTTCAGATAAGCATTTTCCAAGGCAGCCTTCACGACACATGACAATGCAGGGTTGCCGAGCACAGACTGATAGCCAAATTCCGCACACATGAGGACAGCCTCAACCAGGATCTTGGGCTCATGTCACACTATCTGTAACCCCCACTACTTGCCTGGGCTTGCAAAATCTCACTACCCGTCCTGGCTGTTTGTCTTCTGAGAAGGTTGGTGCGATTTTCCACTGTGGCATGTCAGAACATCAAGGGAGCATCGTGAGGTTATCCGTGGGCTTGCGGTACAGTGAAGTGCTGAGGTGACCATCCTTGATGGAGATATGTGTGTCCAAGATGCAACCGATTCCAGAGAGTAGTCCGTGGTGAGTCTGATGGTGGGATAGAATAGATTGTTGATGTCATCATATAGTTGTTTCAATGATTGTTCACCATAAGTTGAAAGGAAGAAAATGTCATTGATGTATCTAGCATCGGTTGAAGGTCTTGAGCGGTGAAGAGGTCTTGTTCGAATCTGTGCATGAAAATGTTAGCATGTTGAAGTGCGAATTTGGTCCCCATGGCTGTTTTGTGTGTCTGAATGAAGAACTGGTTGTTGAAGGTGAAGACATTGCGGTCCAGGATGAAGTGAATAAGTTGTAAAATTGCATCTGGAGATTGGCAGTTGTCAGCGTTGAGTACTGAGGCAGTTGCAGCAATGCCATCGCCGAGGGGAATGCGGATATAGAGTGCCTAGACATCCATTGTGACGAGGAGAGCTCCTGGTTCAACTGCTCCATGTGTGCTGAGTTTTTGTTGGAAGTTCGTAGTGTCGTGACAAAAGCTGGGGGCTCTTTGTACAATGGGTTTCAGGATGCCCTCGACGTAGCCGGAGAGGTTCTTGCACAGGGTCCCATTGCCCAATACGATGGGACAGCTGGTTGTGTTGGCCTTGTGTATTTTCAGGAGGCAGTAGAAGAGAATGTGGGATGAGAGCACAAAGGGTGTTCTGAAGGTCCGGACCAAAGGTCTTGATCAGTCTGTTGAGTTGACGGGTGTGTTCTTTGGTCAGATCTGCGGATAACTGTCTGTAGTGTTCCTCGTTGTTTAGTTGTCAGCAAACTACCCAACCTTCAGGAGAACAGTGACCGTGACACCACACAACCCTGCTGCAGCAACCGCTGCAAGATGTGCCGGATTATCGACACGCATGCCATCATCTCATGTGAGAACACCATCCACCAGGTACACAGTACATACACTTGCAACTTGGCCAACATTGTTTATCTGATACGATGCAGGAAAGGATGTCCCAAGGCATGGTACATTGGGGAGACCATGCAGAGGCTATGACAACGGATGAATGAACATAGCTTGACAATCACCAGGCAAGAGTGTTCTCTTCCTGTTGGGGAACACTTCAGTGATCACGGGCATTCAGCCTCTGATCTTCAGGAAAGCGTTCCCCAAGGCGGCCTTCACAACACACGACAACGCAGGGTCGCTGAACAGAGATTGATAGCCAAGTTCCGCACACATGAGGACGGCCTCAACCGGGATCTTAGGTTCATGTCACACTATCTGTAACCCCCACGACTTGCCTGAGTTTGCAAAATCTCACTAACTGTCCCGGCTGGAGATAATATGCATCTCTTTAACTTGTGCTTAACCCTCTCTCCACTCACATTGTCTGTACCTTTAAGACTTGATTACCTGCAAAGACTCACATTCCAACCATTATTTTGTAAATTGAGTTTGTGTCTTTATTTGCCTTGTTTGTGAAGAGAACTCCCACTCACCTGATGAAGGGGCTGCGCTCTGAAAGCTTGTGGCTTGTGCTACCAAATAAACCTGTTGGACTTTAACCTGGTCTTGTGAGACTTCTTGCTGTGAAGCAGCAGTGCTAACCACTGTGCTGCCGATTTAGACTTTGTACCCAAGATCGCCACATGGTTAGCAAGGCTATCTTTTTCATTCATATTCAATGTATTTCAAAAATGAAATTAGTGAAGCACAAATTGCCCATATTTATCTAACTGTTCTCGATTAGCTGATGGCTTTCAAAATGTTCATGAACGTCATCATATATTGTGAACTCTAGAGGGCAGATTTTCCTATTCTTGTGCTTTCACATAAAGTAATGCCTAAATTCTACACAGTGATAAAATCATGGAATGGATTATATTACAGCCATTATGGAGCTTGCCTAAACAGCTTGGAGAGGGATGCAGCCAGTTCTGTTGCATAAGTCTTCAGTACTCCTGCTAAAACAAAGTCACTGTTCATAGATTTTGATGTATCGAGTGCTTTCAGCTGTTTCCTGATATGATGTTGAGTGAATCAAATTGCCTGAAGCCTAACTTCTATGATGATTATGCTGACCTTAGGACGATGCCACATGTAACATCCAATTGGCAAATCTGACTGAAAATGATTCAGCTTTGTTTTTATGCAGGGCTCTCCCGTAATTGAGGATGGGGATGTTCACAAAGACCCCTCCTCCAATTAGTTGTTAAATTGTCTACCTTCATGACTAGTTGGAGCAGGACTGCAGAACTTTGATCTAATTGTTTGGTTGTGGGATTGCTTAGCTCTATCTATTGCATGCTGTTTCTGCTGCTCGACATGCTTATCATCCTGTGTTGTAGAGTCACCAGGTTGACATCATTAGCAATAGCTGGTGCTGCTCCTGGCATGCTCTCCTGCACTCTTTACTGAACCAGTGTTGATTCTCTAGCTGATGGTAATGATAGAGTGGGGAATATGCTAGGCCATGAGGCTTATGTATTGTGGTGAATATAATTCTGCTGCTGCTATGACCCACAGCATCTCACAGATGCTCAGCTTAGAGCTGCTAAAGATGTACTGAGTCTACCCCATTTACTATTCCATACAACATGATGGACAGCGTCCTCAGTGTGAAGATGGAACTTGGGCTCTACAAGGAATGTATGTAGTCACTCCGACCAATCCTGTCACAGACAAAAGCATCTGAAACATTGGGTGGAATTCTACATTTTTTTGTTGAAGTGTGGAATGGAGTGAACTCGTGCCCAATTCCGTGCTTGAAACCTCATGAATAATGCACAAGCAAATGTCTCTCCGAATCACCTGGCAGGTCAGGAGCTGATTCATCCATCTGCCATCAGCTGGCTGGTTCGAAGGTCCTGGTTCCATACGTAAATGCCAGTCCATCACACAATCTCACTCTCTCCAGCCCACCTGTCACCAGGGGACTGATCAATATGGCATCCATCCAGCCACAAGCAAAAGACTACCTCGCTTCAGAGAAAGGCAGTATTTCATTTCAGCTACTAGGCCCTCAACACTTTTGTCTGAGAAGCCTGGGTGCAGAGGCCTGGGAGGGTGTCACCAAAAGGTTAGCACAGCTGGCCACTATACCAGAAGCGCTAGGAAATGCAGGAAAAGAATGAGCAAAATCCCTCTGACATCAAACTCTCATCGTGGCATTGTATACTCAAGTGGCTACTCTCTTCATGGATCTCACACATCCATTAGCGGGCGACATATCAGATCTTATTCTGCAACAGACATTTCCACATCACCACCATCCCATGGCTCACAAGCCATCCTTTAGACCTTCTGCGGAGAGCTTACCACACACAGGGACATACATTTCACCCAACTTCTGCTCCATCCCCTCCCATCAAATGACTTTCTTTCACTTTCATAAGGGCTAAGCTGGCACACAAGTGAGATCAAGCCCAGGCCAAGAGAGGGATGACAGAGATTCTGACCTTCACAAAATTCACAGGCGCTGCAGCCAAGCTTGCTGGAGAAGAGAGGGTGTTCTTGTGATGACACAGAGATTGGTCTCTTCCAACGTCCCAAATCATATCACTTCATCAAATTCCGACAATCAAGATGAGTTAAATGTTTTCTGAAATAGGCCAATGAGTGGAATCTGTTCGGCCAGCAATGAATCACATTTATTGTTAACCCATGCTTGCACTTCACTGATGGGTTGGCAGGTATGATGCAGCCAAACCCCCTTCACTATTGCCTTTACTCTCTAAGGCTACATTCTGCATGTCGTTGTTGAGACTCTGATGTGAATCTAGTGAGTTCTGTCTATTGCTTTAACAGCGTTGAATGAACTGATTGGCTTTCAGTTCCTTCCTGGAAGATGAGGTCGCTCTCCTTTGTAACAGACCTGGATTCTGTTCACAGTAGCAGTATTAACAATTCAGTGAATGTCCCAATATGAAGCACTGTTGCCCAGCTTAGCAGGCCTTACACACTACCTCATACCCCATCCAGACAGAACAGATATTACTTCCATATTTGCATGGCACCATTGTTCTGAGACATCAAATGATGCTGTTATACCACAACTTCAAGATCGAGTTTGACCCTCCCTCACCGTCCATGTGCCCTGATTTGCCTGGAACCTCACGATGTGTAGGTAGAAATGTCTTCTGTTATTCTCCAGCCTCCCCACTAATACTCAATCCCATTGCCATGGCGGTACACATTTTCACCAAACCCCACCGCCACCCAAGTCCATCTATTGTGAAGTACCCATGCTCTAATTGGACCTTTACCTTTCCTACTGGAGGCTGTGCGCAGAGGCAAATCCCCTCATGAGAACTTCATATATTTCCCTCATCATGTATTCTCTATCTACAATCTAGTCACCATCACCATTTGCTCTGCAGCATAATACAGATCCCACCAAGCCCAGGGACTTTGAGTGTAGAACAGCCCTGCATACCAAGCTGCGCTTTTTTCCTGTGGCTAACACATCTCTTACCCCTCCTTGTAGCTGGGGTACACCGTGATTCCAATGATTGCTGCTGCTGCATACCCACTGCTCTTCTGAACTGTCTCTTACTTCTCACTTCAGATTGTGAGGTCCACATAGCCCTTGGATTGCCTGTCACCTATGACTCCTTCCCATTTTGCAGGAGCAATCTCTGCACTCTGTGATGCCTGGCTGCAAACCCTTGAACTAAAACTGAAACCTTGATGTATTTCCCCCTCCCAAAAAGGCTAAGGACAATAGTAACATTCCCAAACTGCACTGCCCACAAATTCTGAGGACAGATGTTAACCATTTTGAAAATGCCACACTAATGACAAAACCCCTAACTTTCCAGTAAACAATATGGTATTCTTTGATTGCCTTGTTTCATGAACCCTTGTGTGGGTCCAGCTTCCTACCCCTTGATCTTTCCTATGCCTTCCATTGTGTCTCTTGCCATTCCAAACCCCAGTCCTGCACAGCCCAACCTCCTGATTGTCCCCCTGTGCTCATCAGTCCCATCCTGACCTTGTACCCCACCCCTGGTAAAACCTTGACTGGTCTAAGCAGAGGATGCATGAATCTTGCAGCACTGTGCTATCTATGCAAACAAATGTGCCAGGCGTTGGGAGCAGAGAACCTTAGCTGTTTACAATTCCAGGTGCAGCACTGGTCAGAGTCAGTCCTTGTGGAGGATCCATTGGTACCATAGTAGAGTGTTGTCCATAGAGAAAAGCTGGGCATGGAGCTGGAGGGCACAAATTGGTTTGCCCCAGCAGAGAGGCATTCAGCGCAACAGGAGCAGTGCAACACAGTGGTAGGTTGGCTATCTATGTTGTGTTCAGATTAAAGTGACCTGAGATTCACCTTGTGCATGCACTTTTTTCAAACATGTTTGAGGCCAATGTAATTTCCATTGGCATGACAGTAACTGGCACAGCGGCACAGTAGTTAGCACTACTGTCTCATAGCGCCAAGGGTCCGGGTTCAATTCTGGCCTCGAGTTACTTGGAATTTGCATATCCTCCCCATGTTTGCATGGGTTTCCTCTGGGTGCTTTGGTTTCATTCCATAGTCCAAAAGTGCACAGATTAGGTTGATTGGCCATGCTAAATTGCCCTTAATATCAGGGGGAGTAGCAGGGTAAATAGGAGAGGTTACCGAGATAGGGCTAGGGTGGAATTGCTGTCGGTGTAGGTTGATGGGCCAATTGATCTCCTGCTACACTGTATGTATGTATGTAGGTAAGATTGGAAGGTGTGGGAAGATTCTGGCGAGCAGATATTTTAATAAGCATTCATAACATGCAGATGATTGCAAATGACGTTTACACCATCAGGCAGTGGAAAGACTGACTCGCCAGCAGAATTGCGTTTTTACATCCGCAGTTTCCGAATTTTTTCTCCTGCAAAATACTTCACTCCTACCCGCCACCAAATCTGCCGAGATAGGAGAATTCCGCCCATTGTTATATTAGTAAAGTCGCATTTTAATATGACTTTACTATGTTTCCTGCTTCTGTAACTGTGACAACTTCTATCTTTAAAAGTGCAATTATTTTTTATTAGCTATTAATAATGCTTATCTTACCACCTATTAAAAGTGCAATCGTGGCGCCACTTCAAAAAAGGCAGAGCCTCTTTAAGGTAACACAGGAAGTATCACCTAAGACACTAAACCCTACCTGTGCCTGAAGAGATACAGCCGTGCGGAAGAAGTTAAAAAAATTCATTTCAGGTTAGCACACCTGTACCTGCAGCAGCTGTAATCTCTCCATTGTCTTGTCAGACACTCAGTTAAATGGACAAAGTATCACGTAGCCCAACAACAGAGCTGAAATCTCCATCATCATGCGACAGTAAGAATTAGTAAAAATGATCGTGTTGATTTGTTCAAAGAATTGTAAGATTAGATTGTTTTGGAGTGGTTTATCTTGATGGTGATTAGTTTTCAAGTGATTTTATCTCTAAAATGTAGTAGTAATAGATTACTTATATATTAATTGAGTGTGTCAGTATTTGGTGCTCTTTTTAGCTAACTTTGTCACGGACACTTCTTGCTGTCAGTAGGGCCCTGCTTTGTCTCCAATAGTTTAAGGAGTGCCACAGAATCATTTACAGCATACCAGGATTTATTACCTATACATTCCACGTTATCGCTTTTCTTTCCCTCGCTCCTAACAGTGTAAGCTAGCATCCCACCTCTTCATTCTTTCCAATTAGTCCTGTCATCCCAATCTCTCTCCCCTGTCTTTGGTGAGGGCGCGCCTCCTCTAACCTGTCTTGTCATCAATGATGAAGCTTGTTGGATATATCTCTACCTCCATTCTTGACCACGAACTCCACTGATACAGTGTGCTCTGTCTCCACACTCAATCATCCTAACCTCAATGGTACAACGTGGCCCTGCTCCACACACCAACACTCCCGCCCTCACTAATATAGTATTCCCTTACTCCACAGCCACCACCAGTGAGCAGCATAGTGGCAAGCACTACTGCTTCACAGTGCCAGGGACCCAGGTTTGAGTCCCAGCTTAGGTCACTGTCTGTGCGGAGTCTGCACATTCCCCCCGTGCCTGCATGGGTTCTCCCTGTGTCTGCATGGGTTTCGTCCGGGTGCTCCAGTTTCCTCCCAGTCTGAAAGACATGCTGATTAGGTGCATTGGCCATGTCAAATTCTTCATCAGTGGAAGGAAAAACTTGTTGCCGCCAGGCGGCTGAAGTCCCCAATGGAGGTCTCTCTACAGAGGGATCTCCCCCAATTACCTCGGGGATCTGGGGTGGAAGCTGCTGCACACAGCGGTGCCATACAACTGTAGGTGTTTCCAGTACACGGGCTCCCGAGACTGCCCTTTCTGTGGCCTCGTGGAGTCCGTGGACCGTGTCTACGTTTTGTGTTGTAGGTTGCACACCCTTTTTGGTTTTCTGAAACACCTTTTACTGATGTTTTGTTTGTACTTCAGTCCCACGCTCCTGATCTACGGGCACCTGGTGCAGAGAGGGGCAGGTTGGGACGCCAACCTCATGAACCTGCTCCTGGGCTTGGCGAGACACGCCATCAAAAGGTCCAGGCAGCGGGCGATCAACAGGGTCGTCCATCCCAACTGTCTGCCCCTCTACCGCGGCTACATTTGCGGCCAGGTGTCCCTGGCGAGGGAGCATGCAGTGTACATGGGCACAGTTGCCGCCTTCCATGCCTGCTGGGCACCGCAGGGGTTGGGGTGCATTACAGACCCTGACAATCACATTTTGACTTAATGTTTTAAGTTTCCTTTAGACTTTGGTTTTGTTCGGGCCGTTCCCCCCTTCCTTTTTGGGGGGCTGCTCCTTTTAATTTGTCCTTAAGTTAGTTTGAGTTTGTTTACTTGTTTGGTGCCTTAAAAGAGCACCCGAACAGACGCCAGAGTGTGGCAACAAAGGGATTTTTCACAGTAACTTAATTGCAGTATTAATGTAAACCTACTGGTGACACTAATAAATAAACTTTAAACCCATCTTTACTGGTGCATTAAGGCCCTGCCTTCACACTCTACTACCCCTCTACTACCTTCTAAAGCCTCATCCACTTCCATCCACTAAATCCACAGCCATCTCTAAAACCTCATACTGTCCATGAAGATCCCCTTCTAGCCTGTCCCCAATCTGATACAGAGAACCATTCTTCCATCACAGACATTCCTAGGACTGCAGCAAAATCCCTGCCTCCAAATCTAGCCACTTCTCCTTGCTTTAGTCAGTAGACCAAGGACTAATTTATTACATACTCACATGACATTGAGCCCTGTCTCTCTTTCTAGCTCTTTTACACACTTATCTACCTATACCCCCATCCTATGCCACACTCACCCAGCACTCTACTGTAGCTGGGCTCCGCCTCCATTTTGTGCCTCCCTCCAACGGCGCGTACTGGCCCCACCCCACTGTAACCCCGCCCACTCCACTTGGCCGCGCCCATTCCAACTATAGCCTCGCCCCTCTCTAACCCTGCCTCCGTATTAACCCATTCCGTATTAAGGAACCTTCCACACACCTGACGAAGGAACACCGTTTCCGAAAGCTTGTAAGATTACTATCAAATAAACCTGTTGGACTTTAACCTGGTGTTGTGAGACTTCTTACTATGTTTACCCCAGTCCAACGCCGGCATCTCTACATCATGACGTCTATTCCGCATTGGAGCCCCTCCCCTGTTGGGTCAGCCCCGCCCCTGTTGGATCAGCCCCGCCCTTGTTGGCTCAGCTCCAGCCCCGCCCCGTTCTCAGCTCCGCCCCCGTTCAGCCCCGCCCCGCTCTTAGCCCCGCCTCCCTATCTCTCTGCTTTCAGGTACTTTGCGCGATCGGTTCTCATTCGGTTGTCATGGGGGAGCCAAGATGGCGGCGCAGGCCTACGCGATGGGCAGACGGGAGATTAATCAACACTTCAACATCAGGAACGCCAAGCTTCTTGCCATCGGCTTTGTGCTCATCTTAACCGCTGGTCATGGAATCCACAGGAGCTATGGAGGTAAAGCCGTGCGGGGGGAGACGGGGCGAGGTGAAGGGGAGTCGCGCTCGGTGTCGGGTCGGTGGACGGTAAATGTGTGTGACATTCAGTTGCGATGTCCGTCACGTTAGGCCTGGCTGGGCCTCGGGCATCGAGCTGGGTGTGGAGAGCAGTGGCGAGCGGGCCCGCAGGACGGTACTGGTCCCGGTGTTTGAGGTTGAGGAGTTGGCGGCTCTATGGTGAATAGAGACGGTGTATCAGAGCCGGGTCTGCGCGTTTAGGCTGCAAAATGTCAGGCGTGTTTAGAGCGGCTGCCGTCTTTGTGTTTCACTAACTGGAGAGTAGATGCTGCCTCCTGCAGCCTTTCCTTTGTGTTTGAAAGAGAAAAGCCCGCACAGCCGCTCAGATAAGACATCATGTAAACAGGGGCTGCGGATCATGTTACACCATCAACACTGCCTTCCTGCAGAGGCGAAAACCGCGCTGTCACTTTCAATCTGCCAAAAATTGCTTTGGATTAATTTTCACGTTCAATGCTGTTTCATTTACTTCAAGTGAGTATTAGGTTATAAATTGGCCGTTTTGCCTCAGGACATTCGGCCTATCAAGTATGCAGTGGCTCGCTGAAAGAGCATTCTAAGTAGTCCCCAATATATAAATGGGTTCATCTGCTGTAAAGATGGAAGACCCAAGGTCCAAAGTTGAAAAATATATCAAAGGTGAAGCAAGCCAAAAAGTGTTGATTAGGTGACTTCCCAAGTTTGGATTTAAAAGCCCAATGACTATGCCAGCAAGAAAATACTGGTTACCTATTTCCTGTCTGATTGTAACCAAAACATTTCTAGCAATAGGTTCTTTTGCTCTTGCACTAATACCTCTTGAGACTCTAAGGATACATCTTTGTTCCCTCTTGTTCTTCCTCATATATACGGATTAACTCTTAGCAACATCATCCACAAATGTGAGGTCAGCTTTAACACGTGAAGCAATGATACTCGGTCCATCTCCATCCCTCAACATCTCCATTGACTCAGTGCTTTCAGACTGCTTAAACAACCATCTAGTCTTGAGCATGGCTTAACTTCTGTAGCTAATCATCAGGAAAGCTTCACCCTCTACCTCTAAATCTTTACCGTTGACTGTTCTCTTCTTGACCATTGGTTTAGGCTAAATCAGACTTTTCATCCATCTTGGTATCCTGCTTTATGTTATCATAAGCTTTTTAACCATTGGCTGATGAGAACTGCTGCAACCTACCTATAACACAATGCAGTTGACTAGTTTCTGCTGCTCTTGCATTTGGTTTGGACTGTGAGCTTTTCTGAAGTTATAGGATTGTTTTCTAAGGATGTTTTTGTGGTAGTGTGTTAGTATAATCTCCTCATTTGGAATGAAGGAAACCGTGAAAGCAAAGCTTGCGTAGTGTGACATCACCAAAACCCCTTAAATAGTCCTGCATTTTCTAGCTACATATAGGAAGTTAGATGAGTCACAATGAAGACTTGTCAGTTCATTCTGCTAAGCGGCTATTCAAGATCCATATCATGGAACTGCTTATTGAAGAGGAATGAAATTTTCATTTTCTACTCAGTCATCACGATTACTTCCCAGAACTGTTGAGACTGAATACTTGTCAGTAGAATTAAGGCCCGACTGGTGCTTGTACTCCAAGTCTCTTGATTTGCACGTGAAATTACTAACTGCATGTTCTTTTGAATTTGGTGTGTACGATGGGAGTAGTAAATTGATATGGTTATATATGAGTGTTCACTTGCTCTATAAAATTAAGTATATTTGCAGAGGAAATGTGCATACATCGCAATTATATGTTCCTTTTGTGCTCTTATGGCACTTTTACTTTGTGCTTTTCAAGCTTTTCCTTTCAGGTTTCCACATTGTGCGCCTTATGCATCCAGCTCTACTGATTAATCACTGTGAAAACCCGTTAAGCTGAATAAGACTTGTGCTTTGATAATCCAGTGACAATATTTGCAACAGCAAAGTGCTTTCATCTGCAGGATAAACATGTTATATATCACTCCAAGAAGTCTGACAACACCAGGTTTAAGTCCAACCGATTTATTTGATAATCAAATAAATCGGTTGGACTTAAACCTGGTGTTGTCAGACTACTTACTGCGTTTACCCCAGTCCAACGCTGGCATCTCCACGTCGTATATCACTCCAACCAGTGATTATAATCAAACCCAAGAATTTGGGAACGTAGGAACACATGCACAGGAGTAGGCCATTCCGCCCTTGAGCTTGCACTGCCATTCAGCTAGATCATAGCTGATCTTCTACCTCGGCACCATCTTCTGTGCTATCACTGTGTTGCTTGATGTCACTGGAAATCTATTGGCCTCTGTTTTGAACATACTGACTGAGCCTCCATGGCACTCTGGAGTAGAGAACTCCTGCTATTCTACAGTTCCATGATTCTCTACATCCACCAGAACATCTCAACTATAAGGCAGCACCTCTGAGTTCAGCACGGTCATCATTGTTGTCAGCTGTCCTGTGATTCGAGGATAGTATCCCCTCAGGGTTCTGTGTTTGGGTCTTCAGAGATGTATCCATCACATTTGTTTTTTCCCCAGTGACAGGTCTGACATTTCTTGTGAAGTATGCAAGTTCAATTACTTAGTATCATTTGTATTGTTGCTGAATTTGTTCTGAATGGAGTCCCCATAGATATCAAGGAGTTTACCAGGATGCTATTTATGTGACTGCTATAAACTCAATTTGATTGATCTTTACGTACAGCTCCTGGTGGTCTGAGGAAGCATATTTCTGGAAAATTTAAGAAGATTTTCATATTTTATTGAAGTGGTTTTAACTCATTAGCAAGAGTAATTTGAGTCTTTTTGAGCACCTGAGTAGCTGGAATAGATTAACCCACTGCAACAGTTTAAATTTATTTAGCACCTTTAATGTAATTTAAAAAGTCCCAAGGTGTTTCACTGAGCATTATAAAGCAAAATAACACTGAGCCACGTGAGATATTAAAATAAATGAGCAAAAGCTTTGGTCAGAGGTAGAGGTTTGAAAAGCGTCTGCTCAAGGAGAGGGAAGAGAAGGAGACAATTCTAGAGCTTGGGCAACTGAAAGCAGGGCTGGCAATGGTGAAGCACTTAAAATGGCAGATGTGCAAAAGATCAATATTGGAGAAGCACCAAGGTCTTGGATATTTGCAGAATTGGAGGAGGATACAGAGAAAATGAGGTGAGACCAGGGAGGAAATTGAAAACCAGGATGAGAATTTTCCGATTAAGGACTTGCCAGACTGGCAGCCAATATAGATCAGTGAACATTGAGGTGGTAAAAGTTAGGATTTGGATGCACTCGTTTATGGAGGATGAGAGGCTGCTGAGGAGAACATTAGTATTGTCAAGTCTAGAGATACCAAAGGTAACGGTGGGCAAAGTGGGATGGTGGCAGCCAATGTTGCAAGGATGAAAGCAGGAGGTCAAAGTGATGCTGTATTTATGTGGTCAGAAGCACATCTCTTGGATAGATATGACACCAGGGTTGTGAACAGTGTAGTGCACACTCAGACAGTTGCCAGGGAATGAAGTTTGTGATCATGACCAAAGTAATGCCTTTGTTCATTCTAATGTTTAAATAGAACAAATGTTTGCTTCTCCAATATAGAATGTTGGACAAGCAGTGTGACAAATTTGTGACACTGGAAGGACTGAACGAGCTGAATGTGGTCAATGTACATGAAAAATCTAATGCGTTTTCAGATAAAAGCACGAAGAAGCATCATGTAGGCAAGAAACAAGAAGTTGCGGGGAGGTGTTGATACTTGGAAGCACATAATGGTCTGATTGCAGTTCTCTGAACTAGTTAAGTTTGGCTGCAAATTAGCTTGAATGGTTGCTTTTTCAATTAATCTGGAGCCATGTTTTTTAGATGCTGCTCACTGCTCTGAGTAACCATTAGGATGAAGAGACCTAAAGATAATCAATGTTTGTAACTGATTTTCTGATGGCATTCAAGTGTTAAAATAGAATAGCACACATTAGAAAAACAGGAAGACATCCTAAACAATAAGTGTGCTGAATGTTTTTCTATTAAGAAGTTGTTAAACTGTCCAGCAAAATTGCTTTTCCTTGTTTTCAAAGTTCCTTACAATTTAATTATGCTGTTTTAAGAATGTCTCAGAACTAGGGCACCAACGTTTCAGAAATCATTAATCTGGAAAACAACAGCTAAAACTGTGCTTTATTGAAACAGATGTTCAAGAACTTTGCAAAAATAAAACATGCACAGGAAACTTCCTGCATGTAGAGGCACAGCAGAGTTAGCATGCATTGTTTCTGGAATGTAGTTAGTCGTTCAGCTGGTGTTCTCATATTTATTACCATACCATGAATATCAAGTGACTTGTGATCCAAAAAATCTGATTTTTGAGAAATGCAAGTACAATTGTTGTAAATGTACAGGATGTTCTTTTTGAATCTTTCTTTGTGGTCTGATATATTTTTACAAATCTCACCAATATAAATGTTGATGACTGGAAGCTGCAATGATAGCATAACACTTCCTATACTCTATATCTTAAATATATATAATCTAATTAATGGTGGGCACTCTGCTCACTCTTTTGTTGTGTTATCACTAATATAGGAAAACAGCAGCCAATTAGTAGTGCACAGCAAACTTCCACAAGCAGCAGTGAGACAAATTACGATAATCAATTTAATGATAGTTGTGGATAACTCTTGGTGAGGACACGAGGGAAAGTCTCCTGTCTCTCTCTGAATGGAGTTTTAGAATCCTTTATGTTAGAGAGCTGACAGGTATTTGATGTAGCATCTCGTCTGAAGGATGCCATATCTGGTAGAGCCGAACATTGAAATGTGTATACTGTTTTGGTACTTGAATCATTGTAGCATCAAAAGGAAGTAAAAACCAGAATTGGAGGGTCTGACAAATGTTTAATTATGTTACATTTGTTTGTAACAATACATAATAGCTGCACTGAAAAGGCTAGTTGGAGTTGGAGCAGCTTTGTGGCAGCTGTATTGGAATTGATTTTACAATTGTATTACTTTTGAGTATTAGCATTGTATGTTACTTTTTTTTGTTTCTATTCCAATTCAATCAAATCAAGTCCAGTTCAGGGTCTCAACAAGTTGAGACATTCCTGATCCAAGCTGACAAGACAGGGCTCTCACCTCCTGTCTTGTGCTTGATCTACATGATCCAAGCTGATTGGAGTAAGCATAGTTCCTCCCCCAAGGCTTGATCTCATTTGCATCTTAGCCAAAAGGCCGAGATGGCGCTTTTAAAAATTGTTTCAAATGAAGCTAAAATGAAACCTAATGACTTCAACCAAGCACAGCATATCGATACTACGCTTGATCTTAGCCAAAAGGCCAAGAAAGAAACATCTTTATGAATTAAAGTAAGCTTGGTGTTTCAAAATCATGGTAAAATTAGAGAGAGTCTTGTATCATTAATCCTCCTTGGTCAATTCGACCATCTTTCAAGAGATGGCTAATGTCTGTTAAAACCTGTAAGTTCACCATTTGGCATCCAGTGGCTTCCATTCAATGTTTAAATGTTTCCACTTTACTGGGAAGTTACTAGTTTTTAAAAGAATGCCTCAATGACTTTGCTTCTAATCGCCAACTCCTTCCAGTAGTGCTACTGATTTATCAGTTTTCTTGCTGAAGTCCATGAAGACTGCACTACAAAGCAGTTGTACCTGGATCTGTGCCAGTGAGCTCCTACAAAATGTGATCCTGGCTCCAATCATTCAGGTGGGCCGTTGCCAAGTTGAGGCCAGCCACAGTGCCCTAGCAATGGGAAAATATTTAGGATCCATAGTTCTAACACTTCATAAGGTTACACTATGGAAATTATATTTTGTTTCCTTTTTTTGTCGGAGAACGAGTTTTTAAAAAATGGAGAGCAACATAATAATTGACAATCTGGATGATTAGCTGGACAAGTAGATGTGAAATATGCACGTTTGAGGCAAAGTAGAAATGAATCTTGAATGGCTTCTGAGCTTTAGAAGCATTAGTTCGTTAACTGGTCGGTAAAGTATTTAATTTGCAGAGTGCTATCATCCAGATCGCAGTTTATGTGGATCAAAAGGCACATTCTCTTGCAATTAATCCAAAATAATGCTTTTATGTCCTCAAGCAAGAAATATGAAGTACCGTACTATTTAGTGTATAAGATAAGACTTTTTCAACAGAAGGTCAGGCCTCATCTTATATGCCACCTATCTATCTTCGGAATTACTGCCATTTTAGATGGCCAAGCCTTTTGAGTCAACTTAAATTATGTAATTTATGAGTATAAATAAAATCCAAGCAAACACCATGCCTCATTCCAAAATGCCTCCAGTCAAGTCATGACAATCCAATACAGCAGTACTCAAGTTGGAAGTCATGAGATATGCAGAAGAAAATGGTGCAAACATGGCTGCTCACTAAAAATGGAATGAGCGAGGAAAGATATTTGGGGCAAGTAAAATGCAAAGGCATGCAACTAAGATGACAAAAACTGTGAATCTAAAGCCAGGTGGACTAATAAGGAACAGAATTGGAAGAGAATGTGTTGACACACCGAGCTGTAAGCTCCTGGTTAAATACCATTCAGCTCCATCTGAAGGCTGGAGAGATTGTTACACACTTTAGAATTATGACTTTTAATGGTGATCCATCATAATACTGTGTTTTATGTGACGAAGAGGACTGTCTCTTTCTATTGTGTGGAATATCAAGCCGATCTGGTCTCGTCTTATATGCCACTTCAGCTTATATTGAATGGAATTTGGAAAATTGGAAAACTAATCATTTTGACTTGTACACCAGAACATAAGGTAATTCTTGTCTAAATCTAGGCTTAAACAAAACAAGAGTAGGAAAAACCTGCTGCTGTACAGCAGCTAAACACAATAGATTGCAACTTTCAAGCTCCACAACATCACATTGTGGGGTACCCCAAAGATACAATGGGGGACCCCTCTCAGAACTTCACAAGTAAGGGTTTTCATAGCAGTTGGCAATGGCTAGAAGTGCAAGCATTCCCCCCACCGACGTCCAATCAATCCCCTTCATCTCCCAAATCCGATTCTTATTTTTTCCCTGACTTGTCAATTTCAATTGGATCTTTGAACTTATCTGGCTTAGAGAAGCTAGTGCTGTAAAAGTGGGGGTGTGTCCTCCATTAATTTGCCTCTCCTGCACTTTGACACTGGGTAACAGAGGCTGGGTGAGATGGAGGGAGGGCAGCAGTCTGAGTCAGAATTTTGGGAAAGACTGGCACAGAAGAAATTTAGCTCTGATAAATGAGGATGCATCGGTAATCTGAGCTGTTTGCCACTTAAAGGAAGTTACAGTCCTATGTGTTTATAAAACTAATGATTAGAAGGTGAGAACACATTTACCCTCTCCGAGCACCATAATTAGATTGCAGAGAAATTTTTGTTAGGTAGTTCACCATAAATACTAGATCATGGTATTCTTTGACCTTGTGCAATGATGAATTACAAAGAACTCAGTTTTTTCTAAGATGTGAATAACAGTTGATTTGCATAAGACATGCAGGAAATTACGTCAAGGGTGGAGGGGGGACACTTAGTAGCAAGTGAAGTTACCAATTTTAAAAGTGAGTCAGTGTCCTGAGTTTTTTGCTGTTCTCATAACTGAATCTTGTGACACTCATGCATGTTATGGCCTTCTTTGTATCACTTGTGTAGCTTGATGGTTTTCTTGTGCCTTGGTGCCCAAGGTGTAACCTGATTAGCACTAATGTTTTAGCGTGATGGTAGCAGACTAACTCAGCATATCAAGGGAACAGAATCACCTTTGTTTCCCTCCAAGTTGCATATCATTTTGACATATTCTTTTTTCCTTGCTGAGTCAAACTTCTGGAATTTTCTACCAACACCACGGTTGGGATGGGCACCATTGCACAGAAAATTAAGGGCAATGAGGAATGGACAATAACAGAAGCCTGCATTTACATAATGGCTTTAACATTGCAAAATGTAGAAGGTGCTTTACCAGAGTGTTTATCAAACAAAATTTGACATCAAGCCACATAAGGAGGTTTTAGAATAGATGATCAAAAGCTTGGTCAAAGAAGTACGTTTTAAGGAATATCTCAAAGGAGAAAAAGCGATTCAGAAGTTGAGGGATGGAATACCAAAACTGAAGACCTTGATTGGAATGGCACACCTGCCAATGGTACGGCTACTAAAGTTGGGAATGTGCATTAAGCCAGAACTGGAGTATCACATATATATTGGAGTGTCCTGGGACAGGAGAACATCAGAGCAGGGGAGGAAATTGAAAATAAGAAGATTTTTAAAGTTGAGGTATTGCACAATCCAAAACCAATACAAAGTCAATGAGCAAAGCTGAGGAATGAATGAGTTTGATTAACCTTTGCCCTGAAGCAATGCATTAAAGAAAATTAGATATTTTTAAATTGTGGAATTTTTTTTGAGTTTTTTTTTGCAATCAGTTACAAGGGGATCAATTGTAATTTTATTAGATAATAAATATTTGCACATGACCTGGCAGCCCTTGACCTGGAAGTAGCTCCAAAAGGAAAGAAGCTTAAAGAATGTGGATGCCAGTTACAAATGAGAGCTACGAGCAGAAGAATTGGAAGGTGATGGCAATCAGCACACATGCTGACACAGGAAACAGACAGGAAAAAGGAACAGAAAATGTTTGTGAGGAGGTCAGGTTTTCTGTTTGGTAATGAGGGAGAAGAGAATTTTTGCTAAAAAGATCTATAGAAGCTGGAAAGTATGTGATAACCTTGGGCATTAAGGAGTGGAGTGTTTTCCTCGAAATCGTGAACCAGTGTGTTATTGGTCAGTTGAAAAGAAACTCCGGAAAGCTCAGGATTGTCTCAAACTGTGGGAGAGAGGGTTTACTGAAGTGTGCTTTGCGGATGGTGACTTCACCTGTGAAACTCAGGTGAAAGTCGTTGTTGGACCGATCCTGCATGAATAAAGAACATCTTACTGTGGAACAATGCAGCCACATAATGCAATATTTGTGTGGGGAGTGATTGCTTATGGTTGTGAAAGATGCATCTTTGTTATATTGACTATTTAAAGTGAAATTTGCCTCTTTATTTCATGTGTAATTTATATTGATTCTGATTCATGGAAAAGTAAATACTACTAAAAGTGACCTATTTTTGGTAATTTCTTCATTTGGAAGTAATTTATTAAATTTGGTTATTTTAGTTTACGGTTTCTTCACAGAATCATAACAGTTTGGTGTAAGTTAGGGAATGGCAGCAAAGTTTTGGATTAACTTAAGTTTATGGAGAGTGGAAGATGGGAGGCTGGTATAGAATCATTGGAACAGTCAAGTGTAGAGGCAACCAAGGTATGTGTAAGATTTCAGCAGTAATTAACTTGAAGAAGGGGTAGGTTTGGATGGTGTAACAGAGGGAGAAATAGATGGTCGTGATGACGGCACAGATATGTGGTTTGAAGATTGCCTTGTGGCCAAGTACTACATTGAGGTTGTGATTGTTCTGGTTCAGCCTCTCACAGTTGCAATGGAGAGGGATGGCTGGTGATTGAGGAACCAAATGTATGGTAGGGACCATAGCATTTGTCTCCCAATGCTTAGTTGGATGAAATGTTTTTGTGTTGTATTGTATTTTGGACAAGGACTGTGACAAACCAGACAGTGAAGTGATCAAAGACAGCAGTCAAAATAATTTTCTTTTGAAGACTTTGAGATTTTCTGGAATAATTTATAAGTTTTGAGGATGCCGTATTTATCTTTATTTGGATTCAAGATACCATACTTCCTTAGTTCCTTGGTATTTTTTCTCCAATTTAGAATCTAATAACAATTCCCAGCTTGCAATTATTAAATAAAATCAGATTCATCTCTGATTCTAACTATTTGACGCAGTGAAACCGAAATCACAAGATTAATGAGATGGAGCATGTTTGTAAACCTATAGAAAAGGTTTAGCACAAGGAATGTGACTGAATATTGAAGTGTAATCAAATTTCAATTGTAAATCATTTGAACTTTATTGACAACTTAGATGACTGTTTCCCAAAAGAAAGGCATCCTTGCAACTCAGTTCCCGATTTGTGACACCTTGTTAGAAAGTACTAAGGTACTATCAAAATAACAAAACCATGCAATATTGCTCCACCATCTCTCTCCAGTCTGTAATGGGGTAGGAGGGAGGCATACCCATAGTCTGGACTGTTGCACATAGTGCTGGCCACTCAAGGAGTTGAACTCAATCCTGGATGTAACTTATAGGCAGATGCCCCCATCCTCAGGGCCCAGAACTGGGACCTAACAAGCTCTCACCCACAGAAAAACGAGCACAATACACAGAATATGGATCCTAGTAGCTGATACCTGCTTAGGCCAAAGGCACTCTTCCAGAGCTGGTCTCCAGTTCCCCATCACCTGCATCCGCCAGCTACTGTGCAAGGGTCACTATTCTGAGCCTATTGCTGGAGTACCCACCTACTTTACCTCCATCAAGATCCTGAAGCTAGTTGCCAATGTGGCACAGGGCAAGAAGAAAACCCACATCATTGCCCCCCCCTTCACAATGATGAGCTGCTATACTAATTAATGGAAGGAATCCCCATAGTCAGGGTAGGGTCCTGCCCAATATCCATGCTGTGCTGCTGGTCAGAAATAAAGGACATCGTACTAAAGTAAAAGGTAAAGATCAGAAAAAAGTGGAATTTGGAGGTGATGGAACATCTGCATGGGAAATACAGATTTGAGGAGCAACTGCTCATAGATTTTGTCATCCATACTCTTCGTTTCTCCAATCAAAACACATGGGATGACCTTTCTTGAAATTTTCATCCCAACATTTGAGTTTTCAGGGCTACTTTTCTCTCTCTTCTTCCCCCACCCCCCACACTTATTTTGGATCCTGGTCAAGATGAGGTTGTTGTCAGCATACATTTGGAACATGACCTGATGTTTTCAGACAGTATTGGGGAGGGAGAACATAAATGAAAAATAATACCACCTTGCTAGTGTCACTCATCGTTTGAACACGTTTTTCTGATAAAACCTTCTAGCGATACTGATTTAAATTTCAATACAAAATATCTAAGAATATCCTTGTGTAATTTCTTGGCTGTTTGGGGATAAAGGAAACACACACATGCAGTCGCACATCTGCGAGTTCTCCCACATTGTGTTTTGCCTGTATGAACAAGGAGCAGGTGTAGGTCATTTGGCCCCTTAAAAGTCTGCCCCACCATTTGATGAGATCATCGCTGCTCTGATTGTAACATCAAATCTGCATCCCACCACCCTGATAACCTATCACCACCTTACTTACCAGAATCTATCCATCTCTGCCTTATAAATATTCAAAGACTCTCCTTTGATCATCTTTTCCAGGAAGAGCCTTCCAAAGGCTTACGATCCTCTAAAGAAATATTTTGTCTCACTCCATTTTAAATTGCCAGTCCCTTATTTTTAAACAGTGATCTAGAGTCTCCACGTGAGGAACATTCTGTCTACATCCATCCTGTCAAAGCCAGTCACCTCGTACTCTTCTAAACTCCAGCTGATACAAACTTAGCCTGTTCAACCTTGTGAGACAGCCCACCCATTCCGACTTTTAGTCTGGTGAACCTTATCTGGCTGAATTGCCTCCAACGCTTTTATATCCTTCCTTAAATAAGGTAACCAATATTGTACACAGTACTCCAGATGTGGTCTCATTTGTATTCTGTATAACGGAAGTATAATCTCTACTTCTGTATTCAATTTCCCTCGCAATAAATGATATTAGCTTCCCTAATTACCTGCAGACTGACCCTTTGCGATTCAGGCACTAAGCCACCCAGATCCCTGTACTTTCTCTTTTATTCTTCTATCCAAAATAGACAATTTCACATTTTCCCACAATATACTCCATTTGCCACAATCCAACTTTTTTTTTAAAGAGACTAGTTTTGAACCATCTGTTAAATTTGTGTATGGAAATGATGGATAAGGACAGGATATTCATTGAGGGCACCAGATGATTCCTTAAACCCTTCTCTGTAACTCATCAAGGAACCATCCAAAATTTACAACCCAGTCTATGCCTAGATATTAATGATGCCTAAATTTGGCTCATTGAACTGTGCATCCATCTGTTCAGATTATGTTAGCATTTGAAATATCAACTTCACATCAGAACTCATAAACCACTGTGGGAATTGTGGTAACTTGAAATAACAGTAAAGGTAGTTGAATGTCATTTAAAGGAAGGAACTTCTTTATATAAATACATAACAAAGTTTAACAATAATTAACTCAGAACAGTAATTATTATGAAAACAGGAGTAATTGCAACATAGGGCAGAGCAATAATAGCCAAGAAATCAGCAGTGACTAGCACACAGGGCAGAACAGTAATAACTATGAAAACAAGAGCAACTAGCACACAAATCTTGCTCGTAGAATGCTCTCTCTGGCAGACTAAAAAGCCCTCTCAAGTCCACACATGCTCAGAACCCTCATCAGACACCAGTAATACAATTACATAGGCTTATAGGAACACTCTGTACTCAAAATGGCACTCTACCAGGAATGAATTAGACCTTGACAATTATTGAAGACATCAAAAAACCAAGACTGGAACTGAAAGTTGTTTGTTAACTAGGAATCATAGATTGCAGCACTTAGGTATTAAGTATGCAGAGAAATAGTACCCGATTTACCTGATAGTGGCCATAAAGACAGTCAGTTATTTAATTCATGTTAAATGTATGCAGATTATAAATTAATATGGTTGCGATTAGTGTCTCAAATTCATCAACATGGGTGAAATTAATTTAGGGATTGGCTAACTGACAAAATTAACATTTCAGTTAGTCTGAATAACAAATTCTATATGCTTGTAAGTAATGATTCTAGAAATTTCTCAACTTTATTCATGCAAGCTAGCTGGGATGGTCAGGTTGGTCCATCTTTCCATGTGGGTTGATGTGAGAAATATCAATTTTCATCTATATATTGCTAAATAATCTCAAGACAGGCCGAGTTACAAGTATTGCCCTTCCTCTGTGTATAGATGGGGAAAGGGATTGAAGTATGAAACTGAACTATTAAATTGGTGCTTTTCTGTTCCTTTTTAAAAATAAGGTACTGTAGGTCAGCATGCACAGGATAGATGTGTGACTGGAATGGTGCAGGTTGGGATACAAACTAGTATTTTTTTGGATGAACCAGGCTTTATGGAGGGTGGGAGGTTTGCCACGAGAAGGTTGCAATAATAAATTCTGAAAGTGACAAACACGAAACATAGAAAATAGGAGCAGGAATGGGCCTGACCCTTTATTTCAAAGCCATACTCCCAACAAAGGCATAGATTAAGTTTTCCTCAGAACATAAAAAATAGCAATAGGCCATTTAACTCATAAAGCCTGTTCTGCCCTTCAGTGCAATCCTGGCTGCTCATCTTCCTGTTCACACCTCATTTCACCTGAATCCCTGAGCGATCAGAAATCTGTGGGTCTCAGTCTTGTAAACAAATTCACAAGCCTTTGACTGAAGAAATTTCCACTCATCTCAGTCCTAAATAATCAATTCCTTACTTTGAGGCTGTGCTCTTCTACATTCCAAGGGAAAACAACCTATGTTTCCTCTTGTATGTTCCAGTGAAATCACCCCTCATGCTTCAGAGTAGAGTTAATTTTCTCAGTCTTTCAGAATAGGACAGCCTCTTGTACCAGAAACCAATGTAGTGAACCTTCACTGTATTGTCTCCAAGGCAACTCTATTCTTCCTTGGTTATCCAGATCAAATTTGCACACAGTACTCCAGGTATGGAACAAAGCCTTATATTACTTTCTTACTCTTATATTCGAATCCCTTTGCAATAAAGGCCAACGTATCATTTGGCCTAATTGTTTACTGCATCTGCGAGCTAACCTTCTGTTCTTTGTATGAGAACACCCAGGCTGTCTAAATAATAAAGTTCAGTTGTGAAACTTGAAAAAAAAATCGACTTTTAGTACCTAAGTAAATACTCTTACACTTCCCCACATTATATTCCATCTGTTACCTTGTTGTCTACTCATTTAATCTGTGCATAACTCTGTAGCCTCTGTGTCTGCTTTCTATGTGGTAGGGGTTGCAGGTTTGGAAGGTGCTATCAAAGGAACACTGAGCTGCTGCAGTGCATCTCACAGACGGTAGACATTGCTGCCACAGTGGTGAAGAGAACTAATGTATCAGGTGGATCAGCTGCCAGTCAAGTGGGCTGCTTTGTCTGGTATGGGCTTCTTGAATGTTGGAGCTGCCCTCAACAAGCATTTTTGAAGATTTTATTTATTAGTGTCACAAGTAGGCTTGCATTAACATTGCAATGAAGTAACTGTGAAAATCCCCAGGTCACCACACTCCAGCACCTGTTCAGGTACACTATGGGAGAATTTAGCCAGTGCATCTAACCAGAACGTCATTTGCTCTGTGGGAGGAAACCAGAGCGCCTGGAGGAAACTCACTCTGACACAGAATGTGCAAAATCCACACAAACAGTGAATCAAGCTGGGAATTGGACCCAGATACCTGGTGCTGTGAGGCAGCAGCGCTAACTACTGTGCCACCATGTCAGCCATTGGAAAATATTTCATCACATTCCTGATATGTGCCCGGTAGATGGTGAACAGGCTTTAGGAAGCCAGATGGTAAGTTATTCACTGCAGCAGTCACAGCCTCTGCCCACTGCAGCAGTCCTATCGTCTGACCTGTCCTTGTGGCCATTGTATTTTTAAGGCTGGTCCAATTCAGTTTCTGATCAGTGGTAACCCCAAGATGTTGATAGTGGAGTTACAGCGATGATAATGTCATGGAATGTTAAAGGGAGATAATTAGATTCCTTTTGTTGGAGGTAATCATTGCCTTCCACTTTTGTGGTGTGAATGTAATTTGGCAATTATCAGTCCAAGCTTTAAATTTCTCCTGATCTTGCTGCATTACGATATGGACTGCTTCAGTATTTGAAGAGTTGCGAATAGTGCAGAACACTACAATCATCAGCGCACATCCCCACTCCTAATGGAGAAAATGTCATTGATGAAGCAGCTGAAAATGGCTGAACTTAGGACACCAGCCCCTAATAAGTCCTCGAGCTGAGATGATTGGCTTTAGCAACCACAACCATTTTCCTTTCTGCTAGATACAACTCCAGTCAAGGGAGAGATTTTCCCCATCATTCATAGAGTACTAGGGGCTGGTCCTTACATTGTATAGTACTGTTCACACATTGATATAAGAAGGCACGTGACCCAGAGTTGAAGTCAGTCTAAAGATGGGCAGAATGTGTAAAGCTGCAGATGAAGTCAGCTCCATACGTGTACCCTCTACTGCATATTATGATTGTTAATAATGGCTTGCTGTTGAAGACTACAAAGCCTACTTCATGGTGTCTGAAGCAGGCTTCTTCAGTTCCCATTGACTTCCAATTTTGCCAGAGCTCCTTGATGGTACAATAGATTAAGTGCTGCCTTGATGTTGACAGCAATCACTCCGACCACTTGTAATGTGGGGAGTGTACAAATTGAAAGCATAAAGGAGAACATGCCCCTGTTTACATCAACAGGACGAAGCAGAAAAGGTCAAGAGCTTCAGGTTTTAGGTGTCCAGATCACGGACAACCTGTCCTGGTCCCCCCATGTTGACACTATAGTTAAGAAAGCCACCAATGTTTCTGCTTTCTCAGAAGACTAAGGAAATTTGGCAGGTCAGCTACAACTTTCTCCAAATTTTACAGATACACCATAAAAAGTAATTTTTCTGGTTGTATCACAGCTTGTATGGCTCCTGCTCTGCCCAAGACTGCAAGGAACTACAAAAGGTCATGAATGTAGCTCAATCTGTCACGCAAACTAGCCTCCCATCCATTCACTCTGTCGACACTTCTCGCTGCCTTGGCAAACCAGCCAGCATAGTTAAGGACCCCACACACTCCAGACATTCTCTCTTCCACCTTCTTCCATCGCGAAAAAGATATAAAAGTCTGAGGTTACATACAAACTGACTCAAGAAAAGCTTCTTCTCTGCTGCTGTCAGACATCTGAATGGACTTAGCTTTCTCTACACCCTATCTGCACTCTGCATTCTCTCGTTTCCTTCTGTATGAATGGTATGCTTTGTATAGCGCGCAAGAAACAATACTTTTCGCTGTAGTTAATACATGTGACAATATAGCAAATCGAATTAATTTGCACAGACAAGAATTTGATGAGATGATTTATTTTTGTGATGTCGACTGAGAAATAAATATTCTTCAGGACTCTGGGGATAGCTGCCCTGCTCTTCTTTGAAATAGTGCTGTGGTATCTTTTGTGTCCACCTAAGAGAGTAGATGGGGTCTAGTTCAACATATCTGAAAAATGGCATCTCTGACTATGCACACTCGCTCAGTACTTTTAACTTAGATTTTCGTACTCAAGTCCTGGAATGGAATTTGAATGTCCAGCCAGTGTGCTGCCAACTGGGCCACAGTGGAGGTGATCATGAGCTCACATTAGTGGATCCAGTATACCTGCAAAGGAGTAAAACCCTTGGGCTGAGTGTTAAAGCACAGGAGTCCAGGGATGGTAAGGTGGTAAAATGTGTGTCTACAGGATTTGTGTTCCCACTGCACACGTGCAGTCATGCAGTAACCCAGAAATTACTCTGTCTTTACAATGTGTCCCTTTTAAGATGTGAAGCATATGTGGCTAAACAAAAAAATTAGAGATACTGCACACTTTAATGTACAGGTTGCACTGAACAAAATGATGATAAGGGATATTGCGCAGAAACCTTGAAGATGTGAGTATTAGTTTAAGGAATGCACTAGTTCGGCAGGTAAAATAAGATTAAATTTCACGGGATCCAGGACGAGGTAGCCAAATGGATACAAAATTGGCTTGATGACAGAAACACAGTAAAAAGTCTGACAACACCAGGTTTTAGTCCAACCTATTTATTTGATAATATACTCACAAGCTTTTGAGGGACACCCTCTTCGTCAGGTGAATGGAGAGTTCTGGCCTCAGACAGAGCATATAAAGCACAGACAGTTTAGAGATTACTGATTAGAATGCGAATCCTTACACCTAACCTGCTGTTCAAGACCTGAAGTGGCTGATAATGTGAGTGGAAGGAGCACTGATCACAGTTTAAAGAGATGTGTATTGTCTCCAGACAGTACAGTAAGTGAGGTTTTGCAAACCCAGGCAAGTCACGGGGGTTACAGATAGTGCGACATGAACCCAAGATCCCTGTTGAGACCGTCCTCATGTGTGCGGAACTTGGCCAAGTTCCGCACACATGAGGACGGTCTCAACAGGGATCTTGGGTTCATGTCGCACTATCTGTAACCCCCGTGACTTGCCTGGGTTTGCAAAACCTCACTTACTGTACTGTCTGGAGACAATACACATCTCTTTAAACTGTGATCAGTGCTCCTTCCACTCACATTATCAACCACTTCAGGTCTTGAACAGCAGGTTAGGTGTAAGGATTCGCATTCTAATCAGTAATCTCTAAACTGTCTGTGCTTTATATGCTCTGTCTGAGGCCAGAACTCTCCATTCACCTGACGAAGAGGGTGTCCCTCAAAAGCTTGTGAGTATATTATCAAATAAATAGGTTGGACTAAAACCTGGTGTTGTCAGACTTTTTACTGTGTTTACGCCAGTCCAACGCCGGCATACCCACATCATGACCACTTGATGACAGAAGTCAGAGGGCGATTGTAGAGGGTTGTTTTTCAAACCAGCAGCGTGCCTCAGGGATCGGTGTTGGGTCCACTGTTATTTGTCATTTATATTTATGATTTAGTTAAGAATTTAAGAGGCATGGTTAGTAAGTTTGCAGATGACACCAAGATTGGCATAATGGACAATGAAGATTATTATCTAGGATTGCAACAGAATCTTGATCAAATAGGCCAGTGGGCTGACAAATGGCAGGTGGAGTTTAATTTAGATAAATGTGAGGTGATGCATTTTGGTAGATTGAACCAGGGCAGGACATATTCAGTTAATGGTAGAGTGCTGAGGAGAGTTATAGAAGAAAGGGATCTAGGGGTACATGTTCATAGCTCCTTGAAAGAGGAGTCACAGGTGGACAAAGTGATGAAGAAGGCATTCGGCATGCTTGGTTTCATTGGTCAGAATATTGAATACAGGAGTTGGGACACCTTGTTGAAGTTGTACAAGACATTGGTTAGGGCACACTTAGAATACTGTGTACAGTTCTGCTTACCCTATTATAGAAAGGATATTATTAAACTAGAAAGAGTGCAGAAAAGATTTACTAGGATGCTACCAGGACTTGATGGTTTGAGTTATAAGGAAGGCTGGATAGACTGGAACATTTTTCTCTGGAGCATAGAAGACTTAGGGCTGATCTTATAGAGGTCAATAAAATAATGAGAGGCATAGATCAGCTAGATAGTCAATATCTTCTCCCAAAGGTAGGGGAGTCTAAAAATAGAGGGCATAGGTTTAAGGTGAGAGGGGAGAGATACAAAAGGGTCCAGAAGGGCAGTTGTTTCACACACAGGGTGGTGAGTGTCTGGAGCAAGCTGCCAGAGGTCGTAGTAAAGGCAGGTACAGTTTTGACTTTTAAAAAGCATTTAGACAGTCACATGAGTAAGATGGGTATAGAGGGATATGGACCAAGTGCAGGCAATTGGGGCTAGCTTAGCTGCTTTTTAACAAAAGAGCAGCATGGACAGGTTGGGCCGAAGGGCCTGTTTCCATGCTGTAAACCTCTGACTTTAAAGTAAGCAATGATTAGCAGCAATCTGAAAGTGATGAAGCAAGTGGCATAAGGCAACAATGGCACAGAACCCAGAGCCAGATACAAGCCATTTGGATTAATACAATCAGTATAAAGTAAAAATTCCCAGCTGGAAAACAGAAAAATGAGGAATCCGGAACTTGACCGGAACAGAGGCAGTTCAGCAGAATACAATATGTATATACAGCAGCAAGGACATTGATCGCACCAAGTTTCAGAACTCTGTGGCACAGAAGAAAGTGGAAGTCTGTCTAGGTAGCAAAGTATAGTTGAGAAACTCAGTGTATAGAAGAAAAGCGGACAGCAACAGTCCATTGGCTAGGCAATGTTATCTAAAACCTGAAACCACTCAGCAACAGAACAGGGTTACAGGAATTGACTCTTGTAACATTTTCCAGCAAGTAGCATAATCCTGATGACAGAAATCCAGGGGTCAAATTGGAGCAGCACACCAGATATTGAAATAAGTATGGTAAAAGCAAGAAACAAGTAGATTCAAGGAATGGACAATGTAGAATGTGCTGATAGCTCTAAACCTATAACTTGAACTTGTAGTTTGCATTGGATATAGGGGTGTGTGTAGGCCATTCAGACCTTTAAGCCTGCTGACCATTCAATTAGATCATTGTTAATCTTCTACTTTGGTGCAATTTTCACGCATGTTCCCCACATTCCTTGATGTATTTAAGATTTAGAAATGTGTGCGGATGATTTGACCCTCCACAAGCCTCTGAATTAGAGAATGCCAAAGATTCACTACCTTCTGAGTAAAGAAATTACTCCTCGTCCTATTCCTAAGTAGCCTACCTCTTGTTCTCAAACTGTATCCCCAGGTTCTACAATCCCCAGCCAGGGAAAATATCCTTTCTGTAATGCTGTTGAGTCCTGTCAGAATTTTGGATGCTTCAATGAGATCACCTCTGATATGGGCCCACTCTCCTCTTAGGACAATCCCACTACCCCAAGAACCAGTCTGGTGAACTTTTGTTATGCTCCCTCTATGGTAAGTACATCCTTCCTTGGGTAAGGAGATCAAAACTGCACACACTTTTCCAGGTGTGCTATCACCAAGATCTATACAATCACAGCAAATACATCTTTACTCCTGTACTCAAATCCTCTTGCGATAAAGGTCAATATACCATTTGTCTTCCTAATTACTTACTGCACCTGCAAGTTAGTTTCAGTGTCTGTTAAACAAGAACTCCCAGTGCCTTTTGGGCTTCCTAATCTCTCACCATTTAAGAAATACCCTGCACTGTTTTTCGAACAAAGTGGATAACCTCACATTTTCTCCACAGTAGGTCCATCTGCCATGTTCTTGCCCACTCACTTAACTTGTCTAAATTTCTTTAAAGGCTGTTTGCATTTTCCATAAAGCTCAATTTAAATTCCAATTTAGTTTCATGTTGTCAGCAAACTTGAAACACATAACATTTGGTTTCCACATCATTGATATAGATTGTGAATAGCTGGGGCCCAAGCACTGATCCTTGCGGTATTCCACTGGGCACTGCTTGTCAACCTGTTTTTTTCCATTATATTACTCCATCCCATGTGTTCTGATTTTGTTTACTAACCTTGTGTAGGATCTTATCGTAAGCCTTCTAAAAATCCAGATACACCACATCCACTAGTTTGTCCTTTCTGTTGGTTCCATCAGATTCGTCCAGATTACAGCCCATGGAGCTAGTGTTCAAAAAATCAGTAGAGTGGAATTGAAAGATCTGCAAGGAGCTGCTTCTTCAATCACAAGCCATTTTTTTCTCATGTTTGCTGCTAATAGGCCCACTGGTGTGTCTGTGTGACTGCATGAGAGCAAGAACCCTGAGATTGGAAGAGAACTGGACAAACTGCTCAGCATGTGTGCCACAAGGAGTAAATGCAAATTCAGTGTTAGTTAAACTCAACTCAGCCCTGGTCCCTACTCTTCCCTGGTGACCAGGACATGGGGTGCAGTCTGTCTCTGAGACTGATTCTTAAGTGAAAAGGCAAAAATTTTTTTGGTTTGCTCTGCTACTTAACACTTTATAATGGTTCTTTTTAAAATTAGTCTTTTATTGCTTTGCTATTGACTTTTTTTTTAATTTGTGTTTAATGTTGTGCTAAACCTTATCTTTCCAAAATTTGCTCATTGGCCTCTTAGAGAAAAAAAATGAAATGTGGCCCCTCATTGGACTATCCTGAGCTACATCTTCAAAAACCCCCCCAACAGCTTTGTCAAACATGACTTCCCTTTACACCAGCCAACTTGCTCCTCTTACCTTGTTAGTTTCCATTGTTTAGATTTAAGACCCTAGTTTTTTTAAGACCCTAGGGGGATTGAATATAAAAGTAGGGAGGCCTTGCTGAGGCTATATAGGGCATTGGTGAGGCCGCAGCTGGAGTACTGTGTGCAGTTTTGGGCGCCGTACTTACGCAAGGATATTTTGGCCTTGGAGGGAGTGCTGAGGAGGCTTACTAGGCTGATGCCGGAGTTGAGGGGGTTGAGCTATGAGGAGAGGCTGAATAAACTAGGCTTGTACTCGTTGGAGTTTAGAAGAATAAGGGGAGATCTCATTGAGACATATAAGATGATGAATGGGATGGATAAGATAGAGGTGGAGAGACTCTTCCCGCTCAGAAAGGACAGTAGGACTAGGGGGCACAGCCTCAAGATAAAGGGGGTGCGGTTTAGAACGGAGTTGAGGAAGAACTTCTTCACTCAAAGGGTGGTGAATCTCTGGAATTCTCTGCCCGTTGAAGTGGTGGAGGCTACCTCACTAAATATTTTTAAGAAGCGGGTTGATGGGTTTTTGATAAAAGAGGGGATTAGGGGTTATGGGGAGAGGGCGGGAATGTGGAACTGAGCCACAACAGATCAGCCATGATCTTATTGAATGGCGGGGCAGGCTCGAAGGGCCAGATGGCCTACTCTTGCTCCTATTTCTTATGTTCTTATGTTTTGGTTTGAGCGACATCACTTTCAAACTTAATGTAAAGTTCAGTCATATTTTATCACTTTTTTTTCCCCCAGAGGCCCCATCACAGCAAGGTTATTAATGAGATATTTTTCATTGCACAATGCTAGATCTATTCTCTTGTGGGCTCCTGAACATAGTGTTCTAGAAAACCATTTTGTATACATTCTAGGAATTTATCATCCACAGCATTAGTCCTAGTTTACCCACTCTGTATAGATTGAAGTCCCCCATAATTGAAGAATGAGAGGAGATCTCATTGAGACGTATAAGATGATGAATGGGATGGATAGGATAGAGGTGGAAAGACTCTTCCCGCTCAAAAAGACAATAGGACTAGGGGGCACAGCCTCAAGATAAAAGGGGGGCGGTTTAGAACGGAGTTGAGGAGGAACTTCTTCACTCAAAGGGTGGTGAATCTCTGGAATTCTCTGCCCGTTGAAGTGGTGGAGGCTGCCTCGCTAAATATTTTTAAGACGCGGGTTGATGGGTTTTTGATAGGAGAGGGGATTAAGGGTTATGGGGAGAGGGCGGGAAAGTGGAACTGAGCAGCGACAGATCAGCCATGATCTTATTGAATGGCGGGGCAGGCTCGAAGGGCTGGATGGCCTACTCCTGCTCCTATTTCTTATAATTACTGTATTATTCTTGTTACATACACATCTAACTTTCTGATTAATACTGTGCTTTACATTACCATTACTGTTTGGTGAGACTTGTTTATAGGTTTCCAATGCTTGCTGCCAGTTGCTTGTTTTAGGCTCCACCCAACATTACATGTTGATCTTCTAATCCAAGATCCTCTGTCATAAATAAATTCATAAGATATACAAGTAGAATTAGGCCCTTTGAGTCTGCTCTGCTGTTCAATCATGGCTAATATGCTCCTCATCCCCATTTTCCTGCCTTCTTCCCATAACACATTACCAATTAAAAATCTAACTTGTCCTTAAATTTACTCACTGTCCCAGCATCCACCGCATTTTGGAGTAGCGCATTCCATTGGTTTACAACCCTTTGGAAGAAGTAGTTTCTCCTCAATTCTGTTTTAAATTTGTTATCCCTTATCTAATCCTTATCCTGGAATGCCCAACAAGAGGAAGCATCTGCTCCATGTCTACATAATGAATACCTTTTATCTTATATGCATCAGTTTGATCTCCCCTCATTCTTCTAAGTTGCAGAGAGTAAAGGTCTAAACTGTTCAATCTCTCTTCATATGCCAAACCCCTCATCTCTGGAATCAATCTAGTGAACTGCCTCCAATGCCACTACACCTTTCTTCAAATACGGGGACCAGAACTATACACAGTACTCCAGGTGCAGTCTCTCCAATGCCTTGTATAGTTGCAACAGGACTTTCTCACCTTTTTATGTTCTATTCCTTTAGCTATAAATGCCAACGTTTTATTTGCTTTCTTCATTTAACTGCTGTATCTGCAGTTTTCTGTGACTCATGAACGAGGGCACCCAGATCCCTCTGTACTGGAGTACCCCAAAGTGTCTCCCCATTTAGATAATTTGCTTTCCCATTTTTCCTCCTAAACTGCATGACCTCACACTTATCCATGTTAAACTCCATCTGCCATCTTTTGGCCCACTCTCCTACCTAACTATGTCCATTTGTAGGGTTCTTATTTCCTCATTGCAACTTACCGTCCTGCCTACTTTTTTGTTCATCTGCAAATTTGGCTGCTGAGCCTTCTATCCCTGTATCCAAATCGTTAATCTGGATTGTAAGTAGCTGATGTCCAACGACCAAACCCTGTGGCACCTCATAAATTACTTTTTGCCATCCAGAAAAAAAAATTATCCCTGTTTTCTTCTGTCCATCAGCTAATCATCGATCCAAGCTAATAAATTACTTCAATCCCATGTGATATAACCTTGTGAATTAACCTTTTATCCAGCACCTTATCAAATGCCTTCTGGAAATCCAGATATACTACATTTACAGATCCCTATTATCTACTTTGCTTGTTACATCTTCAAAGAACTGTAACAAATTACTCAAACCTTGCTGACTGATGGATAATATTTTGACTTTCCAAATGTAATGATACTGCTTCCTTGATAATTGGTTCTAATATTTGCCCAACACCAGATGTTAAACTAACTGGTCTGTAATTTCCCACATTTTGCCTCTCTCCCTTTTTGAATAAGGGCATTATGTTAACATTTTTCCAATCCACTGGAACCTTTCCCATGTCCAGGGAATTTTGGAATATTATAACCAATGGTTCCACTATCTCCACCGTCACTTCCTTTAATACCCTAGAATGTAGGCCATCAGGTCCAGGGGACACATCTGCCCTCAATCCCAATAGTTTGTTGAGTATCTTTTCCTGATCGATGTTCTAAGATCTACCCTTTCTCTTGCCTCTAGTACCATTCCTATAGGAATGAGAAAGTCAGTGTCCTCCACAGTGAAAATTTGAGGCAAAGTATTGATTTAGCACCTCTGCCATTTCAGAGTTCCCCACTATTAACTCTCCGATTTCATCTTCCTAGGGACCAACAGTCACCTTAAGCGACTCTCTTTCCTTTTATGTATTTACAGAAGCTTTTGCTATCCTTTTTGATATTTTGCGCTAGTTTTCTTTTGTAATTTACCTTAGCTCTTTTTATTACGTTTTTAGTATACCTTTGTTTATGTGTGAAAATCCCCCTCCCCTCACCTACTCTTTACCATCTTTGTTCTTCACTTGGATATATTTTAGTTGTGAGGAATTGAGTGCCTCCTTAAACAAGGGCCACTGCTCATCCACTGTCCTACCTTTTAGCCTTCCTGCCCACTCTACTTGGGCCAAATCTATCCTCATACCTATATAATTTCCATTGTTTAATTCCAGAACACTAGAGTGGGACTCCACTTTCTCACCCCCAAACAGAATTTTGAATTCTATCTCACTATGATCACTACTTCCGAGAGAAGCCTTAACTGTAAGGTCATCAGTTGATTCCTCCTTACTACACAATACCAAATCTGGAGTAGCCTACTCCCTGGTTGGTTCCACAACACATTGTTTCAAGAAACATTCTCTAAAACTTGCGTCCAGGCTACCCTTGCCAATTTGATTTTTCCAGTCTATGTGCATGATTATTGCCATACCTTTCTTGCAAGCCCCAGTATTTCCTGGCTTATACTGTGCCCCACTGCGGAACTACTGCTTGGGGACCTCCTACCAAGTACTTCTTCCCTTTGCTATTTCTTATTTCTACCCAGATTGATTCCATATCTTGATCTCCCATGCTTATGTTGTTTCTCATTGCAGCTCTGGTCCCTATTGCTAATGAACTGATTTCATCCTTCATTAATGACAGTTGGATCATTCTCGTTTACTCCTATTTCTGCTATCAATTGATCAACATTGTTGCAAATGCTATGTGCATTTCTATAACGTGTCATAATTTGGCTGTTTTAACGCTTTTCTGTATTTTGATTGTATTTGGTGCTGGTCTTGTTTCCACTGCCTTCCAATTTAGCTTACTCTTTTCTTACCATCAGCAACTTTGTTTCTCTCCCATCCAAATTCTCCTTTGGATTCCCATTTCCCTGCCAAGCTAGTTTAAGCCCTCCCCAGCAACACTCTCAGATCTTCCTGTGAGGACATTGGTTTGGTCATGTTGAGGTGACCTTTTTGTCTTCACGGAGGAGGACGTGAATAATTTGCCGGGTGTTAGCGTTGGAAAGGTGGTAGGACTGGAGGGTCTTAATGACATTACTGTTACTAGAGAGGCGGTGCTCGACAGACTGGAGGGGCTGATTGTGGACAAGTCCCCAGGACCAGATGGAATGCATCCGAGGGTTCTGAAAGAAATGGCGGAGGTGATAGTGGATGCCTTGGTGGTTATTTTCCAGACGTCGCTGGATTCCGGGGAAGTGCCGGGTGATTGGAAAACGGCTAATGTTACGCCGTTGTTTAAGAAGGGTGCCAGGCAAAAGGCGGGGAATTATAGGCCGGTTAGTTTAACGTCTGTGGTAGGTAAAATGTTAGAATCTGTCATTAAGGAGGAAATTGCGAGGCATCTTGAAGGCAATTGCTTGATAGAGCAGACGCAGCACGGTTTCATTAAAGGGAAGTCGTGTCTGACAAATTTACTGGAGTTCTACGAGGATGTGTCTAGGGCGGTGGATAGAGGAGAGCCGGTGGATGTGGTCTTTCTAGATTTTCAGAAGGCGTTTGACAAAGTACCTCACAAGAGGTTATTGCAGAAGGTCGAGGGACATTGAGTTGGGGGTAGGGTGTTAGCGTGGATAGAGGATTGGTTGTCAAATAGGAGGCAGAGAGTGGGGGTCAACGGGTGCTATTCGGATTGGCGGATGGTGACTAGTGGAGTGCCCCAGGGGTCAGTGCTGGGGCCTCAGCTTTTTACCATTTATATAGATGATCTGGAGGAGGGAACCGAGTGTAGGGTGTCGAAATTTGCTGATGACACCAAGATTGGGGGAACGGCAAATTGTGTGGAGGGTGTGGAGAGTCTGCAGAAGGATCTAGATAGGCTGGGCGAATGGGCCAGGAAATGGCAAATGGAATTTAATGTTGGCAAGTGCGAGGTGGTCCACTTTGGTAGGAAGAATGGTAGGAAGGACTATTACTTACGTGGCAAAAAACTGCAGCAGGCGACGGTGCAGAGGGACCTCGGGGTCCTTGTGCATGAGTCGCAAAAACCCAGCTTGCAGGTGCAGCAGGTGGTCAGGAAGGCGAATGGGATGCTGGCCTTCATAGCGAGGGGGATTGAATATAAAAGTAGGGAGGTCTTGCTGCAGCTGTATAGGGTGTTGGTGAGGCCGCAGCTGGAGTACTGTGTGCAGTTTTGGGCGCCGCACCTGCGCAAAGATATTTTGGCCTTGGAGGGAGTGCAGAGGAGGTTTACTAGGCTGATACCGGAGTTGAGGGGGTTGAGCTATGAGGAGAGGCTGAATAAACTGGGCTTGTACTCGTTAGAGTTTAGTAGAATGAGGGGAGATCTCATTGAGACGTATAAGATGATGAATGGGATGGATAGGATAGAGGTGGAAAGACTCTTCCTGCTCAAAAAAGGACAGTAGGACTAGGGGGCACAGCCTCAAGATAAAAGGGGGGCGGTTTAGAACGGAGTTGAGGAGGAACTTCTTCACTCAAAGGGTGGTGAATCTCTGGAATTCTCTGCCCGTTGAAGTGGTGGAGGCTGCCTCGCTAAATATTTTTAAGACGCGGGTTGATGGGTTTTTGATAAGAGCGGGGATTAAGGGTTATGGGGAGAGGGCGGGAAAGTGGAACTGAGCCACGACAGATCAGCCATGATCTTATTGAATGGCAGGGCAGGCTCGAAGGGCTAGATGGCCTACTCCTGCTCCTATTTCTTATGTTCTTATGTTCTTATGACCTGTCATACTCATACAGGTCTCATGTGCCCCAAAGCAGTTCCAATGTCTCAAAAATCTAAAATTCTTTTTCCTATACCATCTCTCCAGTCTCGTTTTCACTTGCTCTCTCCTCCTATTTCTGAACTCACTAGAACATGGCACAGGGGAATAGTCTTGAAATTATTGCCTTTTGAAGTCCTGTTTTTAAATCACTTTCTTAGCTCTCTGAAATCTACTTTGCGGACCTCACTCTTCTTTCTATCTATGTCATTGATACCAATGTGGGCAATTCACCTCTGGCAGTTCACCATTCCAGACAAGAATGCCCTGCAGCTGCTCAGTGATGTGGGAGGCAACTTTCATCCTGGAGTCATGTCCATGGCTACAGAAACATCTGTCTGTTCCTCTAACAGTTGCATCTCTATCACTTTTTTTTCCTTTCTCCCTGTGCAGCTGAGCTACCCGTAGTACCACAGCTTGCACTCTTTTAAGAAACTATTATCTTCTCTAGCTTGCAAACAAAGTTGGTTAACGAATGAGATGAACTGAGGGGATTCCTCCTATACATGCAAGCAATCACCCATTTCTTCTCTGCCTGTAGTCTCTTAACTTGCAGTATTTCCCTAAGTATGCTACCCACCTTGTTCTCAGCCCCATGGATGTGAACAATGTTGATTCCAGCCGTTGCTCAAGTTCTGAAGCTTGGAGCTCATGTTTCTCCCATATGTCACAAGGTGTGCATTCCATGCAGCCACTTGCTTTATAGACTATTTGCTATAAACTGGACTAGAAAATAGAATTGCTCACCAACTATTCATTAATGAGCTCCGCTCCTGTGCCAACATCACTTTCTGTTGCTACTTTTTATGCCTTGCTTAGCTCTTGTGCCTCTCTACCAGTCTGCACTTAGCTAATTACCTATTTTCTTAATGATTTTTTTAAATTAATGCCTCTCCTCAACTCCAATAATTGTGCTACATGTAACCTTAGGAATACAACAATAAATAAGTTCACCATTTAAAAATAAAACAATAGATTTACTAGCTTAATTCCCTTCTGCTTGCATCTCTACTAAAGCTTTACCAATACTAATGAACCTTATTGATAAATCATAAAACTTATTTAAAAATAGAAGACAAGACTCGCTGGTTACTTGTTAATAAACTCCTAGTTGTTAAGCTTCCGTCTCTGCTGCTTAAACAACTTGCAGTGTCACTTCACTTTTTTTAAACTCTTGGTGCTTCTGGACTTCTACCTGAAGGCAAATGCTGTAAGCCTCACTCCTTGGGCTTTATTTAGTTGTTTTTTGGTCTGTGTTTCTCTTGTAGGTCAATTCCTTTGTTTCTTCCCAAAGGTTTGCTGTAGGTCTTGCTCCTCGAGCCTTATTTATCCGCTACCTGGTCTCTCTTTCACCCACCACAGATCTGCTCCTCTCTGTCCCTCTCTGCAAAGGTCAGTAGGCCTCACTCCATGAGCTTTATTTATCTACTCCGTGGTCTGTGTTTCTCCCTGAGGTCCACCTCTCACTGAAGGGAAGTTATGCTAAAATACCCCCAGTATTAGGGCTAGGGGACCTTCAGCTGTAGACAAGAGACAATTTAGGGCAAAAAGCTGGAAATTGATAAAGGCTTGAAATGAGAGACTTGAAAAGTTGTGTTTACGTCATACTTTGCACTGTAAACTGAGCAAGAAATAATGTATATAGCCAATATGTCAGTTAACTGAGTTTGTCAGTGGAATTGGTTAACTATATAAAAAAACTAAATCAAAGTGTTGAGGTTAAGATACAGTACTATAATTATCCAAGTAGCTTCTCAAACTTGTCAAAAAGACCCTTTTGATCTTTTATTGTATTCATTTTACTTTTGTGGATTGTATAGGGGAGCTGCTTCACTACCAAATGTCTGGCATTTTTCTTCGATTTTGGTGTTTTCCAACATCAGATGATTGTTAATAAATTAAATGTGCCTATTCATGAAGTGATGTGCTGAGTATCAGCTGTATTGCAAAAATAGTCTCCAGTACAGTACGTGTCTGTTTTATCTTGTGTTGTAACAAATCTTAAAACAGTTAAAGCAGTGTTATGAATTTTCAATTGTGTGTAATTGTATTGTAAATACAGTAAATGGAAGCCGTTCAAACTTGGATGTGTTCTTTCTTTGACTTGAGTCATAGAATCCCTTTCCACACACCTTTGGATTTGTAAGGTTTGAACTGGTCGATTACTTAAATCAGTGATGGTTGACTGTTAGATCAGATTATTTAAGGCATTAAATACTGAAATTCCTTACTTTTGTCTTATTTAAATAGCTAATAAATTGAAACATGTATGGCCGTACTTTAAGTGCAATTAATCTTTGGAGTAGGTTTCTTTTGGGGCAGTTCTCAAAATATATTCCCGTGCATCATTAAATCTGAAAATCTTGGTGAGTGGCTTAGTTCTGCAATTTAAGTAAATATTTACAGAAGATAAGCATACTGCATAGATAGTGGTGCCTGCTGCCTGAAATTACTGCAAAAGGGACACAAACTCAACAGGTAGCTGTGGAGAGAGAGAGAGAGAGTTAATTTTTCAGATCAATGATGTTTCTTCAGAACTAGGAAAATATAGAAACATAAGCAAGTGAAATGCTGGACAGTGAGGACAAATTTAAAGATCTGTAAAAGGGTGGAAGAAGGAGGTTGAATGTCTTGTTAAGAGAAAAAAGGAAGGGTATGTAAGGATGAAAAAACAAGGTTCAATTGGGTCGCTTGACTGTTACAAGGTAGCTAGGAATGAGTTAAAGGGCTTAGGAGAGCTAGGAGGAGGCATAAGAAGTCCTTGGCGGGTCAGGTAACTGGATGTGGTGCCAGTCAAGTTGACTGCTTTGTCCTAGATGGTATCAAGTTTCTGACTTTGGAACTGCCCTCATCCAGGCATGGGGCAAGTATTCTATCACATCCCTGACTTGGGCCTGGTAGATTGGGATAGGCTCAAGGCAGTCAGGAGGTAAGTTACTTGCCACAAGATTCCTAGCCTCTGTCCTGCTCATGTAGCCATAGCATTAACAGTTAAACAGCTATCCCAGTTAAACTTTTGGTCAATGACAACCTGCAGGCTGTTGATAGCAGGGTATCCAACAATGTAAATACCATTTACTGTAAATGGGCAGCGGTTAGATCCTCCCTTATTGGAGATGTTCATTGCCCAGCACTAGTGTGGCGCTAAGGTTAATTGCCATTTGTTAGCCTAAGCCTGAATATTATCCAATATTGCTGCACTTGGACATGGACTACATCAGTATCTGAGGAGTCATGAATGGTGCTCAACGTTGTACGGGTATCAGTGAACATCCCAGTTTTTGACCTTTTGATGGAAGAAAAGTCATTGATGAAGCAGTTGAAAATGATCAGGCCTAGAATAATACCTGAAGAACTATAAAGGTTTCTTTGGGTATGTGAGGAGAAAAAGATTGTTGAAGACAAATGTAGGTCCCTTGTAGCCAGAAACGGGAATTTATAATGGGGGACAAGGAAATGGCTGACTAACTGAATTCATACTTTGGTCCTGTCTTAACAAAGAAGAACGCAAAGAAGGGGACAAATACCAGAAGTGTTGGGGAACACAGTGTTTAGTGAGAGGGAAGGACTGAAGGTGATCAGTGTTAGTAGAGAAATGGTGTTGGGAAAGCTGGCAGATTTAAGGCTAATAAATCCCTAGGGCCTGATAATCTACATCTGAGTACTTAAGAAAGTGGCCAAGAAACAGTGGATGCATTGATAGTCATCTTCCAAGATTCTATAGACTCTGGAACAGTTCCTCGAGATCAGAAGGTAGCTAATGTAACCCACTATTTAAAAAGAGAGATAAACAGAATACAGGGAATTATAGATCATTCAGCCTGACATCAGTAGTGGGCAGAATTCTAGAGTCCATTATAAATATTTTATAGCAGAGCACTTTGAAAACAATTGTAGAATTAGACAGAGTCGAGATGGAATTATGAAAGGGAAATCATGCTCAACAAATCTATCTTCTAGAATTCTTTCAGGGCTGTAACAAATAGAGTTGATGAGAAGAAGTCAGTCGATATGATTTATTTGGACTTTCAGAAGGTTTTCGACAAAGCTCCACAAACGATTAGGAGTGTAAAATTAAAGCATGTAGGATTGGGGCTAGTATATTGAGATGGATAGAAAACTGGTTGGTAGACAGGAAACAGAGTAGGAATAAACAATCAGATTTCCAACAATCTGAGGTCCCTATCTGCTTCAAGAAGACGACCATCATCCCAGTACCTAAGAAAAACCAAATAGTGTGCCTTAATGACTATCGGCCGGTGGCTCTGACATCCATCATTATGAAGTACTTCAAAAGATTAGTCATGGCACGAATCAATTCCAGCCTCCCGGACTACCTGGATCCGCTACAGTTTGCCTACCGCCACAACAGATCCACAGTAGACGCTGTTTCCCTGGCCCTGCACTCAACCCTGGAACACCTAGATAACAGGGACACTTTTATGTCAGACTCCTATTTATTGACTACAGCTCAGCCTTCAACACTATTATTCCCACAAAACTCATCTCCAAATTCTGTCGCCTGGGCCTCGGCACCTCCCTCTGCGATTGGGTCCTGAACTTCCTAACTCTCAGACAACAATCAGTAAGGATAGGCAACAACACCTCCATGATCATCCTCAACACTGGTGCCCCACAAGGTTGTGTTCTCAGCACCCTACTATACTTTTTATACACCTACGACTGTGCGGCTAAATTCCCTCCAGTTTGATTTTCGAGTTTGCTACTGACACCACAGTAGTGGGTCAGATCTCAAACAATGACGAGACAGAGTACAGAAATGAGATAGAGAATCTGGTGAACTGATGCAGCAACAATAATCTCTCCCTCGATGTCAACAAAACGAAGGAGGTTGTCATTGACTTCAGGAAGCATAAAGGAGAACGTGCCCCTGTCTACATCAATGAGGACGAGTAGAAAGGGTCAAGAGCTTCAAGTTTTTAGGTGTCTAGATCGCCAGCAACCTATCCTGTGTCCCTCCGTGCTGACACTCTAGTTAAGAAAGCCCACCAACACCTCTGCTTTCTCGGACTAAGGAAATTTGGCATATCAGCTACAACTCTCCAACTTTTAGAGATGCACCATAGAATGCATTCTTTCTGGTAGTATCACAGCTTGGTATGGCACCTGCTCTGCCCAAGACCACGTGGAACTGTGAAAGATTGTGAATGTAGCCTAATCCATCATGCAAACTACTGACTGTCTATACTTCCTGTTGCCTCAGCAAAGCAGCCAGCATAATTAAGGATCCCCACGCATCCCGAACATTATCTCTTTCCCCCTTCTTCCTTCGGGAAAAAGATACAAAAGTCTGAGGTCATGTACCATTCGACTCAAGAACAGCTTCTTTCCTACTGCTGACAGACTTTTGAACAGACTTACCTTGCACTAAGTTGATCTTTCTCTACGTCCTAGCTATGACTGTGACTCTACATTTTGCACCCTCTCACTTCCTTCTCTATGAATGGTATGTTTTGCCTGAATAGTGCGCAAGAAACAATACTTTTCACTAAATGTTAATACACGTGACAATAATAAATCAAATCGGGTCATTTTCCGAATGGCAGCCAGTCACTTGTGGGGTACCACAGAGGTCAGTGCTAGTACCCCAGCTATTCACTATATTAATGATTTTTAGATGAGTGAACTAAATGTAGTATCGCCAAATTCACACTTGCTCCTGTAAAATGCTGCCCGTTGACATAGATGGGCAACATTCAAATGGCACTAGCTGGGAGTTGCACAGATGGGTCCAAATGTTTTAATGCTTTCAATCATTATCTAGATTCCCTTGTTTTACTTTTCGCATCAACCACTTTGTTTGCTTCCAGTTGTGGTTAGAGAATGTTCACTCAAGTTTCTATTCTGTGATTATCTCGCTAGGTGGTGATACCTGTGAGTGGCTCCTATCCAGTGGCCGATTTCTCGGTGAAAATGTGTGGCAACCACATGGCTGCATGATGCATAAATACAAGATCAGGCAAGTGACTTCAAAATATTTTGAAATATGGCACTTAAATGTATTTTTGTGTGGATTGTAGCATTAGTGAAAATCAGGGTGATGCAATACCTTGGATGCCAGCATGTTAATAGGATGTCTGATAATGATATGACTGAAATTCTTCATATTGCCCTTTGAAGGGGAGAGCTGATTGGTGGTGATTTAATTTGAGGATCACCACATTTCAGATGAAGATCAAGGTTAAGAAGATAGGGCCTTCATGAATAACCTCAGCTGGTACGGGAATTTAACCTGTGCTGTTGGCACTGCTGTGCATCATGAATCAGCTATCCAGCCAACTGAGCAAAATATTCCCCTTATAACAACTGATAGTGAAGTTTAGCCTGTTTTATTTAAATTAGTGTTTTTTAACAATTTCATTGGCTTATTTATGTTTCTTGTAAAATGTGATTCTGCTCTAAACAAATTGAACTGAGTAGTTTAAAATTAAGCTCCTCCCATGTGCCCCTTCAGTGTCTTTGTTTTTAAGTATTCTCGCACAAAATAGCGATTTGTACTCTTAAGGAAGTGCAAAAGTTCCCTGTGCAGTGAATAACACAATGGATGATTAATAACTCCCAATTTTTCAAAGTCAGTCTTCCAAATGTTACAAAGGACAGGGCTCAGTGTGATTCCCTTCAGTGCTAGACATGCAGTGAGTCTCATTGGGGAGTGCTTATATGGACATACATGAGAGCAATATTGTGCATTCTGGTGTTCTCTAAGGCTAATTGAGCTGTCAACAGTCAACTCTTTTTCACTGAAAAGCTCAACATTGTGGAGCATAGGAGAGCATGAAGTTAGGGTACTTACGTGGTATCCACTAACCATTCAGAAATAGTTAGGAACTTGTTCATTCCAAATTGTTACAAGTCTTAATTATGGCCAAACATCTCTGGTATGAAAATTAACTTGTGTCTCATTCATTCAGATCTTAATTGTTGTTCGAGAGCTTAAAAAAATTAAAGTGTTTGTCTTTTTACTTTTGAATGCATCTGCCTCTTAATCCCGTATTTCTTTCCCATCCCCTCCTATTTTTCTTTCTGTAAAGAATTTACCATTGAATTATTCTAACCTTTGCATCCTGGTTGAGACTCAGTGTCCCTGATTTTACTGGCTCGTAAGATCGCACCCAAGGCCAATGGAGAATGCCGTTTTGCAAGTCTTACCCGTTCCAGATTTCGGGGCGGCTGTGCTGGTACAATCGGGACCACTGTGACTCAGTAATGATTTTTCAATCTATTTTGACATGCAGGAGATATTTGCCATGTTTGAACAGCTGCCAGAAATGCTGTAGAAGGTGTGCTGTTTTGGAATATCGATCATTGCAAGTTGAGGTGCGAAAGCCCATTGGATGTTTGGGCACGTGAAGTGTAATGAACAATTATTTGCTGCTGACCCCAAATTTGATGCCGAATCAATTCAAAAATGTTATTTCCTTCATTTGTAACATTGCAAATTTTTAGGACAAACTACCCTCTTTCTTATTTAATTGCAAAGGCTTGTATATCTCCAAGTCCTCTGGAGAGATTTTTTTTCGCAGTTACATGCTGTTTTCTTTTACTTTTACATTTACATTCACATTCTGTCTCACCTGTTTGGTCGACCATGATAGAACTGTCCCCCATTATGAATGTATATTGGTCCTGAATTAAGCCAGATTGATTTTTGAATAGCTTCCACCATCTTGCCAATAAGCTTGACCAGTTCCTGTCATCGATCTCTACCCTAGTTCTTTAACATTAGCCATAGCAAAATCTAAGATCGTCATATCTGTTAAGTTTCTCCTTTTCAAATCAAACATTGAATTTGATCTTTGACTCTCTGACTGCTGTTTACTATTGTACTGATAACTTGGTAGCACTCTTGCCTTTGACTCTGGGATTCAGACTCGCAAAATCCAAAACTGACACTTTTCAGTTAGTGTTGAGGTAGTGCAGTATTTCAGTGCACTAAGGTATTATTTCAGAGTTCTCCCCAGTGCCTCAGCAAATATGTATCCTCAATCAACATCACAAAAACAGATTATCTGGTAATAATCACACTGTTGTTTGAGAGTTTGCTGCGTGCAAATTTGCTGCCAGTTTTCCTATATTATAGCAGTGACAAAACTTCAAATGCTTCCTTCCTGGTGAAATCCATATCATCCATACATTGCCATTTTCCCTGATCTAATTTGTATTTCTACAAAGAATTCTGAGGTTAGCCAGACTTTTCAAAATCTATGCTGAGTAGTCCTGATTAATGGTTAATCAAAGTGCCTAGTAATTTCATATTTTTTATTACCAGTAATTGAAGTAAGATTTACTGGTTTATAATTTCCTGTTTTATCCTGTTTTTTGAAGAGGGAAAATTTTAATTTGAGCTTCCAGGCTTTCTCCTTGATTCCTTTCTGATCCTCGGATGTAAATCTTCAAGTCACTGATGTCTTAATTTGGAATGGCTTCTTTTGTACTCATTCTCTTTGAATAGTAACCAAGGCAAAATATTATACTTAGTATTGTATCCTCTCAATCTCCAATACAATTTTATCTCCATCTCTTAGCGTTTCTATTCTTGCCTTGATTACCTTGCCATTAATGCGCATATTTTGGCCTTTATATCTAGGATAGATCCCTGATTTGGAATGTGGCTGAAATGTTGTCTGTTCCAAATGCTATTTGCGTGGCCAATCTAAAATAATGATGCTGGAAAATTTTAATTAGAACTGTAAATGTAACAGGAGAGGTGGGTCTGTGCATGTGTTTTTAATTCCAGTGTACTAATTTTTATTACTTCCCTGTTTTAACTTGTATCATTTTTTTCTTTTCTTCAGTGAAGTAAAGAACTGTCTTATGAACAAATACGTAACTTTTGTAGGAGATTCCAGAATTCGGCAATTATTCTACTCCTTTATTAAAATTTTAAACTCTGGTACTAAAGAAGAAGGTAACAAGGTACAGTCTTTTTTTTACTTTGGTTTAGACTATATGAATATTAGAGGGCAGGGTTTGCACTAGGAAATTTCATTGCTGCCATCTAGTAAATAATAAAACTTGAGCTCTGGAGCTTTGCATTTGATTTTAGCTTATGAATTGTTCAGTATGTTTTAACTCTATACAGCTCTAGCATTAATTAAATACATCAAAAAGTTTTACTTTTAGAAACCAGCATCAAGATTTTGCACAGATAATTAAAGTTTAAATGAGTTCCTATATATTTTCTGAATACTACAGCATTTAATCGTATTACATATGATTAAATATTACATATGCTTTTAATATAGTAAAATGTCCCAAGGCACTTTGGAATGTCACTAAACAAAATATGACACTGCACCACAGAAATATTAGAGCAGAATCTAAAAACTTAGTTTTTAAATTAAAAAATGCTTTTAAAGGAAAAAGGTAGAGAGGTGTAAGGAGGGAATTACAAAGCTTAGGGCATGGCTGAAGGCACAGCAGCTACTGGTATAATTAAAATCTGACATTACAGGGAATAGAGGGAGTAGGCCATAGAGAGATTTGAAGGTTTTAATGAGAATTCTAAAATCAAGATTTTGCTTAACCATGAGCCAGTATGTCAAATGAGTATGGCTAATGGGTGATGTGAGTTGAGACATGAGCAGTATAGTTTTGGATGCTGTCTAGTTTATGGAGGTGAGAATGTGGAGTTCAGGTAGGAATTTATTAAAGTAGGACTATTTATTAAAGTTGGACTTAAAGCCCAAAGATGTGTGGGTTAGGTTGATTGACCATGCTAAAAATTATCCCTTAGAGTTGTGAGATGCGTAGGTTAGAGGGATTAGTGGGTGGATATGGGGGTAGGGCTTGGGTGGGCTTATGGTCGGTGCAGACTCAATGGGCCGAATGGCCTCTTTCTGCTCTGTAGAGTTTCTATAATTCTATAAAATTCTCCTATAATTCTAGTGGAGTTTACAAGTAACAAGTCATAATCAGCAGCAGATAACTGAGGCCCAGGTGGAGTTGAGTGATATTATGGAGATGGAGACAACATATGATTGCCGAAAACAAAAAAAAGAAATGAGAGAGATAATGGGCAGCAAAGAAAACCCTGTGATGTAACTATAGTATTTTTAAGCATGAACATTTATAAAGGAGATACTTTGACAGTTCTCTGCTACTCTTTACTAAGGAAATCACCTAAAATTTCATTTGTTTCCAGAGTTTTGAATTTTGCATCTGTTGTGGTCAATCAACATTCAGTCTCTTTGGGTTGGATTTAATACTCCCTGCTGGTAGGTTTGAAGGCATGGGGCACATTATCTACAGCAGGCAATCTCCCTGCCACCTACCCTTGAAGCCACACTCAGTTAAATGCTACCTGATGTCAAGGGCAAATACTCTCGCCTCATTTCTTAAATTCAGCTCATTTGTCCATATTGGACTAAGGCTGTAACAAGGTCAGGAGGAATGACCCTGGCGGAACCTAACTGAGCATCAGTAAGTAGGTTATTGCTGAATAATTGCCACTTGATAGCACTGTTGATGACCCCTTCCCACCTCTTTGCCAATGATTAAAAATAGACTATTGCGGCTGTAATTGATCAGGATTGGATTTATCCTACATTTGTGGAGAAGTCATACCTGGACAGCTTTCTACGTGAATGAGTAGGTGCCAGTGTTGTCGCTCAACTGGAAGTTTGGCTAAAAATACAGTTAGTTATGGAGCACAGTACAATTGCTGGAATATTTTCAAGGTCCGTAGCTTTTGCATCAGCTGTTCTTGATATCATGTGAAATGAATCAAATTGACTAAAGACTGGCATCTGTGATGCTGGGAACAGGAGGAGGCAAAGATGGATCATCTACTCAGCACTTCTGGTTGAAAAATGTTACAAGTGCTTCAGCCTTTTTTGCACTGAGGTGCTGGGCTCCCCTATCATTTGAAGATGGAACTATTTGTAGAGCCTCCTTCTCCAATTAGTTGTTTAATTGTCCACCATAATTCACTACTTCATACGGCAGGTCTGCAAAGTTTAGGTCTGATCTGTTCGTTGTGAGATCGCTAAGCTCAGTCTGTTGCACGCTGTTCTTGCTATCTGCATGCAGATATACCTGTGTTGTAGCTTCACTCAAGTAACACTTCATCTTTAGGTATGCTTGGTGCTGCTGCATGCCCTCCTATACTTATTGACCCAGGGTTGATCCTCTGGTAGAGTGGGGGAACATCCTGCGGTATGAGGTTACAGATCATGGTTGTATACAATTCTGCTGCTACTGCTGATGGCCCACAGCTTCTCGTGGGCGCCCAGTTTTAAGTTCCTAGATCTGTTCAAAATCAGTCCCATTTAGCATTGTGGTAGTGCTATTCAATACAATGGAGGATATCCTTAATGTGAAGATGAGACTTGTCTCAACAAGGATGTTGTAGTGGCCACTTCTACCGATACTGTCATGGACAGATGCAATTGCAACTGGTAGACTGGGGTCAAATAGGTTTTTTCCTCTTTTAATCCTCTCCACCTGCCACAGACCCAATCAAGTAGCTATGTCCTTAGAACTTGGCCCACTTAGTCAGTAGTGAGATTAAAATATTGCCTCAAAACAAGCAACCTCAGTACTGAGTCAATAATGGATTTTGGATCTTGTGTGTTTTCAGAGAAAAAGAAATCAAAACTTCAATTAATAGGAGACATGTGAAATGTTGGAGTCATACCTAGCACAAAAGGAAGGTGGTTTTGTGTGTTGAAGGTCAATCATTTCAGTCCTAGGACATCACTACAGGTGTTTCTGAGGTTACTATTCTAGGCCCAACCATCTTCAGTTGCTTCATCAATGACCTTCCATCACAAGATCAGAAGTGGGGATGTTCACTCATGATTTAGCACCATTTGTGACTCCTTCGATACGAAAGAAGTTTGTGCACATATACATCAGTATCTAGCCACCAATCAGGCTTGGGCTGTTAAGTGGCAAGTACATTTATGCAACCCACTGCCAGGAAAAAGCCATCTCCAACAGGAGATAATCCAACTACATCCCGTTGAATTTCAATAGCATTATGATTGCTGAATTCCCCACTTTCAGCATCCTGGGAGTTACCATTGATTATATGAACTGGACCAGCCATGTAAATACTTTGGCTGCATAAGCCAGTCAGAGGCTTGGAATTCTGTAAAGAGTAACTCCTCTTCTGATGCTGTAAAGTCTGTCCGCCATCTACAAGACGCAAGTCAGGAGTGTGATATAAGACAGTCATCAAGTGGAGAGTAATTTCAAAAATACACAAAAGCTCAGTGCCATCCAGGACACAGCATTTGCTTGATTGGCACCCACCACTGACACATATTGTGTACCATCTACAAGATGCAGTGCAGCAACTTGCCAAAACACCTCCAGCAGATCCTTCCAAACCCATGACTTCTACCCCTTAGGGCAAGGGCATTAGATGCATGGGAATAAAATCATGTACAAGTTTCCCTCCAAGCCACACGCCATCTGACTTGGAACTACGTCTCCTTTCTTTCGTCACTACTGGGCCATAATCCTGGAGCTCCCTCCTGAACAGCAGTGTAGATTACTTACTCTGCATGGACTGTAGCCATTGAAAGTGGTGGCTTACCTCTTGAGGGCAGTTAGAGATGGTAATAAACGCTGGCCTAGCCAGTGATCCCTACGTTCCATAAAAGAACAAATTAAAAAGAATCTCCTCTTGTCCTCACAGTCCTATGAATCATTGAACAGTGCAGAAGAGGCCATTCATCTCTGACAGAGTATCTTATCCAGGCCTTCTCATCTGCCCTATCCCCGTAACCCTACATGTTTACCATGGCCAGTCCACCCAACCTGCACGTCTTTGGACTGAGAGGAAACCGGAGCACCTGAAGAAAACCCACGCAGACTCGGAGAATGTGCAAACTCCACACAGACTAGAATTACCTTCATCCAAGGCTGGAATTGAACCCAGGTCCCTGGCACCGAGAGGCAGCAATGCTAATCACTGTACCACCATGCCGTCCATATCTGCATGACATATCTACATTCCTGGCCTTTTGTGCATCCGCAGTTTTAATTACTCCACCATTGTGGCCCAGCTGTGCCTTGAGCTCTTGAATTCCCTGCCTACACCTCTTCATCTCTCTTTTTTTCCTCCTTTAACACCCTTTTTAAAACCTATCTATTTGACTAAGCTTTACCCAGTATCACCTTTTATGGTTCATTATCATGGTATGCTTTCTAATGGTCGTTTGAAGCACCTTGAGACACTTCGTTACCAGTAAATATAAGTTGCTGTTGTTGCTCACCATTATCACTTAAACTGCAGCAATGTTAGAAACCAGCCACCACCTCAGGACAACTAGAAATCAGAATCAAATGTGACTCTCCCAGCACCACCCATATCCCAAAAACAAAAATTAATTAGAATTCAGGAGAGAGAGTTGACGAGATCGATTTTGGACGCAGGAAAAGAATTCTAAGATGAAATACATCAAGAATTTGCAATAGTAGTTTATTCTGAGCTATTTTAACAAATTGTAATCTTGTGTTGTTCTTATCTTCATGTTCTAAACATTCTGTTCAGAGATTAAGTCAGTGAATGTTCTGTATTCTGCTTTCTGAATGGGTGAATCTAGTATGCCAACCATTAACTTTGTTTTCAACATAACTTTGTTTTCTCACCAAGTCAGTCACTCCTCAGTGGCAACATTCCCAGCAGAGTCAGATATTTGTGGGATTCAGCCCTACTTAGATTAACATAGAACGTAGAACACTACAGCACGAACAGGCCCTTCGGCCCACGAGTTGCGCCGATCATATCCATATCTACCAGGCCTATCTATAACTCTCAATCCCATTAAATCCCACGTACTCATCCAGAAGTCTCTTAAGAGACCCCAGCGAGTTCACCTTTACCACCACCGATGGCAGCCGATTCCACTTGCTCACCACCCTCTGAGTGAAAAACTTACCCCTGATAGCTCCTCTGTATCTGCTCCCCAGCACCTTAAACTTGTGTCCCCTCGTAACGACCATTTCAGCCCTGGGAAATAGCCTCCAAGAATCCACCCTATCTACACCTCTCAACATTTTATAAACCTCTATTGGGTTGCCTCTCAATCTTCGTCTCTCCAGGGAGAAGAGACCTAGCTCCCTCAACCTATCTTCATAAGGCATGCCTCCCAATCCATGCAACATCCTTGTAAATCTCCTCTGCACCCTCTCAATAGCTTCCACATCCTTCTTGTAGTGAGGCAACGAGAACTGCGCACAGTACTCCAAGCAGGGTCTGACAAGGGTCTTATCAAGTTGCAGCATTAACTCCCGACTCCTAAACTCAATCCCTCAATTAATGAAGGCTAGCACACCATACACCTTCTTGACCACATCCTCCACCTGCGAGGCCAATTTGAGTCCTATGGACCCGGACCCCAAGGTCCTTCTGTCCCGCAACACTGCTAAGAGTCCTACCCTTGACATTGTACTCCTTCATCCCATTGGACCTGCCAGAATTGACCACTACACATTTATCCGCGTTGAAGTCCATCTGCCACTTCTCCGCCCAGTCTTGCATCCTATCTATGTCTCGCTGCAACGTCTGACATCCCTCCAGACTATCCACAACACCACCAACCTTTGTGTCGTCGGCAAACTTACTAACCTGTCCCTCCACTTCCTCATCCAGGTCATTTATGAAAATGATGAACAGGAAGGGTCCTAGAACAGATCCCTAGGGCACTCCACTGGTGACCAACCTCCATGCAAAAGAAGACCCATCCACAATCACTCTCTGCCTTCTGCAGGCAAGCCAGTTCTGGATCCACAAGGCCAAAGCCCCTTGGATACCATGCCCTCTCACCTTTTCAAGAAGTCTTGCATGGGGGACCTTATCAAACGCCTTGTTGAAGTCCATGTAAGCCGCGTCCACTGCTCTTCCTTCGTAAATGTGTTCGGTCACATTTTCAAAGACTGTAGCATATAATTTAGGCTGACACATCAGTGCAGCTCTGAGGGACTGCTGCAAAGCTATATCTCTTGACCTTTATCACGAGGAAAAGTGTACCCAGTCATTTAATTCCTTGCTGACTGGGATCTTCCTATGCATAAGCTACTATTGCCTTGCATCACAAATATCTATATTTAAAATGTAGCTCACTCACTGCAAAGCACTTTGAATGCCCTGAGGTCATGATGGGCATTATGTATATCCAGTTTATTGAATGTATAGAAAATCTGAAATTGTAAGAATAGCATGAAAAACTGGTAATATGCAAAAACATAGCTTGGATTTAAAATTAATATACTGCTAGCTAATCTGCCACACCAGTTCCATTCATCTAATTATATTTTAGCCACTGCAAGTTTGAATTCTGTAATTTAATTTACTCATAGTTGAGATTGCTACGAATGTAGTTACCTTTCAAACTAAAGGCTGAGAAACTCTCGTTAAGCTACAGCTGTTGATACATTGTGTTGAATGGGAGCTGAACACAATTCTCATTTTTATCTGTGATAAATAGGATTACCATCAACACATATCTTTAAATGATTGTTGAAAAATGTCCAAGAGTACAACTGGAAAAATAAAGATATTGCTATGATTTGTGTGGCCACAATATTGGAGAGTGCAGAATGTTAAAATTCATGTGAATGTTAAATGTTGATCCTTATGCTGTAAGCTTTGCTGTCTGTTAACCATTTTTAAAACTAATTTTAATTTGATAATTTACTTAATTGACAGCATGAGAACATTTCCTTTGAAGACAGAAGTACTTCATTGAAAGTTGTAAGTTCCAACATTCTTTAAGTTACTTCTCTGAGGCACTTAAGTGACATTTTTATGTTTTTGTGAGCTTATCTGGGATAGTAGGATAGTACTGTTTGATCACACAAGCAGCTTGGAGAATATTTAATAGAAGCTAAATTCAGCAGTGAATCATTGAATTCAAGCAAGAAAATACAAATAGCTGATTGAGGCTGAGGAAGTAATAGTCACAATTGTGCACAATGTTGAAAGGCAGTTGTTTTAATTAAAAGCTACAATTCTCTAATTAATCTTTTACAACATTATGAAAAGTTCTAACTGGCAGCAATGATTTGTCTTTATTAAAGAGATTTTGTGGCTCTGTTTTAAGAATCTGTCGGTGAAGGATGTATTTACTGGTGCTACCTGTGTGCTCTGTAGATGCAATATAAGGTTTCCTCAACTCCCAAATCCCCAACTCAACTGGGAGCAGAAAGGAAACATTTTCTTATCTTCAGTGACAGCATTATAAAGTGTGTAGATAAAGAATAAACACAATTTAAGCTTGGCTGTGATAATCTCTCGGCTTTCCAGCTTTTACCTTTACTATTTTTGATTTGATTTATTATTGTCACGTGTTAGTATACAGTGAAAAGTATTGTTTCTTGCGTGCTTTACAGACAAAACATACTCTTCATAGAGAAGAAAACAAGAGAGTGCAGAATGTAGTGTTACAGTCATAGCTAGGGTATAGAGAAAAATCAACTTAATGCAAGGTAAATCCATTCAAAAGTCTGACAGCAGGGAAGAAGCTGTTCTCAAGTCTGTTGATATGGGACCTCAGACCTTTGTATCTTTTCCCAAAGGAAGAAGATGGAAGAGAGAATGTCCGGAGTGCGTGGGGTCCTTAATTATGCTGGCTGCTTGGCCGAGGCAGCAGGAATTGTAGACAGTCAGTGGATGGGAGGCTAGTTTGATTGATGGATTGGGCTACATTCATCATCTTTTGTAGTTCCTTGTGGTCTTGGGCAGAGCAGAAGCCATACCAAGCTGTGATACTACCAGAAAGAATGCTTTCTATGGTGCATCTGTAAAAGTTGCTGAAAGTCATAGCTGACATTTCAAATTTCCTTTATCTTCTAAGAAAGTAGAGGCATTCATAGGCTTTCTTAACTATAGTGTTGGCATGGGGTGGGGGAAAACCAGGACAGGTTATTGGTGATCTGGACACTTAAAAACTTGAAGCTTTCAACCCTTTCTATTTTGTTCTCATTGATGTAGACAGGGGCATGTTCTCCTTTACACTTCTGAAATCAATGACAATCTCCTTTATTTTGTTGACATTGAGAGAGAGATTATTGTTGCCGCCCCAGTTCACCAGATTCTCTATCTCATTCCTGTACATTTGTTGTTTGAGACCCAACCACTACAGTGGTGTCGTCAGCAAACTTGAAAATCGAATTGGAGGGGAATTTGGTGACATAGTCCTAGGTGTATAAGGAGCATAGTAGGGGTCTGAGAACACAAATCTTGATGAGCTGCATCGTTGCTTCTACCCTCATTACCTCCCCTACTACCCAAAGTTAAGGGATTGAAAAACCTCTGCTCTTAGTATTTTTACTTTGTTTCCAACTGTAGGATTTTTTATGGTACCCAGAAGTAAATAACTCCATGAAGAATTGTTTTAAAGCTTGGACTGAGGTTTGTATAAACTTATTTTTTTCTCTAATATTGGAAACGTGGGATAATTGTCAAATTCAAATATGATCAAGAGAGTTAATTATTATGGGAAATATGTAAGTAGATTTAAGAAGATTGCTGAAAAGAGAGATGTCACCAAAGCTTTTTGATTTGCACTCATTAGTTCAATATAGAATACCCAATTTCAAACAATTGCAACAATTTCAATCACCAAAAAAAAATGCTGATTGGATGGCAAATCAATTCCGATTGACCTGATGTATTGCCACGGAGAAAGTAACACAATTATACAGTTTCTGCATACACCCTTTGATGATGAACACCTCTTCTGTTATCCAGGCTGGGATGACAGTATTCACCTGCCTACATTCTTATCAGTTGAGTTATTGCCAGAGAATAATCTGCAAAGGCTTCTTTTCCCACCTCTGCATCATTGTTTCCAGTACCCCCAAGGATCTATCCTTGGACCCTCTCCTGTTTCTCATCATCATACTGTCTGTTTGACATGGTAAATGTTGTGAAACTGTTTTTCCCCCTGGCTAGGCATCTACAGCTAATGCAACTATTTAGTACTGAGATGAGGAAAAATTTCTTCATTTGAGCTTTGTGAATCTTCGCAATTCTCTAACGCAAAAAAACTGCAGATGTTCAGTCATTGAATATATTTAAGGCTGTTCCGAGGGACTTAGGGACACTGGGATCAGTGGAGCCATGGTGTTCTGTTGGCGTGGCTCAGTATCTGCGACATTGTCTGGAAGGTTGAATATACTTGGCAATCCCAAGAAATACTAGGAAAAGAGGTTGAAATTCTGGAGGTGTATCTTTGGTGAAGACATCTGGGGAAAAAAGTATCTTTTGAAAGAAGATTCCAAGTTAAGTTCTTCGAGAGTGGATATTGGAAACCCTCAAGTAGAAGACAGAATTCTACTGAGACCAGTTGGCTCACAATGTGACACGCATCTGGGTAAAGTTGATCTGTAGAGGCTGTTTTGAGTGGCATCTATCATTTTGTTGTAGAGTGTGGAGTGTCGAACCACATTTCACCAGTGGTTTACATAGACTGGACTGTGTACTGACTGAAAACATTGGAGTTTAAGATTGATTTTGTAACTTGCGTTCCCCTTTATAAATCGGTATATACCTGTAAATGTGTAGCTGGGATGAAGGAGAAATGTATTGTAGTTCATCTTGTTTAATAAATGTTTTATTGTTTTGTTAAAAATTCATCAGTCTTGTGACTCTGTTTCGTAGCTACATTTCATGTATCTAAACAAAAATTACAAGTTACGTCTATCAAGCCAGTTTCACTCGGGGATCTGACTTGTTCAGCAGTAACATCAACTGGAATTGTGATACTACACCTCTGCCATTCAGGGTCCACTTGCCAACCAATCAGCACTCTGTTCTCATACAGTATAAAGTCGTTGGGGGTGATTTGCACAGCCCGCTATGCTGCTTTTGTTGTGCTGCGGGCTGGGAGACTCTTGTGAAGGCCATTTCGTGTGTTCCCCGCTGGACACCATAGCTTCCGCATATCTTCGGCAGCCAGATTTCCAGCACTGTCAGCGCTGCATCAATTTCCAGTGCAGAATTTATTTAAATATCAATTTGAATACAATTTTAATATTATTAGTGAGCCCAGGACTAAAATCTCAGGGCCAGCAATTAGGCCATGATGGGAGTCGCACGGCTGGCGATGCAGGGGTTGTGAGCTGGCCAGCAATCAGGAAGCCAGTAGATAGGGCCACTATGCATGCACTAGTCTGTGTTGACAGATCAGCACATGCGCAGTGGCCCACTCAGCACTATGTGGCTGGCCCCACCCACTGATTTTTGAGTGATTCACATAGTGCACTCTGCAGTACAGAGTGTGGGAGATTCATTTTAGGAAAATTGCCCCTGGTTGTTTCCCCTGACATTGGCATTCTCGTATGAGTGCAAGACAAAACTATTCGACAAACTATCTTTTAGCAATATTTGGTTCTGTACCATCTCAAGCTGATACGCTGCTATGAACCTGCTGGGTCAAATGCCTTTTTATGCTCTAAATGCCATAAAATACTTACTATTTCTGTTATGTCTTGTAGTAGGATATAGAACAGTAGAAAAATTGTGGTGCAGAAATAGGCCATTCAGTCAATCAGATCTGCACCAGCTTAAAAAAAGGAACTAGCTGCTCATTTTAATCCAATTTTCCATTGACAAATTGAAATAGAAGGAAAATGAATAACCTTAAAAATTAAGGTTACCAGTTAAGTATGTCCAAACTGATGTTGAATATCTGAAAATGGTGCCAGTATTACCAATTCTTACTGGGATTTGAATTGCATTACATATAAGCAACAACAACAGAGGAAATGCAAAATCTGAATGTTTTGAAGTTTGGTTATGCAAGTGAAAACTCGATACATATTTACAAAATCTGTACTCCTAACTTAACAGTTATAAATTATAACTTTGACTCAACTTATCCATGCTGCCCAGTTTTTACCACTAAGCTAGTCCCAATTGCCTGCATTTGGCCCATATCCCTTTATAGCCATTTTACCGTGTAACTGTCCACCTCTACTACTTTCTCTGGCAGCTTGTTCCAGACACTTACCACTCTGAGTGAAAAAATTATTTCTCTGGACTCGTTTGTATCTCTCCCCTTTCACCTTAAACCTATGCCCTCAGCTTATCAGTAGACTCTTGTTGCTTGTACTCCGTCCTCTACTCACGTATTGTGTGTTGGAAACACAAGACAGATTAGATTTCCTATGTGCCCAGAAACCAACAAATTAAGTTCTACCTAGCTGTACTCCATTATATCAATATGCAAAAGAGTGAAAAGGATGTCAGTCCCTTTTCTTTAGCTACCTTCTCTGAGTTAATTAAGCATCTTTAAGAAGATGAAATCATGTTTCTCAGTGTTTCCTTTATTGTCATTGCTTTTGTGTATAGCTATGTACCAAGAACCTTCTTTACAGTCTTAATATCACAATAATTTTCCTATCTTGTACTGACAGCATGAATACCAGCTTACATGATCACAGAAATTTAACTATTGTTTTTTCTTACAGGGTGCCCAATTAAAACCCCATCTTATTGTGGTGGGTGCTGCTACGGTAATTTAGTTTTCTTCAAATTAGGTCATTGAATATTTTGCAGATTTCTTGCATTTTGCAATGCAGCACTAATATGTTGTTTGTTTACAGTGGTCAATTAAGATACATAATGGGAGTATGGAAGCCCTCACCCAGTATAAAATCAATCTTACGTCAATTACACCTCTTCTGGAGAAGTTAGCAGAAGCTAATGACATATATTGGGTTCTTCAAGGTAAACCCATCCATTTTGATGTTTTGTTAGAGTATAAACTTTGAATGTTCTGGGTTATTTTAAATTTTAATTTGACTTGTAAAGGTAACTTATTTTTTATTTCTTAGATCCAGTATATGAGGATTTGCTGAGTGAGAACAGAAAGATGATCACTAATCAGAGGATTGGTTTATACAATGATGTGACTTTGAGTATCTTGAACAGCAGTACCAGAAATATGGCAACTAAGGTCAAGATCCTCAGGGCTTCCAAATTAGTTGCAGAAGAAACCATTGCAGGATCCTTGGATGGCTTGCATTTACCTGAAACCACTAGAGACATTGTAGGTATCCAATAACAATAAATATAAAAACATTCAATCTTCATCACTACTTGCAATGATGAAAACACAGTATATGCTTCTAGTGTTGGTTCGTGCACCGAAAGATGGAAAATCTTATGGGTAGAATTCAATTTTGAAGAAGTAGGTGTGTATTTTTTGTACATGGCTACACAGAATCTATTGCCAGTTTGTCTCAATTTTGTAACTTTAACAAACTTAGATAAGTGCAAGTGTATGTAAAGCAAGCTAAGGTAGGTATAATAGTTTAGATTTCTTATGATGGAATAGATACTTTATCTAAATCAAAAGGAAATTGCTCAAAATAACTTCTGAAATACAAATGGGGGCCAATGATCCAGAAAAGAAACTGGTGAGTTTTGTATTCCATCTGGTGTTATCTACTGGGTCTGATGGATGGTCAGAGGGATCTGAAGGATTAACTGTTTCACTCTCCACAGATGCTGTCAGATCTGCTGGCATTTCTGGCTCTTAATCCCGCCCAGATTAAGTCAGAATTAGGCTACTTAGGGTGAGGTATCAAATATATTAGAGACTGACCCTGTTGGGTTAAAACTCTGCTCATTGAATTTATTGCATGTAAATGCACTTTGATTTTTAAAGAAGTTTAAACTCTTGAACACACTTTTTTGGATGGTATCAGATGGAATTGATTTTATGTTTACACGAGGATGTATGGCACAGATACAGGCAATTTGGATCAATACCAATGTTTATGCTCCACTCGAGCATCCTCGCATCTTTTTTCATCTGAATTTATTTTCACAACCCTCTACTCCCTTCTAACTCAAAGCTTGGCCAGTTTCTTCTTTTATGCTATTTATCCTATTCACTTCAACCACTCCCTGTGATAGCAAGTTCCACATTGTCACCACTTTTAAGGTGAAGAAGTTTCTTCTTTGGATTCCCTATTTGATTTCTTAATGACTTATCTTGTATTGGTGGCCTCTAGTTATGCTCTTCCCACAGGTGAAAACATTCTCTTTATAGCCACTTTATCAAAACCTATATGAAAGACTATAGGGTCACTCCTCAGCCTTTTTTCAAGAGAAAAGACACCCATAAGTTTTTCCTGATGTGTTTCTGTCCATCAGCTTTATAAATTTTCCATGCACCTCTTCTAGTGCCTCAGTATAGTTTTTATAATAATATGACTGGAACTTCATGGAGTATTCTAAATGTGGTCTAGCCAAGGTTTGAACCAGATTGGCATAATTTTCCTCCATTTAATTCTATCTAGAAATTAAGTGTTTGTATTTTTCAATGACCTTGCTAACTTGTGATACAATATTTAGTAATTCATGTATTTGTACACTTAAAACGTCTTTGTTTTTCTATTTCACCATATTTTATACCTTTCAGATAACTGATCTCGTTATTCTTAAAGCAAGTTGAACCGCTCCACATTTATCTTGTTTAACTTCATTTTCCAATTATTTTCCCGTTCTGTAAATTTGCCCTCCTGTAATTTCTTGCCATCTTCCTCATTATTGGTGTTATCTGAAACTCTAAATTATGCTTTTGATTCCAAAGTCAAAAAATCATTAATGTAAATTGTGAGCAGCAGTGGTCGCAACACTGATTCTTATGGAACACCACTTTCTATGTCTGCCACTCTGAATAACTATCCTTCGCTCTTCTGTACTATTTTGAAGTCAGCTAACAATCCATTCTGCCAATTATCCCATGACTTCACATTCTCTGACATTATTCATTTAGTGTATGTTTTAAACATGAAGCTTGTAAGATTACGTTTTGGGACTGTCTCATTCGGGTAAAATGGAAGAATGAAGTGGTGTCATGTGGTCTGTTCTGATTTCTGTTCGACATTAAGCTTGGGAGGCTTTTTAAAAGTTCCCTTACTGAGAAGAAGGTGTGAGAAAGTCACACCTTAAAACGATGACTGGGACAGACATACTGACAGTTGGTAGAATGTTAATCTCCAAGTCCTAGGGAAGTGTTAAGAATATCAGGTTTTGTAAACTGTTATACTTTAAACTGTCTATTTAATTCCAAAATAGAATGAAGTTAGAGAGTTGGAACAGTGCTAATAAGATCTCTTCTTGGAAACAAAGTCACATTTCCATAGAGATGGACTTTGAGAGGGAAGCAGGCCATTAAGAGTCTGTTGCAAAAGCAAAAATTGCTAGAAAATCTCAGCAGGCCTGACAGCATCTGTGGAGAGAGAACAGCCAATGTTTTGAGTCTGGATGACTCTTTGTCAGTATTTAAGGCTGACCTGACAGCAAGTACATCATAATTGTTGGACGGCACCAGTATCTGCATGAGCTCCTCAAACTGTCCTGAATCCCGCACTACTTTTGGTTCAATATCAGCAATATCTTCCCTTTACTTAACCTACATTCCCCTACAGTGTGACTGTATTCTGGGACAAAACTGCCCAGAAACTCCTTCCTCCTATGTGTAAGATTTTCTCCATCGCTTTGTTCCTCAGCTCATTCTTTCCCCTAAACTGTCCATTTTATTGGGTCTTTTATTTATTATTTTACTACCCAAACTATCGGGTGTTGATAGTGGTAGTGAGACATCCTTCCAGCATGCAGTTATGGATTTAAATTCCTGGATAAAGCACTCCAATTCAGTGTGTCTGAGCTAGAGAGTTTTGAGAAGGAGACATTGCTTGCAAATATGTTTGCTTAGGACAATCTTGGTTAGTTTAACTAGTTAAGTTATAATTTAATACAGTCTTTATGCTTTCCTAGTCCAAGTTTAAAGTACTGCCCTAGTTTAGAGGAAAGCAAAACCTTAAAATTGATGTACCTGTTTACCAAATGTAATGCCTTAGGACTTGAGCTCTTGGCTGTCACTGTCTTCCACTTATTCTCTTGAACCATCCTTATTTTATGTAACACCAAGACAGCACCTCTCCCATCATGTGCTAAATTTCACCAGGTTCAGTAAATACTCTGAGCTGGAGTTGGTGCTTGTTACAGGGCTTTTTGGCGTTCAGCCTTTGAAATTTATTACCAGTTTGTTCCCATCAAGTAGCCAGACCAGTAGTGGAGTTTTTAACACAGCTGCTTATTTGAGCTACAACTTGGACTCTGGAAAGCCAACCAAAGTTCAGGCATACACAAGTTTGATTTGATTACAAGAATTTAACATATAACAATTAAGGTACAGGAGCTATCTCTTCCTACTCACAACTATTGATTAGGATTTCATTATGCATAAGATACAAATCTTAAGAGCCATTATAATTGTTGCATGCCTGCTTAATTATAATATCAATCAGCATGAAGTTTGATTATATTAGTTAAGTTACCCTTGATATCCCAGCTTGTGCCTGGGTTTGTACATTTCAGTCACCTCTCCCATGTCCACATGTCTGATTTAATGAATTATTTTGGTCTAAGGTCCTTTGTTAGATAAACAAACCTCCATTCTATGGTATCTTCCCTTGTACTAAGCCTTGACACTCATCTGGATTGGCTTTAATAAAGTCCTGTGGTTTCTCTCATTGCAGCTTATGTAATTTTTAAATTTGTGTGATTATTAAGCCTTTCAATGTTGCCTACATGTGTATAAGCAAAGCTTGCAGTATTTGTAGCAGGAAAAGTTCCAAATACCTGAGTCTGTTCCTGCTAATCAATTAATCAATTGTAACTAGCCACCTGATTAACTGCGCAGTTGTTTGTTTACCATTGACATTCACCATGTGAAGTGCACAGGAAGAGCTTGGTTTAGCTTTCCATACTTCTGTGCTTATTTAGAAACAAATAAAAATATTCCTGTATAGATTTTTTTCAGAGATGCCTACCAAGTTTCAGTATATTAGTTGGCTTCAAATTCAGGTTTTTGAGCTCCATTTAACATTTGGGGCAAATTTTACCATTTCGCCACAGGAATCAGGGTGGGCAAGGGGCGGACCATGGAAAGGCCTGTTGACCTCGGGCTGGATTTTCCAGTTTTCGAGCTGTTAAATCCTGCCCTTAAAATCACATGGCATTTACTATACTAATATTCACTTTTTAATTATGAATCCAATTTTTAGTTTATATCCAAAGTGACATAACAGAATCATACTAATGCTGATCTTAACTGGAAATGCTTATGACAATGAAAATTTCTAGAGGTCAAGGGGATCACTTGAATTTAGATACTGGACATGAGGACACTATCTGATGAACAGTGTAACACTGTTATCAAAAAATAATATGTGAATTGGCTGTTGAATTAGACATTTTAACACATTGCTATATCACTGTGTAATGTTTAGTTTATAAACTAATATTTGATATTCCAGAAGTCACAGTATTAAGTTCATGCTATGTGGTGCAGAAAAATTTTGAATACCAGGGGAATTAAGAGAGAGTGCAGCAGGTGTTGAGGTGGAAAATCTGACTTGAATTTAGCTAATGGCAGAACATGTTTGAATGGCCTACTTTATGCTCTTATTTATTATTTTTATTAAATGAGTACTTACGGTGAAGTATTTGCAATCTTAATGTATTGAACATTGAACAATTTCCTGTAAAATGTTGAAATATGAAAAACCACTCATGTTTTTTCTTCCACAGAATGCTATGATTCTCATGAATTCCTACTGCAACAAGATTGTGAAGCCCATTGATGGTTCATGCTGCCTTCCCCGCTCTCCCCTTTCTCTAATTCAGAAATTGACTGGCTGCTTTTTCATTATTTGTATAATGAGCTGCATAGTTGTCACTTACTTTTGTCATAGTTGGCGGAAGAGTAAACCTAATACTGATGTCGAGAGTGGAGAAGAGAAAAAGCCTGCTACTACTTCCCTTTCCAATCCTGAAAAGTTACTGTTGTCCCTGTCTAAATTAGGCCTGATCATGGGCTATTTCTATCTCTGTGACAGAGCTGATTTGTTCATGAAAGAACAGAAATATTACACACATTCAACATTCTTCATACCACTGGTATATATTATTGTGCTGGGACTTTTCTACAATGATAACACGAAAGAGGTATTTTATTTTAAATCCACCTATCACTGTTATTTTGCCCTATACTTAATCGAAAGCAATAAGATTTGGTATCTAAACCAAACAATAGACTTTTGTAGTTTATTTCAAAATGAGTTATGTCATTTGCACAGCCACCTAATGCTACTTTTGACCTTGCAGAAAACTGCTGCAGTTATATTGTGTAAAATATCAAAATACATTCTCAGTCCTGAATGTTTGGTTACATTCTTGAGTTTGTAAAATATTAATGTTTAATTTTGGAACCTGTTTCTCTTTGTAAAATAGATGCTTTTATCTGTAATTTGAGCTTTATAGTAAAGTTTGTCCATCTTCATCTGTTGGTTCTCAAATAAGTTGCAGCAAAGGGGTGTTGCTGTTGTGGGATCTGCTGTCACCTCTAAATTGCTCATTTATTTGGTGCCATGAAGACGCAATGCACTGTTAATAACAGGTTTGTATCTGTAGATTATGGATGTTATCCTACTGCAAAAAGAAAAAATATTGAGCAGATCACACTGGGTTGCATGTGCACACTCACATAAGCTACTTAGTGTTCAGAGTGTTGTGATTGGAAAGTGATTAAGCATGAAGAAATTCTTGACCAGCAGAAGCAGCGTTTTTAGCCTTTCTTTTTCTTTTATAAACTTTATAGGCCAGAGCAGTTTAAACTCTTCAGTATTGGCAGATGGCAATTAATAAGTTAGAAGTGTATGTATTTTTATGAACATTTTATTCTTGTTCTTATTAGACCACTGTACTAAACAGAGAGCAGACAGATGAATGGAAAGGTTGGATGCAGCTAATTATACTGATATATCATATATCAGGAGCAAGTACCGTAAGTGTCAATACTTATGCTTTCTAATTATGTACTTGGAGACTGTGAAGTCTTTTCAGATTGAAAATTTATTCAATCTGTGTTACTTATTAATAGGTGTTTCTTATCTTTGCTGTTAAAATATTTGTGTAACATTTTGAATTCCATCAACATGAAAATTATAATCTAATCAAATTTTTCATTTTTAGTTTTTACCTGTGTACATGCATGTTCGAGTTCTTGTGGCAGCTTACCTGTTCCAAACAGGTTATGGACATTTTTCTTACTTTTGGAAAAGTGGGGAATATGGAATCTCTCGAATTTGTCAGGTATATAATCTTAGTGTGTATTTTTTAAAATAATTTCTGTTTAAAACTTTTTTATTATTATTCTTAGACTTTTGAATGTCATAATAATTGTATTTTTTTACATGAGTATGAAGCTCAAATGCCAGTTTAATTCTGCTTGGAAACTTTTACAGTTGTGGGGTGGCAGGGGGTGGGGGGTTGCCTTTCACTTTTGGCAATCTAATCAATGTTACAGTTTTCAATCCACGTTGCTTTGCAATAATTTTCATCTCAATGGGGGGGGGTTATTTTTTGAATTGGTGAATAGAAACTGACCACCTAATCCAAGAAGTGCAGAGCTAGAATGTTTGAATCCCAAGTGGGAATTCCTAATCTAAAACCTAATATACGCATTTTGGCATTCACACTTAGTTTTCCCAAAGGATGTTTTTGGCTGTTTCAGCTGGTTCATCTTTGTAAAGGACAGTAATGATCATATTTATGGAAAAGCTGTTATTGGTGCTAGTTTATTCTTATTAGCTGAGGGTCTGCTGAGAATAAAATCATCATAGATCCCTACTGTGCGGCAGGAGGCCATTTGGCCCATCATGAATGCACCAAGTCTCCGACAGATCATCTTATCCAAGCCTTAACCCTGTAACCCCATGTATTTATTCCACTAATCCCCCTCAACTACACACCTTGGGACACTAAGGGGCAATTTAGCATGGCACATCCACCTAACCTACGCACCTTTTGAAATGTGGGAGGAAACACACACACATGGGGAGAACATGCAAACTCCACACAGACAGTCACACAAGGCTAGAATTGAACCCAGGACCCTAGCACTGTGAGACAACAGTGTTAACCAAATGAGATAGTGTTACTGAAATTGAGGCTTCCTTAATGTTTATTATTACACATCAGTTTACTTCACAAAATAATGTTTTCCTTGACTTTAATTTTTAAAAATTAAAGGGTGACATTGGGCACTTACCAGGGAATGTAGTAAACTTTTCTGAGTAGTTTTGTTGCAAGTCTGAAACATGGCTCTGATGCCCAGTGTACTGTACCTTTATGAAAATTATGACATGCTTTTCACTTGACAACATCTGTCATTCTGTTTGGAATTTTCCATTACTTCATGGGTTAATGTATTGCTTGTTGTAGTACTGAGTCATTCAAGCCAGAATAGTTCAATCCCTGGTACTTGGCTTATTTAAATGGTGTAATTTGTGGTACCACATTTAACCTTTGATCCCTGAGCTAATGAGGGAAAATCGACCCTGATAGAAACTAGAAAAGAAAAGGCTGAAAATACTAAAAACCTTTTTTCAAAACAAAAACTAAACACAAAAATGCACACAGACCTATTAGCTACTGAAAAGAATAGACAGGTTTAACATTTAATTTGTGAAGAGCAGGGAAGAATAGTTGATCTGGAGCAGAGAGCAGAAACGATAGTGAAATATTGTGTATGTGAGTTTACAAAAGTGAGGCATTGTTAAGATTTGTTTTCATTATTGCCATTATCGCCTCTGCTTACAAAGGGGTTTTTTTAATATTGAAGTTGTCCCCAAATGCTGATTAATGGTTGCTGTTTGTTAACTTTGACAGCATGCTGGAAACTAATCTTTGATTTATCAATTCTATTTTACAGATATTATTTCGTCTGAATTTCTTGGTTGTGGTGCTGTGCCTCGTGATGGATCGACCATATCAATTCTACTACTTTGTTCCACTAGTAACTTTCTGGTTCATGGTCATTTATGTGACTTTAGGCATTTGGCCTCAAACTGGCAAGAAAGATGAAAATGGTATACAAATAGTTTATAAAAAAATGCAATGCTTTTCTTTCCACACATTGTATGAAAAAAAAACATTGTTGAAACTATTAAGTGGGAAGGCCATAGCAGATACGTCACATTGCCTTATTTTTATCACAGGAAGATTGTGTTATGGAAGCAAGTTCCAAAAATGTATAAGGTCAACTAACATAAGCACTTCCTTGTTCTTTAGCGATGAAACGGTCCAATTATGCTAACTGGCAGATTTGAATAACTGGGAGGCAAGAAGCTAGAGTGCTCTATCTCTTTGGTCATCTGCCAGATGACCTAATAGCTACATAAGAACATTCATTTTCAATCAGAATATGTAGCTGATTCAGAACTCAAGAACATTCATTTTCAATCAAAATGAGTTCTGAAACAGGACAGATCCTTAGGGTTGCTAAATAAAATTGGCTATGGATTATTTGAGCGATGGTGGGTGGGGGCGGGAGGAGCAGAGATCTATTTAATGGCCCTTATTCTTTCACACAATAACTATAGTGTAATACTATGTAAATGTTCAGATTTATTTTTAAGTTAGCTAATTGTACCAAATCCTATTAAGAGCACCACATGGAATCTACATGGAATAATTTTAGCACTCAGCATATGCTTTCATAGCCTTTTATAGTTCAACAATGACCTAATAATCTAAATTTATTAGTGCACTGATCTAATGTAGAATTTCCAATTTTTTTATTTCAGGTTCTTGTTCCCCCTATTGGGAGGTAGTTATCAAACTGCTTGGTTTGTTTTTAAGTATATGCCTACTTGCAACTTCTCAGGTTAGTGCTTATATTTTTTTAAGTGAGAATTAGGAAAAGGAAGAGTTTGCTGTTTCTTTTTTTTCTTGAAGAGTAGAAGGAATTAGGTGCATTATTTTTATTGTTAGAGGTGTGTTCTTTCTTGATCTATTGCCCATCCATATATACTATTTTGCACTTTCTAGTTTTGAAAAACATTGTTGTCCGTCAAACTTCACAAAGTGATTCATTCTAAATGACCAAATTACTTTTCAAATCTATCAGACAGGCAATCTAACTTTGAAAATATATATTCTATTGGCCCAGGAGCAGGAAGGAATTAGAAAGGGCACCTGGGTGTTCTTGGGCTGCCACGGACAAGATAGGCCAAATGGTCTCCTTTTGTACTGTAACTTTTCTATAGTTTTATGTATTTGAGATTAGCATTCAACTTTTAATAGTGTTCAGGTTGGAAGAATAGCAAATCCTTAAAGAACTAGAGTCATAGAATCCCTACAGTGAGGAAAGAGGCCATTTGGCCCACCATGTTTGCACCAACTCTCTGATGGAGTATCTTACCCAGATCCCCTCCTGTGTCCTATCCCTGTAACCCCAAATATTTACCCAGCTAATCCTCTTAACCAATCCCCCTACCCTACACACCTCCTGACACTAAGGGGCAATTTAGTATGGTCGATAAACCTAACCTCCATGTCTTTGGAATGTGGGAGGAAACCGCAACACCAGAGGAAATCCATGGAGACATGGGGAGAATGTGCAGGCAGTCACCCAAGGCTGGAATGAACCTGAGTCCCTGGTGCTTTGAGGAAGCAGTGCTAACCACGGTGTCACTGTGCTGCCCTTGGTTTGTCAAATGTAATATTTAATATTTTTCAGTCGAAGTGGATTCCAATTTTGTGATTTTTTTTTTCACAGCCAAATTTGATTTGATGTTTCAAGTTGTACGTTACAACCATGAAAAATCTTTCAGTACAAAATATAGCATTTAGCCATGTTTGCAAATTATTTTAGATTCTCTGTTAACAGTGCAGATCCTGGTGGTTAAATTGGATAATTCTTGAAAATGGGGATAGGGATATACGATTATCCCATGCCCATTCGTTGTGTTCCAGGCAGCATGTTAAATTCCTGCTGGCTGCTGCTTTGAGATTGCTAAGGGCAGCAGTGCAGCCTGCATGATTCATTGGCTACATGTAATAGTAGGAAGCTCTGTCATGAGTGGCTAGTGCTGGTGAAGGAGCCTGCACCTCTTAAGTTGGAGGCACTGTACAGTTGGAGTGTTTGCAAGACGTGGTGAGAGTTATTTTAACACTTGTAACCCTTTGAGGAATGGCTGACCGTGTAAGAGCGCATCCAGCAAGATTTTCTGACAATGCAATGGATGTGTGAGATACAAGAAAAAGGAGAGGAGACATCCTGCATCTATGATGGGATGAGGGGCGTTGAAGGGGATTGATTTTTCAGACATGAGCTTAAGAAGAACTCGCAATGGAAGTAGTACTAGGAATACAGTTCCAAGATCGTGAAAGCAGTGGACCAGGTTACAGAAGATGGGTATGCACTAACAAATACTTGGTATACGCAAAAATCACGGTGGCACATTTGGTTAGCAATGCTGCCTCAACGCCTAGGACCCAGGTTCAATTCCTGGCTTGGGTCATGTTGGAGTGTCTGCATGTTTTCCCCGTGTCTGCATGGGTTTGCTCAAGTGCTCGTTTTCCTCCCATAGTGTGAAAAACATGTTGATTACATGCATTGGCCATGCTAAATTCTTCAGTGTACCCAAACAGGTGCCAGAGTGTGGTGACTAGAGGATTTTTGCAGTAAATTTCATTGCTGTATTAATGCAAGCCTACTTGTGAAACTAATTCATAACTTTAGACTTTAACTTTAAAAGCTTTAAACTTTAACCTATCAGGTAGTTTGTGTATGTTGTCAAAGGGACATGGAGAAGTCCAGTCCTACCCCCAACAGACAGACCTTAGGAAACTAAACAGAGTGGTTGTTTGGGGAAAGTGATGTTCCTTAATATGAGTGAAACCATTTCATTCTCTGTAATGTCCAGTTCTCAGAGCCTTCCAGTAGACCAGTGAAACTTTAGCTAAGTAAAAGAAAACTCCGAAAACACACACAATTACGCCAGCAGAAATAATCTAGTTAGTGAATCCTTTAAATAGCCCCGGTAAGGGGTCTTTAGTTTCATTCAACCTTACAAGGCATCACGTCCAGTTTCAATTGTTTATCAGAGATTGGAAGGGTGGCAATTCAACTTGATGTGATCCATTTCTCGGGCATAAAATCATCACTCGTCTTTCAGATTTCAAGTATTAACTTTCTATGGCCCATCTAACCTGAAAGTGAGCTGTTTGCTATATTGGAGGTGGTGCCTTTATAGATGTTCCAAATGTCTGTCAGAAGCTGATGTCAAGTAATTTGCACACCTAAATTGGGGTTCTAGTGCCTGCAAAACACCAATAGTAAATTTAGTTATACATGAGCAGAGCCATATCATGTAGGTTTCCATCAAATTTCCACCAAAAGATGAGAGTAGCTTAACCAGCAATTGTGTAGATTGTTCAGAGTATGGCCACATGGGCTGCTGGCTCCAGAAAAATGTGCTGCAGCTATTGTTCTAGGCTTCCCCCATTGATCAAACTGTGGCTTTGGAGCTGGAAAAGTTTCATCAGAGTCTACTTGATGAGATGCATGACGCTGCCAGGAGAGTGGTGGCAGGTCAATTGAGGCACAGTTTGGCTTAGACTTCAGATCCCGTTCATCAGGTTCATGCTCTGATTGTGCCAGAAGCCGATGCAAGTTGATCTTCATCCTGAGGAACAAGAGCACAGGCTGCCTTTCTTTCATTCCCTTGCCTCTTACTCCAAGATTATAGAAGCCAGATGTACCATTCTTGTTGTCCAGACTGATGAGAGATTGTATAACTCTGCATAAATCTGGGATCTTTTCTGGTCCATGCAGTCCAACTGCTCACTGCTTTAAATGGCTGAGTCATTCCTCTTCTTTCTGAGTTTATTTTGCACTTGAAACTAAATTGCAAACATTTCACATTCATTGCTTCAGGACCATTTAGTTTAAATGCAAAATTAAGATGTTCCATAAGCACTGTGTTTGCCATTCAAACATATTACTAGATTTGTTTTACTTCCAAAAAAGCTTAAATTAAAAGAGATGTAAAAATGTCAATGTCTATTCCTTCAACTGAACACCAGTTTATTACCTTAGTGGCATTAAACCTGTCTCAAACATACATGCTGTGAACTTTGTTGCTTTGGACCATGAAGTTAGAATGTTGTGTACTTAAGTGTTAGTTTACTGTCCCAGTCTTTGAAATCCAATAAAGTTATTCACGTGATCATTATTTTATCAACTATGATGCAAGCTGGAAACCACACTTTCATACCTTAGTGTGAACTGATCCATGACCCAGAGTTGGTCAAAATGAGGACAGAACATAAGAACATAAGAAATAGGAGCAGGAGTAGGCCAATTAGCCCTTCGAGCCTGCCCCGCCATTCAATAAGATCATGGCTGATCTGTCGTGGCTCAGTTCCACATTCCCGCCCTCTCCCCATAACCCTTAATCCCCTCTCTTATCAAAAACCCATCAACCCGCGTCTTAAAAATATTTAGCGAGGTAGCCTCCACCACTTCAACGGGCAGAGAATTCCAGAGATTCACCACCCTTGAGTGAAGAAGTTCCTCCTCAACTCCGTTCTAAACCGCGCCCCCCCCCCCCCTTTATCTTGAGGCTGTGCCCCCTAGTCCTACTATCCTTTCTGAGCGGGAAGAGTCTCTCCACCTCTATCCTATCCATCCCATTCATCATCTTATACGTCTCAATGAGATCTCCCCTCATTCTTCTAAACTCTAACAAGTACAAGCCTAATTTATTCAGCCTCTCCTCATAGCTCAACCCCCTCAACTCCGGCATCATCCTAGTAAACCTCCTCTGCACTCCCTCCAAGGCCAAAATATCCTTGCGTAAGTACGGCGCCCAAAACTGCACACAGTACTCCAGCTGCGGCCTCACCAATGCCCTATACAGCCGCAGCAAGACCTCCCTACTTTTATATTCAATCCCCCTCGCGATGAAGGCCAGCATCCCATTCGTCTTCCTGACCACCTGCTGCACCTGCAGGCTGGGTTTTTGCGACTCATGCACAAGGACCCCGAGGTCCCTCTGCACCGTCGCCTGCTGCAGTTTTTCTCCACGCAAGTAATAATCCTTCCTACCATTATTCCTACCAAAGTGGACCACCTCGCACTTGCCAACATTAAATTCCATTTGCCATTTCCTGGCCCATTCGCCCAGCCTTTCTAGATCCTTCTGTAGACTCTCCACACCCTCTGCACAATTTGCCTTTCCACCAATCATGGTGTCATCGGCAAATTTCGACACCCTACACTCAGTTCCCTCCTCCAGATCATCTATATAAATGGTAAATAGCTGAGGCCCCAGCACCGACCCCCGGGGCACTCCACTAGTCACCATCCGCCAATCCGAATAGCACCCATTGACCCCCACTCTCTGCCTCCTATTTGACAACCAGTCCTCTATCCACGCTAACACCCTACCCCCAATTCCATGCCCCCTGACCTTCTGCAATAACCTCTTGTGAGGTACCTTGTCAAACGCCTTCTGAAAATCCAGAAAGACCACATCCACCGGCTCTCCTCTATCCACCGCCCTCGACACATCCTCATAGAACTCCAGTAAATTTGTCAGACACGACTTCCCTTTAACGAAACCGTGCTGCGTCTGCTCTATCAAGCAGTTCCCCTCAAGATGCCTCGCTATTTCCTCCTTGATGACGGATTCTAACATTTTTCCTACAACAGACGTTAAACTAACCGGCCTATAATTCCCTGCCTTTTGCCTGGCACCCTTCTTAAACAACAGCGTAACATTAGCCGTTTTCCAATCTTCCGGCACTTCCCCGGAATCCAGCGACGTCTGGAAAATAACCACCAAGGCATTCACTATCACCTCCGCCATTTCTTTCAGATCCCTCGGATGCATTCCATCCGGTCCTGGGGACTTGTCCACAATCAGCCCCTCCAGTCTGTCGAGCACCACCTCTCTAGTAACAGTAATGTCATCGAGACCCTCCAGTCCTACCACCTTTCCATCTCTAACATCCGGCAAATTATTCACGTCCTCCTCCGTGAAGACCGAAACAAAAAAGTAGTTCAAGACCTCAGCCATATCCCCATCCCCTACCACTAAGTCCCCCTTCTCATCCTCTAAGGGACCAACGTTCACCCTAGCCAGCCTCTTCCTTTTTATATACTTATAAAAACTCTTGCTATCCTTTTTTATATTAAGCGCTAGCCCAGCTTCATAGTTTCTCCTACCCTTCTTTATCAACTTCTTTGTCAATCTTTGTTGACATTTAAACCTCTCCCAATCCTGTTCTTGCCCACTACTCTTAGCTACTCTAAACGCCTCCGCTTTTAATTTAACACTTTCCTTCACCTCCTTCGTTATCCACGGCTTATTACCTCTCCTCCTACAGTCCTTTTTGACCATCGGAATAAATTTCAGCTGAGCACCAAGAAAGATCTCCTTAAAGATCCTCCACTGTTCCTCAGCAGACCTACCTTCCAACGTGCTCCCCCAGTCCACATTCGCCAATTCTTCTCTCATCCTACCGTACTCCCCTCTGTTCAAACAAAGGACGCGTGTCCGGGAGCCCACTTTCTCCTCCTCCATCTGCACCAGAAACTCCACCATACAATGATCACTCTCCCCAAGAGGATCCTTCACCGCAAGTTCTCTAATTCTACCCGCCTCATTACATAGCACCAGATCCAAGATAGCTCGCTGCCTCGTCGGCTCCAACACACACTGTTCCAGGAAACTATCCCGGCAGCATTCCAAGAACTCCTCCTCGAGCCCACCGCGTCCAACATGGGTCGACCAATCAATATGCAGATTGAAATCCCCCATAATTACGGCCGTCTCATTCCTGCATGCCGCACTTATTTGCGCGTTAACAGCCCGCCCCATCTCCAGATCATTATTCGGGGGCCTATAGATGCGACAGGTGAGGTTGGTGAGCAAATTGCACACGGTACAGTGATGCAGCAGGACATAGGCAAAAAGAAGGGAAAAAGGAACGCAGTAGTAATTGGGGACAGTGGGGTGAAGGGTATTGACACTGTCCTTTGTCACAATGACAAAGTGCACAGAAGGGTGTGTTGTCTGCCTGGTGCTCGGGTCCGGGATGTCGCAGCTGGGCTGCAGAGGAACCTGGAGTGGGAGGGTGAGAATCCAGTCGTGGTACATGTGGGTGCCAACGACGTAGGCAAAGTGCGGACTGAGGATCTGGGGAGGGAGTATGAGAAGCTGGGAATGGAATTAAAAAGTAGAACCGACAAGGTGGTCATCTCTGGGCTACTGCCTGAACAGTGTGCAGACGGGCGTAGGGTTGACGGGATTAAGGAAGTGAATGGATGGCTCAGAGATTGGTGTGGGAGGAATGGGTTTGAATTTATGGGGCATTGGCACCAGTATTGGGGTAGGTGGGACCTGTTCGGGCGGGATGGGGTTGGTCTGAACCGTGCTGGGACCAGAGTGCTGGCGAATCGAGTGAAGAGGACTGTAGACAGGGCTTTAAACTAATTAGGGGGGGGGAGGGTGCGAGGGTAGGTGACCTTACGAGGTCTAAAGTTAAGGAGAGGGTACAGGTAAGGGAAGAGGCCGAGGATGTCCCAATAATAGAGGGAGTAGGGGGCGTGAGTACGGTTGGTGGAGTTACGGCAAATAGGGTCCAGGTGAAGGCTGGGATGAAAGCGCTGTATCTGAATGCACGAAGCATTCGGAATAAAGTGGATGAGCTGGTGGCGCAGATCAACACAAATGGATATGATCTGGTGGCCATTACAGAGATGTGGCTGTAAGGTGACAGGGACTGGGAGCTGAATGTCCAAGGGTATCAAGTATTTAGGAAGGATAGGCAGGAGGAAAGAGGGGGGGGGGGCGTAGCTCTGCTGATTAAGGATAGCATCAAGGTGGTAGCAAGGGATGATATTGGAGCCAAGGAGCAGAACGTGGAATCGTTGTGGGTGGAGATTAGGAACAGCAAAGGGAGGAAGACGCTGGTGGGTGTCGTCTATAGGCCCCCGAATAATGATCTGGAGGTGGGGCGGGCTGTTAACGTGCAAATAAGTGCGGCGTGCAGGAATGGCACAGCCGTAGTTATGGGGGATTTCAATCTGCGTATTGATTGGTCGACCCATGTTGGACACGGTGGGCTCGAGGAGGAGTTCTTGGAATGCTGCCAGGATAATTTCCTTGAACAGTGTGTGTTGGAGCCGACGAGGGAGCGAGCTATCTTGGATCTGGTGCTATGTAATGAGGCGGGTAGAATTAGGGACCTTGCGGTGAAGGATCCTCTTGGAGAGAGTGATCATTGTATGGTGGAGTTTCTGGTGCAGATGGAGGAGGAGAAAGTGGGTTCCCGGACACGCGTCCTTTGTTTGAATAGAGGGGAGTACGGTAGGATGAGAGAAGAATTGGCGAATGTGGACTGGGGGAGTGCATTGGAGGGAGGGTCTGCTGAGGAGCAGTGGAGGATCTTTAAGGAGATCTTTCTTGGTGCTCAGCAGAAATTTATTCCGACGGTCAAAAAGGACTGTAGGAGGAGAGGTAATAAGCCGTGGATAACGAAGGAGGTGAAGGAAAGTGTTAAATTAAAAGCGGAGGAATTTAGAGTAGCTAAGAGTAGTGGGCGAGAAGAGGATTGGGAGAGGTTTAAATGTCAACAAAGATTGACAAAGAAGTTGATAAAGGAGGATAGGAGAAACTATGAAGCTGGGCTAGCGCTTAATATAAAAAAGGATAGCAAGAGTTTTTATAAATATATAAAAAGGAAGAGGCTGGCTAGGGTGAACGTTGGTCCTTTAGAGGATGAGAAAGGGGACCTAGTGGTAGGGGATGGGGATATGGCTAAGGTATTGAATAACTTTTTTGTTTCTGTCTTCACGGAGGAGGACGTGAATAATTTGCCGTGTGTTAGCGATGGAAAGGTGGTAGGACTGGAGGGTCTTAATGACATTACTGTTACTAGAGAGGCGGTGCTCGACAGACTGGAGGGGCTGATTGTGGACAAGTCCCCAGGACCGGATGGAATGCATCCGAGGGTTCTGAAAGAAATGGCGGAGGTTATAGTGGATGCCTTGGTGGTTATTTTCCAGACGTCGCTGGATTCCGGGGAAGTGCCGGAAGATTGGAAAACGGCTAATGTTACGCCGTTGTTTAAGAAGGGTGCCAGGCAAAAGGCAGGGAATTATAGGCCGGTTAGTTTAACGTCTGTGGTAGGTAAAATGTTAGAATCCGTCATTAAGGAGGAAATTGCGAGGCATCTTGAAGGCAATTGCTTGATAGAGCAGACGCAGCACGGTTTCATTAAAGGGAAGTCGTGTCTGACAAATTTACTGGAGTTCTATGAGGATGTGTCTAGGGCGGTGGATAGAGGAGAGCCGGTGGATGTGGTCTTTCTGGATTTTCAGAAGGCGTTTGACAAAGTACCTCATAAGAGGTTATTGCAGAAGGTCAGGGGACTTGAAGTTGGGGGTAGGGTGTTAGCGTGGATAGAGGATTGGTTGTCAAATAGGAGGCAGAGAGTGGGGGTCAACGGGTGCTATTCGGATTGGCGGATGGTGACTAGTGGAGTGCCCCAGGTGTCGGTGCTGGGGCCTCAGCTTTTTACCATTTATATAGATGATCTGGAGGAGGGAACCGAGTGTAGGGTGTCGAAATTTGCGGATGACACCAAGATTGGGGGAAAGGCAAATTGTGCGGAGGGTGTGGAGAGTCTGCAGAAGGATCTAGATAGGCTGGGCGAATGGGCCAGGAAATGGCAAATGGAAATTAATGTTGGCAAGTGTGAGGTGGTCCACTTTGGTAGGAAGAATGGTAGGAAGGACTATTACTTACGGGGCGAAAAACTGCAGCAGGCGACGGTGCAGAGGGACCTCGGGGTCCTTGTGCATGAGTCGCAAAAACCCAGCTTGCAGGTGCAGCAGGTGGTCAGGAAGGCGAATGGGATGCTGGCCTTCATAGCGAAGGGGATTGAATATAAAAGTAGGGAGGTCTTGCTGCAGCTGTATAGGGCATTGGTGAGGCCGCAGCTGGAGTACTGTGTGCAGTTTTGGGCGCCGCACCTGCGCAAAGATATTTTGGCCTTGGAGGGAGTGCAGAGGAGGTTTACTAGGCTGATACCGGAGTTGAGGGGGTTGAACTGTGAGGAGAGGCTGAATAAACTAGGCTTGTACTCGTTGGAGTTTAGAAGAATGAGGGGAGATCTCATTGAGACGTATAAGATGATGAATGGGATGGATAGGATAGAGGTGGAGAGACTCTTCCTACTGAAAAAAGACAGTAGGACTAGGGGGCACAGCCTCAAGATAAAGGGGGGGCGTTTTAGAACGGAGTTGAGGAGGAACTTCTTCACTCAAAGGGTGGTGAATCTCTGGAATTCTCTACCCATTGAAGTGGTGGAGGCTGCCTCGCTAAATGTTTTCAAGAAGCGGGTTGATGGGTTTTTGATAAGAGAGGGGATTAAGGGTTATGGGGAGAGGGCCGGAAAGTGGAACTGAGCCACGACAGATCAGCCATGATCTTATTGAATGGCGGGGCAGGCTCGAAGGGCCAGATGGCCTACTCCTGCTCCTATTTCTTATGTTCTTATGACATCCCGGACCCGAGCACCAGGCAGACAGCACACCCTTCTGTGCACTTTGTCATTGTGACAAAGGACAGTGTCAATACCCTTCACCCCACTATCCCCAATTACTACTACGTTTCTTTTCACCTTCTCTTTGCCTATGTCCTGCTGCATCACTGTACCGTGTGCAGTTTGCTCTCCAACCTCACCTCCATCGTTCTCGTCCACACTGGAAGCAAGAACCTCAAACCTATTATGCAGCTTGAGAGGCTGAGGCCTCCTCTCCCCACCCTCTTTCCTCCTCTCAGCAGCCCCCTCTTGTTCCTGACCCTTAGATTTAGCCAGTGCAGGGGGGATGGATGTCACTTGCACCCCATTGACTATGGCACCCTTTTTCCCCCTGATGAGCCTTCAGTGTCTGTAGCTCAGAGGCCAGCTCATCTACCTTGAGCTGGAGCTCCTCCAGCAATCTGCACTTACTGCAGACATGGTCACTGGGAAGGACCCTGGGGTCCACCAGTTCCCACATCATACAGAAACCACACATCACATGCCCCTCCATTATTCACTGTAGCAATATTGAAAATTTCCACACCAACTCACCTGGCCCTTTTTCTCTCCAGCCCTTTTGATATTAAGCCCTAATTGCTCGCTCTACTTCCCTCTCACTCCGCTGCCTGCTCTGACGCTGCCCGCTGTCTACACCAGGCCTCCTTTTAAACCTGGCGCTGATTTAAAGCTTGCTGGGCCACAACTCCCTTCTAACCACTCCCTCAGAATTCTTAAAGCAGTAAATACAATAAATGCTTTAAACAGTTCTACAAAGAACAAAGTGCTTTAAACTTATTTAAACAGGTTTTTAACAGGTAAAATCTTATCTCTCTCTCTGCTCCTTCACTTGTGTGCTCCAGCAAACAATGGAAGAGGACGATTAATCATTTCAAAAAGAAATTCAATGAGAGCTTGAGGAAATTAAATTTTCAGGGCTACAGTGACAGAGAACGAGCAAGGGACTGACTGGATTGCAGAGAGTCAACATGTACCCTTTGAGTTAAATGGCCTTCTGAGCTGTAATGACTCTATGACTTTGTTAATTTGCATTAAATTTCAACCGAACTTTGAAACACCAGATTTGTTCAGAGCGTGCAGGAATGTTTATATTTATTCCACGTGATTTCTAAGCTTAACCATTTAATACTGTGCTCCGTCTCAAATTATTGTTTGTTTTGTTTGTTTTCAGAGTTCTTTTGAAAATGCATTTTCAGTGTGGCCAATTTCAAAGCTATTTGAATGGCAGGGATTCCTTCATGAATGGTGGTTTAGATGGAAGTTGGATCGCTTTGTATGTAACCTTACATCAGTTGTCATGTAACAAACCTCATGTTATTTACTGAAGTGTTGATATGAAGGTTTATTTCAGCAATAAATTGTTTGCGTCAGATGTTTTTGTTTTCTCAACCAGGGTTATTATTAATGACTGCTTGTTTTTTCAAAAGTTGGAAAAGTCAAATTCAGTGCCCTAAATTATGCATCACAGGGGTTTTGTGTCTTATTTTAGTTACATTTATAAATTTAAATTTAGTTATAATGCTAATACAGATTAGTATTGCCCTGTCAGTTGGGTTACTATAAAATTAAGATTTGTATTGAAAAGAAAAGGTGTATATCTTCAAAATAAATGGGAAAAAAACTTAGTGAATATTCCAGCAGTAATTGGTAATATATTTGTACTTTATGGTTACTTTAAATACACAAGAGTTATAAAATGTACTTTATAATGTTGATCTTATGGAAAGAAAAAATATTAGACTGGGTTAAGATGAATGTGCACTTTGTCCTTTTCTGAATGGATCAGATGTACCTGAGGGGAATTGTCATTTTAAATAAATTTGATGATGAATAAGCACCAGAAGGGTTTATGAATGTTAGATCACTTACTGCAAGAGTTAAGAGCTAGATACAAAGATCAATTTTCATGCAAAAGGTGTATTTAGCCAGATCATTCCAAAATCATTTTTGTGATGCTCCTTATTTTGATTCAAATGATTTGCAATATTGTGAAAATATAACTTCTAAAACTCAAGTTTAGTGTTCTGTTTTCATACAGGCAGTTCTACATGGTATGGTCTTTGCTTTACTTTATGGTGTATTAAAAAAGGGTCATCTACTCTCTGAAGGTAAAGGAGAGACGTTGTTCGCACCTAGATTGTCATCTTTCTTACTTTTTACATCAGTAGTTGTATTTTTGGTGAGTCTAACAAATTATAATTTGGATAAATTAGTTTATTTAGGAATGTTTTGCAGATAATTAGACAATTAGACTGAACTATGCAGGTTACCATTTTGTGCAGAAGAAACAGAAGGTATTAATGACCATTTTAATTATAATAAATAGAACTTACATTTATACACTATTTTTAGAGCCAGGATTTATATTCCATTACACAGACACACACTGAAGCAATAGAACAAGTTATATTAAAACTTCTCTCGTTATATAATTTTAAAAATAGCCTCTTTTCCGTATATCATGAATGATAAGCAACACTCAGATATTCAGTCCAGGGGTTACCAATAAGAGTCTGTACCTTCACTCTCTACTACAATCTCCACCACCATCCCTCCTATTCTCCACCCTCCCACTTCCAATTCTTCTATGTTGTTTTACTGTTTTCATGGGGTATGGATGCTGCTGGCAAGACCATCATTTGTTGCCCATCTTCAATTGCCCTTGAATGGCTTGCCTAGGTCATTTCAGAAGGCAGTCAAGAGTGAACCACATTGCTGTGAACATGGAGTCACATGTAGGAAGATCAGGAAAGGAGGGTAGATTTCCTTCCAATAATCAATGATAGTTATCATGGTCACCCACTACTGAAACAACTTTTAGCTCCAGATTTTAACTTTAGAACTGGGGCTTTGACTATCATCTGTAAGCAATCTGGGCAGTTGTTTTGTGCCATTGTCACCATAACCGTCAAATAACTGTAGTTCTTATAAACCTCAGACTTGCCCAGCACTCCCAGATCTGAAAACGGCCTCTGATGCACCACAGCCAAATTCTGCTGAATTTGCACTCATTCTCCTTACTGCAAGATGTGCTTATCACTCCCAAAATTGGAAATTCCAGCCTGTTCATAGCAATTACTATCACAGGAGGACAGGAGCCAGGCTTTGGTGGGGATGGGGGTAACCCACTAAAACTAAAATTTGCTCTTAACACATAAAATACTTGTTTGTAATAGGCCAAAAGCTCCCATCCAAGCTCCTTTGCTTGCTGTGTTGGTCAGGAAACGTAGACTACTGAGGGAACATAGTGTGGGTGAAAAGAAAACTTCCTTTGAGCAGAGGGGACATGTTAAGATTTGAACCAAATACATAAGTGACTTTTTCTCATTTAGCTGGTGCTGTACTTGTTCTAATAAGTATCAACTTGTGAACTTATTTTCTGAATGTATTGCCACAGAATAGCAAATTAATAGCCAAATACAGTCTGTGATGTACTCCATTGAGTAGGTTATCAGAATATGTACTCAACAATTTGTCCCTTTTTCAGTGTATGTGTGCATTGGCAATAAATAACCACCTAATCTTGTTTACACAGACTTATTCAATATGGTGTGCCAGCTGTAAAAACAAAACCGAGTGCAATGAGTTTCATCCTTACTTCTCTGTGTTGCAGGTACTTTCCTTTATGTCTGATTCACGATTAAATTATGCTATAAATGTATATCTGCTATCTTACCAAAGGCTTTAAACATTTTTTTTCCCAGATCTTGTCCTTCATTCTTATTAGGAACATTCCTGGTTATGTCCGTTCTGTGTACAGCTCCTTTTTTGCCTGGTTTGGCAAGATTTCCTTGGAAGTAAGTGGCTCATGCAATGTGTAAATTCACATAAAATCACTTTGAGGGAGTCGAGTTCTGAGAATTTAAAAATCAATGAGTTGAGTTTCTGTGGAATTCCCCATTCATTGAAGAGTGTACTTAGGGTTTAAAAAAAACTTGGATTTATGTAGTGCCTTTCGCAAATACTGGACATCTCAAAGTGCTTTATAATCAATTAAATATTTTTGAATGTAGTTGCTGCTGTAATGCAGGAAACATGGGAGCAAATTTAAATACAACCATCTCCCACAAATAGCAATGTGATCATGACCAAATAATCTGTTCTAATTGCACTTACCAAGGGATAATGTCCCTGCTCTTCAAAATGGCTTCAAAATAGTGCCATGGGATATTTACATCCATCTAATAAGGCAGAAGCACCTCCCAGCAGTGTAGCACTCTCGCTCAGTACTGTACCGGGGTTCAACCTTGGTTTTTGTATCTCCTGGAGTACAGCTTGAACCCGTTCTGCTGATTCAGAGGCAGGGGTATTACCAACTATAAAATTGCTGATGTCGGTGAACTATAACGGGCAAGGTGAGAGGAGGCAGTGTGAGATGTGTAGAGACACTACTGGGGATATGCAGAGCAGATCCCGTGAACAGAAGAGCATGGGGTGTAGTAAAACACATGAGGCAGGAAGATGAAGGGGTCACAGAGGAAGAAAATGAAAAAAGCAAATTACTGTGCATGCTGGAATCAAAAGAGAAAACACTGGAAAATCTCAGCAGGTCTGGCAGTGTCTGTAAGAAGAGAAAAGAGCTGACGTTTTGAGTCCAGATGACCTTTTGTCAAAGGTAATAGGTTAGCTTTGATAAAGGGTCATCTGGACTTGAAATGTCAGCTCTGAATAAACCAGCAGAAATCATCAAATGAGGCAAGACTGAGGATCACTCTTTTTATTCTGTTGAGAACTGATTGGCCCTTGCTAACCATAGTCCATTGTAATGTGTTTAGCAATCAGAAAGCCAGAAGAATAGCTCCCTGTGCCCCTTCTCTTTTCTACCCTCTTTTCCTTCCTCTCTTTGTAGAAATGCAAGTTATCTCGTCGTAATAGTTGTGCACAAGTCATTCTCATCATTAGCAGAAATTCAGTACCGTTTCCAATCCCAATACTATTGTGTAACTAGCCAAACTGGTGTGGTTTTCCATATGTAGCTAACCATTAAAGCTCACTCGTAAGAAAATAGACTGAACAAAAACCAATACCAGTGCATGAATCTAAGCCCCTTTCCTGACTAATCTCAGCATTTATCACAGTAACACAGTGTATACTATCTTAAAAAAAACCTTGGCAACACTGCTTTAAAGCCAGAGCTGAATACATTATTAAGTTTAGATATTGGGTTTCATAATCACAAATTAAGCTTATTTTGATGGCAATGTTAAAATATACAGTACTTTGGTAAACTGATTTTTAAATAACAGGATGCATTGTTACACAACTGATTATTTTGACACTAAATTGCAAGAACTGGGTTAAAATTTTGATCTATGACACCATTTTTTGGCTGCTATGAGTGCCCTTAGGTGGTTGAGGTTGCGGTAGGTGAACATATGGCTAATAGCGACCACAACTTCGTCTACTTTAGGATACGAATGGAAAAAGATGAGAGCTGTCCTAAGGGGAGGGTGCTAAATTGGGGGAAGGCGAGATACAGCCAGATTAGGCAGGAGCTTAGGGATACAGACTGGGATAGGCTGTTGGAAGGCAAGACACGTTAGGCATGAGGGAGTCTTTCAAGGGAAAACTGCAAAGGGTGCAGGAAAGGCATGTGCCGGTTAGGAGAAAGGATGGGAAAGGTAGGATTAGGGAACCGTGGATTACTAGAGATATAGAAGACCTGGTTAGGAAGAAACGAGAGGCATATGTCAGGTCTAAGCAGCTGGGAACGGAGAGAGCGTTGGAGGAATACAGAGAGAGTAGGAGGGATCTCAAACGGGGAGTTAGGAGAGCAAAGAGATGGCTTTGGCAGGTAGGGTTAAGGAGAATCCAAAGGCATTTTACTCCTATCTTAAGAACAAAAGGGTGGCTAGGGGTAAAATCGGTCCTCTCAGGGACAGACATGGGGAATTGTGCTTAGAGGCAGAGGGAATGGGGGAGATCCTGAATGAATACTTTGCGTCGGTATTCACGAAGGAGAGGGGCTTGATGTCTAGTACGGTCATTGAGGGAGCGGTAGACCAGTTGAAAGATCTTTCGATTACGAGGGAAGAGGTGTTAGGGCTTTTAGAGGGCATTAAAACCGATAAATCTCCGGGGCCTGATTGCATTTATCCTAGGCTGCTTAGAGAAGCGAGGGATGAGATTGCTGGGCCTCTGACGCGAATCTTTGTCTCTCCTTTGGACACAGGTGAGGTCCCAGAGGACTGGTATTGTACCGTTGTTTAAAAAGGGTAGGAAGGATAGCCCAGGTAACTATAGGCCGGTGAGCTTAACGTCAGTGGTAGGTAAGTTGATGGAGAGGATTCTTAGGGATAGGATATATGCGCACATGGAGCGTTGCGATCTGATTAAGGATACACAGCATGGCTTTGTCAAGGGGAAGTCTTGCCTTACGAATCTGGTAGAATTGGGATGCTGGCCTTCATAGCGAGGGGGATTGAATATAAAAGTAGGGAGGTCTTGCTGCGGCTGTATAGGGCATTGGTGAGGCCGCAGCTGGAGTACTGTGTGCAGTTTTGGGCGCCGTACTTATGCAAGGATATTTTGGCCTTGGAGGGAGTGCAGAGGAGGTTTACTAGGCTGATACCGGAGTTGAGGGGGTTGAGCTATGAGGAGAGGCTGAATAAACTAGGCTTGTACTCGTTAGAGTTTAGAAGAACGAGGGGAGATCTCATTGAGACATATAAGATGATAAATGGGATGGATAGGATAGAGGTGGAGAGATTCTTCCCGCTCAAAGGACAGTAGGACTAGGGGGCACAGCCTCAAGATAAAGGGGGGCGCGGTTTAGAACGGAGTTGAGGAGGAACTTCTTCACTCAAAGGGTGGTGAATCTCTGGAATTCTCTGCCCGTTGAGGTGGTGGAGGCTGTCTCACTAAATATTTTTAAGACACGGGTTAATAGGTTTTTGATAAGCGAGGGGATTAAGGGTTATGGGGAGAGGGCAGGAATGTGGAACTGAGCCACGACAGATCAGCCATGATCTTATTGAATGGCGGGGCAGGCTCGAGGGGCTAGATGGCCTACTCCTGCTCCTATTTCTTATGTTCTTATGAACCCTTTGAGGAGGTGACAAAAACGGTTGACGAAGGACGAGCCGTTGATGTCGTCTGTGTGGATTTCAGTAAGGCATTTGACAAAGTCCCTCATGGTAGGTTGGTACAGAAGATTAAAGCTCATGGGATATGTGGTCAGGTATCTAGATGGGTAGAGAACTGGCTTGCAAAGAGGAGTCAGAGAGTAGTAGCGGAGGGGTCTTTTTCTAGCTGGAGGTCTGTCACTAGTGTGCCGCAGGGCTTGGTACTGGGACCTCTTCTCTTTGTAGTGTATATAAATGATTTAGAAGAGGGAGTAGGTGGTGTGATCAGCAAATTTGCTGATGACACCAAGATGGCTGGATTGGCGGGCAGTGAGGAGCAGTGTCTGGCAATACAGCGGGACATTGATAGGCTGGTTGATTGGGCAGATACGTGGCAAATGGAGTTTAATCCGGATAAATGTGAGGTGATGCATTTTGGCCGGAATAATGTAGAGGGAAGTTATATGATAAAGGGTAAGCCCGTAAGGCGTATAGAATCGCAGCGAGACCTGGGGGTGCAAGTGCACAAGTCTTTGAAGGTGGCAGTGCAAGTGGAGAGTGTGGTGAAGAAAGCCTATGGTATGTTAGCCTTTATAGGAAGGTGTATAGAATATAAGAGCTGGAGTCTAATGTTGCAGTTATACAGAACGTTGGTTAGGCCGCATTTGGAGTACTGCGTCCAGTTCTGGTTGCCTTACTACCAGAAGGACGTGGAGACTCTGGAGAGAGTGCAGAGGAGGTTTACCAGGATGTTGCCTGGTATGGAAGGACTGGAGTATGAGGAAAGATTGAAGAAATTGGGGCTCTTTTCCCTTGAAAGACGCCTACTGAGGGGGGATCTAATAGAGGTATATAAGATTATGAAGGGTATAGATAGAGTAAACAGAGGTGAGCTATTTCCTATAATAGAGACACGTAGGACAAGGGGCCATGGACTTAAGGTGAGGGGGGAGAGGTACAACACAGATATTAGAGGGAGGTTTTTCACACAGAGGATAGTGGGGGTATGGAATGCTCTGCCAAGTAAGGTGGTGGAGGCAAACATGCTAGAGTCCTTTAAGAGCAACTTAGACAGGCACATGACTGAGTTGGAGATGGGTGGATATAGAACATAGAACATTACAGCGCAGAACAGGCCCTTCGGCCCACGATGTTGCGCCGACCAGTTTTTTTAAAAAAAAACACTGACCCACTAATCTAAACCAATCCCTTTTCGTCCATAAACCTATCCACAGATCTCTTAAATGCCCCCAAACTAGGCGCATTTACAACTGCAGCAGGCAGGGCATTCCAGTCCCTCACCACCCTCTGGGTAAAGAACCAACCCCTGACATCCGTCCTATAACTACCCCCCCTTAATTTAAAGCCATGCCCCCTCGTGCTAGCTTTCTCCATCTGAGGAAAAAGGCTATCACTATCCACCCTATCTAAACCTCTAATCATCTTATACGTTTCAATAAGATCCCCTCTTAGCCTCCTTCTTTCCAGCGAAAACAACCCCAAATCCCTCAGTCTCTCCTCATAGGACCTCCCCTCCATACCAGGCAACATCCTGGTAAACCTCCTCTGCACCCTCTCTAAAGCCTCCACGTCCGTCCTGTAATGTGGGGACCAGAACTGCACACACTACTCCAAGTGCGGCCACACCAGAGTTGTGTACAGTTGCAACATGACGCTGCGACTTCTAAATTCTATCCCCCTACCAATAAACGCCAAGACACCGTATGCCTTCTTAACAACCTTATCTACTTGATTCCCAACTTTCAGGGATCTATGTACACATACACCTAGATCCCTCTGCTCCTCCACACTATTCAAAGTCCTCCCATTAGCCCTATACTCAACACATCTGTTACTCCTACCGAAATGAATTACCTCACACTTCTCCGCATTAAACTCCATCCGCCACCTCGCGGCCCAGCTCTGCAACCTGTCTAAGTCACCCTGCAAACTATGACACCCTTCCTCACAATCTACCACACCTCCGTATTTGGTGTTATCAGCAAACTTACTAATCCACCCAACTATACCCTCATCCAGATCATTAATAAAAATTACAAACAGCAGTGGCCCCAAAACAGATCCCTGAGGCACACCAGGAGATCCTTTTAAATAAGGATATAGGAGATCCTTTTAAATAAGGGTCATTAGCATTGGGGCGTCCCTGGTAATGTAAATAGGTATAGTATGATAATGTTTTTTTCTCTTTTCATTCACAGGTTTTAAGTCGGTCCACCTCATGTCCAACGAGGAGCATACACACGATGGGTCGTACTGAGGCTGCTCTTGGTTGTTCAAGATTGGCCTAGTGCTTCATGTCGTTAGTGCGAGCCTAAACTGGACAAGATACTGGGCAAGACGACAGCTCAGTGACTATCGCTGATTGCTGTGCAGACACATGGATTTGGGCCGGTGTCTGTGGGAGTTTGCGCATTCTCCCCGTGCTTGCGTGGGTTTTCTCCGGGTGCTCCGGTTTCCTCCCACACCCCAAAGATGTGCTGTTAGGTTGATTGGCAGGAATAAATTGTCCCTAAATCAGTTTCCCTCAATCTGGATGGCCATAAAACATTAGACAGGGGTCATGGGTAGAGAGGTGGACTGGTGGTGTTGAGATGGCAGCACGGGCTTGTTGGGCCAAAGGGCCTGTTTCCCGGGCTGATTTTGTTCTTTTGTATACACGCGTACTTCTGGTTCAAATAGCTCCGGTTACGATATTAGTGAGGACATTAACAAGCATGTGAGTCTTTGCCAAAGTAATGCAAATTATGCAGATTGTGACATTTGACGCTGATTTGATAACGTCTGCAGAGACTGATGTGGCACATTTCTACAAGAACCAATTGCTTCTGAATATTGGTGCACCATGAGTTAGAGAATGGCTAAGAGACATACTGAACCTGAGGTTTATCTCTGACCAGAAACAGAACTGGACCAGCTATGTAAATGTAGCTACAAGAGCAAGTCAAAGGTTGGGGAATACATAATTCTCCTCCTGACTCTCCAAAGCCTGTTCACCACCTGTAAGGCAAAGGTTAGGAGTGAGATGCAATATTCTTCACATGCTTGTGTGACCCTGTTCCTGGTTCTTACCACCTGTCCTTAAGCAGAATGTGTTTTTTTAAAATTACTTTCAAAGTATGTTGTGGCCTGATTTCCCAATCCTTTGGTTTACGTGGTCCAATTTACTCTGACCCACAGCAATTTAGCATTATGATTAAATCAGAAGGCTAGATTATTTCATATTTAAAAACTCAGGGGAAGATTCTGCACAATTCCTCATTCTAAACACACACACGAGGTGCATCAAAGTCCAGAGGGTGTTTTGTTTTTGGCAGGGTTTCAGTTCTGATAAGTTTCTTGTTTTAGATAACAATACATTGCTCTTCAAAATTAACGCTGTTGTAGCACGATGGACTTTTGTGTTTAGACTGTTTGGCAGGCACTGATCAGTAATTTTCAAAATGAAGCAGATTTTGTGGACTTGAGAGGTGGTAACCGTCTGCTTACTCGGCTGGGTTGTTGAAGTCTTTTTACAGTTTATGTTAAAACAACAGCCTGAGGATTTCTTGGTTCTCAAAGGCATTTAGGGATTTCAAAATTGTCACTCAAGTCATGTGACCTTCTTTATCCACGATTACTTAAAAGGGGATATTTATCCAGTGTTTGGAGCTGACTTTGACTTCAAGACAGATGTACCAGACATTAGTTATTGAAAGATTTACCATCCATGTTGAGGGATGGAAAGCCATTGTCCAGGCAGAACCACTGGCTCAAAATATGTCTCTTTGGTTCTCCCTTGAAATTGGCTTGGCCAGTCACAGGTGTAATATGAACTTAATAGTAGCTCTGTAGGCTTCATGAGTTCTGATATGTGAATCACCTCGTCTCCTACAATTACAAGAGGTCTGCACAATGAGGTGTGAGATTCCAGGGTTGACAACATAATTCTATTGTTCCTACAACTACTGAGGGTAACTTCAAGATAAAGGGCTGACTCTATGATCATGTGGCTTGTGGCAGACATCTTTTTTGGGTTTAGCAGATTCATTTTTTTCAAATGGCAAAAGAATCTGGATTTCCTTCCATATTGAATAGAAACCAAAGGCCCTTTTGCCCTCGCAGAAGGAAAAAAAATCTAATTCATTTTCTTTAAATGGCAAATCATAGAAAGTTGGTCTTGTTAAAATTTTGAACTGACTGTATATTGTACCAGACTGTATTACCTCTCTCAAAACCTTTTTTTTTTCAGCTCTTCATATGCCAATACCACATCTGGCTTGCGGCAGATACCAAAGGAATCCTCGTACTCATTCCTGGAAACCCAGTGCTCAACATTATTATCAGCACTTTTATTTTTGTGCTAGTTGCTCATGAAATCTCTCAGATCACAAATGAGCTCGTACAAATAGCCATTCCCAAAGATAACTACATTGCACTGAAAAGACTGCTATGTGTAGCTATTTTTTTACTGGGGATTCTTGCATTGTCAACTGTTGAACAATTGAACAAGTAACTGAAATAATGACTGAACAGGTTCAAGTACCTATTTTTTGACCTTCATATTTTAAAAAAAAACCTCGAAGAGTTATGTACTGGGGAGAAAAGCATAAATCTGTAGGATACTGATTAATATGATATTATTCATCATTATATCAAATCTGGAAAAAAAAAGTACTGCTTAAGTAAATAGAAGTGATAAAAATGTTTGGTCATCTAATTGATTTGAAAGCCACTTTTGTAACTATTGGCATGATTGATGGAATAATTCCATGGCGTATTTTGAAATGGTATTTCATGTGATTTTCTTTTTGGATGTATAACATTTGGGTGGTTATAGTGATGTTACTTTAGTTCCACTTCAAGTTTTCCTTATTTCCACTGCCCTTTTTTTTCAACTGGGAATTATACCACTCCTATGAAGGAAACATTTTAGGGTTACCTGCTGAAGTTAAGTTTGGTCCTAAGTACATGCAGATACGTATTCATTCTGATTCAGTATAGCCCTATTTATTGAATGTTGTATCTGATGCTGAGGACTTCGAAGTCTTTCTTTTCCTTTGCTGCATTGATATTGGGTGGTGATGTTGGAAAAAAAGTGGCTCACTCTTTTCCTCAAACTTCATGTATAGCTGTAGTTTAAGGAATGAATATTAGTATGGAGCACTGGCAAAATGACAAGGCTGAAGAGTTTGTTCACTGATATATTCCTCACTTGAAAAGGCTTGTTGGTTATTACTTTTGACTGTGTTGTTGTATTAGTGGCAAAATAGGGCTGCCAAAAAGTTTCAGCCACTGCTCGTACTAGGTTTAGTGTCATGTTGTTCTTTTAAAAAATTGACTATTGTGGAATAAATGGTTAATTGTTGCAAAAGTAAGTTCATCTGTTTAAAACATCTAATCTGAAAAGATGTCAATTGACTGAACACTGGTCTAATTAGGGACCCTGGCTTTGTGTACAAGTGAAGTGGCCAATGATTTGTAATTAAGTGAGCATGATTGAATCACCAACCGCACTATTAATTTGAAACCATTTCAAATTATATGATCAATTCTGTTTTAGGATCATTGAATTATAATGGAACTTACTAACAATGTGCTAAAATTTGTGTATTAGTAAAATTAAAAGATTAGATGAACACATTTGCTGCTACTTTTTAGGTTTTTTTAAAGTTTGATAGCAGGGGGCTGGGGGAGCTAATTTATATTAAACATTTATGGGTTCACCGGTTTCTGAATCAAATTTGAACTGCATTTCATAAGTCACCTCTTATCAAAATCTGGATTTTTTTTTGTAAAAAGGCCACATACATACTTTGTTTATACATTTTTAAACATTGATATGTTGCCGCACTAATCTTAGCAGACTTTAGCCATTCTTGACAAGTGATTTGTATTATTTTTAAAGTAATATTATGGAAATCATCAGGTGACTTGTAAATACCAAATTCTTCATTCACCTGTTTTATTTTTTCACTAACTTTATAAATCTAAATTTTTGAAGTCTTTCTGGTATACACAGTGCCATAAATCATTGTTAACTGCTATCTTTGAAATCATGGTGACATCTTTAAATATGTATCTATCCTGATTTAAGTCATATTTATAGACCCTGCAGTACATTATTTTTCACTTAATTCTTCTGCACCCAATTGCTTTGAATTTCCGTATATCTACATTTTTCACAACAAATATTCTTAAGTTTGGGGAGTTGATTAGCTCAGTTGGCTGGAGGGCTGGTTTGTGATGCAGAATGATGCCAGCAGCGAAGGCTCAATTCCTGTACCTGATGAAGGTCCTTACACATGTTTCAAACTAGACGTGCTGAAAACTGAATGGGTTTTTGCAGTGTGATTGTCAAAAGTTGGTTCTCAAGGAATTCGGTGTTTAGGTGTCATTTTTTTGGCCCAAATTTGATACACGATGAGAATCAGCAGCACTGTAAAGTAGTATCTCAAATTCTAATTTATCAGGATTAAAAATTTGATATGGTCTTGTATTTAAAGAGATTTAATATAAAGCTCCCTCCCTTCATTCCAATGGGTAGAAGTGCTGTATCATAGAGAGAGTCAGATCTGAAGATCCCAGGTTTGATTTTCTGTATACTTTTTTAGCAGATCTCATTGGGGACACTATACTTGACCTTTGCAGCATTGGGCTAAATGCTAATAGGTGTTTCCTGTTAGAAAATGTGCATATGAGTGTGCTCTGCTGCAGACCACTCCACGGTTGAATACTCTACCAGTGGTCAGTTCAAAAACCATGTGAAGCATAGCCTTATAGGCAAGGGACAATGCCCAGCATCCTCAGGAAGGCAATTGTATGTTCACAGGTATTTAATTTTCCTAGGTTGGGTTGGGGGGAGAAATTCTCAAAGTACAATGCGATTTCTAATACAGTAGTTAAATTCACACTTGTTTTTGGTGCCACGATTGCCCAAGTCTGTCTTAGTTTCTTAGATTGTTAATTCTGAAAATCTAAAATGTCAATGCTCTGAGTAAATTTTTGCACTAAGAATTTCAATTTATAATTAATCTCTACTTGCATGTCCTTTTCTTTCCAACCTACTTTGCTTGTGAACGATTTATGTAATTTTCTATATCCATAGTCACCAAAAGTGGAGTGATTTCTGTGAGCTGGCCCTTTTTCTCTTTTTTTAAACCCAGCTTTGAAATGCTGGCTTGGCTGGAGAACTTGCTGAACTTAATCAGATTTCTGCCTCAAGTAAATCCTGCAATTACAGAAATTAATATATAAGTACAGTATAATGTAATACCAAATGTTAATATCTTTTAATGACAGTTTATATTGCACTTGGGGGCACAAGTTTTTCATATCACCGTTTATATTTTGGAGCTCTTGCAGTATTGCAGGTCAAGCATGTTTTGTGTATAAATAAATTTTGTTCTGTTTTTGAGATTTTGCACTTGTGGAGCTATGTGACTGTGGTAAGTTTTCCTGAAACAGCTTAGTGCTTTTTTTTTAATTTAAATGTTTGCATTTTCATTTATAACTTGGTTTTGTGATGATGGATTTCCAGGTAGTATGATTTGTGAAAATTAATGTTGCTGCATTAAAGATAAAATTATATTTTCTTGTACACTTTTTGATCATGTGAATTCTTTAAGGTTGTTTCACAGCTTTCTGGAATCATTTGTGATTTTATAAGGTTTTTTTGCTGTTGTAAAATTAAGAATTTGTGTTGTAGATTGCAGTGTTGTTCAGTGGTGTTTACATTTGAATTGTATGGAAGGAGAATTTCACCTGGATTAAAGGTTGAAGTCAGTTTTTTTCTACATGTTTTTATTTAGCCTGTAGGCCACGTGTAAATTAATTGACCAGTTATGTGAATCATAAATAAATTTATTTCTGACTTAATCAGATTGAGGAATGCATGATGTTTAAACCTTTTCCAAGATGTTTGTAGTTTTCATTTTTCAGTTTTTCTTTTAAATTTGTCTCATTTATTGGATTTAGTGGTTTGCTAGGCCACCACATTTGCTGTAACTGGTATTGAATGCACCAAAGTAAAAACAAACTTGCCAGGTTTTTTATGGTCAGATATTTGAGAAAGAGTTTTTTTCTAGCAAGCTGGTAATGGTGAACCAGCAAGTTACCACTAGCTGTATGGAAACCTGCAGGACAATGAAAGTATTAAATTAATAAAAACCAACTTATAAACAGTAGCTGCCCTCTAAACATCATAAAATCATTTGTTTCTCTATTAAATTTGTCAGTCCTTAGTTTATCATTATAAGTAGTCTTTCTGTCTGGGTAGTTTGACATTTACACAGTAGTTTGCTTAGTTAGAGTTATTGTATAGGCGTGTACAAAAATTAGACTCTTAATTTATGCAGTACATGCCCAATAGGGAATGAAGTGAGAAAATTAGCACTGACTAGTGTAACTTATCAAGAAATTCCAAATTCCCTTTTTGGGCTTTCTTGTTGGCTCCTAATTTAGGGTGATATTTAATGTTAGTGGAATAGCAAAGAAATGCTTCCAGTTATTTGCTTGTATTGCAGTGAAATCAGGGCAAATCTTTGGTTCATTTGGTGATCCAGTGTAACATTCTTTTTCAGTCCCATTTAGACTTGTTCCAAGCGCAGTCCCAAACACATTTGTTAAATGTCTGCATAATTGTACAATGTTCACTATTGCCAGAATGTTGTATTCTACCTTTTGGTTATTTCTTAAAGTTGAGGTTAATAATGTCATTCAGCACCATAAGTGCATTTGTTGTATGCTCTGCTGCAAAAAAGTCAATAAAACAGTGTTCCATTCCATTCAGTATATATTTACCCTTCTATGAATATATAAAGAATAGTGATGGCCACTTTTAAAGCTTGCGTACACAGAATAAACAAATTATGTAATTTTATGATTTAACTGAAATAGTCTTGTGAAATGCATAGATGATTGTGCAGTAAAGTCAAATTAAGTTAAATGAAAAGAATCTGTGGTTAACATGACAAGTTACTGCATTAAGAGTCAGCAGGAATTGAGAAAAGGCATATAGCAAAAAGAAAAATTTTTTTGAAGAAGTTAAATGTTGTTCCTAGTCATGTATAGCTGATCATTTCAAAACAAGCTCTATGGTCCATTGAGAGGGATGTAGCCTGAGTGAATTCATCACACCAGCAACAGGGAGTTTTTTCATTAATTATACCCTCCAGGTCAGAAACCATCTTTTTGCCATCTTATCAGGATACCCAGTGTATATTTAAATGACAGTGTTAATTAAAGCCCAAATGAAAACAGGAAATATAAGATTTGTTTGTGTATAGTATTTAAAACTTACAAAATGGGTTATATGTTTAAAATGTTTTTCTATTTTGCATAAATACAGCCATATTGGTATTAAAGCATTTCAGTGGGAATAACTGGCTATACCTTTTTCACTGTGTGGATTCCACCAATTATTAGCAAGTCATGGGCATTTTCATAATCATTTTTAGTTATGTGAAATTTCACTTTGGAAATGGCAAGGCCAAATGGTATCTTGTAATTTAGATCTGTTGTTGTCTGTTTAAAGTTGCTTTTTTAGCTGCATAAAAATTAAGGGACAAATAGTTTGTCCCCTGTGATGCTCTTTTACCTACAAGCACTGATCTAAAACCAACACCTAAGACACTCCTAACTTCTAAATAAGTTGAAATACGTTGATTTCATCAAATCCTTTGCTGCTTACAACCTATTCTGATTCTACATTTATTACATTCCATTTGCATTCTTGCAGCATTTGTTACAGTTAGGCTAAAGACAATGTAGAAATTGTAATGAAATAGATTCTCAAGTAAACACATCAATCACTTTATTTTAAGGAGAAGTCCATCAATTGGGGACACTCTTTGAAATGTAGTTACGAAATATAATTACAAAACCAGTAAATCTGGTGGGGAGGTGGCAGGGGGGAGGGGGTGGATCTTGAAACTAGTCAAAGTTTTTTTTTGTCCCAGGTAGATCTTTTTATATAAAGACTATTATGAATTAGGGTTAGTGATTAAAAAATATTGAACTGGAATTTCTTTTGTTTCTTCAAAGGGAACTGTTGGTGCTGCATTGTCTTCATATGGTATCAGGTTACATACTATAGGGTGTCATTGAAGTTTCTGATAAGTTTTAAAATAGTAGCTTTGTGAGTTCCCATTCATTTTTAAAACAATTTCCATAATTGAATAACATTCTTCTCATGAAAATTTTAATATCCCTTCTCATGATTGTTATCATGTTCAACAAAATTTTACCTGAGCCAGGGTATTTATTAAAATAGGCACCATTTGAAAAAAAACAGAATTATGACCAATGCCAGGTAGTGTACGAGAGTCTGTGACATAGGAACTCCAGTGTGCTGGCAAAGTCCCTGGTTGAATGTGTGTAGTAAATGACGATTCCAATAAAATTCTGCATCACTGAATTTGGGCGTGAGATTGCTGTGTTGGCTGCGCTGTAAAAGGCTTTGTCTTCATAATTGTGTATCTCTTTGTTCCTCTGACAATATGCTAACACTACTCTGGTGTACTGTTCTTTTATGCTGAAGTTGAGGAATTGTAGAAAGAAATTGTTTCATGTTGACTCTACTCATTGAACCTCTAGTTGTTTACTGTTATTTAATTGCAATAGTGAACAATCATATCAGAAAAATTATTGAATCCACATTTACACTCAAATGTATATTTCAGATATAATTATGCCACTGAAGACTTTGGGTTATCTAGATGTACATGCATTTATTAGATTTGTGTACATTGTTTCTTGTCATTTGCTGTTTACTCTTTACCTGAAATGTAAGTTTATTTTTGTTTTATTTTTCAACTGGATTTTAAGAAGTTCAAATCAAACCTATCCCAATTATGGGTGATCTGTGAAATGAAATGACTATTTGAGATTTGACCCGATTCCTTCATAATTTGAACCTGAGTTTGCATGCAAAGTGAAAGATGTTCCTAAAAATATTGTGCACCCAAAATATTTCATTGCAGTTATTTGCTGTTTTGCACTTCATGTTCTGTAATTTAGGCAAATGCAGTGTAAAATACTTTGTCATTTTTAGTATGTTGTAAAAACTGAAGCATAAAGCTCCTATGTAATTAGTAATTTCAGGACTTGTTTTTTAAAATAAAATTGAATACTTTTACAGCATGTGATGTTTATACTTTTACTAATGCTTTTATTTAAATATTTTAGTACAGCTTCTGACGTGTGGATTTTTTAAAAAGTACAGATGGTATTTCAGTCATGTCATAGGATACAAGTCATGATGTGGGTATGCCGGCGTTGGACTGGCGTAAACACAGTAAAAAGTCTGACAACACCAGGTTTTAGTCCAACCTATTTATTTGATAATATACTCACTAGCTTTCGGGGTTACCCCCTTCGTCAGGTGAATGGAGAGTTCTGGCCTCAGACAGAGCATATAAAGCACAGACAGTACTGTCTGTGCTTTATATGCTCTGTCTGAGGCCAGAACTCTCCATTCACCTGACGAAGGGGGTAACCCCGAAAGCTAGTGAGTATATTATCAAATAAATAGGTTGGACTAAAACCTGGTGTTGTCAGACTTTTTACATAGGATACAAGAGCAGGGAGTTATGTGGAGCTTGGTTTGGACACAGCTGAAGTACTGTGTGCGGTTCTGGTTGCCTACCCAGAGGAGATTCACCAAGGTGTTGTCTGAGATGGAGCATTTGAGCTATGAAGAGAGGCTGGATAGGCTTGTGTTGTTTTCTTAGAACGTGGAAGGCTAAAGAGGGACCTGATTGAGGTGTATGGTCAGGGTGGATCAGAAGCAGCAGTTCCCCTTAGTTGAAGGGTCAGTAATGGGGACATAATTTTAAGATGATGGGCAGGATGGTGGGAATCTGGAATGCATTGCCTGGGTGAGAGGCAAAAAGTTCTCAACCTTTAAGTAGTATGGGAATGAGCACTTGAAATGCCACAACATTAAAGCACTTGGCCCATAGTCTTGAATGTGGGATTCGTGTAGATTTAGTGTAGTTTTGTTGTAGACTCAGTGGGACAAAGAGCCTCTTCTGTACTGAGAGTTTCTCATATTAGACTCTCTCTAATATGAAAGAGTCCAGTTCTGGCTTAGAATTACAGGTAATACCACCAGACTGGGAGATCTTGTTCACAGTTCAATAAATCTATTCACCACTATCCCTATTCCTTCTCAAGTTCTACGAAACCCCAGGTTCTTAGAATCATAGAACCCCTATAGTCTGCTCCTGTAACCCAACACATTGGCCACGCTGGTATTAGCAGGGTTAATCACCCTAACCCATATGTCTTGGACTATGGGAGGAAACCAGAGCACCTGGAGGAAACCCATGCAGACACGGGAAGAAAACGGAACCTCCACACACACACTGACCAAAGTTGGAATCAAACCTGGGTCCCTGGCACTGAGGCTGCAGTGCTATCACTGTGCCACCGTGCTGCCCCCAGTTCTTCTGAGGTTCTTCCTCCAAAGTGCTGCTAGAACCCCAACCTCAAAACCATGCCTCAATACTATGAAAACCAGGATTCTATTCCAATACTTAATATATCTTGTCCTGTCCCACCCTCTCCCCTAGCTGTGCTGCCAACCTCCAGACCATAACTCTCTGCTGCAAAATCCCACAACCATCTCTCTGCAATGGGTAGCAAAGCTGAGGCCCTTCATGAGTGCTGCTAATTACAAGGATAGGTGAGATGAGTTAGTCCAGTGGAGGGGGGAATATTGGTGGTTGGTGATTGCAAAATCAGATTTGCAATATCAGTCACTAAATAACTTATCTAAAACATGAAACCAAAAAACTGGGTTGTTTTCGGTAAATACACCCGACTATTAGCAGTGACTAATACCAAGTAAAGGAAACTAGATGAGCGTTGGTAGTATGTGACTAGAGGCTGGCAATGCTTTAACCTACCAGCATGAAAGGCAAATATTGACATATTTAACACTGAGAAACGTTTACAGCTTTGTAAATAGCAATATACACTCAGTTTGATATGTGGAATCCAGATACGTTAGTGGTTTGGTACTGTACTGGCAACTGGGAAGTCAAAAGTTCGAATTGTAACATGGCAAGTAATTGAATTTAATAAATTTGGAAATTTGTGTGGCACTAGAAGCAGGGTGGCTACAGTGCTAAAGTTTGGAACAAACTTGCAGTAGAACAAGACATCCCCTAAGAATCTCTTCATTTCTCATTTGAAGTGAAAATGGGGGTCTATACCCTGATAGCTCTGGGCAGTATTTGTCAAAGACAAATATCTAGAGTCCTAGATAGGCCACTTTAGACTCAGCAAATTCACTCTCAGCAAGATTGACCAAAATCCTCTGGAAAAGGACTTCCAATTCCTCTGCGTGTTTCCCAGATGTCGTTATACACTCGGAGGTTACAAAGAACAAGAAAACTACAGCACATGCACAAGCCCTTCAGCCTGTGCTCATCATGATGCCTGCCTAAACTAAAACAGTATGCACTTGAAGAGTCCGTACCCATCCATTCTCATGTTTTCATCTAGTTGCCCCTTAAATGCCGCTATCATATCTGTTCCCACCACTTCCCTAGGCAGTGCACTCCAGACATTCACCACTCTGTTGCTAAAAATAACTTGCCTCGCACATCTCCTCTAAACCTTTTCCCATGCACTTTAAAACAATATGCCTTAGTACTTGACTTTTCTTCCCTAGAAAAGAACATCTGACTATCCACTCTATCCATGCCACTTATAATTTTGTAAACCTCTATCGGGTCATCCCTCAACCTTTGTTGTTCCAGTGAGAACAAACCGAGTTTATCCAACCTTTCCTCATAGCTAATACCCTCCAGATCTGGCAATATCCTGGTAAAGCTCTCCAAGCTATCAGTGTGGGCTAAACGTTGCCAGGTTCAATGATGAATGGGGAGCCGAAATCAATATGATTGTACTCAAGATATTGTGCTACAGCAATGAATTTGAAATGATGGCAAGTTGAGTAATATAACCAAATTTAAAGTATTAGCCAAGGCATCTCTGATTTATTTCCATTTAAACTGAGAGTGACAGCCCGTCATTGAGTGTACAATCATAGAATCTCTACAGTGCAGAAGAAGCCATTCAGGTCATCAAACCTGCACTGACAACAATCCCACCTGCACCCAAACTCCATAACCCCATGTATTTACCCTGCTGGTGTGGAGTACCCCAGGGGTCGGCGCTGGGGCCTCAGCTATTTACCATTTATATAGATGATCTGGAGGAGGGAACCGAGTGTATGGTGTCGAAATTTGCTGATGACACCAAGATTGGTGGAACGGCAAATTGTGCGGAGGGTGTGGAGAGTCTGCAGAAGGATCTAGATAGGCTGGGCGAATGGGCCAGGAACTGGCAAATGGAATTTAATGTTGGCAAGTGCGAGGTGGTCCACTTTGGTAGGAATAATGGTAGGAAGGACTACTACTTACGTGGCGAAAAACTGCAGCAGGCGACGGTGCAGAGGGACCTCGGGGTCCTTGTGCATGAGTTGCAAAAACCCAGCCTGCAGGTGCAGCAGGTGGTCAGGAAGACGAATGGGATGCTGGCCTTCATAGCGAGGGGGATTGAATATAAAAGTAGGGAGGTCTTGCTGCAACTGTATAGGGCATTGGTGAGGCCGCAGCTGGAGTACTGTGTGCAGTTTTGGTCGCCGCACTTACGCAAGGATATTTTGGCCTTGGAGGGAGTGCAGAGGAGGTTTACTAGGCTGATACCGGAGTTGAGGGGGTTGAGCTATGAGGAGAGGCTGAATAAACTAGGCTTGTACTCGTTGGAGTTTAGAAGAATGAGGGGAGATCTCATTGAGACATACAAGATGATGAATGGGATGGATAGGATAGAGGTGGAGAGACTCTTCCCGCTCAAAGGACAGTAGGACAGGGGGGGCGGTTTAGAACAGAGTTGAGGATGAACTTCTTCACTCAAAGGGTGGTGAATCTCTGGAATTCTCTGCCTGTTGAAGTGGTGGAGGCTGCCTCGCTAAATATTTTTAAGATGCGGGTTGATAGGTTTTTGATAAGTGAGGGGATTAAGGGTTATGGGGAGAGGGCGGGAATGTGGAACTGAGCCACGACAGATCAGCCATGATCTTATTGAATGGCGGGGCAGGCTCGAAGGGCTAGATGGCCTACTCCTGCTCCTATTTCTTATGTTCTTATGGTCCCCCTGACACTAAGGGGCAATTTAGCATAGCCAATCCACCTAACCCACGCATCTTTAGAGTATGCAATCGGAAGCCAACTGTTTTATTTCTTTACGATTTTTATAACATTTTCCACAATGTATTTGTACTAACATTTTCTCACAGGATGAATCATGTTGAAGTTTCAGGTTTTACTTGTGCTGGAGCATGTTACAATGTTACAACATGCACGGATGTGCTACTTATACTCTCAACACTGCGATTGTCAGGGATCATTTACTCATGGGCAGTGTGTGATCAGAGGTCAGAATAATTAGTGCCAACCACCTCTGCAAATCTGTTTAGTTAACCAATGAATGTAAATGGGAATTCTCTGGAGCAAAGTATAAGAAAACAGAGAACGCCTAATAAACTCGTACACTTGTATCAGACCACAATGTACAAGTAAGTTCTTGAACTTAACAATTAAGAAATGGACTTTCCAGGTACACTATACATTTGGACAAGCCAGAGTCAGATTCCAAAGGACAAACACTGGTGTAACTTGTCTGGAGTTACGACGGCCAAGATTTCCTTCATGTGGGCCGTTACAACTTGGTAAAAAGTCTGACAACACCAGGTTTAAGTCCAACCGATTTACTTGATAGTACACTCGCTTTTGGGGTTAGTCCCTTCTCCATTCACCTGACGAATGGACTAACCCCGAAAGCTAGATCTCCAGCTATTGTTGCTAGGCTCTATTATTTGGTACTCCAGCATGTAGTTAATCTCCTCCTAGAAGTTGGCCAGCTTTTCTGGGCCTAGAGGATAGGGGAATTGCTTTGTGGAAGAAGCATCTCTGACGACATGTACTGCTAGGGTGGTGCAGCCTGACTTGTCTCTACATAAGCCTTTAAATAAAGTGAGAAGCTTCGTCAGGTCTGCTCACTGTTCTGCACCTAGGTGGGAGAACAGGAGTCTAAGTTGGCTAGTATTTCTGTATTAGTTAGCCAGGTAGACTCTGGGTCAATGTGGGTGTCACACACATCTCCCTCCAATTCATCCCCTCTTCCTCCCAGTCAGTGTCAATGGGGTAGATCATTACTTGCTTGTCCTCTTCTTGGCTGTGATATTACGTTATCATGTTGACGTGACACAGTTGTTGCTTTCTCTCCGCAATCTGGGGTCTCAATTAGATAGTTCACCTTCCAAGTTTCTGTGCTACTCTGTATAGGCCACTGAACTGATCAGGATTCACCTCATATTGGTAGGAGCATTAACACAGTCTCCTGGCTGAAAGTTTGGGTCTTGGTATATTTGTCTGCCTGCTTTATCAGAGCTGCCTGGAAGATTTAAGTGTTCTCAGGCTCTTGTGATCCTCTCCCAGAACACAGCTATATAGTTGTAATATGAAGAGTTCCATTTTTGTTCTAAATCCATTTCCTTGATTCATTTACAGGCACCATATGAGGGCCCCTGAAACTAAATTTAATCACAGTAAAACTGGTGGACTCACTGAGCAAGTCCTTGGTTGCAAACTGAAGAAACCTTAGCTCTTTATCCCAGTTCTGGGGGTACCCATGACAGTATGCCCTGATCATTGTTTTAGATCTTTCTAGCATCCCCTGAGGCTGTGGGTGGTGATATGCTGAAAACCTCAACTGACTAACGAGCTGGTTACCCTTGAATATCTTGGAGGTGAAATTTAAGCTGTGATCTGACTGGATTTCAATGGGCAAACCAGACCTGTTAAAGAATTGGGTCAATTTCCTCACCACTGTTTGGTACCTCTGGTTCTGAGGGAACCTGTGGAAAGTAGGAAGACTTGTCCTTGATGGTAAGAATATAGCTGCAGATCCTTTTATTTTGGGTAGACAACCAACAGCTTGCTGAAGATTCCCAAAAGCTAGCATGGGAATCATAGGTGCAGCTTGTATTGCAGACTTTCCCACAACTTGGCAGGTGTGGCAGGTTCAGTAAAACCTTACTACCACCCCTGTGGAGATGTGCCCAGCCCCAGTAGAAATGCTGGCTGATGCAGCCTTGGATTTTGTTTATACCGACATGCCTGGCCATTGGCATTTTGTGGACTAGCTGTAAGATTTTACACAGTCCTCAGCAAAACTAGCTAGTGGATCTTTGGCCACCCATTAGCAGCTCTGTGAGGCAGTGTCCATTTAAGAACTGCTCCTGCCTCAGCTTCAGTGTGAGCAGTTTGAGCTAATGTTTTTAAACTGTGGGTCAGCTTGTTGGTCTTGCTAGCAAGGAAAATTTATTTATTATCTCAGAGCCTTCTAGACTCCCTCAAAAGACTTCAGATAACCAGACCAGAGGGTCTTCTGTCTGCAACGCCATTCCAGCTTTCTCTGATGGAGATTGTCTGGCTATAGACCGGGTTACCCCACAGTCTGGGAAAATGTCAGGCACCTTGCAGCTTTTCAGTCTCCTTCACCTCTGATTTGATTTATTATTGTCACATGTATTAGTGTATAGTGAAAAGTATTGTTTCTTGCGTGCTATACAAAGCATACCATACATAGAGAAGGAAACGAGAGTGCAGAATGTAGTGTTATAGTCATAGCTAGGGTATAAAGCAAGATCAGCTTAATGCAAGGTAGGTCCATTCAAAGTCTGATGATAGCAGGGAAGAAGCTGTTCTTGAGTTGGTATGGGATCTCAGATCTTGGCATCTTTTTCCTGACGGAAGGTGTAAGAGAGAATGTCGGGGGTGCATGGGGTCCTTAATTATGCTGGCTGCTTTTCTGAGGCAGCAGGACATGCAGACAAAGTCAATGGATGGGAAGCTTCGCTCAATGGGATTCTTTCAAAATCCATTGTTGATGCTCTTACCTTTGATCCTGCCAGTCTGCTGAGGTCAGGATGACTCTCATGTCACTGGGGAAATGCAGTCACCCTTCCTTTGGATACAAAATCCCAGCAACACTCAGATTCATTTTGCCTCTCTGCTCTGAATGCAGCTATGTTCTTTGCACAGCGTGTTTACGGCCCCTAATAAAATCTCACTGGTTTTTGCCATTGGCTTGGATATGTCGACCTTTTGGCAATGAACTCTCAGGGTTCTCAGCCTCACTTTTCATTTCAACATCACCCTTTCTGACCAGCACAGGGCCCCCAGAATTGTGCCCCCTTCCCCCCTCTACCCCCCCACCCCCCCCAGTTTACTATCACTCTTTCCCCAGCCCATCCTTCCCAATTTCAGAGCTTTTCATAAATGCTCACACACACTTGTCAAAAACAAGTTACTTACAGATTGCAGGTATGCCTGGTCAGGCCATTTTCTGACAGTATGCCTCTAACACTCACTGGCACATACACAAAATTATCCTTTTCACTGCCTCATAACAGTGGCACATTCCTCAGGCAGGAAGGAGCAAACCTCGTGAGCTCTCTGAAAGCCTACTCCGGTAATAAAAACCACTGTGCTAGCTACTCAATAGACACAAAGGCTTTTACCTCTGTATCAAACTTGGAGGTTAAATGAGCAACTTACGTGGCGAAAAACTGCAGCAGGCGACAGTGCAGAAGGACCTCAGAGTCCTCGTGCATGAGTCGCAAAAACCCAGCTTGCAGGTGCAGCAGGTGGTCAGGAAGGCGAATGGGATGCTGGCCTTCATAGCGAGGGGGATTGAATATAAAAGTAGGGAGGTCTTGCTGCAGCTGTATAGGGCATTGGTGAGGCCGCAGCTGGAGTACTGTGTGCAGTTTTGGGCGCCGCACCTGCGCAAAGATATTTTGGCCTTGGAGGGAGTGCAGAGGAGGTTTACTAGGCTGATACCGGAGTTGAGGGGGTTGAGCTATGAGGAGAGGCTGAATAAACTAGGCTTGTACTCGTTGGAGTTTAGAAGAATGAGGGGAGATCTCATTGAGACGTATAAGATGATGAATGGGATGGATAGGATAGAGGTGGAGAGACTCTTCCCGCTCAAAAAAGACAGTAGGACTAGGGGGCACAGCCTCAAGATAAAGGGGGGGCGGTTTAGAACAGAGTTGAGGAGGAACTTCTTCACTCAAAGGGTGGTGAATCTCTGGAATTCTCTGCCCGTTGAAGTGGTGGAGGCTGCCTCGCTAAATATTTTTAAGACACGGGTTGATGGGTTTTTGATAAGAGAGGGGATTAAGGGTTATGGGGAGAGGGCGGGAAGGTGGAACTGAGCCACGACAGATCAGCCATGATCTTATTGAATGGCGGGGCAGGCTCGAAGGGCTAGATGGCCTACTCCTGCTCCTATTTCTTATGTTCTTACGTTTACTTCACCTTCAAGTCTGAGCCAATGGTGTCTTTAAGGGACACCATAAGATTCCTGCTCCTCAGCTCCAGCTGTTTAATTGAAATTCCCTTCCTTTTCTCACTCCTGAAACACTCTCTTCCCTTTGTGCTCCTTTTCCTCTCTTTGAAATTCCAATTTCCTCTGCTTCAATTTTAATCTCTCCAACATTATGCATTACAGAAATATAAATTGGCTGCCTTTCTTTTTTCAACCCCCTCTGCTGGTTGCAACATGATTAATCTAAAAGGGCTCCTTTACCAAGTCCCAAGATTTATGTTTTAGAATGAGTTAATTTAACCAGGCTATCTTGAGTTCAAGGTAGAATGAATTTATGAACTACTAAAGGCAAGAAATGGTAAAACACTTGTACATACATTCAGATATATTAGGAGTGAGAATTAAGTCCAAAATAAGGTATACAAAATAGTCCTTGGCTCATGAGGAGTAGATAGATTGAGTTTTTGGGGCTGCTATCACTGCTGAGGACATCCTGGATGGTGGTAAGTTGCTATAAATGCATGCACACACTGGTTCTTTGCTAGTCCTTTGCATCTTCTGCCGCTTGCAGGCAAGATACAATCAATTACATTCTGTTCTCTATCAATATGGTTGGGTCTAATGCTGATCTGAGATGAATATATGTAGGTTTGAGGAAGTGTGTAAAGTTGTGTGTGCAGCTGGCATGGTTGGAAAGTGTGGCTGAGGTATAACGATGTTAGGGTAAGACCTGACTCTCCAGGTGTGTAGAGTGGTGGGCTTATGATGTGCAAATCCATTCATCTATTAAATTTTCCTACTCTTTGTACTGCTTACATTTTCTCTGTGTTGTTTCTATCACTGCCCTGATCTTTTATGTCTTGGTTCTATTTCACGCTTCTGTCCTTATTCTCTTCTGCCTTAGAGTTTAGTTCTAATGAGAAGCTTACACTTAACATCAAAGCCAACATCTTGGGAGTTTTGTTTTCATTTCAGATTTTCTTACCATTTTAGTAGAAACATCTTAAGTTTCAGGGTATAGAACAGGGAACAGAAGATTGGACAAAATGATTTGGGATCCTGAGATTGACTTTCTGCTCAGTTTTATCAAACTTTCTAAAATTAGATGAGTTCTTGGACATGAATAATATTGCTACATAAAAAGGTAAGTGGGTAAATTTAGTGATGTGCCTTCTGAGCACCTACCTTGTGGAACTTGTTTGACTGCTAATCAAACAGGAATTAACCAGAATCATTTCCATTCCTGAACTGGCCTTGGTCTGTCCTGGGAAATCACATGGCTGCTGAGGGGTAAGGAGCTAAGGAAGCTTAGTTTGAAAGTCAGATGACCAGCAGGAAGAATTATTGTTTCATCAATTGCTTGGTGTGGGAATTGGAGGAGGGAAAGATGAGTAGGGAGTGGGATGGTAGTTGCTGATCAGTAGATTTCCTGGACTTTTAAACCACATTGTGGGGTCATGGGAGCCAGAACTAGACTGGTTGTATTCATACCAAGAGCTATTATACAATAAAGATGAACAACTTAGTGAAACTGCTGGTAAGATGTCAGGTTTTAATTAATGCACAATATGATTGTTGCTTTGAACAATATTAGGCAAATCATGACAAAATCCCATCTAACTATAATACAAAATTAAGGACTATCTTTTTCTAGCAAAATTAAAGGCTTTTATAATTCAAAATGTGCAAAAAGCAAATATTGCATTTGTTACGCTGGAACAGCATAAAACACTAATCAAATTCTTGACACGCTCACACTGTAGCTACTTTGTCATGCACATGAGCACACAGTGAAAACAAACCATGCATTTGGTCAGTATACAGAAGAAGAATAACCTTCCGAAGTGGAATCAAATATCAGGTAAAGGCTTCATTCAGTTTTCCTTCCTCAGCTTTGCCATTTACCTAAACATAGATGAAGAGACTCATTAATTGAACATAACTGAAATTGTCAAAGATTGCCTTAATAATGTAGGCTACCTAGGAACAGGCAATAACTGATCTACCTTATTTCTTGTAATGACAAAACTGTTGCCAAACTCATCGAAATAAATTTTACTCCCATGAGAGTTCCAATATAGCAATACTAATATGACTGCTGGCAGATCTAGCCTTAATTTTCTCATGCTAGCCAATTATTTTGCTGGTCATAGTAGAAGGAAAGTTTAGTGGCCAAATTACAAGCAAAAGATCCCAAATGTGGTTTGATTTATTACTGTCACATATACTGGGATACAGCAAAAAGTATTGTTTCTTGAGCGCTGAACAGACAAATCATACCGTGCATAGGGGATGTCGTATTCTACAGAAGTATCAACTAAGTTATCAACAAATAGCCCCTTGCATATTGCTTCTGCAACCGAAAAACAGTGGCTGGGAATTCTTATGGTGGTGTCTTTCTTGAGATAGAAGATCAGTCATGATTATATTAAATGGTGGAAAAGGCTCAAAGATCCAAATGGCACATGCCTAGCAGTCATGGTCAGAGCTACAGTATCATTGAAGAAATTCTTGGCCACTAATTATTGAGATTTAATATAATGTGATGAGATTATAAAATAGATACATCTCAGTATCTGTTGCAAGCCTTCCCAAAAATATGGGAACAGGGCATGAAAATAGCTTTAATAAAATATAGATGTAAGAAAACTGGTATCCTCATGAAGCAGACACTCCAGCCTACGTGTTCACATATTTACTAGCTCTGCTGCAGAGATAAAAGTTCCACCACTGAGCCACAGTTAGTAAACTTGCAAAGATTTTTTCTTCACGAAATGGAATATTGCTGAGATCATTAGCCAGGTTGAAAGCTTATAGCTGATGCCCTAAATGCCACTGCACTTGATTTTCTGATAATTTAAAATTAATGGAAACTCAAACCGTGGCTAGTTAAAACCACAAGATGTGGGGAGCAAAAGTAGTCCAGTCTATTGAGTCTACTGCACTATGCAATGAGGCCATCTATGATAATCCTCAACTCCACTTTCCTGCCTTATCCCCATCTGTCTATCTCAGCCTTGAACATAACAACGGTCTCAACAGCCCTCTCTGGTAAAGAATTCCACAGATTTCTGTGGCACTGAGGGCAAGGGTAGAGTGGTAACATTCTGCTTGGCACAACTGAAGAGCTGAAATTATCCTCGTAAGTTGATGCTTGAGAGCATTTATTATGTTATGTGTTTGATCATAGTTTGCTATGGATAAGTTTTTGAATAGAACTGAAGAAATTTCTCTTCATCACTGTCTTAAGTGGGCGAGCCCTTACCCTGAGATCATGCCCTCTGGTCCTAAACTCTCCCATAAGGAACATGCATCATGTCAAACCCCCACCAAGTCTCAATAAGCCTCTCATTCCTCTGAACTCCAATGAATACAGGCCCAACCTACATAACTACTCAAGAAAATCCCTCCAGACTTGGGATGAATCTTGTCATCTTCTGTGGACTCCCCTAATGCCTGCATATCTTTGCTTGAATAAGGGGACCTAAACAGTTTACAATATTCCAGGTGTGATCTAACAAGTGCCCTGTGTAGTTTTAGCAAGACTTCCCTTTTTTTGTATTCCATTCCATTTGAAATAAAGGCCAATATTCCATTTGTCTTCCCAGTTACCTGCTAAACTTGCATGCTAGTTTGTGATTTATGTACAAGGAACCCCAAATCCCTCTGTACTGCAGCTCTGATACAAAATCACGGAGAAATTAGGATAGGCGAACCGAAAGCTGAATAAAGATGCAGGTTTTAAGCAGTATCTTAGAGGGGTGGTGTGGTGGGAGTGGCTTTAGGGACAGAATACCAGTGCCTGAGGTACAATGTTGAAGTGAAGGAAATCAGGGATGTGCAAGTGGCCAGAATTGGAGGGGCACAGAATTGTCAATATCACTGCACCAAGTGTGCAGCAAAATAAGATTCAAAATTCATGCATCCACCAGGCCAGATCCTTCTGTCTGCCTTCATGTTCAGTTTGCAAGAATTTCCATTGCAGCAATCCTTTTATGTAGTTTGCTTTAGAAGGTAGCCTGCTTTTAAGAAAGAGTAGGATGCAAACTATGATCAAACACATCACATAATAAATGCCCTCAACATGATTTTATTCAGTGCACAGCTGATATTAAATGCTAGGGTATTCCAAATCCAGAGTAGAAACTTGGAATGCCTACTCACGATTTGGTATAATGTGAGGAAAGATCCAAAGACCAGTGAAAGATGTCCCAGATGTTTCTGTGATGATTTTAAATGTTTATTAAACAGTAAAGCACCCAAGTCAACTACAAATACATTTAACTACATTAATGGCTATACACAGCGTCTTAAAATTTACCCAGTTCCAAACCCCTCCATTTCCTAATCTCACAGCTAACCCTCCCCAAACAACATTCCATAGGTTTTAAAACTAAGCAGAATCCAGCAACACCAGGCACCTATGTATAGCAGGGTTGTTCCCAATTTAAAATACAAACAACTGGCTTCCTCCAGGCACAGCTTGTTGGGAGTGGACACAACTGGATACAGCTTTCTGCTGTGGGCTGAGGTCTCAAAACAACTCCCTTACGTACAGTGAACCTGCGTCTGAGATGCTGTTTTTCTTCTGATCTTCCCTATCTAAACTAACTTCTCAGAAATCATTCTTAAATCACTTATTAGAATGCAAGTGTGAAATTCATCTCCATCTGCCTTCTTGAACTTTTACTATCTTTAATTTTTGACTCTATTCTCCATTATTACCACATTGGAACATGTCTTTTTTAAAGTTTAAATATTGGTGTTGTGAAGTTGGGTAGAGTAAATTGGGAGGTGGGAAATTGTAAGAATAGTAGAATTGTAAAATGCTAGGGGAGAAAGCATTGCATGGTTCCTTTAAAACGTGGTATTTATCTATGCCTCGAGTTTAAAAAATGCAGATACATAAACGAGCCCAAACTGAAACATTTGTGTCGGAAGGCCAAGCAGCAGTTTTTACCGAGACAACAGACTTTTGAATTTAGCCATCCATTTGAATCAAGTACTTAGATATCAAGAACCTACTAAAATTTAAATCTGATGGTTTTAACAACCTGGGACAAAAGAACTAGGTGCAGGAGTAGGCCATCTGGCCCCTTGAGCCTGCTCCACCTTTCAATAAGATCATGTCTGATCCTTTTGTGGACTCAGCTCCAGTATCCACCCGCTCACATTGGCCTTTAATTCCTTTACTGTTCAAAAATTTATTTCTTATTGCCTTAAAAACATTCAATGAGGTAGTCTCAATGGCTTCAGTGGGCAGGGAATGCCACAGATTCATAACCCTTTGTATGGAGAAGTTCCTCCTCAACTCAGTCCTAAATGTGCTCCCCCTTATTTTGAGGCTATGCCCCCTAGTTCTAGTTTCACCTGCCAGTGGAAACAACTTCCCTGCTTCTATCTTACCTATTACCTTCATAATCTTATATGTTTCTATAAGATCTCCCCTCATTCTTCTGAATTTCATTGAGTATAGCCCCAATCTTCCCGGTCTTTCCTCATAAACCAACCCTCTCAACTCCGGAATCAACCTAGTGAATCTCCTCTGCATCCCTCCAGTGCCAGTATATCCTTTCTCAAGTAAGGACCAATCCAATTGTGGGATATGTTGATATCTCATCACGGGTATAAAAGAAGGGGTAGTGGGACAAAAAGAGAGAGCAACTGCCATCTGTCAGAGATAACAGTTCACAGCTTAACCCTTGGGAGAGAGAGAATCGCTGGCTCTCACAGCTGTCTGTGTCTTAAGAGAAAGCACCATCTAGATAGCAAAAGAATCAAAGAAGAAAGAAATTCCAGACAGAAGAATCAACAGACAAGGCCCAGAATATTCCAAAAGGTACAAAACCTGACTGTGATTCAGAGTGACTAAATTCTATTTTTGTTAATGAGTGGGAATTGTATTTATTGGAACAGCATACCATTAGAATCTTGTTTTATTTGTGAATAAATAATAGGATTTATTCGCTTTGTTAATAGTTTAGTTAATTTGTTCACTGTTCATTAACTAAATAAATCGTAACACATTGATTTTAGAGTGAGCACCAAACCAGTCGAAGTTGCTAAAGAGCAGGTCACACCACTTCACACACTTTTTTACAGATAAGGCGAGGTACTCCTCTTTAGACACTTCAGTGTTAGTTCTTAGATGGGGGATTAACCTTAAAAACACATTAACACGGCAATGAAGTTACTGTGAAAAATCCCCTAGTCGCCACACACAATATACGTGGCGCCTGTCCGGATACACTGAGGGAGAATTTAGCATAGCCAATGCACCTAATCATCACATCTTTTGGACTGTGGGAGGAAACCCACACTGGCATGGGGAGAACATGCAGACTCCGCACAGACATGCACCCAAGTCAGAAATCGAACCCGGGTCCCTGGCGCTGTGAGACAGTAAGTAAAAACACTCCCTGGGTTTCTTGCTGTGTGTAAAGTTCACAGATAGGAGGAGGAGAGAGCAGCATTGCTCATGGCAAAAGAAGCATATAAAATCATTCTGATGAAGTACAGAGGTAAATTTAATCCCCACCTCAATGTGAACCAGTACAGGCACACTGTGAATCACAGCGCCAACATCCAAAAATCAAGGCACATGAATTTCACATCCATTCTGTTTGCACCTTACGATAACTAGGAAGAGGAATGGGATCGGTGAATAGAGGTTGTGATTGGGACCAAAAACAAAGATTTTCTAATACTCAACTGAAGAAAAATTTCACATTGGACAATACTGGCTGTTTGATAAACAACATGGCATATCAGAGACAAGGAAAGGACCAAGAGTGATGGTGTTTAGGTAGAGCTGTTGTCATCATACATCTGGAATCTGACACTGTACTGTTGGATGATGTTGCCAAGGGTTGGCATAGCGATGAGAAAGAGGAGGAAAGGTTTATTTACAAAATGAATAAGTAAATGCTTTTGTATCTTTCCTGAAACAAAAAAAAATCAAAATGCAACAAAACTTAAATCTGTGGCATGTTGGCAATGCAATAGGAGTATAGATGCCATGAAGCTTTTCATCACCTTTGTTCCAATCAACTGTTTACCCTGTGGTTGGTACTTGGCTTTAATGGACAGCAATTAAAAATAAAAATAACTCAAATGTCTTTCTAAATAAAATGATGGAAAATCTTTGCTGTGGTTTGTACTTGCCTCAAATTGCAGGAATGTCGTCATATAAAATTCTCCTCCAATCAGGAAAGCAAGAATGAAGAAGTAAAAGATTTGATTATGAATTAAGAATTACCCATGTTAAGTTTTCTTCCTTCTGATAAGACTGCACTCACTTTGACAAGAAAAAAATGTGCTGCAAATTAGCTATGGGTTTGTTCTGGTTATATTAACATGCATAATAATGAAATGGGCTGTTATGACAGCACTGGATGAAACGTATTTTCTTACTCCCCTGTATACTGACAAAACAGTACTAACTCTTTTCCAACATGCAATAGTTGAGCCAAAGTATTTTGATTGTAATGTAATACCAAGTGATACATAGACATTTATTCAATAAAAAATACACTTTCAGCAGAAGGCTTTCTTCTACAGTTATCATGTTGCATGATAGTCAATGTGATAGTGGTTTGAGCAAGTGATGGCTGGCGAAAGAGATGGTGGATACTGACCTGCATCTTGCTGCTGGGGCAGCTGGGTCTGTAATGGGTGATTCCTGTAAAGACAAGATGCAACAGTAAGACAAAACTGAATTGGAATCCAATTCTGCATTTGCTCTGAAGGATGACCTTTTTGTCTTTAAGTCAATTTCTATTCTGCCACTCTGTTTTTACTTCTGAATGAATCATTGTATTGTTATTAATGAGATAGAGACCATATAGTTAGAAATACAAAGCATTCTACTAATAGTAATTATTTCAGCCAATGTTATTAAAATTACATTGTTCATCGGACTGGATGCAAAGGTTTTTTCTTTATTAATGATGTAGTTAATGGAAAACTTGAAATAAATCTTATGACAGTAATTAAATCGTAGTTTGGTTTTTTTTGGAGGCAATAACAATGTTGGCCAGAATTGTCCAATGTTGTATGAACGTCCCTGCTGCCAGCAAGAACACTGAATCTAACACTCAGCCAAAACTTCATTCACTGCAGCGGGACAACAGAATCCTAGCCGTGTGCGAGGTCAAAGAAATCCAACCATAATTTGTTTCCCCTTTCTGTTTGTTTCCCCGTGAGAATCTACCATGTCTGAAAGGGGAAGATGATTGTCACACTTCTGCTCCCCACTGTCAATACTGCACTGGGCTATCAAGGCAGAGACCAACTCCTACTGGTGTATTCCCTCAGATTTTGTTTCCTTCCCTTAACTTGCTGCAGATAAAATTTAAAAAAATGAAAGATCAGAAATAGCCAATTTGCTCAGTAACACTCTTCCCTCTAATCTCTAATTCTTTCATTATAACATCCAAACACATTTGGAATTTCCTTAATGCTTTTGTCACTGCATTCCAGACCAGCAACTCATTTCAAAAGTTCTCTCTCTTTCAATAAAGGAGTTATATACTATAACCATTTAAATTTACTTGGTTTACTTCAAAGAAATATTGTGCATTTACTTTATCTGCACTGTTTAACGGTCCCTGTACATGAATAAGATTCTCTCATTTGTCTTTAGGCAATGTACAGCTTCAGCTTCTTTAATGTTTCTTCATGATCTAAGATGGGATTGTGCTAGTTTTTCTTTGTGTCCTTTCTTATTTATATACTTTTTTTTCAGAGCAACATGATCAGACTTAAACAATGCTCCAAACATACAAATCCATAGCACAACTTCTCTGAGGCCTATATTTTATTGTCCTCGCAATATCCCAGCCTTCATTAATGGCTTCTCCATTTTGCCTAGATACTGAGAGCAAGAAGTTTACAATTACTCCCAGTCCTCTGCATTAGTTCCACTTCAACCATTCTATATATTTTTCCTCAAGTCAAATGCAATAGTTGACTTTTGTCAGTTATCTGACCTCGGCTCAACCCATCCCCATATAATATAAATGGGGATAGTTTGAGTTGTGTTCTGCTCTACAAAGTGATAATTCAACATGCAATGTCATCGTGCTGTCAGTAACCATATCTGTGTTCTGTAGTTTTGTGGAATCATAAAACAAAAGGTACATAATCTAATAGAAAATTTGAATGTCAGTGTTTAACTCTAGTATGCCAAAAGATAATCATTTTCAATGCCAAAACATTGAATGCATTTAAGAGGTGGCTGGACATAGCACTTGGGAAAAATGGGATGGATATAGGATATTGATATGGATATGGATATGGACATGGATATAGCTGAGGAGGACACTGGATTGCAGGGGAGTAGAATTGACAGTGTTGCAGTTGATAAGGAGGATGTGCTAGATATTCTGGAGGGTCTGAAAATAGATAAGTCCCCTGGTCCGGATGGGATTTACCCCAGGATTCTCTGGGAGGCAAGAGAAGTGATTGCAGAGCCTCTGGCTCTGATCTTCAGGTCGTCGTTGGCCTCTGGTATAGTACCGGAAGATTGGAGGTTAGCGAATGTTGTCCCATTGTTTAAGAAGGGGAACAGAGACTTCCCCGGGAATTATAGACCGGTGAGTCTCACTTCTGTTGTGGGCAAGGTTTTAGAAAAAATTATTCGGGATAGGATTTATAGTTATTTGGAGAGTAAAGAATTGATTGGAGATAGTCAGCATGGTTTTGTGGCGGGTAGGTCGTGCCTTACTAACCTTATTGAGTTTTTTGAGAAAGTGACCAAAGAGGTGGATGGGGGTAAGGCAGTGGACGTGGTGTATATGGATTTTAGTAAGGCGTTTGATAAGGTTCACCATGGTAGGCTTCTGCACAAAATGCAGATGTATGGGATTGGGGGTGATCTAGGGAATTGGATCAGGAATTGGCTAGCGGATAGGAGACAGAGGGTGGTGGTTGATGGTAAATATTCATCATGGAGTTCGGTTTCGAGTGGTGTGCCTCAGGGATCTGTTTTGGGGCCACTGCTGTTTGTAATTTTTATTAACGATCTGGATGAGGGTATAGTTGGGTGGATTAGTAAGTTTGCTGATGACACCAAAGTCGGAGGTGTGGTAGATAGTGATGAAGGGTGTCATAGTTTGCAGGAAGACTTAGGCAGGTTGCAGAGCTGGGCCGAGAGGTGGCGGATGGAGTTTAATGCGGAGAAGTGTGAGGTAATTCACTTTGGTAGGAATAACAGATGTGTCGAGTATAGGGCTAACGGGAAGACTTTGAATAGTGTGGATGAGCAGAGGGATCTAGGTGTATATGTACATAGACCCCTGAAAGTTGGGAGTCAAGTAGATAAGGTTGTTAAGAAAGCATACGGTGTCTTGGCGTTTATTGGTAGGGGGATTGAATTTAGGAGTCGCAGCGTCATGTTGCAACTGTACACAACTCTGGTGCGGCCGCACTTGGAGTACTGTGTGCAGTTCTGGTCCCCACATTATAGGAAGGATGTGGAGGCTTTGGAGAGGGTGCAGAGGAGGTTTACCAGGATGTTGCCTGGTATGGAGGGGAGGTCCTATGAGGAGAGGCTGAGGGATTTGGGGTTGTTTTCGCTGGAAAGAAGGCGGCTAAGAGGGGATCTTATTGAAACATATAAGATGATTAGAGGTTTAGATAGGGTGGATAGTAATAGCCTTTTTCCTCAGATGGAGAAATCTAGCACAAGGGGGCATGGCTTTAAATTAAGGGGTGGTAGTTATAGGACGGATGTCAGGGGTAGGTTCTTTACCCAGAGGGTGGTGAGGGATTGGAATGCCCTGCCTGCTGCAGTTGTAAATGCGCTTAGTTTGGGGGCATTTAAGAGATCCGTGGATAGGTTTATGGACGAGAAGGGATTGGTTTAGGTTAGTGGGTCATTGTTTTGTAACTGGTCGGCGCAACATCGTGGGCCGAAGGGCCTGTTCTGCGCTGTAATGTTCTATGTTCTATGTTCAAAGGTTATGGGAAAAAGTAGGAGTAGGCTACTGAGTTGGATGATCAGCCATGATCATAATGAATGGTGGAGCAGGTTTGAAGGATCAAACGGCCTCTCCCTGCTCCTATCTTCTATGTCATGCCACATATTTACACATGGATTGCAAAGATGGTAAATAAATCAAACATACACTTTCATAACTAGCTAATTACAAGAGCATGACAGGAGGAGAGGAAGCAATAACCAAGAATCGGCTAAAAACAATCTGCTACTATCTTAGCAATTCAGAAAATTATTTTCATAGTCCACAAAACCCAGGCACACGTGAATGTGAAACAATGCTCTGCAATGCACTGCTTATCACTTAAGGAATGTGTGTAAAATGCCGATTAATATTCCTAAACACCAACATGTTATAAGTTTTTAATGTGCAGACTACTCTCCAGCAGCAAGAACTATAAATTTAATCACTGTTGGTATTAAAGAAAATTACATATTCTAATAATGTATCAAATAAAGGAACACTCACTGTTGCGTCTGCATGAGAGGCATGTTAGAAGTGTCACAGTTATCTGAATGGTGAAGGGGTGGCACAATCTCACCAGTTACTGGGTTAAACACAGGCAGCGTGGAAAGGGGCCAAGCTGCTTCCCGGTTCTTTGACATGTTCCGCAGCTCTTTAGTCGACTTCTGAATGGAACTGTGATGAACCAACTGGATGCTGAGGAAAAACGTGAAATTAGAAATGTAAACTTTGAACAGTGGATCTGGTCACATTATCTTGCTTTTGTAAACGAAGCTTACATTCTGACTCTGGAAATCAGCTAAGTTCTAAATTTCTGGAGTAATAGTATTCACTCTGCACGAACATTTCTGTTCGTGCATGTAGTACTGATAAAGATAATCATTTTTAAATTATATAAACAGGAGCTGCATACAGACTGGAAATGGCAATCAATAATAGTAATTCATTGATTTTTAATGTACTTGTGTGACATTTTAACAGAAACCAAATCAGCCAACTAAAATAAGCAGGTTAACTGTACTGTTTAAAAATGGATAGATATACCATAAGAAAGTTTGTTCTGTTATCATTTCTAGCCTTATACACAAGATCTTTAGAGTCAAATAAATACTTGTATAATTTGGATTTGAGAAAATCACAAAAAAAACAAAATTGTAATAGAATACTAAAAAGAATGGACAACTTTCAATTTATCTAATGGTCAGAAATCACTTCTGTAAAAACACTGCACAGGGCAATTTCCAAAACATCACTGATTCAAGCAGATCATTTACACTGAATGTCCAGCTTATTTGGAGTTTAGAATAATATCAATCATATACCAATGTATAAAATACCAAGCCACATTAGAAATTTCTGGGGACAGGTTTTAGAGTCGTTTACAGCGCAGAGGAGGCTATTTAGTCCATCAAGTTCATGCCAGAGGATTCCACGAAATCCTATTCCCCCACTTGATCTTTCTTTCCTTCAAGTTGATGGTTTTTGCTTCCACAACCCTCATAAGCAATGAGTTCCAGGTCATTTCCACTAAGCTTACAGATGTTCTGCCTCACATTCCTCTTGTATCTGTTGCCAAAATCTGAAATCTGTATCCCCTCATTATCATACCACTAGCTAATGGAAGAGTCATTGTCATTGTCTATGTTATTCTTGTATGTTACAGAAGGTGTCATCATCTTGTACACCTTTCAGATTTACCCTCAATCTCCTTTGTTCCAAAAGTAGTGACTCCAGCCTTTCTAACTCATTTTGAATGTGCTTTGCATTGGTTGTCATTAACAAAAGCTGAAGGGTACACAAGTAACATTTTGAACTATTCAATGCACATTTGTTACATTTCACCACAGTCCTTTATGTGGAGATGTCATCACCAATTTTTCCGATTGGGTATTATATGGCAATGGATTGATCCATTACTAGTGTCAGCAAAAAAAAACTGAGTTTTGGGTGAGTTAATTGTGTAGCTTCCAAATTAAAACCAGCAAAATTAATTGTACACCAGTTTGAGAAGGTTATTATGATGGCTGCCACTTGTGTTGAGGGGGTAAAATTGTAAATATTGCCGTATACAAGTTATTTCATGTAACTACACTGAAGATGAGCATAGCACCAAGTGTAAGCTATATCTCGACTGACTGTGGCTGTGTTATATAATGATACCAATCTGATGATCAGAAGCTGCAGTTGTGGCCTCAGCAAATGACCTCACTTGTGTTCTGAATGTTCCGAGTGACATAACTGGATTCTAAAAACATTTATGATTTGTAGAAGAGAGAAAATATTTATTCAAAATGTTACTGGTTTGTCTTTGTATGAAAAGTCACAGCACTTCTACATTAATTCATCAATCTGAAGCACCTTTGAGACATTTCAAATGCGCTGAAGGCTAAGTAACAAAGAAAGTAGAACTTGGCGAATGCTATTCATATAAAATTATACTGAGTGGACACTACAACATGCATTTTTAAAATCACATCCTTAATAGCAAGAGTGGTGGATTTTAAGAAGACTGTTTCCTCTTAAAGGGAGGTGGTAACGTAGGGAATTTCAGGGAGGGACTGCCAGAGATTAGGGGTCTTGACAACTGAAGGCACTGCCGCCAGTAGTCAGACAAAGGGAATATGAAATGCACCAAGAAGCCAGAATTAGAGTTCTCGGAGGGGTGCGGGACCAAAGGAAGTTACATTAAGACCATTTAACAGGTCAGAATACAAGGATGAGAAATTCCATTTGGAGGAACTGGAAGCCAATATAAGCCAATGAGGACAGGCTGAGGAGGAACCTTGCAGAGGAGTCTTGGGTGAGTTAAAGATTGTGGAAGATGGAAAATAGGATGCTAGCCAGAAAAGTTATTACAAAAATCTAATCTGTAGATGACAAACTCATGGTTGGGGGTGGAGGAAAATGTGCTGAAGCAAGAATGGTGATGTCATGGAACTGGAATAATTGGGAGAAAATGGACTAGGCATCAAAAGATACTAAAGCTACAGACAGTCTGTTCCAGAGATAGAGGTTGTGGAGGGAGACAGTACAAAGTTTGCTACACGAGGCAAAGCCACTGGTTTCTTGTGGCTCATCCACAGGGGTTCAACAGCACAGTAGTTCCTGTTACTGCACTGGTATTTGAGAAGATGACTACTGATCCAGAAAAATTAGTTCAAATCCCACCGCAGTAGCTGGGAATTTAAATAAATCTGGATTATAAAGTTAGTATCAGTAATCATGAATAATTACCGTTGGTCTCAAAAGCCCATCAGGTTCAATACTGTCCTTTAGGGAAGGAAATCTGGCCTATATGTGACTCCAGATGCACAGATATAAGCCTGACTCTTAAATGTCCCCTCAAACGACCAAGCGAGGCACTCAGCTGTATCAAGAATATCACATAAAAGTCTAGTTAGAATAAAACTGCATGGATTACCCGGCATCGACCAAGACACCAGCCATAAAGGCACTTACAATCCTGCAAAATCCTCCTCATTAACATTTAAGGACTTAAAAATGGGAAGGCTGTCCCACAGAGCAGTCTGCTGCAGCCTGGCAGTCACACTCTCAAAATCATACTTTTAAGGCAATGTCCCTGATATCATTATCAATGGGTACATCTTGTTGGAATAACATCGGGAAGAAGTGTACCCGAGAGTCTCTAACACTGAATCTAAACCCCAGTAAGTCTCAAAATATCAGGTCAGGCATGGGCATTGCCACTTCCTGCCCTCTTCACCTGATTAATTAGTGCTCCTCTATCGTTGAACACCACTTGGGAGTAGTACTCAGAGGTGCAAAGGCACAGAATGGGGGTCTTCAATGGGTAGCACCAGTATTAACCAAGCTGGCTGAGTCCTGAAGTACAGTAAAAAGTCTGACAACACCAGGTTTAAATCAAACCGATTTATTTGATAGTAAATTCACTAGCTTTCGAGGTTACCCTCTTCATCAGGTGAAATAAATCAAGTTGGACTTAAACCTGGTGTTGTCAGACTTTTTACTGTGTTTACCCCAGTCCAACGCCGGCATATCCACATCATGACTACTATCGAGTCCTGAAGTACACAGCTGCCAGACTGGGCCTGCAGCAGGTGAGAACCAATACAAAGGGAAAACCTATTTGATCTCACCCTCACCAATTTATCTACTGTAGATGCATCTGTCCATAACAGTGTTAGTAGCAGCAAACACTGCACAATGCTTGTTCCATCTTCACACTGAGATCACCTTCCATTGTTGTGTGTCACACTACCACTGTGATAAATGGGATAGATTCAAAATAGATCTAGCTGTTGGAAACTGGGGACCATCAGTAGTAGCAGTAGAATTTCACTCTATGACAATCAGTTACATGATGGCCTAGCATATCAAGCCTGAGGGACATAGGGTATACATGTGCACCAGGAGCAACACCAAGCCTAACTAAAAACGAGATGAAACATGGTGAAACCATAACAGGACTATTAGCATTCTAAACAGCAAAAGCAGAATGCTGTACACAAAGTTAAACAATTTTACAACCAACAGATCACATCAAAGCTCTGCAGTCCTGCCACATCCAGTCATAAATAGTGCTGGACACAAGAACTAAGGGAAGGAGGTAGTTCTATGAATGTACTCGTTCTCAAGACAACCCAACAATAAGTGCAGGAGATAAAGTTGAAGTGTTTGCAACTATCTTCAGCAGAAAAGCCAAATTGACAATCAGCTCAGCCTCCTCCGGAGGTTCCCACTAATAATAAAGCAGCCTTCCACTATTTCAATTCATTACATGTGATATCAAGAAATGGCTAAGGACACTGGACACCGCATAAATTACTGTCTGTGAGTACATACTGGCAGTAGTGCTGATGACTTGTGCTCCAGGACTAGCCATAGACCCCACCAAGCTGTTCCAGCACAGTTACAACACTAGCAGCATTTACACAAGAACTTGAGAGAATTACAAAGCCGTATCATGTCCAGAAAAAGGTAGAACAAATCCAACCCTGCCAATTACCACCCCATTAGTCTTTTCTCGATGATCAGCAAAGTGCTGGAAGGTGTTGTCTATCAAGCTGCACATATTTATCAATAACCTGCTCATTGATGCTCATTTTGCGTTCTGTTAGGAACGGGCAGTTTGAGACCTCATTACAGCTTTAGTCCAAGGATAGAGAAAAGAGTTGAATTCCAGAGATGAGGTGAGGTGAGGGTAAGTGCACTTGACATCAAGGCAGAATTTGATAGAGTGTGGTTTCGAGGAGCCCTGGTAAAATTGAAATCAGTGGGAGTTGAGGAGAAAGCCCTCCACTGACTGAAGTCAAATTTAGGAAGATGGTTGTTAGAGGCCAATCACCTCAATCCCAAGACATCTCTGCAGGCTTTCCTCAAGTTAGTGTCCCAGGCCCAACCAACTTTAGTCTGTTCATCAATGACTATTATAAAAGGTCAAAAAGGGGATGCTCACTGACAATTTCACAGTATTGGGTCCCATTTTCAACTCTTCAGACGATTTAAGATCAGAGTACGGACAGAACTTGGATTTGAGCCGGGAAGCGGGGCGGGGCTGGGGAGTGGAGTAGGAAAAAAAGAGGATAACAGGGAAAGAGTCACAAATCACACTGTCATTTTTTAATTTCCTTTTCAATGATGTAATGCACTACCTGATTCAATCTGTCCACCTGAAGATCTTTACCAATCCTTCACTCATTGATGCTATCAAAGAAGCAAAACATATTGTACTGCTGGTAGCACACTTGAAATAGTAACTCCTACAATAAGTAACAGCCATTCACTGCCAAGCAGAGAACGGGAGAGTTCTGTGCAGGGTTTTAAACAACTTCAGGTAGTCCAGATTATAATCTTACACTGGAGCTGTTCGTGTTGAAAAGTCCCAAATCTCTGCAAGAGCAACACCTGCTGATGAGACAGTGGTTCAAAATAGACCAGTGGTATTGCCTAAAGGCAATATTAACTAAAGACCTGATTAGCATTCAAACCACAGCAAGCATTCAGATGCTCAGCCAGCTGTCACTGCTGCAACAGCTGGGTGCTAAAATGAAACTGGCACACACAGTAGTAAAAATTTGATTCAGGAAGCAGATAAGGAACCATAAGGAATGCACAGAAAAGAGGTGCTGCAGGATGTGGAATTTTGGCTTGCAGCCCTGTGCAGGCACGCCAGTTCCCTGTATTAGTTAAAACCTGCAACAGCATAGCTCCAGGCAATAAAAGTTGAAACGCAGTCTAGTAGCACAACTTGTTTTCAAGTAAAAATAGAACTGCATCTCTAGAGCAAAGGAGGTTGAGTTCAAGTCAAAGATTTTTTGTCAGTTTTTTCAGATCTCCAGTATTTTACTTCGTACATTACTCCAGTAGGTTTAGCTCAGTTGGCTGGACAAGCTGGTTAGGGATGCAGAGTGAAGCCAGCAGTATGGGTTCAATTCCTGACCAGCTGAGGTTATTCATGAGGTCTTCTCAACTTTCTTCCCCGCCTGACGTGCGGTGATCCTCAGATAAAATCACTCCCTGTCAGCCCTCCTCTTCAAATGGAAGAGCAGCCTGTGGTCATCTGCGACTATGGCGTCTTTACCTTTTTACCTGGTAGGTTTCAGTAGTTCTCAGTGTACAAGTGAAAAAAACCAATTCACTCTCTGTAACAGTGGCTTGGATAAAAGATCATTGACCTGAAACATTTTCCTTCTCCAAAAAATGCTGCCTGACCTGCCAAGTGTTTTCCAACATTTTCTCTTTTTACAAGAGTTGCCTGCGTGTGACAGTGTGTATTACAAGTGCTGCCTGCTGCAGACAGGTGGACAGGCCCAGCAGAAACTCTCATTTGCTCAGACAGTGGAGAAAGATCCAGATTTTTTTTATACCACATCTTCTGTTGGCAGCCATCAGCACTTGTACAGCACAAGCACGTCTGTGGAAATGGAAATGATTGTCACAACCTGTTCCTTCCACTCTAGGAGTCACGCCTATTGTCAGCTGTTCCCTGAGTTACAACAAGGACATAGCTCAGTTGGCCACAGTATTCCAGTTAAAGGACCCACCCGAGCAAAAATGAGAAGCTGAAATATATTCTAACTGTAATGTTACTTTGTTCTATTCAGTAAGAAATATAGTTTTAAAAGAAAGCAGTAATCATAGAATCTCTACTGTGCAGAAGGAGGCCATTCAGCCCATTGAACCTGCATTGACAACAATCCTACCAGACCCTATCCCTATAACCTCAAGTATTTACCTTGCTAGTCCCTCTGACACTAAGGTGCAATTTAGTGTGGCCAATTAACCTAACCCACACATCTTTGGAGTGTGGGAGGAAACCGGAGCACCCAGAGGAAATCCAAGTAGACACTGGAAGAACATGCAAACTCCACACAGACAGTGACCCAATGCCGAATTTGAACCCGGGTCCCTGGCGCTGTGAGGCAGCAGTGCTAATCACTGTGCCACCGTGTCACCCCTATTGAATACAATCCTACTGCAGCAGTCAAAGGGAGGTGGGTATTTCTTTACAATTCCTCAAGAAAAATACACACTTTCACTGAAAATAAACGAGCGTTAACAGTTATCTAAAACTAGTCGTTAAGGCAAAGAGTGCTCGCTCTATTTTTGCGAATGACTGCGCTTTCCTGCATGAAAAAGAAGCCACTATATATGACTTAGGAGTGACTGAATACTCAAGGGTTCACTTGCTAAGCTATCAAGAGATCTAACTACAACAACTCCTCAGTATGGATCAACAGTATGAAATGAACCATGAGACGTACAACTTAAATGGACACGTAAGCATGGAACAGACTCTGAAGCCTACAGTGGCAGATTATGATCTGATAAAACAAAAAATAAAATTAACAGAAAATGTTCAATTTAAAACATAACAGGAAAGAAGACACTTACTCTGGTGTTTGCATGTCTCTCTTTTGCCTAGGAACAAAACAAAATTAATGAATTAAATAATAGGCATTGATACTTGAAACATCAAAAGATATTTGCTAATGGTGGACCCACTTTTGGCAGATGTTGAGAAGATGATTATTGAATGCACTTGTCAGTATCTGCCTACAAGTACAGGGCCAGAGTGACTGCACACACAAACACATGACAACCAAACGGAATGAACACACAGAATGAAAGAGACTGATGAAAAGGCTTGAGGGAAAATAAATTCACATGGATGAAGCTGAAAATATGAATTCATGCAATGGTATGGACAGAATCTGTGCTCTCTACCTGCTTTACTAACCTGAAACATTACTGTCAGTAGGAACTGCAACAGAATAAACAGAAACCTTTCCCCAGTATTATTTTTAGATATGATCACAATATAGAAGTGTCTAGATTTTTTTTTCTTTAAAAAGACGTGCTGATGTTTTGAGTCCCTGTGTATATAAACATTTGGCAGCAGTGTGATTCACTTACACTCCCTCCCGACGGCAAAACATGACGTAACCAAGGATAACAAAGAGCACCAAGGCAACGGCTATTGGTATCGCCAGTGTAATCACAAAGTCTGTGTAATAGTCCTTGCTTTTCAGATTAGTAGAGGGCGGTTTGTACTCTCCATCATCCGGCAGAACACCATCTCCCCGAATCACATCACTGCTGATGGAAGGCATTTTCGATTTGTCAACCTGCGCCAAATTGTAAGAAGAAAAAATGGTTACATATCTGTTTTAAACATGTTAGATGAACCGCATCTCAGTACTTATACAATTGGGAATGACAAATTGTTCCTTCCACAGCTTTGACATCCTTCATTTTGTTTGAACAGAGGGGAGTACGGTAGGATGAGAGAAGAATTGGCAAATGTGGACTGGGGGAGCGCGTTGGAAGGTAGGTCTGCTGAGGAGCAGTGGAGGATCTTTAAGGAGATCTTTCTTGGTGCTCAGCTGAAATTTATTCTGATGGTCAAAAAGGACTGTAGGAGGAGAGGTAATAAGCCGTGGATAACGAAGGAGGTGAAGTGTTAAATTAAAAGCGGAGGCGTTTAGAGTAGCTAAGAGTCGTGGGCGAGAAGAGGATTGGGAGAGGTTTAAATGTCAACAAAGATTGACAAAGAAGTTGATAAAGAAGGGTAGGAGAAACTATGAAGCTGGGCTAGCGCTTAATATAAAAAAGGATAGCAAGAGTTTTTATAAGTATATAAAAAGGAAGAGGCTGGCTAGGGTGAACGTTGGTCCCTTAGAGGATGAGAAGGGGGACTTAGTGGTAGGGGATGGGGATATGGCTGAGGTCTTGAACAACTTTTTTGTTTCGGTCTTCACGGAGGAGGACGTGAATAATTTGCCGGGTGTTAGAGATGGAAAGGTGGTAGGACTGGAGGGTCTCGATGACATTACTGTTACTAGAGAGGCGGTGCTCGACAGACTGGAGGGGCTGATTGTGGACAAGTCCCCAGGACCAGATGGAATGCATCCGAGGGTTCTGAAAGAAATGGCGGAGGTGATAGTGGATGCCTTGGTGGTTATTTTCCAGACGACGCTGGATTCTGGGGAAGTGCCGGATGATTGGAAAACGGCTAATGTTACGCCGTTGTTTAAGAAGGGTGCCAGGCAAAAGGCAGGGAATTATAGGCCGGTTAGTTTAACGTCTGTTGTAGGTAAAATGTTAGAATCCGTCATCAAGGAGGAAATAGCGAGGCATCTTGAGGGGAACTGCTTGATAGAGCAGATGCAGCACGGTTTCGTTAAAGGGAAGTCGTGTCTGACAAATTTACTGGAGTTCTATGAGGATGTGTCTAGGGCGGTGGATAGAGGAGAGCCGGTGGATGTGGTCTTTCTTGATTTTCAGAAGGCGTTTGACAAGGTACCTCACAAGAGGTTATTGCAGAAGGTCAGGGGGCATGGAGTTGGGGGTAGGGTGTTAGCGTGGATAGAGGATTGGTTGTCAAATAGGAGGCAGAGAGTGGGGGTCAATGGGTGCTATTCGGATTGGCGGTTGGTGACTAGTGGAGTGCCTCAGGGGTTGGTGCTGGGGCCTCAGCTATTTACCATTTATATAGATGATCTGGAGGAGGGAACCCAGTGTAGGGTGTCGAAATTTGCTGATGACACCAAGATTGGTGGAAAGGCAAATTGTGCAGAGGGTGTGGAGAGTCTACAGAAGGATCTAGATAGGCTGGGCGAATGGGCCAGGAAATGGCAAATGGAATTTAATGTTGGCAAGTGCGAGGTGGTCCACTTTGGTAGGAATAATGGTAGGAAGGATTATTACTTGCGTGGAGAAAAACTGCAGCAGGCGACGGTGCAGAGGGACCTCGGGGTCCTTGTGCATGAGTCGCAAAAACCCAGCTTGCAGGTGCAGCAGGTGATCAGGAAGGCGAATGGGATGCTGGCCTTCATAGCGAGGGGGATTGAATATAAAAGTAGGGAGGTCTTGCTGCGGCTGTATAGGGCATTGGTGAGGCCGCAGCTGGAGTACTGTGTGCAGTTTTGGGCGCTGTACTTACGCAAGGATATTTTGGCCTTGGAGGGAGTGCAGAGGAGGTTTACTAGGATGATGCCGGAGTTGAGGGAGTTGAGCTATGAGGAGAGGCTGAATAAATTAGGCTTGTACTCGTTAGAGTTTAGAAGAATGAGGGGATATCTCATTGAGACGTATAAGATGATGAATGGGATGGATAGGATAGAGGTGGAGAGACTCTTCCCGCTCAGAAAGGATAGTAGGACTAGGGGGCACAGCCTCAAGATAAAGGGGGGGCGGTTTAGAACAGAGTTGAGGAGGAACTTCTTCACTCAAAGGGTGGTGAATCTCTGGAATTCTCTGCCCGTTGAAGTGGTGGAGGCTACCTCGCTAAATATTTTTAAGACGCGGGTTGATGGGTTTTTGAGAAGAGAGGGGATTAAGGGTTATGGGGAGAGGGCGGGAATGTGGAACTGAGCCACGACAGATCAGCCGTGATCTTATTGAATGGCGGGACAGGCTCGAAGAGCTAGTTGGCCTACTCCTGCTCCTGCTCCTATTTCTTATGTTCTTATTTTGGTCAGCGCAATGGGTTCAAGATTATGTCTACCTTCTTCATATAAACACCTGAATGTATTAGCTCTACTGCTCATTTTACAATGTATAAAATACAGAATTAATCCACCTCCTGTACAACCATCAAAATTGTTTGGTTTTTTTTTGGGAAAAGATCAGCCTTAGCTCTCAGTTCTGGCAGCTGTAAAAATAATTTAGTAAGGGTAATTGAAAAAACATCTGTTTCTGTTTAAAAGCTCGGGTTATTTTCCAAATGTTCCTCTGCTCCATCGCCAGATTCAGTTTCTTACTAGTAGCAAAAATATCCGCTTATATACGTGTACATATGTCGTCAATGACAACTTCACAACGTTGCTAATTGCATAGATCAAGGTTTGATTCTGGTCTTTATAGCTCAGAACCATCCCAAACATTGCATTTAGCCACAGTGAAAGGTATGGTTTCAGTTTAGCAGATTTTAATAGAATGGCAATGCAGTTCTTATAATGGGTGTCAGTGTCCTTATGCAAAGGAGGAAAATTAATAGCATTCTCAATCCAGACTGAGGACACCATGTATTTAGATGAATATGTTACCCCACTAGCATTTAGAGCATCAGTTTTGTTTCCATGGTAGCACTCTCATCCATGAGTAGTAAGATTGTGGGTTCAAGTCCCATCTCTCCAGCATAACTGGCATTCCAATGCAGCAGCAGAGGGAGTGTCAGAAGTAAGAACATAAGAAATAGGAGCAGGAGTAGGCCATCTAGCTCTTCGAGCCTGCCCCGCCATTCAATAAGATCATGGCTGATCTGAAGTGGATCAGTTCCACTTTCCCACTTTCTCTCCATAATCCTTAATTCCCTTCTCTGTCAAAAACCTATATGCTCGTGACTTAAATATATTTAGCGAGGTAGCCTCCACCACTTCAACAGGCAGAGAATTCCAGAGATTCACCACCCTTTGAGTGAAGAAGTTCCTTCTCAACTCCGTTCTAAACCACCCCCCCCCCGCCGCCTTATCTTGAGGCTGTGCCCTCTAGTCCTGCTGTCCTTTCTGAGCAGGAAAAATCTCTCTACCTCTACCCTATCCATCCCTTTCATTATCTTATATGTCTCTATAAGATCCCCCCTCATCCTTCTAAACTCCAACAAGTACAGACCCAGTCTATTTAGTCTCTCTTCATTGTCCAACCCCCTCGTCTCCGGTATCAGCCCAGTGAACCTCCTCTGCACTCCCTCCAAAGCCAAAATATCCTTGCGCAAGTGCGGCGACCAAAACTGCACATAGTACTCCAGCTGCAGCCTCACCAGTGCCCTGTACAGTTGCAGCAAGACCTCCCTGCTTTTATATTCTACCCCCTTGGCTGTAAAGGCCAGCATTCCATTCGCCTTCTTGATCACCTGCTGCACCTGCAGACTGGGTTTTTGCGACTCATGCAATAGGACCCCCAGGTCCCTCTGCACCGTAGCAAGCTGCAGCTTTTCACCCTTTGAATAGTAATCCCTCCTACTATTATTTCTGCCAAAGTGGATAACCTTACACTTGCTAACATTGTACTCCATCTGCCAGGTCCTCGCCCACTCGCTCAGCCTATCCAGATCCCTCTGCAGACTTTCCACACACCTTCCGCACAATTTGCTTTTCCACTCATCTTTGTGTCATCAGCAAATTTCGTTACCCTACACTCAGCCCCCTCCTCCAGTTCATCTATATAAATGGTAAATAGCTGAGGTCCCAGCACTGATCCCTACGGCACTCCACTAGTCACGAGCCGCCAATCAGAATAGCACCCATTGATATAAACTCCCTGCCTCCTATTAGGCAACCAATCTTCTATCCACCCTAACACCTTACCCCCAACTCCATGCCCCCTAACCTTCTGAAGCAACCTTTTGTGCGGCACCTTATCAAACGCCTTTTGAAAATCGAGAAACGCCACATCCACCGGTTCCCCTCTGTACAATCTTTAGGCTGAAGCATTAAACCAAGGCTTTGTCTGTCTTCTTAGATGAACATAAATAATTCCAGGAGACAAACTGAAGAACAGCAGGAGAGCTCTCCCACTGACGTGGTCAATCTTTCTGTCTCATTCAATATCACTAAAACATTATCTGGTCATTCATCTCATTGCTATTTGTGGGGGCCTGTAGCGAGCAAAGTGATTCCTTTCTGGTCTAGATTATGGCACAGTGATTAGCACTGCTGCCTCACAGCGCCAAGGACTCAGGTTCAGTTCCGCTCTCAAGTCACTGTCTGCGTGGAGTTTTCACATTCTCCCCATGTCGGATTGTGTTTCCTCCGGGTGCTCCAGTTTCCTCCCACACTCCAAAGACATGTGGGTTAGATTGGCTGGTCGTACCCCTGTTGTCAGGTGGACTAGCAGGGTAAATATATGGGGTTACGGGGGATAGTGCCCAAGTGGGGTTGGTGTCAGTGCAGGTTCAATAGACTGAATGGATTCTACGATTATGTGTTCTACTGTCTGCAGTGAGACCAGAATTCATGGCCTCCTGCCTCAGAGGCAAGAGCAGTATTAACCAGTTACGACAACACACCCATTTGAACAACCAGCCCAATGGGCCAAGCGGATTCTTTCGATACCTCAGGAATTTGATGGTTCTATGGACTAGAGGTTTAATATTTTCCCAAATCTAGTTAATTTTTGAACAAGTTTGAAATTGTACAAGGAAAACAACCATAAGAGTCTGTTTTTCCAGTCTTTCACTTGACAGCTTAAACCAAACACTTGACTATGTAGACAAAATGAGGCTAAAGAATCTATTTTCATTCAGTGAAAGACAAAGAACTTAATTTTGTTTTATAAAAGTAAAATATTGCAGATCCTGGACTCAAACAAAAACAGAAAATGCTGGAAAATCTCAGCAGGTCTGACAGCATCTGTGGAAAGAGAATAGAGCCAATGTTTTGAATGTTACAATGATGATTAATTGCTGTTTTGGTTTTGTTAGTGTCTGTGGTCATGTTAACTTCCAAGTGTTAAAATGGGGTCATACTGGAAAATAGCTCAGGAGGTATTTGCTTTAGCACGTCCTCTTGCCAATCAGAGGCAAAGGTGCAACTAATCTACAATCAAACTTTGGACAATTAGTTAATGGAAACAAATATTGACAATTTAAACGTACCTAAACATGCTCATTAATAACTGCATTTCCTCTTGGAAATTGTCTTCTCATCCAAGTTTGATATTTTTGTTAAAGCGGGCTGTTCTTATGGATTGGAGTGAGCAAATCTCAAACACGTACTGTTGAAATTATGATCCCTGACAAACATTACACATGTGGGAAACAGCTGACAAATTATAGGAAAAAGTGTTTAACAAGGAATAGTGCTGGACCCACTTTTGTTCATCATTTATATATACAATTTAGACTTGGAAATTGGAAGTACATTTGCAAAATGTCCCAATGACATCAAACTCAATCATATTGTTAATAGACAGAAAAGCTGTGACAAAACACAGGAATAATAGTAGGAGGGATTACTATTTAAAGGGCAAAAAGCTGCAGTATGCTACGGTACAGAGGGACCTGGGGGTCCTTGTGCATGAGTCGCAAAAACCCAGTCTGCAGGTGCAGCAGGTGATCAAGAAGGCAAATGGGATGCTAGCCTTTATAGCGAAGGGATAGAATATAAAAGCAGGGAGGTCTTGCTGCAACTGTACAGGATACTGGTGAGGCCACAGCTGGAGTACTGTGTGCAGTTTTGGTCGCCGCACTTGCGCAAGGGTATTTTGGCTTTGGAGGGAGTGCAGAGGAGGTTCACTAGGCTGATACCAGAGATGAGGGGGGTGGACTATGAAGAGAGACTAAATAGACTGGGTCTGTACTTGTTGGAGTTTAGAAGGATGAGGAGGGATCTTATAGAGACGTATAAGATAATGAAAGGGATGGATAGGGTAGAGGTAGAGAGATTTTTCCTGCTTAGAAAGGATAGCAGGACTAGAGGGCACAGCCTCAAGATAAGTGGGGGGGGGGGTGCAATTTAGAACGGAGTTGAGGAGGAACTTCTTCACTCAAAGGGTGGTGAACCTCTGGAATTCTCTGCCTGTCGAAATGGTGGAGGCTACCTCGCTAAATATATTTAAGTCACGGGTAGATAGGTTTTTGACAGAGAAGGGAATTAAGGGTTATGGGGAAAAAGCGGGAAAGTGGAACTGATCCACTTCAGATCCACCATGATCTTACTGAATGGCGGAGCAGGCTCGAAGGGCTAGATGGCCTACTCCTGCTCCTATTTCTTATGTTCTTATAACAATAGTTTTGCCAAATGGGCATCAAATGTCATCTAGCAAATGTGTGGCATTGCATTTTAGTAGGAAGAAAATGGAGGCTGCATACTCCTTGTAAAATAGCTGTTAAAAAACAGGATCGAGAAACAGAGCAATCTGGGACAACAGATACACAAATTATTATAATTAGTGCCACAGGTAATAAGGCCATAAAAATAAGCAAACAGAATTCCAGGGTTCCTTCCAAGAGGAAGAGAATGGAAAACAAGAGAATGTTTATTAAACTTGGACAGAATCTTGGTTAGAACACATTTGGTGAACTGTAAACAGTTCTGCTCTCCACTGGAGAAAACAAATATAAAGGCACTGGAAAAGTGCAAAAAGATTTTTTTGGGATTATATGAGAAACAAGTGGTAATACCTCAGGAAAGATTGGATAAAAATGTCTTGGGGTTTCTGACAGATAAATAGGTATTTTTCGATGTAGCAGGCAGTGACTGGTAGGATCCCACAGGGATCAGTGCTTGGCCGAAGTACTCAAAATATATGTCACTGATTTGGATAAGGTGGGAAGAAAAGGTAATATTTCCAATCTTCCAAGACAACACCAAACTTGGTGAGAATGTGAGAGGTGAGGAGGATGTTAAGAGGCTTCAAGGTGATTTAGTCAAATTGACTCAGTGATCAAATATGTGGCAGATACAGTATAACATGAATAAATCTGAAGTTATCCACTTTGGATGAAGAAACAAAATAGCAGACTATTATTTAATATTGACGTACAAAGGGTGTCCATGTACACCAGTTACTGAATGCAAGCATGTGACTACAGTAAGCAGTCAGGAAGACAAATGGTATGTTGGAATTCATTATAAGAGGACTTGAGTACAGATGCACAAGTGTCTTATTGCAGCTGTACAGGACATGGTGTGGCCACACCTGGAGTAATGTGCAGTTTTGGTCTGTTATCTGAAAAAGAGTATACTTGTCTTAAAGGGAGTGCAGCAAATGTTCACTGGACTGATTGCTGGGATGACAAGATTGTCTTATGAGGTGAGGTTGGGTTGAATGAGCCTGTATTCACTGGAAGTTAGAAGAATGAGAGGGAATCTAATTGAAACATGAGATTCAGACAGGGCTGGACAGACTGGATAGAGGGATGTTGTTTCCTCTGGCAGGGGGTGTCTCAGGATACAGACCATATAGAACTGGAATTTGGAGAATTTTTCTTCGCTTAGAGGGTGGTGAACCTGTGGGATTCTCTATCACAGAAGGCACTGAAAGCCAAGTCACTGAATACAGATAAGGAGGAAATGGATATATTTTAAACTCTAAAGGTGTCAAGGGGAATGGGGAGAATGCAGGAGTATGATGTTGAAGGGATCAGCCATGGTCATACTGAATGGTGGAGCAGGTTCTAAAGGATAAATGGTTTACTCCTGTTCTTATTTTCTATGTTTCTACGTCTTCAAGATTATGAAAGGGTTTTATGGGGTAGACATGGAGAAAACATTTGCACTCATAGGACAGACCAAAACTATAGGGCCCCTAAATATAAGGTACTGAATTTATAATGAATAGGGAATTCAAGAGAAATGTCTTTACTAAACTCACTAACTCAAGAAGCAGTTGCAGTGGATAGCATAGATACATTTAAGGGGAATCTAGAGAAACACATGAAAGAATAAGGAATAAAGGATATGTTGATGAGTTTAGATGAAGAAGGGTGGCAGGAGGCTCGTGTGGAACATAAGCATTGGCACAGATCAATTGATCCGAACAGCTTGTTTATATGAGTCATAGAATCCCTATAGTGCAAACGGAGGCTATTCAGCGCATCAAGTATGCACCACCCACAATCCCACCCAGGTCCTATTATCTAACCCCATATATTTACCCTGCTAAACCCCTGACACTAAGGTCGTTTTAATTTAGCATGGCCAATCAACCTAACCCACACATCTTTGGACAGTGGGAGGAAACCAGAGCACCCCAAGGAAACTCCTGCAGACACAGGAGAACATGCAGACTCCACACAGACAGTGACTCAAGGCTGGAATTGAATCTGGGTCCCTGGCACTGTGAGGCAGCAGAGCTGGCCACTGTGCCACTCCAGAAGTTTACTTATTAGTGTCACAAGTCGGCTTACATTAATGCTGCAATCAAGTTACTATGTAAATCCCCTAGTCGCCACACTCTGGCGCCTGTTCGGGTACACTGAGGGAGAATTTAGCATGGCCAATGGACCTAACCAGCACATCGTTTGGACTGTGGGAGAAAATCCACACAGACATGGGGACAAGCTCTGCACAGAGTAACCAAACTGGGATTCAAATCCGGGTCCCCGGCGCTGAGAGGCAGCAGTGCTAACCACTGTGCTGGAAATATTATGTAATAATCCAAACATATAGCGTGAATGGCTAGAACATCAAAATATATGTGATCCCTTCCAAAAGAGAAATGCAGAAAGGCTTATATAACCACAAGTGGATAGTGTCTGACTTACCAAAGACAGTTTACACCAGTCAATATCAAACTGGGCCCTGAATTTCTTGTCACAGCTTATGCTTGGTTCCATCTCCTGACTGCATTTCAGTTGATTCTGTGGAGTTTCCACCTCTCTGAGACATGATGAGAAAGTCACATCCGTACCCACCATAACATAAACTCTGCAGAGGAAGAATTCCAACAACCTGAAAATCCATGTACTGTACCATCATCCAGAGAGAGGTATCATCAAGTGCATCTGCACCTTGAATTTCAGATTTCATTTCAATTTCACATAACATTTGGATTTTATAGAACATAGGACAGTACAGCACAGTAAAGGCCCTTCAGCCCTTGATGTTGTGCCGAGCTATATTATTTTATGAAAATAACAAACAGGAAAAGATTTGCTAGTTCAGCCAGAAAGGTGATACCTTATGCATAACAACAAATGCTCTTCCCACTCGTCTGACATATTTTGGACAAGAAATTGGGATTGTTTGTGTCCTTTTTTAGCCTATAGGCCTCTAAAATAGCACAGCAAATGCACTGATTTGTAGTGAAATGTGACGTGATGCCTTCCTGATGCAGGTTTTAGTGGCAAAATATTGAATGTTACAGAAGTATGGAATACAACAGGACAGAGAACAAATAAGAGTATAGATCAGGACCTGCTGCTGAAAGACAGGGGGAGTGAAAGACGGGTTGGGGGAGGGAGGCAGGGGGTGTGAAGGGAAAAGAGGGGCTGAAAGCTGGAAGCCATATCTGCCACAGAGTTCAGTGGTAATTTTCCAAACTGAAGCTCAGTGAAGAAACCATGCAAGATCCCAGAGCTTCATTGAAGGACGTCCTCACTGAAATCTGCATCCAGCAGCTCTAACTGCAACATCAGAGCTGGCAAGGATAACTTGCAAACAAAGGCCGTGATTTAACAGCCCTGTTAATCGCAGGTGCAAATCCTGCAATGGCCTCTAAATCTCACAAACAACCAAAAACAGGATTTGTGCAGGTGAGATCTGTCCCCTCCCCCAATCCCCAACCCCATGATTATATCTACAGCAAGAAAGGGCATGAACCTGACTTCTATGCATTTCAATAAATTACATCTACTTACCGGCCTTGATGGTGTAACATCCACCAACACCTTACCCCTCAGTCGATGTGACGTCACGTTGGCGCAAATCACTACTGGCTTCCAAAATCAAAAACCAATCATGATGACCACACCAGTGGTGTGGAGTTAGCGGTAGCCCCTGGGTGGTGAGGGACATGGCCAGGCTGTGCTAGGGTGGCAGGGCCAGCAGTGAGCAGTCTCACAAGACCCATCGGAGAGCCCCGAGGGGGTGGAAGGAAGATGGGAGAACCCCGATGCCTGCAAAGGGATGGTGAAATGATTCAATGTTGTCATCATTGTGAGGGGCTGCCTTGATAGGGAAAGGGGGATTTTCATTTAAGTTGGTGATCGAGGCACTCTTTAAAAACATCTCGCAGTTTGCCTCTCACTGTTATGTAAGGTTCTATGAGGTTCTCTAGTCAAGAGCAGAGTTAACTACATTTCATTGTTGCTTATCTGAGAGAAACAAACAGTGCAAGCATATGGATTTCCAGTTTCCCATGGTGCAGACACACAGCTTTGCAGGGACCACATGTCAATTCTGTCAGCATCTAACCTGTGAGGACAAGTACAAGAAGTGCAAGAGGTGCAACATTACAAAAACAAGGAAGATGGAGAGATATGACAATCTAGATAGCCCTGTCTGTGAAGAACTCATCCAAATGTGATGCCAGTAACCAAAAGCCAATTTCTCATTCACCAATTATTCCACACTTACTTTCCCTCTGTCACCAACCACTAGAGGCCACTTAACCTCAATGCATAAATAAAAGTCAAATCAAAATAAATGATCAAAGCAAATTTATAAATAAAATCATGCCATACTGCACAAAAATCCAACCAATCACTTGACAATACCACTGCAGCATGGGTGACCAACAGACAGACTGACTGGCTGACTAGGAGCAACAAAAAGGGTAAGTGGCTGAGTGGAAGGGATTCAAGCACACATACTACCTTCCTGAGGCAGCACAATACATTGTGCAAGATCCGTGTAAAGAAACCCAGCCATTATGAGAGGTTATAAGGTTTAAAAAAAAGTTATGAAAGTTTAAAAAAAAACTCCAAATGGTCATTTATTTTTAAAGTTTAAATCCAGATCACACTGCCTGAACACAGGTCTCCCATTGAAGGGACTTGCTTCTTTCTACAGCAATAAGTGAGATCCACACTTGGGTGTCCCTTTCCTTTGAAAATGGACAGATCAGTCTTTTGATTCATTTAGCAACTTTAAAACTTGTCTTTCACAATCTAAAGTTGAAAGGAATCATCCAAGAGGTACAACTGATCGGGGATTGCATCAAAAAGGAGTTAGGATTCTAATCCCTATAATATGGAGCCACTGTCACTCTCCTGGGACGGCATCTCAATGAGTCGAATGGAAGACAGATTGCTGGATTGTCATCACATCCAGAAAGGTGTTTTGCGCACAGTAATCCACGGCCACAATGGCAGTAATCTGAGATTCCTCTGCAGCACCCACATAGTGGATGGCTGCTGCTTGTTCATTACCCATCTGAATCGTGATTGAAACCACAAATGTGCAAGTGGTGTTGGCCACTCCTTCCACAGCAGAAAAGACAGACACCAAGCATTGCACAAATACCTGTGCCAGACTTTTTCATGCACTTTGACAATGAGCACCAGCTTTCTGGCAGGTGTGCCACTGCAGCTAAGCATTATCTCACTGTGCACATCAATCAGTTTTCTTCTGTAGGCTGCCCCACCAAAGTCTTCATCAAAATTAGTGTGCAACATCATCCTCTGGCAAGTTTGGTGCCTGCATTATCCTTTCCCCCAACCTATCCTGGCAGTAACCCACTTGTGCTCAGTGCAGACCCCATCTCTAAATCATACGCAATGTATCTTAGCTGGTGGCTGCACACGTTAAATTGATTGAAATTCAGTGTCTTCATTGTCATGATCTTCTTGCTGTTTCTTCTCTGTCTGACACTTCGTTATCTGAAAATCAAGAGGAAATAAGGATAAAGTTGTGGTGTAAGAACAATGGGTGAGGGGTGGGGAAGAAAGAGGTGCACACTTACACCACATCAGAAGAGAATGAGAGGGATATAGGATGTGAGAAGATGATTTAGATGTACTATTATCTTTGATGATTTCAGCTTCACTGGTCAAGACTGCAGTAATGGCCCTTCCTAGTAATGGCAATCAGGGTCCCCTCCAAAAGGATTTTGAGCATGCAGGCATGCCTGTCTCCCCAGTTACCTTTTGCTCTCACCGATCACGCGCCACGCTTTCTGCAATAGAGAGGGAATTGTGTTTGAGTGTAGTGTAGTCTGTTTGGTGATGTGATATTATGAGGAACAGCCTTTGCAAGGTGGGTGTGAGGTGTGCAGCAATGCCAAGTGTGTGAGGATACAGTGGAATGAATATGAATCTCAAACATGAGTCCTCATGAATGTGATTGCTCCTAGATGAATGATTGGGTTGTGGTGAATTAAGCAGTGCTGCAGCTGGTCGGATATAGTTTTGGAAGATGCATTCATGACCACTTCTGAGATGTCACTGACCTTCTTGCAGCACTGCATCCAGATCCTTGGGCTCAACTTCTGACTCTGGTTCAACTCCTAGCTCTGACTTCCAAGGTTATCTGTGCCCAATGCCTTCTGGGCAGGAGGCTGGAGGGTCTTACGGCTCTCTGCGGATACTGGACATCGTTCTGCCTTTCCACCTCTTCCACCAACACCTCCAGTGAAGAGTCCAAAATCCTTTGGTGCCTGTGTTCTCCCATCCTGTATCATTTTTCAATGTCTCACAGATCAGAGTCACTTCCTACACAACTGCCAACACCACTCCTGTTCAACAACAAACCTTCCCTTTAAGTAACTACAGACTAGCTTTCAGTAGCATGTAATAGCGTCAAATCTGAGGAGTTAATCCTGATATTTAGCCTCTACTGCTGCATCCATCCAATTAAAGGCACTGGTATTGGTTGGATGATGAAATAAGTGAAACGTGTAATCAGCATGAAACCACATGCTACCTATATCACAAGCAATGGGTGAGGATTAACTGTGCATCATGATTCCCCCATCAGTTTTCAAGTGTAATTTAATCCATTGTCTCATGACAAGAGAAAATCTTGGTTGTGATGGGGATGATTTGATTTGATTTGATTTATTATTGTGACATGTATTGGCATACAATGAAAAATATAGTTTGTTCCGCGCTATACAGAGCATATCCTTCATAAAGGAGGAAACAAGAGAGTGCAGAATATAGTGTTACAGTCATGGCTAGGGTGTAGGGAAAGATCAACTTAATGCAAGGTTAAGTCCATTCAAAAGTCTGACAGCAGCAGGGAAGACGCTGTTCTCAAATTGGCTGGTAGGTGACCTCAGACTTTTGTATCTTTTTCCCAACAGAAGAAGGTGGAAGAGAGAATGTTCAGGGTGTGTGGGGTCCTTAATTATGCTGGCTGCTTTGCTGAGGCAGTGGGAAGTGCAGACAGAGTCAATGGATGGGAGGCTGGTTTGCGTGATGGATTGGGCTACATTCACAATCGTTTGTAATTTCTTGCGGTCTTGGGCAGAGGAGGAATCATACTAAACTGTGATACAACCAGAAAGAATGCTTTCTATGGTGCTTCTGTAACAGTTGGTGAGAGTCGCAGCTGACATGCCAAATTTCCTTAGTCTTCTGTGAAAGTAGAGGCGTTGGTGGGCTTTCTTAACTATAGTGTCGGCATGGGGGGGGTCAGGACAGAAGGTCTCAACCCTTTCTACTTCATCCCCATAGATATAGACAAGGGCACATTCTTCTCTATGCTTCCTGAAGTCAATGACAATCTCCTTCGTTTTGTTGGCATTGAGGGAGAGATTATTGTAGCCGCACCAGTTCACCAGATTCTCTATCTCATTCCTATAGTCTGTCTCGTCATCGTTCGAGATCCAACCCACTACGGCACTGTTGTCAGCAAACCTGAAAATCAGACTGGAGGGGAATTTGGCACACAAACATAGGTGTATAAGGAGTATAGTAGTGGGCTCAGAATACAGCCTTGAGGGGCACCGGTATTGAGGATGATCATGGAGGAGGTGCTGTTGCCTATCCTTACTGATTGTGGGTTGGGAAGTTCAGGATCCAGTCGCAGAGGGACGAGACAAGGCCCAAGCCATGGAGTTTGGAGATGAGTTTCGTAGGAATAATGGCGTATGAAACATGAGCGACACACTGTCCTGTTAAATTAAAAGCAGAGGCGTTTAGAGTAGCTAAGAGTAGTGGGCGAGAAGAGGATTGGGAGAGGTTTAAATGTCAACAAAGATTGACAAAGAAGTTGATAAAGAAGGGTAGGAGAAACTATGAAGCTGGGCTAGCGCTTAATATAAAAAAGGATAGCAAGAGTTTTCATAAATATATAAAAAGGAAGAGGCTGGCTAGGGTGAACGTTGGTCCCTTAGAGGATGAGAAGGGGGACTTAGTGGTAGGGGATGGGGATATGGCTGAGGTCTTGAACAACTTTTTTGTTTCGGTCTTCACGGAGGAGGACGTGAATAATTTGCCGGATGTTAGAGATGGAAAGATGGTAGGACTGGAGGGTCTCGATGACATTACTGTTACTAGAGAGGTGGTGCTCGACAGACTGGAGGGGGTGATTGTGGACAAGTCCCCAGGACCAGATGGAATGCATCCGAGGGTCCTGAAAGAAATGGCGGAGGTGATAGTGGATGCCTTGGTGGTTATTTTCCAGGCATCGCTGGATTCCGGGGAAGTGCCGGAAGATTGGAAAACGGCTAATGTTATGCCGTTGTTTAAGAAGGGTGCCAGGCAAAAGGCGGGGAATTATAGGCCTGTTAGTTTAACGTCTCTTGTAGGTAAAATGTTAGAATCCGTCATCAAGGAGGAAATAGCGAGGCATCTTGAGGGGAACTGCTTGAAAGTGCAGACGCAGCACGGTTTCGTTAAAGGGAAGTCGTGTCTGACAAATTTACTGGAGTTCTATGAGGATGTGTCTAGGGCGGTGGATAGAGGAGAGCCGGTGGATGTGGTCTTTCTGGATTTTCAGAAGGCGTTTGACAAGGTACCTCACAAGAGGTTATTGCAGAAGGTCAGGGGGCATGGAGTTGGGGGTAGGGTGTTAGCGTGGATAGAGGATTGGTTGTCAAATAGGAGGCAGAGAGTGGGGGTCAATGGGTGCTATTCGGATTGGCGGATGGTGACTAGTGGAGTGCCCCGGGGTCGGTGCTGGGGCCTCAGCTATTTACCATTTATATAGATGATCTGGAGGAGGGAACCGAGTGTAGGGTGTCGAAATTTGCTGATGACACCAAAATTGGTGGAAAGGCAAATTGTGCGGAGGGTGGGGAGAGTCTACAGAAGGATCTAGATAGGCTGGGCGAATGGGCCAGGAAATGGCAAATGGAATTTAATGTTGGCAAGTGCGAGGTGGTCCACTTTGGTAGGAATAATGGTAGGAAGGATTATTACTTGCGTGGAGAAAAACTACAGCAGGCGACGGTGCAGAGGGACCTCGGGGTCCTTGTGCATGAGTCGCAAAAACCCAGCTTGCAGGTGCAGCAGGTGGTCAGGAAGGCGAATGGGATGCTGGCCTTCATAGCGAGGGGGATTGAATATAAAAGTAGGGAGGTCTTGCTGCGGCTGTATAGGGCATTGGTGAGGCCGCAGCTGGAGTACTGTGCGCAGTTTTGGGCGCCGTACTTACGCAAGGATATTTTGGCCTTGGAGGGAGTGCAGAGGAGGTTTACTAGGCTGATGCCGGAGTTGAGGGGGTTGAGCTATGAGGAGAGGCTGAATAGATTAGGCTTGTACTCGTTAGCGTTTAGAAGAATGAGGGGAGATCTCATTGAGACATATAAGATGATGAATGGGATGGATAAGATAGAGGTGGAGAGGCTCTTCCCACTCAGAAAGGATAGTAGGACTAGGGGGCACAGCCTCAAGATAAAGGGGGGGCGGTTTAGAACAGAGTTGAGGAGGAACTTCTTCACTCAAAGGGTGGTGAATCTCTGGAATTCTCTGCCCGTTGAAGTGGTGGAGGCTGCCTCGCTAAATATTTTTAAGACGCGGGTTGATGGGTTTTTGATGAGAGAGGGGATTAAGGGTTATGGGGAGAGGGCGGGAATGTGGAACTGAGCCACGACAGATCAGCCATGATCTTATTGAATGGCGGAGCAGGCTCGAAGGGCTAGTTGGCCTACTCCTGCTCCTATTTCTTATGTTCTTACAGTGGTTAGCACTGCTGCATCACAGCGCCAGGGGTCCAGGTTCAATTCCCAGCTTGAGTCACTGTCTGTGTGAAGTTTGCACGTTCTCCCCATGTTTGCATGGGTTTCTTCTGGGTGCTCTGGTTTCCTCCCACAGTCTGAAAGACATGCTGGTTTGGTGCTTTGACCCGAACAGATACCAGAGTGTGGCGATTAGGGGAATTTCACAGTAACTTCGTTGCAGTGTTAACGTAAGCCTTACTTGTCTCTAATAAATAAACTTTAGCTTTACTTTTGTTAAAGGCCGAGCTGAAGTCAATAAATAGGAGCCTAAGGGAAGGGAGTAAATGGAAACATCACCTCCATTTCTCTTACACAATCTACACTGATCCTGATCACATTGCATTTGATTTGCGTTGTAGGTACCACTTCATTTAAAGTGATTTTTCCATAATTTCCTGATAAAAATACCACAAAATCCACAGACCTTGGGATTTGGCAGGCATGTGGTGGAAGGGAAGAGAATTAAGTTGGACTCGTGACATAGCAGACACCAGACATATTCTCAAAGACCTTGCTTGGGATAGAGCCTTCACCCATCCCAAAACCGAACTCTGCATCTGAGGAGATGTAACTGGGGCAGAAAACACCCAAAGAGTTTTCTCATCCCATGCCTGGAAAAGAATAGCCAGGTGTACTGTTCTACCAGGACCTCGAGAAAAGGATTCAAACACAAATCCACCCATGCCATTTTTGTTCATGTCAAACCTGGCAGTAATTGAGCTCTTTAGGAGGCAAGCTACCTGCAGTCTTTAGGTGCAGAGATCTGGACAGGTGAAAGAAACAACTTAAACAGAAAGAATCTGGTGCAAATCTAAAAAAATTGTTTTTTGTTTCTGAAAAATTAAACTCACCCTTCTTTCATATTATTGATGGGAAGAGGCACTCTCCCACCCCGGTCAAGCGCTGAGGTGATGTTGATGGCATTGAGACGATCAGGCTGCCAAACATTCTTCACTGCTCCCAGGAAATCACCAATAACCTCACTTGCCAACATCTCTTCCACATTCATGTTCTTCACAAAGAACTCCGCTTGGTAGGGCAAAGGGTAATCTTTATACAACGAGATTGCAAGGATTGAAAATAATGGATGCACAGATTACTATATTATGAACCATAAAAATATTTGGCAAATGGTGTTGCAGTTGTAGACGCCTTTATAAACTTCCCTTATCTTATGACATCTTGAAGTTTCATTCACTTTATCCCTGGAACTGAACAAAAAGTCCAAAACTCACTGATTTCTCCTGTAATATTTAACTATTTGTCATGGTACAAGATTTTATGGGGGTCCTTCCATTAGCTTTTGGCTAAGTGACCTTTGACTTCTTTATTGACCTCATGACTCTGAATTCCCCAACTGTGCAGTGGCTCTAAACATCAGATAAAAAACCTCTGGTTTCCAACAGCCCACTGCTATGGTTTCAAAGTGCAACCAAGCCAATACCTTCCAGAATTCCAAATGCAAGGTTAACAGCCTTATTATTGAGGATTACTGTAGATTTTTTCCTTTAGCTTCTAGCTAAGTGAATCATCCAGTCCTTTTTCCCTTTTCCAATTCTATCTTATACTGAATGCCAGTTCCTAATCGTAGGCTGCATCATGCAAAATCAGCCACCTTTTAATTCAAAGCTTTCATTAATTCTGCGCAACCACAAATTTATCCTTCACTGGAATTATTGCAAATATCATGGCCAGGATTTTGCACTTCCTTTCAAATTAGATGGCAAATAGAGCGCAAAATCTCACAAGGGGCCCAAATCACGTTAAATGTCAGCGAGATGTCCTGTCGCAATCGTTCCCCCCACTCCCTCCTGTCAACCCCATTACATTATCCATTCACATTGTGTGCTCAATTACAATTGGCCTTCCCACGGCTTGCAGGCCTGATGGAGTGCATCGTGCAGGGAGGAAGAGAGTCATGCCTGGACAGTACGCTGGCACTATCCGAGTATAGCCCTGGCACTCTGTGGGTGGGGGAGGGGTTGTTCTAGTTTTACATTTTGTATCAGGGCAGCCTTTAAAAAATGCACACCTATCTTTAAAAAACAATGTTGTTTGTGGGGTGGGCTCTGACTTACAGCATGAGGTCATGGGTCATGCCTCTTCCAATTTTTTCCCCCCCCCCCGGTTGCAAGCATTACATGGCAGAGAAAGCCATCTGTGGAACCAGCGGCTTCAATATCAATGTTCCCTCCCGCTGCGACACTCTGTACATAAATGGATAAGTTCCATCCCATGTCACCAGTTCTTTAGCTAAGCAAGCCCAGCTTCTGCCTGCTAACCTCTTAAATCAACATGGCCCCAATTTAAAATGCATTAAACTCTAACCTTGCATTTACTTCAGGATCGTTTATCAGTTTCTTAAACAAATGTCCCCATTTTCTACAGTTAAAGCTTTCATTTCTAAAACTAAAAGTTCTATTCTAAAACATATGAAATATGACCAGATTTTTGCTAATCCTGATTTCCAACCCAAACTAAGCTAGATTAATCTCTCCCAGTAGCACCATTGAGCACTCCCCAAGGATATTGGTCCTAGTTCTGTTTTGTTTGCATTTTATTATTCATAAACCTCAAAGACCGATTCTTGTTACACGTTGCACACAGAGTAAATATGCCACAAAATACTTGATACTGGTCTATATTCGCCGTTTGTTTCTCTCTGTTCCTCTCAATTTCTTTAATTCCTGATACAACTAATTTTTCACTTTCTCAGACAAAGATGCAAGTTCATTTTTTTAAGCCGATTTCCTTCAATAATGATGTTTTGAAAGTGGCCTTGTGAGCAGTAGGTCATTTTGAAAGATTTATTTGTAATGACTCCACAATGAAATTTGGCCAGAAACAACTTTAAGAACAGACATACTCAAAGCTGGTTCTTACAGTTGCTGCAAACGCACATGGAGAAAACTGTATGAAATTTCTTCACCCAAAATTTTAACTTGTCTCTTTTTAAAAACACTGATGTTTTCTGAGTACTATTTTTATTTCTATTCCAAAGACACATCCACACTATGTAAAACAGCAAACAGGTTAAAAAAAGATACAGCTCCTCACCATCTGAAGCCATAATGTTCACAACTAATGTATGCCTTGCAGTTTCATACGTTCGTCTATTATACGCAGTGATCTGACAAAGGAGAAAAGAAACAGCAAATCAACAATTCAAAAATAAATCAGTCAATGAAAAGTTAATATATACCTATGGCAATATGTAAAATGCTACACTATTAATGTGTAAATTCTATAATTAACTGCTATACTGCCTATAATAAATGGAAATTTTTAGAAATGCAGTTATTAAATCTCAAATCAGACAGTGCAGAAGAGGTCCTTCACCTGAACTGACGCATGAGAAACACCTGAACTCCCAGCTAATCCCATTTACCTGCACATGGCCTATGGTCCTGAATGTTATGATGTGCGAAGTGCTCATCCAGGTACATTGTGAAGGATGTGAGGCAACCTGCCTCTAACACCCTCCCGGGCAGCACATTCCAGATCACCCGCTAGGTAAACAAGTTTTTCCTCACATCCTCCCTAAACCTCCTGCGCCTTATCTTGATCCTACACCCTCTCATGACTAACCCTTCAACTAAGGGGCACCTGATCAACTCTGTCAATGTCCTTCATAATCTTGTACACCTCGATCAGGTCGCCCCTCAGTCTTCTTTGCTCCAACGAAGACAACCCAAGCCTACCCAACCTCTTCATAACTTAAAATGTTCCATCCCATGCAGCATCCTAGTGAATCTCCTCTGCACCCGTCCTCCAGCGCAATTACATTCTTCTTATACTGCAATCACATCTTTTCTCAAACAGAAATGCAAAATTACGATCACTGGCTGTTTGCCTTCTCCCTTCAGAATGTCCTGCAGCCACTCTGAGACATCTTTGACCCTAGGTCCAGGGAGCCAACACACCATCTTGGAGTCATAGAATCCCTACAGTGCAGAAAGAGGCCTATCAGTCCATCAAGCCTGCACCAATAATCCCACCCAGGCTCTATCTGTATTTACCCCGCTAATCCCCCTGACACTAAGGGACAATTTTATCATGGCCAATTCACCTAACCAGCACATCTTTGGAATGTGGAAGGAAACTGGAGCACCCGGAGGAAACCCATGCAGACAGAGGGAGAATGTGCAAACTCCACATGGTCACCCACAGTGGAAATTAAATCCATGTCCCTGATACTGTGAAGCAGCAGTGCTTGTCGCCATGCGGCCACAGAAACACTTATCTATTCCCCTTACAATTGAACCCCCTATAACAACTGCATTTCCACACTTCTTACTCCTGCCATCTACAGCAGAACCAACCATGGTGCAACGGATTTGGCTGTTGCTGTTTTCCTCTGAAAGGTCATTCCCCTCAGTAGTATCCAAAATGGTATATCTGTTTTGCAGGGGAATAACCACAGGAGATTCCTGCACTGTCTATCTCTCTTGCTCTGCCTGGTGGTCACCCATTCCTTTCCTGCCTGTGGAATCTGAACCTGTGGAGCAACCACCTCTCTATATGTGCTTTCCACAATACTCTCTGCCTCGCAGATGCTCCATAGTGTCCCCAGCCACCATTCCAGCTCTGAAATGTAGGCTTCCAAGGACTGCAACTGGAACTGTGCCATTATGATGAAGTTTAAGCAATATTTTGAAATTTCCCTTCTCAAGTATTTGAGAAAGATAATGTTGTACAATGTATTTCAATTATCTGCACAGTTACTACAAATAAATCCAATTAGTTAAATTACAGAATTCTAGCCAGACAAGAGTTAGAGATGGATGATGTAAATGTAAATAAGGGATGATAATCTGAAGCAAACATAAATAACATTTTCAGAATCAGGGAAAAGGGAAGTAGCACAATTAACAATGTTGTGGGAAAAGAATTCATGGAGATGGTCTGAGCACGATCAGATTATTTCAGCCTGCCTTACTGAATAAACTCCCCTTATCTCAACTACATCTTCCTTCCTTGAATTCACCCATTTACATTACAATATTTTTGATATCGTTTGGCAGTTTAACAGATTCCTTCCTTTTTAACACTAACGCACTTTCATTCGCCATGTCCCTAGATTCTCCATTCGTCAACCCGGACAGTCCGAAACTCTACACTTCTGCAAATAGTGGTCCAACTGGTCCTCAGTCATCTCCACCCACATCATATTGAATGACCTTTCTTTTAAATCCAGTCCCTCAAAACAAAAGGGGTCGCCATAGCAACCTACACTGGTTAAGCAGCACTTCTACGTTTGTAGGATACGTTGAACATTCTTTGCTCCAGTGGTGGTTAGGCCCTCTCTCCTTTACCTGTTTTGCTGTTACATTAATGATGGAGTCAGTTTCAGCTCTTTATCACCCACTAGCCCACTCACCCTTCCATCAAGGGCCTTAGCTTCCCAATTAAATGACAATCAAGGGCACAAATCCACCTCCACTGCCATAAACGCTGGCGGTGGCAGGCAAGTCAGAGTGCAAAGGCTGTTTACAAAACTTTTTTTTGAAAAGGCAGGGAAGGAAGAGGGAGGGTCATCAATAGAGGGATCCGCTGTGCACATTGGGGCAAGCCCCAAGATGTCACCCACCGTTTTGTTCCCTCTCACCTGCCCTTCAAAACTGTCCACCCCACTGTCTCTGTCTCTCTTTCTCTAGGGTACGTGATCCCTTCCTGCCCTGAAACCCTGCAATTTGCTTCACTTCAGGCATCACAGGCGATCTCTGTGCGCCTGTATTTGGTCCCAGCAGCACCCACTACTGCTCTGGTCTGCTGGGACCGCCAGAGTTGTTGGGGTAGAAGTCTGAACCCAGCAATAGTATCGCAGCAGGGCACACTTATTAAAAAGCTTTTTTCTTCTTGTCAGGGGGTGGGGTGGAGTGAGGGGCAGGTCAGCAGAACCCAAACCCCCCCCCATAATGGCCAGTCCCACAGCACAGCATCAAGCACCCCTACAAGTGAGCCAGCAATTTACATGCATTTTTCCTCCAATGTTGGATACGACATCTACAGCATATTCTTCAATCTCCTCTACACCGAAAATCCTTTTATAGTTTTTTAATGATCTATGATATTAAATGCCTTTTTAGGCCAAGGCCAAATTATAAACCATGACAGTTAATCTTGTCTGTAAAACGTCAAGATATTTGGGGTGGCACAGTAGTTAGCAATGCTGCCTCACAGCACCTGGGACCTGAGTTCAATTCTCGGCTTGGGTCACTGTCTGAGTGGAGTTTACACATTCTCCCCATGTCTGTGTGGGTTTCCTCTCTGTGCTCCGGTTTCCTCCCACACTCCAAAGCTGTACGTTTAGGTAGACTGGCCAAGCTAAATTGCCTCTTAACGTCAGGGGGACCAAATAGGATAAATACATGGGGATAGGGCCTAGGTGGGATTGTGGTTGGTACAGTCGATAGGCCAAATGGCCTCCTTCTGCACAGTAGGATTCTATTAAAAAATTTATAAATGATTGCTAAAAAATATGGTTAAGCAAGCTGTGGCAAGGCCAAAAGCATTTGAAAATTTAAATACGGTCTGTCTGACACCTTATGCTGAAATAGCAATTACAGTGTATTGTAGTTTATATTATATTGAAGTTTAAAGAACAAGTCATTATGTTGAAAAGCAAATTAACTATCAATGCCTTGGAAAAGTGAATGTGGTTACATATCTTGTGAAATGTTTATGATTTGTTGCACTAGGAAATGCTTTGAAATGCTATGCAGAATTGTAACCTTTAGAATCTTTTGCAGAGATTGTTAAGACCAACAGGGAAATCCTGTGAGCACCTGTGGACTGAAATGTAAAGAGGTTATGACATCAGACTAATGCAGGGGAGATGGGATATCCCAAAAGGATAAACCATCAGTTAAGAGGATAAAAGATGAAGTGCTTGATCGTCCAATTAGATTCTCCTTTGTGATTGATTAAGGACCATACAGGTACAGAGTGTGATTGAGTGGCAATAGATTTACTAATCAACACAAGTTAAACTATGTGCTACTTAATGTAATAAGAAGTCTCACAACACCAGGTTAAAGTCCAAGACATTTATTTGGTAGCATAAGCCACAAGCTTTCGGACCACTGCCCCTTCATCAGGTGAGTGGGAGTTCACAAACAGGGCATATATAGACACTCAATTTACAAGATAATGATTGGAATGTGAGTCTTTACAGGTGATCAAGTCTTTAAGGTAAGAGAGGGTTAAGCACAGATTAAAGAAATGTGTATTGTCTCCAGCCAGCTGGTGCTCAGAATGGGGACACTGCTGTAGGGTGGTCTACATCTATGATAACCATTTCCTTTACCCTTCTACCAAATTCCTGAACCCTGTGTGCTTTTCCATTTTACCATGCTTCCCCTTCATCTGCCTATCACTCATCCTTTTAGCTATTCACATATTCTGATGCTTCATCTGTCTTCTATTATGTGTCTTCTACACCTCTTGCTAATGTTACCCGCTTTTATCACTGTTTTTGTTTTAATAACTCGATGGGATATAACAATGGCAGCATTTGTTGTCCCCTAATTGCCTTTGAGAAGGTGATGGTAAACATTTTTCACAAACCATTGCAGCCCATGTTGTTAGGAAATCACGATAAAGCGAAAGAACATAGAATTCTATAATTTGGAACATGTTTTGTTTCAAGGACAGCACATTTTGTTAAAAGGAAAATTGTCAAGACAGGTTGGCCAGATTGATGAAACTGGCATTTTAATATAAAGGCAAAATACTGTGGATACTGGAGTCTGAACCAAAACATCCTGACACGAAATGTTAGCTCTATCCTCTCTCCACAGATGCTGTCAGACCTGCTGAAATTTTCCAGCACTTTTTGTTTTTGTTAGGGTTTTAATATGCTGATTAGTTTAGCAGCAATATAAACATGTTTATCTAAAGCAAGTGGCTGACAATGGAGTATAGCTTGTCAAAAGTTCAAATAAAGGTGGTAAAAGTTCAAAAGATGTGGGTGAATTTCAGATTTGCATTCTAAAAGGTGAACTTGTGTAATAAGAGCAATTTCTGTGAGTTTTTTTTAGATAAGGGAAGATCAAAAGGAAAAACAGTGCATCAGATGGAAGTTCACCCTGTGCAAAGAAGTTGTTTTAAGACCGCAGCCCACAGCAGAAATCTATGTCAACTCCCAACAAGCTGTGCCTGGAGAAAGTCTGTTCGAGAAGCCAATCATCTCTATCCTAAGCCAGGTGCAGCCCCAAAAAATATAGGTGCCTTGGTGGTAACTATTTCTGGATTTTGCTTCTAGTTTTAAAACCTATTGGATGTTGTTTGGGGAGGTTTAGCTCAAAGGTTAGGAAAATAGAAAGATTTGGAAACGGGTAAATTTAAAGACACCAGCTGGAATTTTCTAGCTGTTCTTGCTGACCAACCTTCCACTCCACTGACGGTGCATCCCCACTGCAGGTTGCCCGGTGCATGGGGAGTGCATAGAACTGGAACCCCACCGAGGCTGTCTCTGCAAAACATGCTGCGGGGACTGCACGTAGTGTATAACCATTAATGCAGTTAAATGTATTTGTAGTTGACTATCTTGGTGTGCTTTACTGTTCAATAAGCATTTATTTTGTTTAAAATGATTTAAAAAAAATGTCTGGGACATCCTTCACTGGTCTTCACATCTTTCATCACTTTATACCAAATTGCAAAATGTAGTTAAGAGCCTCTGGGATTTGGAATACCCCAGTATTTATCAGATGTGCACTTAACGTGGTGTTAGAACATCAGCAGTTCTGTTAAAGAAGGTGTTTGACGATTAAACCATCCCTTTTTTCCACATCAGTATTTTATGATGTAAAAAAATGTAGGCCTACATTTTACCTATGTGTGGACTCACAGTGCAATCACACCAAGGAACTCTACATAGTGATGCGGCTGATGCTCCACCGTGTAACTGCATCCTCTAGCATCAATACCCCCAACCCCGCACATCCCATCACCAGATCCAGAAAAGTACACAGCAGGAGCTACATTGAGAAAAATGTGAAAAAGTTGCAATCATTAAGCAATGTAGCCCATTTACTGTATATTCAGGTTTGGTAACTTGAAAAGAGAACAAGTGGATAGTAACAACAAAAGAATATTAAATAATGGAAGTGACAATATGTAATGTGTTCCTGGTGATGATTAGCTAATGATAGTTGAGGAGAAATAGGCATTGCTTTCACTCTTAACTGTGACCAGACTCTTACAAGACAGGGGTAGCAATTTTAATCAAATGTCAGTATTTGATTACAGCATCCTCACCTTCAATCAAAAGGTTGAGATCAATTGTACTCTCTAACTAGCAACAATAAGCTAAGTTGTCACTGCATTTTAGCACTGACTGTAAACTGCATTAATGCAGAAGTCACCCTTTTTGATGTGAAATGATGTAAAACATGCCAGGTGCTATTTAAAGAGGAGCAGAAAGTTTTCTGTCCCTTCTTATTAATACTTATCCTTCAGGTAACATCAGTAAAATTAACTCAACATTGCTATTTTACAATCTTACTATGTACAAAATAGCTGCCCAGTTTACCTCCATAAAAGGGCAGAATATTTCCTTCTAAGACTAAGGCCGGAATTCTCTGGCTATTCACGGTCCAATGCCGTTGCCAGCAAGAACAGAGAATTTGGTGCTCAGCCAAATCTCTGCTCACTGCAGCAGGACCAGAAAATCCCAGCTGCAAGCAAGGTCGGAGAATCGGGCCTCAATTCCTATCCCAGGGGCAGGAATGTGGAGTGTTCCTTACTGCAGAGGCCAATGGGAAACCAAGCCATATCTTTCAGCTCTGATCTCATTAGATATGCAACTGGGTGTTTTGGGCCATCAGGGCAGGTCACACAACACGTCATCCGTCATCATATCTGGAAGCCATACTGAAAAGGCACCCACATCTCTGACCCACTATTGTAGAAAGATGATGGATTTCCTGAAAATGAAAATGGAATTCCTGGAGGATTCTCAAGCTGGGAAGTGGACTTCCTTGATGACACTGAATCTGGAAAATCCACCTGCAGCTGCTCCCTCTATCCACTGCTGTGGTGTTCCTGGGTCAAGAGTTGTTGGCAGCCTCCACTCCAAGCTCTGGACGTAGCCCCAGGCATTTTTCAGGCAAGTACCGATATCTGCATGCCTAAATGTTCTATGTTCTAAAAATGTTCTGCACCAGTGTCACAGGGAATTAAGCGTGGGTACAAAATTCTGGTCGAGCTATCAACTGCATCCCATTTGCAGGAGGCGAATCAGTTTCATGACGAGTTCCAGTGGGTTTCCCAATCTAACATGGTAGGCATCAGTGGATGAAATCCAAAAATATTTCTAGATAACCAGATTGCCGCAATTTATAAAGTGGAATATATTGAGTGAGAATAAACACATAGTTATTCTTTATTTTGGTCACAATCTAGAAGATTTAGCATAATAATGCATCCCTAATCAGATTTCTTGGTACCTCAATGATTGTTGTCTTGTCAGCGTTCTCAGCGGTAGGTGACCCATAAAGTACTCCGTCACTGTATGGAGTTCTTTGAATATATCGCAGCCAGCCAGGTCTGTCTGGGTATCCTTTTAGATTTGTCTTGAATGTAATGGGATCATTTCGAGCATCAGCTGAACAAAAATTAAAGACACTTTAGAAAAATACTTATAAGCAAATGCAGATTTATTTTTATAGTTCTGAATTTGTGCACTTTTAACCCACAGAGTCACAAAATCAGAAGTTTACTGCACAGAAAGAGGTCCTTCAACCCATTGTCTCTCAGCCAGCCTTCAAGCACCTACGTACTCTAATCCCATTTTCCAGCACTTGGTCCATAGCTTGGATGCATTATGTTTCAAGTATTCATCTAAATGCTTCTTAAATGTTGTGAGTGTTCCTGCCTCTACCAAACTTTCAGACAGCAAGTTCCAGAATCCCACCACTCTCTGGATGAAAATGTACTTCCTCAAATCCCCTGCACCTGACCTTATTTCCATGCCTCCTGGTTATTGACCTCTTTACTAAGGAGAACATTTTTTTTCCTATCTATCCTATCTAAGTCCCTTGTCATTTTGTATACCTCTCGATCAAGTCCCCCTTCTACAGCCTTCACTGCACGAAGGAAAACAACCCCAGCCTAGCAGCCTCTCTTCATAACTGAAATTGAAGACTTCAAAAGAAATTAGGAACTATTGAATATAAACAGGAATCAGCAAAAAGAGTTAAAGCTCTAGAGAAGTCCATAAAACAACAGTATGAATTGACTGACAGCAAACTTAGAGAATAAAATTGACAACATTAAGGAGAGCTCAATGAGACAATGAAGCATTAGTTGAAAAAGAAGCTAGAAAATAAGCACAAGTCCAGTGAAAAATTGAATCAGTAGAATAAGAGCTTAAAGAAGGAAATCTTGACAATGAGAAATCAACTGAAGAGGTAAAAACATTGAATTTGACAGCAGCATCAGCAATTCAGGCAGACAAAGAAACTGAGATTACATGCCAGAATAAAATTGCTGAATCAGTCACACAAATGGAAAAGCAGCAAGCCTTATGAAAGAGTTCTGTACATATTTGGAATGGTACATAGTTAAAGCCTATGAATAAGCTGCAAGATCTCATCAGTATTTCCATGAAGAAATGCTTTTGAACCAGTAAACACCAAAGTACCTGCGTACCTGATTGATCTATTATAGACATTACTGATGTCTCAGTATAAGCAAGTAGTAATGAACTGCTTGTGCCAGAAGCAGTTCCTGTTAATGTCAATCCTGTGGCAGTATAAATAAATAATATCCTTTTGCTCCTTCATAAGCTCAGAATAAACATGGTTACAGTTCATCACCCACTGGCCAGGTGTAAATAAAGTGAAGTTTTAAATCTTGATGATTTGGAAACATGCAATAGCAACCAGCAGTTGCAATAGTAGCATGGACATTTAAAAAAAAAATTAGATAGATGTAACATTAACCCAAAGTGCAAAATCTCAACATTCAAATAATTATATTAGAAAACAAGAATGGAAAATATCTCGAATATGCAGTAAGGAAACATAGTGAGGCTGGCTTAAGCACCTGTATTGAAAATAGCAGCAGCACCACCAAACAATGGCTGGAATAAGTATGAATAAGTGGGCATTATCCGTTACATCACAGTTTCAGCATTAAGCAGTAAATAGTCTAATTAGTGCTTAAGTGTGCTTTAGACTTTACAAAATCATGACATGACAGTATTGTGACAACAGTGCCAAGAACATTAATCAATCATATAGATTTTCCTAAACATAGGTCTTAGGATCAGAAGTAGGCCATTCAGCCCTTCAAGCCTGCTCTGCCATTCAATAAGATCATGCTTGATCTGATTATGATCTCAACTCCACTTTCCTGTCTGCCCCTGTCTATTAAAAATCTATCAAGCTCAGCCTTAAATAACCCCCTTTAATTACACAATTATAGAATATTTACTCAATTAAGAAACGGCATGATTTTAATTGTCCTCAAACTGATAGAAATCAATAAAAGGCAAGACTAAACATAATTTGTATACAAATACACAATGCAAACAAAATTAACAGTCACAAAAAATGTAGCTGCCTGCCCCAAGGTTAGCATCTGCAAAACCTTGATACTCTGCACAACTAAACCCAGTTCCGCAACCCCCGGAAATACTCTCCTGCAAAGAACTTGCAAAACTAACTTGCAACACTGCAGAAATGTATGCATCAACAATGTGCAAAACATACAACACTCATTTAAAAAAAGGGTTAAGTAAGCCTGCTGTGAGCACAGGGTAACTGAGATAGGTCAACAGAGTATCACTTACCAAGTTTCACCGAGTAGGGAGGAAATTCCCCTTTAAAGTACTCTCTCTCCAAAACATGGACAAAAAGGACTCCAGAAGATGGATAAACATTCCGATCCGAATGGACTCGTGAAAAAATGGAATACACTGAAGAGAAAATGAGATGGGAGGGGGACAGACAATAAATTAAAATCAAAGTTCCACCTTATGTAAACATAGAAGATTTTACATTCATTTAGAACAGATCAACAAGCTGCATTACATAGTGAATATAGAGAGGTTTCACATATTTGCCTGTACCCCGTGTTAAGTACTTGATCACCAAAGGAATTCAACTGAAATAATTAAACTGACATACTAAAACAGTATTTTAAGTTTGAAAAAACAAGTTTATTTATTAGTGTCACAAGTAGGCTTACACTAACGCTGCAATGAAGTGACTGTGAAAATCCCCTAATCATCATATTTTGGCACCTGTTCAGTTACACTAAGGGAGAATTTAGCAAAGTCCATCGACTTAACCAGCGTGTCTTTCGGACTGTGGGAGGAAAGAGGAGTACCTGGAGGAAACCCAAAACCCATGCAGACATGGGGAGAACATGCAAACTCCACAAACTGTGACTCAAGTCAGGAATCGGACCTGGGTCTCTGGCACTGTGAGGCAGCAGTGCTAACCACTGTGCTGCCCCATATTATTAACTAAATAGGTATCAATTTTAAACGTATGATTTACTTATAATAAATAAAGTCAAAATACTATTAAATATTATTCCATCAATAAATGCCTAGTTTACATCAATATTTATGTCAATGCAGCTTTAAGTGGAGCAAATCTTTTGTAATTTTATGGGTCTTTTTTTTACTATTCTTAGGAATCTTTTTCTACAAAACCAGAAAGAATTTTTTTCTCTGCAGTGTCAAGATGACATATTGGATAGACATTTTTTCAACTCAAGGATTTGAACAAGCTTGCTGAGAAAGACAGGATTGATCGCCAGCGGGTTGGGTCCTAAGTGAACTAAATATATATAGTATTTAAGATCCAGCTAAAACATGTTTAAAATTTAGCACAAACCATAACATGTCCACTCAGGTCACTTCTAATACTGCATTAGAGTTCGACACAATATTGGGAAGTCAAAAGAGATTTCTGAAGTTGGATGTTTCCAGATAATAGATGATAATTTACAACCGAAGGTTCAGGATTTTAGGGTAAAGGTAATGTCAAGGGAGTTCTAAGTTTGGGGATTACATTATAGGGTATTGCAGAAGAAGCTCTTACTTGAGGTTGATGTTTAGGCAATTTGACAAGCAATCTGGAGTTAACCATTGTTAAGAGTAAAATGGTGAATATTCAGTAAATAAAAGCTCAAATAGAAATGAGCAAAATTTAATGCACTAGCTTTTCAATGGTGGGTATATTTTACAATTAATCGATTATGGTTGCAATGAATATAGTGAAACAAATTAACTCCCGCAGCCTGGTGATTTCCCTGGAAGAGTTTCCCCTCCGGCAATGGGCCTCAGATGTTTTAACATCTTCTTCCTTCACCTGTTGAATGAAGCAGGTCTCCAGCCTTCCTCAGCAATGGCCACCATTCCTGGCAACATTTCTAAGGTTCCTGACCTGCCAGATTTCTGACTGGGCTAGCAGCTCTCAGAGCAGGTGGCCATCCCAAATGGGACAGCAACACCAATGGCAACGGGGTGGAGGTGGGGAGTCCTGTTGGCTACCTGACCCACTTTTGCAGCCGTTATCAAGCCATCCACTCAATCAGCAAAATTCACCCCAACATAGAAGTAGACATATTTCAATTCCTGTAAAATATAATTTCCACTATGACAGTCATTTAATTTAACCATTCCAGGTTTTAAAAGATAACATTATAGGATTGGGCTGTTTTAGAAAGCAAAAGGTAGACATTGGAATGTTGCTCAGAGACATGAACTTTAATCTTTGCTTATTACTGTAGCCCAGAAATAGAGATGAACAGGTGCCATTTTTAGTTTAAATTTACATTCACAAATCCCATGAGTTTTAACTTGAAAGTCTAGTTTGACAAGTGTCATGTATCACTCACTGTATTTTAAAAATAAGTCTTTATGACATGTTCATTCTGAAGGGATAGTCTTTCAAATAAAGAATCTACCAACTCTACTAGTTATACATTTATAACTTTTAATCTTTAGAACTACAAATTCATGAATTATCTTAATATTTGGTAGACTAGATAAGCTTTTATTAAAGGAGGCCACTTGACCCAGGATTTCAGTAAACTAATTGCAAATGTAACTCCTTTTAATTTAACATATTTATAACTGCAAGGACTGAGAAATATTTTAACTCTCAGAAAATATTGAACTGATACAACAAAATCTAATTGAATCAAATTCACATGGAACAATTATCTCATGTTAGGTCAGAATTAAAAATAAATTAAAAACACAACACAAAGGACACTACTTTGTTGATTAATTGTCAGTTAATACCCAGATGAATTTGATGCTCGCAAACAGCTGCAACTGCAAAATGTTACAATTACAGGGATGCATTTATACAGTTGGTTAAACTCTAGGAGCTGGGTGTGAAACATGGCCTGGCTAATGTGATAAAGATCTCCTCTGGCTCTTCATGCTGAGGGTCCCACGTTAGCTGTTCTCGGGTAGTATCAACCCAATCCCTATTGGACCAGAGCACAAAACTACCTCTAATTTGGCAGTCTCAATCAGAGGTTACTGCTTTCGAAATGGAAAATGTCACTGGTAAAGGAAAGCTCCTTTAAACTTAAAACAACATTAGAACTGAGCAAATGGAGTTTTACTCTGAACTCTCACACATTGGGTGGAATTCTCCCAAAAAAAATTCGAAGTGCCCAATTCGCGTAAAACTGGAGTAAGTCTTTTTTTTAAAGCGGGATTTTCGAAATGAATCTTCCACTTTCAGCGCAGACAGCCTTAACATAAATCACGATAAAAATCGGTAGGCGGGGAGTATTCCTGCTGGCCAGGCCAGCAGCGTAACGCTGAACGGAGCCACTATGCATCGCCGATGTCAGTGGGGAGATTGGCGCATATGCAGGAGACCTTACTGCTGGCCTCAAGATCACTGGCCAACACAGCAACCTCCAATCAGTGCCTCTCTGAACCCTCCTCCCTGCACGCCCCAATCACTGGCCAGCTCCCTGACCCACCTAGCATGCTGACCACCCCACCCCGATGACCAGCCCTGTTCAGCTCTCCCCCCATCACTAATCCCAAATGCGCAGTGACAGTGGGACTCCTGACCGACACCGAGACCCGCCCCGTCATTAGGTCACACTCACTCTGCTCTGCATCCCTCTCCCGACATTGCCTGTTAATGGGGAGCTGTTGTAAACCCTGCTGGAATGAAACATTCCTGGCAGTGTGTCGGTGGGCGGGGAGACACTTCAGTCCCAGGCCCGTTAATCCCACTGAAATTTGGATTAAATATTTAAAGCAGTTCTGCACCAATTTCTGGCACGGAACTGACGACAGCTGAAATCCGGTGGCTGGAGACATGTAGAGGCTGTAGTGCCCAGCGGGAAGCCCAATGACGTCCGTTTATGTCTCCCGGCCCGGTGCACTGCCACAAAGCAGGCTGGGAAAATCATCCCCATTATGTCTGATCTGGACTGACATTGAGTATGCATGTCCAGTCCCAACATCGAGATCCTCAACTTGATGAGCACAAAAATCCAAAAGGTATTTTTACATTTATCAAAACCTATCTGGCTGTTTCTTTTTTTATCCATAACAAATATAAACAGAAATATTACGGAAGGAAAAACTTGAGATTCACAAAGTTTTAAATGTTTCTAAGCTGCCGACTGCAGTCAAATGTTACAAGAATTGACTACTGCTGATAGAGTGCATGAACATCAGAATAGCTCGAGACAAAAAAAGGCCAAGGCCCAAAACAGTTCACCTTTTCCCATTCTGGAAGGTGCATAATAATATAATAATGAAGTTATTGACAAACTGTGGGAATCACTTGCAATTAATTCATCTGAATAAGACCCAGACATAAGGTGAGGAAAACTGCCAATAATGGAGAACTTTGGGACATATTGGTTCAAATTCAAATGTTCTTCCCAAGCATCTTACTCTCACGTCTTGTCTCAAATTACTCATATACTGTATTCAAAAATATTACAGTCCAAAACAAACCTAATTCACATTTGAATAAAATAATGTTGATAATTTTCTAGTTAGTCTGCTCCAGATTTACTACTTGATTGTGATGTTTCCAGAGTTTTGAATATACCCTCTTTCACATTCTGCCTATGTCATTGGGATCTACTACCCTAAACAAGGTAAATCAGCTCATCATGGCCTGAATTATCCAGTCCCCTTTTAATATTCAAAAAGGTAGCAGCCATATCACCTTTTTTCCAGCAAGAAAATATCCAATTTAAAGCTTAAAGTTTATTTATTAGTGTCACAAGTAGGCTTACATTAAAACTGCAATGAAGTTACTATAAAAAATCCCCTAGTCGTCACACTCAGGGCCTGTTCAGGTACACAGAGAGAATTTAGCATAGCCAATGCACCTAACCAGCACACCTTTCCGGCTGTGGAGGAAACCAGAGCACCCAGAGCAAACCCACGCAGACACGGCGAGGACGAGCAGAATCCGCTCAGACAGTGACCCAGGATGGGAATCGAACCCCGATCCCTGGCACTGTGAGGCAGCAGTGCTAACCATTGTGCTGCCTTCATAATTTACTCCTCATAATCCAATTCCTCCATCCCCACAATCATTCTAGTTGCTCTCTTTGTCCTTTCAATAGCTGCAATATCTATGGAAGGTGGAAGTGTATACAGAATTCTCCATACAGTCACACCAATAATTTATTAAATGGCAAAATTACTTCACTATTTTAATTCAATATTGAACCACTAGTATATCCCAAAGTTTGCTTTACTCACTGCCACCTAGTGTTGTTTTGATGGCCTCAATTAGTTGTCAATCTTTCATCTTACATGTTCAATATTTCCTTTCCAGTTAAGAAATAGACCGTTCCCAGACGTCTGTTCTCGGGTGAAGCACTGGACGTTTCTCTGAAATGCCATCTTGCTTGCACCTGTCAGCCCAATTCACACATATATTCAAATCCTCCTGCAACTTGTTCAGCACAGCTTTGGAATCTACTATCTTCATTAGTTTTGTATCATCTGTACATCTTAGCTATTATGCTTGTGATTCCTTTGAATTATTTGTGAACATAAACATAAAAGCCAACTAAACAGACCCCTGTGGGAGTCCAATAACAACATTTTCTCAGACAAAGGACAATTCCTGAACTATAACCCTCTTGGTTCTACTGGCCAATCTATTGTAAAATATTTACACAATTCCAATGCCAATCTTTCGAGAGGGACTGCATCAAAGGCCTTATGGAAATCCAAGGATACCACAGGAAAGTGGAGCAGAGCTTTTTATCAGATCAGCCACAACCTAGTTGAAAGGCGAAGCAGACTGACAGGTCTACTTCTGCTCCTACATTTTATGGTGTGTTACAGTCTTCCCACATTATTCTAGTCAAATTAGAATGGCGATGACCACCCATCACCTCCCCCCCGCCCCCCAACAATTCTTCATGAACTCAAATTAGTTTTCTTTAATTATTTCTATCCATATTTTCCATGAACATCTTTAATAAGAGTTTCCACAAATTTACCTACAATGAATGTCAAGCTTACTGATAAGCAATTTCCTCACACACTTCTGCTACTTTTTTTTAAGAAAGAGAAAGAACATCACCAGTCCCCAGATATCTCTCCAGTATTCAGTGATATCCTAATGATATCCAAATGATTTGTGCCAGACTTCCTGTAATTCCTTCTTTATTTCTTGAAGATCCTCGATTCATCTCAGCTGTCCCAAGATTTATTTAGCTCAAGCTCGCATGGCCTTGCGAGTAATAAAAAGCATTACAACTTACTTCCATAACACCCTCTAGCTCCATTCCAAATCAAAAATTTACCCGTCTCTTCCTTGGCAATGAAAATAGTATGCTTGTAACCTGTGTAACAAAACAACTTGTGTTGTTATGTAATTAAGTTTGAATTATCAAAGCAGCAAACACAACTGTGCAGTTCAACAAGCAATCACTCATGTTTATATCAGAGAAGGAAGACATATATTACTTTGGACAAGTTCTCTGCGTCAAATCCAAATAAAGTCTTGCAGAATACAAAAAAGTCTACCTCCTAATTTATTGTTCTAAAATATATATTTATGATGGCAATTCAGATATATTTACAGTTATATGGGCAATCAGAAAGAGTTATGGCAATGTCAGAATCAACTATAGTAATATGTTTGACTCCTAAGAGCTCTCTTAAATGACCCAGTGAGTCATTTGTACCAAAACTTATACAGTCCACAAAAAGGAATGTAACAGGACACTCCACCATTGGCATGCCCTGTCCCACTGACAAGACACATACACCAGAAGTGTTGCACAGTGGTATGAAGTCTGGAGGGAGTTGTCCTGACAGCACTCTACATTAACTCTGGGCTCCATGAAAGCTCATGACATCAGGTCAAATATGGGCAAGGAAACCAACCCTCACCTTCCCCACTCTCGCCCTCCCCTAATCAATCAGTATTCTTCCATTAAAATTTGAAGAGAAATTAACAGAAGGCAGTGCAAACATAGTTGTTTAATCTATCCATGTGCTGTTGGATCAGCAAGGTCAAAACAGCATCATCCACTTATGAGTTTGACAGGAGAATTGTAACTAGTATCTAAAAGATATTTTGACACAATGCGCTCAAAACAATTCATGTCTATCAATGTAAAAGCAACCAGTCAGTAATCATTCAGCTCAGCTGCTCACAATTGATTTCCATCAGCAAGGAACAGTGTGCACATTAAATAATTTCTAAAAATTCAGAGAAAAGGAATGCCAACTGAGCGGCAGATTCCTAATTAATTTTTCCACTGATCCAGGCTGCATCATCTGTGGATTCACTCACTCGAAATGGTTCTCTACTTCCCAATTGTTGATAGTAACATGAAATACTTCTCATTCACAGGTGACCTACGGAAGAATCACAAGTTCCTTAAATTCATCATTTTCAAACCAGCTAAAAAGATCCATTCAATTCATTTCAAAACAAAAAAAGAGAATTTTAAAATCATGGTGTTGCCAGAGTTAAAGTTAATGTAGGTCACTGAGCACAGGTTGATGGGTGCCCATGATTTTTTTATCTCATTCATTGACCAGCATTGCCCATTCCCAATTGCTCTTCAGAAGATGGTAATGAGCTGCCTTTATGAACTGCGACAGTCCACGTGGTGTAGGTACAGCCATAGTAGTGTTAGAGAGGGTGTGCCTGGATTTTGACCCAGCAACAGTGAAGCAATGATGATATATTTCCAACTCAGGATGAGTGGCTTAGAGGGGAAATTCCAGGTGGTAGTGTTCCCAGGCATCATCTGCCCTTGTTCTTCAAAGTGGAATTAGCAAAGAAATTTAATTTATTCTGTTACAGAAAGGCTGTAATAGGTACAAAATATTTTCATGTTTCTCAACGTGATTCACAGCATCTCACGCATAAGAATTACTTTTAAGTGCAGAGACTACAGAACATTATACTTAAATAATTCCAAGATAAAGAATGTTTATACAAGAAAACACAACCCATTCATTCACGACAATGGGGTGGAACCTCCTGAAAGCTGTTGACTGTGATATTATTTCATGGATTTCATGTCATGATGTGAGAACCCCTAACTGACATTAGGGTATTGGGACAAGCAGATGAACCCTCTGGGTTGGCAATGTAGCACCTAATAAATTTACACGCGTGTTTCGTTAAGCCAGGGCCACAAGTTATCCAAGTAAGATTTCACACCAATAATGGGTAATGAAGTTGCTAACAAATTCAACCCTCTTTGCCTCGACCATTGCAATAATAATAACCACCCTCACCATTTCCTAGGAGCCTCTCAATACTATGACTTATTAAATATGTTGCTACATCCGAGGCATAGTGAGGTCACCTGTTTAGTTAATTGTAATTTATCTCCATATGTAATTTTGAGAGTCATATTTTACGCATCATACTCCTAAGAGTCACCTTTTGCTGCAAATGCAAAACAATCCTGAAAAAATACATATAAAGTGAGCCAGTCAGTTCCAGCTGTTACCATTATGTAGGGACTCCCATCTTTATAAATAATGCATCTGCTAATTTACCATGAACCGCAGCAAGGGAGAAGCAGTATTACTGTGGTAATAGGATACAGGAATAGGATAATAACATCCTAACTGCCATTCTGATCTTGTTTCATGATCTGATTTGACAAAGCTTCATCTTTTTCCTCAGCAAAATACAAGCTTTGTTGTATCCAAATCAATGCAATTAAAAACAATAGCCTCAATTTTGCCAGATTAGTTCACAGCACAATGAGCTGTAAGTGCCCAATCATGCAGGAACAATTAGCAAGTATACAACTTTGGCACCGCATTGCTTGTTTTTTTCTAACTTGGAACATAAATACTAGCCTATGCATAAGGGGTTCATTGGTGCATTCCCATGTTATATCATTTACATCTTTCTGTGTACTTAAAAGACCATTTTAAATAGGAGAGCAGTGCTGCTGGTATGGGAATGGCATGAAGACAGGAAGATGAAATGAGGGGCTGCTTTAACAGCAGCACAAGCGCTGTTAAAAGCGTGAAGGCAACACGAATTTTGCAGCCCACACTCCCAGCCAGTGCTAATGAACCACGCTGCTAATGAAACATCACAAAATCAGCCCTCATAAAAAATTTCTCTTGATTTTCACAGATGTTATGAATGATACAGCATAGGAGATGACAATTTGGTCTATCATTTCCATGCCAACTCTTCAAAGAAGCTATGTAATTACTCTCCTGCTCTTTCTCCATAGCTCCACATACAACTGCTGAAGGTTGCCCCCTGGAGTTTCATAATGCTGATTGCTCCAAAAGTGTTTGGGTATTATTTAAATCCAGTGAATCATCATGTGAAAAATACAGCAACTTTTTTTTCTTATTTTTTGAATCTTTGTGAAATCTAATCATTAAAATCCATTTGATGTAAGAAACATCATTTGAAAAGAAAAGCTCTCAAGACTGTTGAAAACAACCTTCAAAATCTGATGTAAGCCACAATTATGTGCGGTGCTGCAATGTTTTTTAAGATTGCTTTTATATCATGCCTTTCACATCCTCGGAACGTTCCAAAGCACTTTACAGCCAACTAATTACTTGTGAATTACAATCACTATTTCAATTTAGGGAAACATGGTATAATTTCCCATTGCAAGGACTCACAAGCAACAGAGGCACTGTGCAGTTAATCTGGTTTTGCAGGTGCTGGTTGAGAAAGAACTCCCCTGTACATTTTCCAAATAGAGCCATAGGATCTTTAATATCCACCTTAGTAAGCACATTGTTCCTCAGTTTAAGGGGCCAAATGGTCTGCTTTTGTGCCATTATGACTCTATGATCTCATCCTTAGACAGCATTTCTGACCATTCACCAGTCACTCAGTATTGTACTTGAATGTCAGCCAAGATTGGTGCACATAATCTCAGAGTATGGCTTGAACCACAGCCTTGTCCCTCAGAGGTCAGAGTGCTACTACTGCGCCAAGCTGGTATTGCATTAGATCAATGACAGTTTAAATTAAAGAAACTGTAATATGTGCTCTCTTACCCATTTTAAACTCTATTCCTATGTAATAATTCCCCATTGGAAGGAAGGTTATTTTAATCGTAAGTGCTCATGTACGAGATAATATATTGGAATGCAGTACCTATCCAATTTTCAGCAGATGTGCACATCATTAAGTGTATTTTTTAAATACATCACATGATAAAAAAAAGCTCGGATGGTTCAAGCTGCAATTAGATTCAATTGGGTTAAGCTGATAAGCATACTGAGAGGAATCCATGTTAGCAAAATGTCAGTATTTTTTAACACTTCACTTCCAAAAATAGTTACTGAGAAACAAGGGAGATGACTTCACAAATATTACAACAAAACTGAAGTGTAAAAATGTTAAAGACGAAATACGTTAGACCGACTCGACAAACCTCCTACCAAGTATATTTTGAGTTTATTACCAAACTCACCCTCCATCACCTCAGCAGTCTTACTCCAGCTAACACGATAACTGTTGATTCCATTATTCTCCCATTTTTTGAATTCAATGCCATCTGCACAGTTTACTAAATAGGCTTTTCAAAACAAAATAAAAATGCTGTGTCAAGTACTTTTTGCTACAGTATCAATGAATGGCTATATACATAATAAGAAATTCCATGCATGAATTAGACATTTTTCCCCATGAATAGGCATCATTTCAGGCCCACATGTTCATGATGAATCTCCCCTGGTGGATCACATTAATTTTATATGAGTTTCAGGCTTGGAATTTGCTGTTAGCTGGCAATAAGCCTGAGGCACCCTGAAAAAAATTCTGTTAAATGCATGCCTGGTACAAATTGTAACACCTTTGACTCTAATTTTATTTCAAAATTACACGCATTATTCAAACCACCTATTTGCCACTGAATCTAGGACATGTGGTCCTAGAAACCAGTATTACATTCTGCTGCCATAACTATGTCAGAACAGGAGCGGCATCCCATCAGTAACCACCTGCACTTTAAAGAATTTGTACAGGGTCAGTAGCATCTGTGTCAGTGTTAGCCACTAGGATGAGGGAGCAGCGTACTAAGGAAAGTATAGCACTGGATAATCGCTTCTCGGCCTTTTAGCTAAGATCAAGTGTAGTATCGACATGCTGTACTTGGTTGAAGTCATTAGGTTACATTTTAGCTTCATTTGAAGCAATTTTTTAAAGCAGCATCTCGGCCTTTTGGCTAAGATGCAAATGAGATCAAGCCTTGGAGGAGGAGCTACACCTACTCTAATCAGCTTGGACCATGTAGATCAAGCCCAAGACATGAGGTGAGAGCCCTGTCTTACCAGCTTGGATTGGGAATGTCCCAACTTGTTGGGACTCTGAATTGGATTTGATTTGATTGGATTGAATTAGAATAAATTTTTTTAAAAATTGGATAATTTGTATTTTCTCATGGAATGTGAGCATAGTTGGTACTTCCCATCTGCAATTTCCTCATCAAGATCAATAACATCACTTCTGATTATTCCAGGCCATGAACATTCAGACCATCAAAGTGTGAAACATGCTCATGGGCCTCATGTTACTATAATGGCACACCTGAATGTTGCATGCATACAGTAATCTAGGAGTCCAGGAGCTGAGACCAGTGGAAGTCTGGTCAAAGATACTATATGTCCTACAATTTATCAATCATGCTGCAAAAGGGGCAACTATTACCCCTCCTGCCCCACTACTAAAACCCCACAGGAGTTTGAGGTAGAAACCAATAGTTACAAATTCCCATCCCCTCCCATCTTCTGACTACTTCTTATGTTGGCTGTCGACTGTTCATCCCAGTCCCTCAAGAAATTGGGAGCCAATTTTAAATTACAAGAAACAAAAAGCACAAGCCATTGGGCAGCCAACAAATAAAATCAATGTGCCACCCCCAACATTATTCATATTATTTTTCTCTGCTTTCCTGTTATGTCTGATTTCATGCATCCTGCAGGTGCATCCTGCTCCATTGACTAGCTCCTCCCAAACTAGAAGCATATATCGGTCAATCATTTTTATTGTTTTGTTAGAAATTTAAATATGCTTTTAAACTTTCTGCTTAACAAATACTGAATGGCTGTGAACATGTTTTTCCATAACTGATAAGTCAAATATTTACTGAACTAGCTGTATATCTACTTTCACATGCCAGACATTTTCTTCCATGCCCGTTGAACACAGCTGAATATGTAAATTCATTGCAGTTAGCACTGTCCTTTTTTATAGAACTATTTACTAAAGCAGGTTAATGATGCCATAACAGTCTTTTTTTTTGCTAATTCTTCTTCAAGTAAAAATGTATCGATTACTTGTTAACTGAGAGGGCATAGTTTGATATTTTTAAAAAGTATATAAATAAGCTACTAAGCAATAAGGAAGCTGCAACAAAAATCAACTCCCTGTCTGTTTCATGAACACAAATTGATATCATATTCATGTCTCTAGATATGACACAAGACATTAAAAATTCATAACTGTTAATTCCAGTTATGCTAAATTATACATAGTTGTTCTGCCATAAGTGAAAGATCACTTGATCAAGACTATTCCTTAAGTTCTGTAAATACAGTTAATTTATTACATAAAAAACTCACAAGATACCACTGTACACAACTGTAAATTTACTTAGTTATTTATGAATGAAACCTTAGTCTTTGGTATAAATGCTGCACTCAGCAACCACAATTTGTACCCTATAATCGCACTTTTAACCTTCTGAAACATCCCATGACATTTCACAGGAATATCTACAAACACAATTTGACATTACAGCACATAAGGAGATATTAGGGCTGATGACCAAAAGCTTGGTCAAAGACAAGTAGGTTTTAAGGAGTGTTTTGGTGGGGAGAGAGCTAGGGAGGTTGACAGAAATAATTCCAGCATTCAGGGTCTTGGCAGCTGACAGCATGGTCGTCAGTGACAGTGATTTAAAAACCAGAGATCAGAATTGGAGGAGTTTATCTAAGAGGGTTGTGGAACTGGGAGAGATTACACAGATAGTGAGAAGTGAGGCATGGAGGGACTTGAAAACAAGGGTGAGAAATGGGGAAAAAAAGGAGGCACTGCTTACTGACAGTCAGTGTAGGACAGCGAGCACAAGGATGATGGGTGAACTAACTTGGTGCAAGTTAGGACAAGGGGCAACAGAGCTTTGTACAATCTCAAGTCTAGAGTATGTGATAAACCAGGCAAGAGTGTAGTGAAATAATCAAGTCTACCGGTAACAAAAACACAAACGAGGCTTTTAGTAGATGATCTGAAACAAAGGCGAAGTCTAGTGATTTGACAAAGGGTCATCTGGACGCAAAACATCAGCTCTTTTCTCTCCTTATAGATGTTGCCAGACCTGAAGAGATTTTCCAGCATTTTCTCTTTTGGTTTCAGATTCCAGCGTCCGCAGCAATTTGCTTTTATCCAAAGTCTGGTGATGTTACATCGGTGGAAACAGAAAGGCTAGTGATGGCATAAATATGAGATCTGCAAACCACATTTCTATTTACACTGTTTATATTTACTTTAAAAAAAAACAGGTAATGAATTGGTACGGATGATGCTCGGATTGTATAGAGGGACGAAAAGCTTGCACTGGCATAGTCACTGCCTACCAAAACAAATGCGCAATTTTAGGGTGTAAAATGGCTTTTAAAAAAAAATCAAGCAGGTTTGAAACAGGATCAGCGGGAAACTAGCGGTTTCCATGCGGGGGCCAGTCAGTGCCTGCAGTGATGTGAGGAGAGAGGGTATAACGGTGGCTGAGGAAGCGGCCCTACATCCACCACACCCATAGCAACAATTCCGAGATGTGGTGGGAGAGCAAGCTGTGCTCCGAAAAAAGGCGCTGCCTCTCCCCACACATACACATACACACAGTTTGCGAGGTGGCTGCTGCAGACTCACCGCAGAGCAGAGAGATGCAGGCGGCAGAGCTCCCCATACTGTCCCGTTCCTGGCTCCAGCGATGGAACGATCCCGGGAATGGAATGTGGCCCGGAGCATCGCCCGCTCGGTATTATGGGAACGGGATAGCTATTGGTCTCCAGGAAGGTGGGCGGTGAGGGCTGCAGAGGCAGACAGACAGCAGAGCATTCAATCCACAGAGAGGGTGCAGTCACACAAAGAGCTGCTGCTGCTGAGAACTGGAAGGGAAGAGAGTTTGCAGGGAATGTGGAGAGAGAGAGGGAGAGAGACCGTGTGCAGCGATTGCGAGTTTAGCATAGCGGGGTGGACTCTTTCAGGTCAAGCCAAATAAACTCAAGTTAAATCAGGACAAAGTAAAAGGGGCAGCTCCCCAAAAGGAGGGGGAACAACCCGAACAAAATCAAAGTACAAAGGAAACTTGAAAACATCAAATGATAATGCATAGTGGGGTGGCTGCTTCGGGAAACCTCTGGAGAAGGGTTCCTCTGCTTGTGAATCCGAACAGTTCAATGGATGTTCAATAGACAAGTATAGGAGGCCCGCTTGACTTAATCCTCAGAAGCAGTTTTAACCCTCTGGCATGAGAAATTTGAGCTAACTTTAGTATGTCACGATTTCTCTACTATTTATCTATTTAATTAGTGTCACAAGTTGGCTTACGTTAACACAGCAATGAAGTTACTGTGAAAATCCCCTAGTCACCACACTCCGGCACCTGTTTGGGTGCACTGAGGGAGAATTTAGCATAGCCAGTGCACCTAACCAGTGCGTCTTTTGGACTGTGGGAGGAATCCAGAGCACCCAGAGGAAATCCACACAGACATGGAGAGAACATGTAGACTCTGCATAGTGACCCAAGCCAGGAATTGAACCCGGGTATCTGGCGCTGTGAGACAGCAGTGCTAACCACTGTGCAACCATTCTGCCCCACTGCTAGGGATCATGAGTTTGGCTTAACATCTTGACTTTAATGTTATTACAACTAGCTTAATGCGGATTTACTTACATTTAATTAAAACACAGTCTGTTGCCTGTCAAATTAAATCCAGTCATAGTATAGAATTGATTTAATTAAAAAGCTGTATTTTGTTTTCCCAACCAACTTGTCTCAGCACATTTTGTTGGATACAGACTGGAGAGGAATAATCAAAAGTTCAACAATGTTGTGAGATTTGATCGAGGCCCCATCTGCCTGCTTGCATGGATGTAAAAGACCTCATGACACTATTGTGGACGAGAACAGGGGAGTTATTTGCAATGGGCTCTGAAAGGAATCATGGCAAGTGATCAAATGCTGGCTAAAATTTTATCTCAACCAGTAACCAAGTTGACAATCATCTTCTGTAGGTCGTACAGTCACCCTTTGAGTGAAGAAATTTCTTCTCATCCTAGTCCTAAATGATGGGTCCCTTATCCAAAAATGTTTTAGGTCCCCCAGTCAGGAAAAATGTTTCAATATCCACCCTATTAAGCCCCTTAGGATAGAGGTGGAGAGACTCTTCCCGCTCAGAAAGGATAGTAGAACTAGGGGGCACAGCCTCAAGATAAAGGGGGGCGGTTTAGAACAGAGTTGAGGAGGAACTTCTTCACTCAAAGGGTGGTGAATCTGTGGAATTCTCTGCCCGTTGAAGTGGTGGAGGCTACCTCGCTAAATATTTTTAAGACACGGGTTGATGGGTTTTTGATAAGAGAGGGGATTAAGGGTTATGGGGAGAGGGCGGGAATGTGGAACTGAGCCACGACAGATCAGCCATGATCTTATTGAATGGCGGGGCAGGCTCGAAGGGCTAGTTGGCCTACTCCTGCTCCTATTTCTTATGTTCTTATGTTCTTATGTTCTTTGTAATCTTGAATGTTTCAATGTGATCAGCTTTCACTTTCTAAACTCCGGAGAATTTAGATCCAATTTACTCCGCATTTAATCAGAGGCCAACCCACTCATCCCTCTAATGAACCTTCACTGTACTACCTCCAATGAAAGTATATATTTTCTTAAATATGGAGAGAAAATTGCACACACTATTCCGGGTGTGGTCTCACCAAAGCCCTGTACATTTGTAACATGACTACTTTATTCTTGTACTAAGTAAAGCCCAGCATATCATTTACCTTCCCAACTACTTGCTGTATCCCCCATGCTAACTTTTTGTACAAGTTCACTGTACAAGTATACCAAAATCTTTCTGAACATCAACATTTACAATTTCACATGCCTTTTAAAACATATTCTGCTCTTCTTAGAATTATAACCTCATGCTTTCCCAGTGGATATTTTGCTATGACATTACAAACTAATTCTGTCACATTACACAATATGAAGGAGGGAATTCTCCAATTTGAGATGAAGTGCAGTGCCAGATGAGATTCTGTTTCACAATCTGCACTTGGAACCTTAGTTATGCACCTAAGTTTATTTTTCTCTACACCTTAGCTATGACTGTAACACTACATTCTGCACCATCTCCTTTCCTTCTCTATGAATTGTATGCTTTTTCTGTATAGCAGGTAAAAGCAATACTTTTCACTGACTACCAATACATGTGACAACAATAAAGCAAAAAATCAAATGCGTTCCCATCTGAGACTCCTAGTAGACTGGCAGCTAGGTTCCGATGCCATATTTAAATACTAGCCCAGTACATTCTTATGATTCTCCAACCCAGTTGTCTCCAACAGACCATGCAGGATGTTAGCAACTTGAAAGTAAAGGGCTAACAATCTCAATAGGAAGGCTGTACCTGCTTTCCGTACCAAGGCCCTCAGAGCCCTTATTCAGGGCGTTTGGGTCCATTGGCATGTGCCCTACCCCAGGGATGGCTCAGAGAAGCAAATGACCCTCACCTCAACAGCCTGGGAGGCTATTACCAAAGAGGGCAGCATGGCTGCCACCTGCCACAAAGCGCTATCCAGTGCGGGAAGCGGAGGAATGATCGCATCCGCTCCGCTACCAAACTCTAAGTTTGGCATCATTAACTCAAACAGCCACTCTCTTCATGGATCTCACCATTCAGTCGTGGGGCACACATATCAACACTCATTCAACAAAATCTTCACAACACCACCATCCCAAAAGTCTTGTTGCTCACACTCCATTCTCTGTTCCTTCTGGATCACAAACAGGAGACATGCATTTCACCCAAACCTCTGCTCCACCATCTTTGAGCAAATCTTATTCTTTTGTCTCCATACAGGCCAGACTTGCGCACAACAGGAGAGAATGAGCCTAGATTAGGGGACGGACGACAGAGATATTTGTCCTCAGCTAGTTTAATGAGGCTGCTGCAGAATCTGCTGGTAAGGACAGGAATCAATCCATTGACAATGCAGAGCTTTGCCTCTTGCAGTAACCTAATCCAGATCTCAGCCCCATCACTTCACCCAAAACTACAATTCATACTGAGTGTGGTGTACTCTGATTTAGTTTCAACTCATCCACTGAAACTCTCCATATGTATTTTTCAGGTACCTGAGCCAGCCCAGCAGCTCCCAAGCCCACATAGCATGTCTGAGGATGAGGGGGCTCAGGAAGACACATCACATCATTCACCCACGCTCTGCACCAATGCAGAGACCCACGCCTCAGAGGGGTGTAATTCAAGGTCAGACATGGGGTCGCTTTTGAGGGAATACCTCACCTACATGTCCTCACAGCAATCAGCAGCAGGGACAACCCAGGTCTCCAGCACTTGGAGGGCTGCTGAAGACCAGCCACCTGTGAGGCCAGATCATGATCCTGAGGAAGTGGCTGTCAGCTCACTGTTGGAGATGCAAAGGGAGGCTTTGGAGTATCAGGCAGAACTTTGAGAATTTCTCAGCAGTCTAGAGTGCACGATGAAGGAGTCTGGTATTCTATCTGATGTCGTGGCTCCGACATACAAGTGCCTTGCAACCATCATGGAGACCTTAGTCCAGCAGGTCCTGCTGGATTTACACTCAGGCCACACACTCTGATAGGCACCATCAGGATGTAAGCCACATGATATTGAGGCACTTTGACCTTCCTCCAGGTGCCCCACCTCCTGCAGGAGACATGCTGGGGCCCTCTGATATCCACAAAGAGGATGTGTTTCTGCAGGTTCAGCCTTCATCACACTCAGAAGGCCTTTTAAGATCAACCCTCCAGGGGCCTACACACAGTGCACCTCAAAGGTGTCAGCTATGCCTGTGCCCACTGCAACTCAAGCAGCGCTAGCCACCAACAGTGCTTCTGTCCTTAAGCAGGAGATTCTTATGAGACCGAAACACCTCCAGGCCTTGGGCTATCAGTGGATGTCATCCAAGACCATCACAGGCATCAGGGTGTAGTAGTCAGCAGGCTACCTCCACCCCTGCTCTGGATGTCAGGGCTGCACCGAGGTGCAGTGCTAAGGCTAGGAAAGTTAAAAAAGGGTTGATGTCATCTCAGGGTCATGGGTGCTCTATCATTGTGAATGAATTGCATTTTTTGAAAACCATTCCATGGATATGTGAACATTATGGTCAGATAAAATAATTTTGGTTTGGATCTTTGCAGTCCTCTTATTCTGAGGTTCAGCCTTCATCACACTCAGAGTGTCCCCTTTTAAGATCAACAGTCATGTGATGTCAACCCCACTGCAACTTGACACTGGACCTTTGTGTGCTGTCAGGGAGATGTGTGTAATTCTTTATTCACAGTGTATGAGGGCTGAATTCTTAATCCATAGTCCTCATGAATAGCAATGGCTGAGGAGGGCTCATCAACATATGATTCTGTGCACCTGGTTACTAACTGATAGTGCCTCAAAACAAGATGTGTATTTTAGGGTGAGGGTCCTACACTGGCCAGTATTTCCTCTGTGTGAGTGTTTGTATGCTGAAATGGTTAGGAAGCACCTAGCCTTGACTCACATCACTGAACTTTCTTGCTGGACTTTAAGTTGACAGAGTGAGCACATTATCAGGACACTGATGACCTAGCTATGATTTAATCCTTGTGAGTCATGAGCTCTTAAAACCCAAATGTGAATGTAGAACCCACTCTCTCAGATAGTTTGGCTATTCCCTCAAAAGTCACAAAAGGACTTGGAAGGCTCGAGGAGATGTCTCCTGAAAATCAGACTTAGTTATACTCTTTGTGAAATTTTTCAGCCTGTAGGATATCACGGGCACACCTCCCACATCTCCCCTCCTCCATGGCATCAATACACTCATGTTGCCCCTCACTTTCCCTCTGGGCTTCCTGCACCTCCTCATCTTCATCTTCCAAAGTGGCCTCCCTCTGGCAAGGCCTAATACCTCTGCAGATTGTGAAGGTCACAGCAAACTGCGATCATGCAGCAAACCCTCTCTGGTCCATGTTGTGGAGAGCCACCTAAGGGGTCTGAGGCATCTGAATCACATCTTCAGAAGTCCTATGGTCTATGAGGGAGCATGTGGTGGTGTGAGCAGCGTCCTTGAGAGAATCTGAAATCGGTTAAATCACGATTAGTAGTTCATCCCATTTAGTTATTCTCAATAATGCATTCAATATGTGGGGCAAAACACTTTTTAATGAGAACTGAGAGAAAGGGTGTTTTTCTGTAATTAGTGAGCCATTAATAATTTATCGTAATTCATGACCTCTAGTTTAAACTCTCCCGAGTAGAACTAAACAAACCTCCCTGCAAGGATATTGGTTCCTCTCCAGTTTTGGTGCAACCTGTCCCTCTTGTACAGGTCGCCCCTACCCCAGCAGAGGTCCCAATAATCGAAGATCCTGAAATCTTGCTTCCTGCACCAGCTTCTTAGCCACATATTCATCTGTCCTATCTTACTACTCCTTTCACCCAAGTTGTGAGCCAGTCTTTAAGTTGGTAGCCCTTGTCTCCCTGCAACCATTCCTGCAGCTTGGAAAGCCAGAAAAGTAAAAACAGTTGTTAAAAGTACATCAGCTGGTGAAATATTGGCTCTTGTGGAAGCAGTGGATATGGGATTCTATTTACCAAACATTATAATGGAGATTCTGTAATTGGGCAAATTGAAGATAGTATACCCATTGAATATTACGTAGAAAATTGTTCCTTGTGGAATAATGTACACTCTGCAAAAGGTAGAGTGTACGTTACACTTATTGACTTAAGGGATTTCTGCTATAAATCTGTAATTCAATTACATGACTGTTACTAATTCGCCTGTTTATTTTCTGATAAACAAATTTACTTAATTGTTCTAAATATGATAATTAAGATATGATATTTGATTCAGTTATCAAATACTGAAGTCTTATTCAGACATGTGATAAGATCAGTGAGTAAAATTGATTAAGAGTTACAGTTTCCTGTTCTGTTATCCACTGACAATTGAGCTATGAGGAGAGGCTGAATAAACTGGGCTTGTACTCGTTAGAGTTTAGAAGAATGAGGGGAGATCTCATTGAGACGTATAAGATGATGAATGGGATGGATAGGATAGAGGTGGAAAGACTCTTCCCGCTCAAAAAAGACAGTAGGACTAGGGGGCACAGCCTCAAGATAAAAGGGGGGCAGTTTAGAACGGAGTTGAGGAGGAACTTCTTCACTCAAAGGGTGGTGAATCTCTGGAATTCTCTGCCCGTTGAAGTGGTAGAGGCTGCCTCGCTAAATATTTTTAAGACGCGGGTTGATGGGTTTTTGATAGGAGAGGGGATTAAGGGTTATGGGGAGAGGGCGGGAAAGTGGAACTGAGCAGCGACAGATCAGCCATGATCTTATTGAATGGCGGGGCAGGCTCGAAGGGCTGGATGGCCTACTCCTGCTCCTATTTCTTATGTTCTTATGTTCTTATGACAAAGAGTCATGTAGACTCGAAATGTTAGCTCTATTCTCTTCCCAGATATGCCATCAGACCTGCTGAGCATTTTCTGTTTTTGTTCCTGTTTTGTTATCCTGAGCAATATTCCCACACATTCCCTAAAGTTGAACCGTAAGACAACCCACAATGAACGTGATCTAAAGCCGGAGAACTGAAATAGTCTAAAGTAGGAAGGTGAAAATGATCAAAAACCGAAGTAATATTTTCTCCATAATTAATAAAATTCAGAAAATAAAGAATTCAAGGTCATGAATTATTGTAAATTATTAATGGCTCACTAATTACAGAAAAAGATCCTTTCTCCCAGTTCTCATTAAAAAGAGTGTTTTGCCCCAAATATTGAATGCATTATTGAGAATAACAAAATGGAATGATTTAATCATGACTTAACTGATTTCAGCCATGGCAAGTGGCCTAACAGTGCATTGCAACCTATTCAATGATCCCTGCTGGAAAGGGAACAGGTCAACTGAAGGCAAAATCTAGCACAGCATAACTGCACAGTTGAACAACCACAGCTCTATAATTTTTGGAACACCTGTAACCATGGTGATGCAGCTTGTGTTTTGAAATGCTGCCGGCTTAAGACAATGCTTTATTCAACGGTGCAATGTATTCTTTCTAACTGGTGAATTGATGTTAACAGAACATAGAACAATGCAGCACAGGAACAGACCTTTCAGTTCACAGAGTTGTGCCCAACAGGACTCCAAATTAAACTAATCCCGTCTGCTTGCTATTGATCCATATACCTCTAATCCTTGCATACTCGTGTGCTTATCTAAAACTCCCTTAAATGACTCTATCATATCTGCTTGCACTATCACCGCTGGCAGTGTGTTACAGACACATACCACTTTCTGTGCAAAAAAAACTTGCTCCTCACATCTCCTTTGAACTTTCCCCCTCTCACCTATAGTGCATGCCACCTAGTATTAGAAATTTTAACTCTGGGAAAAAGATTCTGACTGTCAACCCTATCTATGCCCCTCATAATTTTATAAACTTCTAACAGGTCTCCCCTCAGCCTCTGCTGCTCCACAGGAAACAACTTTGTCCAGCTTCTCCTTATAGCTAGAACAAAGAACAAAGAACAACCCAGCACGGGAAACAGGCCCTTCGGCCCAACGAGCCCACGCCGCCGCATCTTCCTACACCTACCCTGCCCTGCGTGTATGTGAGTGGAACCCCTAATTTAGCCAGATTCAGGGGAGAATAGCGTCAATTTGGTATACCAATCAGCCTAAGAGCACATCTTTGGGGTGTGGGAGGAAACCGGAGCACCCGGAGGAAACCCACGCAACCACAGGGAGAATGCGCAAACTCCCACAGACACAGGCCCAAATCCATGTATCTGCACAGCTAGCAGTGATAGTCACTGAGCTGTTGCGGCGCCCGTCTACCGGTCCAGGATCAAGCACACACACCGACACGAAGTACTAGGCCACTCCCGGAACCTCCAAGAGCAGCCCACGCACGACCCACCGTGTGCATGCCCTTCATTTGACAACAAGGTGGACCAACACCTGCGGAATAAAAAGACAAAAACGTTAACATGTAATTCTACATTTCCGGTGTCGTCCCGGGGCTCTGATCCTATTTAATACCCTCTACTATAACCCTCCATCCTTGTTTCGCTCATGTGTCTATCTAAGTAAACCTTAAACAAGTCCAGCGTGCCTGCCTCCACCACCCTACTCGGTAGCGCGTTCCATACCCCCATGACCCTCTGCGTGAAAAACCTTCCTCTCATATCCAAATTATACTTCTCCCCCCTCACCCTTAGATCGTGACCTCTCGTAATTGTCCCCAATCTAGGGAACAGCCTACCACTATTGACTTTATCTATTCCCTTCAGTATTTCATATACCTCTATCATGTCCCCCCTTAATCTCTGTCTTTCCAAGGAGAAGAGTCCCAGTTTCTCCAACCTTTCCTCGTAACTCAGTCCTTCCATGCCAGGCAACATCCTGGTAAACCTCCTCTGCACCCTCTCCAGAGTCTCCACGTCCTTCTGGTAGTAAGGTGACCAGGACTGGACGCAGTACTCCAAATGCGGTCTAACCAACATTCTGTACAACTGAAGCATTAGACAGCAGCTCCTATACTCTATACCCCTTCCTATAAAGGCTAGCATTCCATAAGCTTTCTTCACAACCTTCTCTACTTGTGTCACCACCTTCAGAGACTTGTGAACTTGCACTCCCAGGTCCCTCTGTATTTCTATACTCCTAATCGGTCTACCTTTTATCACGTAGCTCCTCTCTGCATTATTCCTTCCAAAATGCATCACCTCGCATTTGTCAGGATTAAATTCCATCTGCCATCTATCTGCCCAATATACCAACCTATCTATATCCTGCTGTATCACCTGACATTCCACCTCAGTATCCGCCAACCCTGCCATCTTGGTGTCATCTGCAAACTTGCTGATCACACCACGTACGCTCTCTTCCAAGTCGTTTATATATACTACAAAGAGGAGAGGTCCCAGTACTGAGCCCTGCGGCACACCACTGGTGACTGGCCTCCAGCCTGAAAAGGTCCCCTCGACAACTACTCTGTCTCCTATTGCCCAGCCAGTTCTCAATCCACCTAGCTACCTGTCCTTGTATCCCATGTGCCTTAACCTTTTCTACCAGCCTACCATGAGGGACTTTGTCAAATGCCTTACTGAAATACATATAGATGACATCAACAGCTCGCCCATCGTCAACCGTTTTTGTCACCTCCTCAAAGAATTCTACCAGATTCATAAGGCAAGACCTCCCCCTAACAAAGCCATGTTGCGTATCCCTAATCAGATCGCAACGCTCCAAATGCTCATACATCCTACCCCTAAGAATTTTTTCCAATGATTTTCCTACCACCGATGTCAAACTCACTGGTCTATAATTACCAGGGTTATTCCTACTACCTTTTTTAAACAGCAGTACAACATTAGCTACCTTCCAGTCTTCACAGCTCCAGGGACCTTGGTTCAATTCCCTGTTTGGGTCACTGTCTGTGTGGAGTTTGCACATTCTCCTCGTGTCTGCGTGGGTTTCCTCCGGGTGCTTCGGTTTCTTCCCACAGTCCAAAGATGTGTAGATTAGGTTGATTGGCCATGCTAAATTGACCATAGATACATAAGTTAGAGAGGATTAGAGGGTAAAATATGTACGGATTGGGGGTAGGGCCTAGGTGGGATTGTGGTTGGTGCAGACTTGATGGGCCGAAGGGCCTCTTTCTGTACTGTTGAGTTTCTATGATTTCTATGATGATTTTATAGCTCATACTCTCTAATCCAAGCAGCATCCTGGTAAAATTCTTCTACATTCTTTCCAAAGCCTCCACATCTTTCCTGTAATGTGGTGACCGGAATTGCACACAATACTCTAAATGTGGCCTTTGTTGCATAAAGTTTTATGCAATATGACATCCTGACTCTTGTACTCAATAGAGGTAAGCATGCCATATGCCTTCTTCACCACCCTATCTACTTGTATGGCCACTTTCAGGGAGCTATGGAATTGAACCCCAAGATGCCTCTGTACATCAATGCTGTTCAGGATCCCGCCATTAATTGTATACTTACCTTTAACATTTGATCTCCCAAACTGCAGCACCTCACACTTGCCTGGATTAAATTCCATCTGCCATTTCTCCACCCATATTTATATCCCAGTGTATCCTTTGACAACCTTCCGCACGATATAGAACTCTACCTATCTTTGTGCCATCTGCAAACTTTCTAACTCACCCATCTACGTTTTTATCCAAGTTATTTATATATCAGAAATAGCAGAGGTCCCAGTATGGATCCCGCGGAACACCACTGGTCACAGACCTCCAGCCAGAAAAATACCCTTCCACACTACTCTCTGAATTATATGAGCAGGCCAATTCTGAATCCAGGCAGCCAAATCACCCTGGATCCCATGCACCTTAATCTCCTGATGAGTCTACCACAAAGGACCTTGTCGAACGCCTTACTAAAATCCATGTAGACAATATCCACTGCTCTATCCTCATTGATCTTGATTGAAAAAAAAGTCAAATTAATAAAATATGACCTGCCCCACACAAAGGCACATTGACTTTCCCTAATTAGGACATACTTTTCCAAAACCGTGGAAAGCCTATCCCGAGGTATGTCCTGTCTAAGTGCAGATGTAACATTCTCCCTGCAGCTCCTCCACCTCTTTTACTTTCCTGTCTATCTTGTCTAAAACATCAAAACCCTGGAACATTCAGCAGCCAGTCCTGTCCCTCTCTCAACCAAGTCTCTGTAATGACCACAGCATCATAGTCCCATGTACTGACCCAGGTTCTAAGCATATCTAGGCTTAGCCTTACCCATAATACTCCTTGTGTTGAAATAAACACACTCCAGATCCTAAGAATCCTCTCCATTAGCTTCCCAACCACCAATGTGAGACTCACCAGTCTATAATTTCCTGGATTATCTCTTTTTCCTTTCTTGAACAGAGGAACAACATTCACTATTCGCCAGTCCTCCAGGATCTCTCCAGTAGCTAGGGAGGATACGAAGATCTTTATCAGGGCCCAGCAATCTCCTCTCTTGCCTCTCTCAATAACCTGAGGTAGATCCCATCAGGCACTGGAGACTTATCCACCTTAATGCTCTTCAAGAAACCCAACACCACTTTTTTTATCTCAAAATGTTCTAGCATATTAGCATGTTCCACGCTAATCTCACTATCCTACATGTCCTTCTCCTTAGTGAATACCAATACAAAGTACTCTTTTAGGATCTCACCCACATCCTCTGCTTCCAAGCACATGTTCCCACCTTTGTCCTTAACTGATCTTATCCTCTCCCTAGTTATTCTCTTGTTTTTAATATATGTATAAGATGCCTTGGAATTCTCTTTAACCCTACTTGGCAAGGTCATTTCATGGCCCCTCCTTGCTCTCCTAATTCTGTACTTTCTTTATTGTCCTGTCAGGTCCTGTCCAATTTTAGCTTCCCAAGCCTTACATATGCTTCTGTTTTCCTTTAACTCAATTCACAACATTGTGATTCCCTCATTATCCAAGGTTCCTCTACCTTACCATTTTTGTGCTGCTTTCTTTCTGGAACATACTGATCCTGAACTCTGATCAGTCAGTCTTTAAACAACTCCCACATGTCAAATATGGACCTGCCTGATGTCAGCTGCTTCCAATTAATTCTCCCTGGCTCCTGCCTAATTCTGAAATTTTCCCTCCACCAATTTAATACCTTCCCACAACGTCCTCACTTATCCTTATTCATAGTTACCTTAAAGTTGTTTCCAAAATGCTCTCCCACTGAAAGGTCAATCATCTGGAGAAGCTAATACAAGGTCTAGTATAGCCCCTCCTCTTTTGGACTATCCACGGATTGGTTCAAGAAACCCTCTTGTATGCAGCTAATAAATTCTGTCCCATCTAAGCCTCTTCCTCAGTTAGTCCCAGTCAAATTGGGGAAATTAAAGTCATCCACTGTGACAACCCTGTTGTTATTGCATCTTTCCATAATCTGCCTACATATTTGTCCTAGTGTTCCAATGGCTGTTGGGGGGTTTATAGTTTAATCCCATCAGAGTGATTACATCCTTCTTAGTTTTGAGCTTTACCTATATTGCCTCGGTGGATGAGCCTTCCAGTGTGTCCTCTCTGACAGATGTGACATTCTCCCTGACGAGTAATGCAACTCCTCCACCTGTCACCTTCCTCTCTATCTTTTCTAAAACATCAAAACCCTGGAACATTGAGCAGCCAGTCCTGTCTCTCTCTCAACCAAATCTCTGTGATGGCCACAACATCATAGTCCTATGTACTGATCCAGGCTTGTGACTTATCTGTCTTATCGATAATACTTCTTGCATCGAAATAAACACACTCCAGCCCATTAGTCCCATTGTGTTTATTAACCTGTCCCTACCTGTCCTTTCTTTGAGACTTACTGGTCCTAACATCTACCTTCCCCTCAATCATAGACTTACTTACCTGCTGCTCTGGTTCCCAGCCCCTTCCACTCTAGTTTAAACTCTCCTGAGTAGAACTAGCGTACCTCCCTGCAAGGATGTTGGTTCCTCTCCAATTTTGGTGCAACTTGCCCCTCTTGTACAGGTCACCCCCTGCCCTAGAAGAGGTCCTTTTGATCCAAGAACCTGAAACCTTGCCCCCTGCACCAGCTCCTTAGCCACATATTCATCTGTCCTATCTTACTAGTCCTTGCTTCACTAGCACATGGCACTGTTTGTAATCCTGAGATCACTACCCTTGTGGTCCTGCTTTTCAGCCTCTTCCCTAACTCCCTATATTCACTTTGCAGGACTTCATCCCTCTATCTATGTCATTGGTACCAATGTGCACAACAACCTCTGGCTGCTCAGCCTTCCCCTTAAGAATTTCATACAACCGCTCAGAGACATCTGAACAATTTAAACACAATCTAACCTAACACATTTGAATATGTGCTTTACAACCTTTGCACTAGAGGATACGAATGTTGTGAGCGCAGGAGGTGGTGATGGAGTTGAATGTGAAAGGGAAGGATGGGCATAACAGAAATTATTATCACTGACTGCTTGGAAGGATAGTTTTCAGATTCTTGACAGGAAGTAGAAAGCTATGACTTCTCACCTTGTGTTAATAAAACAATAGCCTCAAAGCTGTGTTATGTGCCAGACAGAAAGGTAAAGGTACTGTCACTGTGGGCCATCCACTGTCCACTTGGAGGTGACACACTGCACCACAGGGAGCAAGTGAAAGACAGCTGCTAAACTTGCACTAATAATTGGCTCTGTTCCCTGCTTAGAATAGCAATTTTCTTCCAATTTTTCATCAGAAGTAGAATTTTCCTCAAATGTTGAATGCATTATTGAAAAGAACTATTGAGAATTTTTGAAAATAATTCATGATAAAGGATGAGGTAGGAGAAATACGATGCTGTGTGGACATGTCGCTAAATGTGACAAAGCAGAGGGGATTCTGCACACCATGTAGTCACAGTTTATAAACAAATTATATGGTAACACAATGTTTGTGAGTATCAAACAGGCCTCATCTTAGCCATATTCCTTGCCTGATTGTGCATGTTGGATACCGTCTCGATGTGGGTATGCCGGCGTTGGACTGGCGTAAATACAGTAAAAAGTCTGACAACACCAGGTTTTAGTCCAACCTATTTATTTGATAATATACTCACTAGCTTTCGGGGTTACCCCCTTCGTCAGGTGAATGGAGAGTTCTGGCCTCAGACAGAGCATATAAAGCTTTATATGCTAGTGAGTATATTATCAAATAAATAGGTTGGACTAAAACCTGGTGTTGTCAGACTTTTTACTGTGGATACCGTCTCCACATTGTACACAATTTTTTTCTCTGGAGCTGCAAGTTTTCGGTTGGCCAGCAGGGGGCAGAAGCAAGCTATGAGACAGACGTAGGTTGGGGTGAATTTCTCTGAAGTGATTTGTGCCACTGTTGCACGTTTAAACGCGATTTTTGCGCACGTCTGTGGCCTGTCGAAGGAGTTATATGCACATGCAATGAGTCTGCAAATTTGTACATCCAAAATGGATGTGAACTGCTAAACTGTCGTAAACTACCTTTTTAAAAAAAGAGGTTGACCTGCATTCTTCCGCAGCAGACTGTTGGAGAAACAGGTGAAAGAGGAACAATACCTGTTTGTAAAATTTCACTCTCAAATAACATAGTTTATTAACATTATTTGTACAGAATTCTTAACTGCCAAGGACCTGGTGGTTCAAAGACACAGCCTGGTACTGAGAGAAGTAGGAGTTTTAAAGGTGCAAATCTCCGAGTCTTTCTTGAGGAAAGTTGGATGTGATTGTCACAAAGCTTGCCAAGGAGCCAACTTGTATTGTTGTGGCTCAGTGGATGGCATTCTCGCCTCTCAGTTACCAGGATGGCTGGCACGGTAGCATAGTGGTTCGATCCCTGGCTTGGGTCACTGTCTGTGTGGGGTTTGCACGCTCTCCCCGTGTCTGCATGGGTTTCCTCCGGGTGCCCTGGTTTCCTCCCACATTCTGAAAGACGTGCATTGACCCAAGCAGGTGCCGGACTGTGGCGACTAGAGAAATTTCACAGTAACTTCATTGCAGTGTTAACGTAAGCCTTCCTTGTGACTAATAAATAAACTTTATATGTTCAACTCCCATTCTAGTGACCGCAACATAAATCTATAGGCAGACACTCCAGTACTATGCTGAGGCAGTGCTGCATTTTGTAGGTGTTATTACTTGAATGAGATGTTACATCTGCTCTCTCAGATAGATGTTGAAGATGCCACGGTGTTACTGTGAAGCAGGGCAGAGAGTTACCCCTGTTAACCTGGCTAATATTTATCCCTAAAGCAACCTAATTAAACCAGATTATCTGTCATCATCACATTGTCGATTGTAGGACCTTGGCTACTATCTTTTCTACATTGACCACACGTCAAAGTTACTTCATTGGCTGTAAAGTGCTTTGGAATGTCCTGAGTTTATGAAAGTTGGTAAAAAAATGTAAGTTCATTCATTCCTCATTGATGTATGTGACATTGGCACTGAGTGTCAACTCCTTCATCCCAGCACTGCAGAGCACACCTACAAAATGTTCAGCAACCTCACCAGAGCTGGCAAGTTAACATGGAGCAATCCCTCCTTTGTTTACTTGCCTACTTCGGACACCAACATTTCCTGTATCCTCCTGTAGCAGCGCCTTCGCAGTGCCCTCGGCTAGCGGGAGGAGGGCTTTCAATTTCTTTCATATTATTGACACATATTTCTCAATTGCTGGATTATATCTTTATCATTCTCAGTTTGCGGAATTGATGGCTTCACTCGTACTAAAAGAAACTGCTAGCTTTCTCATGAATTTATGGCCTGATAATGCTTATGTTATTAAAGACGTGCTGACCCTTCGTCCTTTGTGGAGATTCATTGCCAGAGTTAAAGCATAAGAGCTCATAGTCATTCTGTTTCAGTAGTTGAGTTTGCAATAGACTTGGGGTCACTGCAGTATGAATATGACCCATGTCAGGTAGCTTTTTACAGGCATGAGCAAGTTCAGCATTTGCCTGCATCTACTTCATGGCTTCATAAAAAAAAATCTTTCTTCTGACGAGTCTCCTCATTTGTTAACGTATCGGCAAAAGCCAGAGTCCAGAAGTCTGTGTTCCTCCTGAGTTAGGAGATGAAATTTTATTCCTGTTTCTATCACAATCAGAAGTCTCAGAACACCAGGTTAGAGTCCAACCAGTTTATTTGATAGTAATCTCACAAGATTTCGGATTACTAACAAATAAACCTGTTGGACTTTAACCTGGTGTTGTGAGACTTCTTACTGTGTTTACCCCAGTCCAACGCCGGCATCTCTACATCAGTCACAATCAGCAGATGGTCATTTTTCTGTTGAGACTACCTTAAGAGAAAGTTGCAGCTGCTGTGTGATGGCCTAAGATAAAGGAGGATGTAAACCTCTGTGTTGTATTTTGCTGTGTTTACAGGGAACCCTTCATCGTGTAGTAAATGGGGGCTTTCCCTGGAAATCAGGCAGCACCAGAGGGTGGGCTCACCTCCAGACTGATGTTATTGGCCCGTTGCCGCCGCCACAGTGAGGTTATTGACCAGTCTACTAAGTGGATAGAGGCATTTCCTTGTCAGTCAAACAATGTACTCACTGCTGTGACCAACCCCACTCAATGAGTAGAGATATTATCATTTTGTTTGATGGTAATCTGGTCTCGCCTCATAAAACTACACAGGATATCACTATCAGGCTGTGACTGGAAGGTAGAAAATTAGGAGTACATCCCTGAGCACTTTGCACTTGCTAGGGATAGCATTCCTCACAAGAGTTTTTCTTGGGATTATTTTTTGAGAGTGGAATTTAGGAGTTAATTATAGAGCAGTTGCTTGGAAATTCGTATCTGCGAGGGACACTGCCAGTCAGTAGGTAATTAATGGTTCGGGCGTTGCCGAAAGAAGTGACCAAAATCATTTTCACAGTTTGAGAATTGCCTTAAGGATTTTCTAACATTAGAGCTAAAGGTAATTGCCTTAAGAGAAAGCGAATAGTTTTTGTTCAGAAATTGCTCTCAGCTTAAGAGAGAGAGAATGGAGAGAGAAGGGAGTCTGCATTAGCTATATGTAGTTTGAGAGAGAGAAGCATTCAGCAAGCAGACGTGTTAAGGTGGGCTGGAAGCTAATGCTGTTAAGGTAGCCCGGTAAACTAGAGTTGAAGCCTTAAAGCTGCAAAGGGGTTTGCATATATGTTAAAGTTAAATTGAGTCAGTTAAAATCTCATAGGATGTTGTGAGCCGAGAGACCAAGTTCAAGGAACCAAGAAGAAGAGAAGACCACAGAAGTTCCGGATCCACAGAAAGACAAACTTACATACTTTGAACTTGTAGATCATTCCATTCCCCAACTAGTGGAATGTTGGATATTAATCTTTGTTCAATAAATCTTATTAGTTAGCATTCTAAATTAGTGATTGTGCATTTTGCCAGTAAACTTATTTCTCAACAAGAATTTTATCACTCGGAGGTTTAAAATGTCCAAATCCCTACTAAGAAGGTGTCTCAGAGGATGCAATGTCACTCTCCTTCTCTGTCCCCAGCACAGATACACCCACCTCAGTGTGGTATGTGCAGCTTGGTCATAATGGCTACTCACACAGGAGAGAAAACATCACAGCCACACAAATAGTTGTTGGAAATTGAGATAGAACAGACCTCTGGCAGTTGTGGCATACCGAGCTCCAGGCTGATGAAGAGCCTCTTGAATTGTCTGTCAGGAGGCAGATACTGGATGTCCAATGTGAAGGACATGTGGCAGAGATGCCAGAGGGATTGCATATTTGACACCAACATTGGAGGAGTCCACCAATGCCTAGATCACTGCGAAGACACGCTCAACAGAATGCATGGCTTCCTCCACTGACATACTGGCAACTATCACAGAAGGCCAAAACCAGCAGCTCACAGATATGATACTCAGTATGTGTTCCAACCTGCACTCCATCATTGAGAGAGAGAGAGAAGGAACATGGAGTCACGTCCACTTCCTGGTCCCTCTCAGGAAATCTGGGAGGACTAAGTGGAATTCATGGCAGAAAAGCTGCTGCTCACATCAGTAGAGCGTAACTCTCAGGCTGCTTCTGATGGCCACTGCCTGTCGCTCGCCCCTCTGCCATCAATACAGGCACCTCAGAGTTTTGCAGTAACTTCTGGGCCAGCTACCACTCCACAGCGGCACTTCTCTTATTTGTGAGAGTTGAACTTTGATATAAGTTATTTTGTACATAAATAATTGTTTTCCTTCTAGCTGCATTTATTCATTATGTCTCAGTGAAAGTATGCACATGGATTTATTCGATGAGTTCAGTTTTATTGACACCATACATGTCCACACAGTTGGCATGGGATCCCTTCTGGGCCCAGCTCTCATAAATTCTTTGTTAAATTCCATGAGAAACGTGCTTTTGATGGAATGACACCTAACCTCCAAGCCCTTGCATATTTCCAATATGCAAATGGTACATTTGCTATATTTAAATCTGCAACTGTACATAATAATTTCCTTCCATGTCTTAATGGGCTCTATCCTGTGCTTAAAATCACCTTTTAGAATGAATCAGTAAATGACTGAACTTCCCTTCCTTGATATAATAGGAAATCCACCAGGGGGCTCATTACCCTGGTTTAACTGAACTAGTCCCACTTACCTGTGTTTAGTCCCAATCCCTCTAAATCATTCCTATCCTACTGCATGATATGTCAGACATCCTGGTTAATTTGAGGAAATGGTGCTGGAGAAGGAGTTTCTGTGTGACCCTTCTCCCAAAGGGAGCTGAGGATAATTTCCTGGCTGAATTTGAGATCTGGCTGTCGTGTTTTTGTAAATCTATTTGAAGGCTGGATGTTTCAAATTCAAAGATTTGATTTGATTTCATTTCATTTGATTTATTATTGTCACATGTATTAGTATACAGTGAAAAGTATTGTTTCTTGCGTGCTATGCAGACAAAGCATACCATATATAGAAAAGGAAAAGAGAGAGTGCAGGATGTAGTGTTACAGTCATAGCTAGGGTGTAGAGAAAGATCAACTTAATGCAAGGTGGATCTATTCAAAAGTCTGATAGCAGCAGGGAAGAATCTGTTCTTGAGTCGGTTGGTACGTGACCTCAGACTTTTGTATCTTTTTCCTGATGGAAGAAGGTGTAAGAGAGAATGTCCGGGGTGCATGGGGGTCCTTGATTATGCTGGCCGCTTTCCCAAGGCAGCGGAAAGTGTAGACAGAATCAATGGATGAGAGGTTGGTTTGCATAATGGACTGGGCTTCGTCCACAACTCTTTGCAGTTTCTTGCGCTCTTGGACAGAACAGGAGCCATACCAAGAATACTTTCTATGGTGCATCTGTAAAAATTGGTGACAGTCATAGTGGGCTTGCCAAATTTCCTTAGCCATGTGAGAAACCCAAAGCATTGGGTGGGCTTTCTTAACTATAGCATCGACGTGGAAAGACCAGGACAAGTTGGTGGTGACCTGGACACTTAGAAACTTGAAGCTCTCAATCATTTCCACTTTGTCCCCATTGAAGTAGACAGGTGCATGTTCTCCACTGTGCTTGCTGAAAATTATGACTATTTCCTTCATTTTATTGACATTGAGGGAGAAATTACTGTTGTTGCACCAGTTCACCAGATTCTCGATCTCTTTCCTGTACTCCATCTCATCATTGTTTGAGAACAGACCCACAACAGTGGTGTCATCAGCAAACTCGAAAATCGAGTTGGAGGGGAATTTGGCCAGACAGTTGTAGATGTATAGGGAGTACAGTAAGGGGCTCAGGACACAGCCTTGTGGGGCACCGGTGTTGAGGATTATTGTGGAGGAGGTGCTATTGTCTATCCTTACTGATTGCAGTCTCTGGGTTAGGAAGTTGAGGTTCCAGTCACAGAGGGAGAAGCCAAGCCCCAGGCCAGGGAGGTATACTGTATCCATTCTTTGAGATCTGGGGTTGGTTATATACCCGATAGCTGATCTTACATTATTTTGACCTCAATGTTCATCGACGGAGGCTGATAATGACTGGATAAGATGAGACTTTATCACCTTCCAGGGCCTAGTTCTCTCTCTATCGGGGCTTCTGGACAACAACACAGCAGCAGTGCAGAGACCCCGATGAAGCTATTGATGGATCTTTGATGTTGCTCAAAAATCCTGTCAAGGTTTTGGCCTATTCAAGGTCCATGGATGGCTATATTACCCTGCAGTCCATTATTAATCCTGAACTTCTGTTGTTATAATTCTGATTTTTGATGTCCTTTATCCTGACAAGGGTGTTTGATTAGTGAGCATAGAGGTACATGATGCCTGTTATCCTGTGACTCTTTGAAAGCCAGGGTTATCCATTTATTGATAAATCTACCAATATGCTGTGGCGGTGGAATGAGGGAGACTTTTGTTTAAGATGTGTTACCATTTACATTCAATCTTGGTCTTTCCATGTGGTACCAAGAGAGCAGTGTGGGTAAGGGGGGGTCTACCCACCCTGCTTTTGGCCCTGTGTCAAATTCAAATACCTAGGATTGAGTGTTTGTAATATGGAAATATTTCCTTTGCTTGTGAACTGATAATGGGTCTCCATCATTCTTCTGGGAAACGTGCTATGATGGTTGTAGGGCATCAGGGTTTATTCTTTTCATGTATTGCATTCCTGGCATTTTAAGGATAGTATCTTTTACTTTAGTCATAGATAACAGGAATATCGCCATAGCAGAGTGATGGGAGGGTGGTTTGGTACAGAGCTGGTGGTTATGGCCTCATAGGTCCTCATTGTGGGTGAGGGAAAACCCCCTTTAGAACTAATGATATCACATTTTTCTTTGGTATTTTTGTTGTTAGTTTGGGGTTAAAGAATCCTTGTTGGTACAGATAGATCAGGTATCCCAGAAAAGATTGGGTTATTTTGTCATTGATGTTGGAGTTGGGGAAATTTGTGGTGGTGCGCATCCGAGCGAGGTTGGTGAATCCTTGGTTGTCCAGCATTTCTTGTGTTGGTTTCATATATTTTCCAAGGTTGCACAGGTTGTGGAAGTGGCTAGTTGGTAATTTGACTCCTGGGATGTACGGTGAACACAGCATCCTGTTGGGAGGAAGAGGTTCCTGTCCTCCCCCAAGTTATCCCGATTGGGATAGATGACTGAATGATGCCACTTCCTGTTGCTATGATTTCCTTAACAGGGGTTGAATTGGTGGAAACTCAGGGCCTGAGTTTTATTTTTAATTCATTTATGGGGGGCTGAGCATCATTGGCTGGTCTGGCATTTTGGCTAAGATCAAGTGTAGTATCGACATGCTGCACTTGGTTGAAGTCATTAGGTTACAAAGCCCAAGACAGGAGGTGAGAGCCCTGTCTTGTCAGCTTGGATCGGGAATGTCCCAACTTGTTGGGACTCTGAATTGGGTTTAATTTGACTTGATTGGATTGGAATAAAGTTTAAAAAAAAATTTGTTGTCCATCCCTAACTACCCTCCATTTCAGAGGTCATTTAAAAGTCAACCACATTGCTGTGGGTCTAGAGTCATGTATAGGCCAGACTGGGTCAGAATGACAGATTTCTTTCCCTAAAGGACATCAATGAAACACATGGGTTTTTAATGACATCATTTAATAGTCATCATTGGACTTAATTCCAGATTTTTTACTGAACTCAAATTTCAAATCTGCTGTGGGGGAATTTGAACCCAGGTCCCCAGATCTTGACCTGGGTTTCTGGGTTACTAGTGCAGTGACAATACCACTATGCCACTGCCCCCTCTCGGGTTTGACTAGAGCTGGAGAAGTTTGATGTTTGAAGCCCAGGGATGACGTGAGTATTTAACTGCTTTGTTGTTCTATGCTTATCTGCGACTAGGTTAGAGATCCTATGGAGAATATTGTAGACAAGGGTGTAGGCAGTCCTCCCTCAGTATGTCCCCTTTTGTGGACTTCTGGACAGCTCTCCTTCTTGAGGTTTAGATTCTCCTGGGAAGGTAGTATCCTGTTGTCTGCAGGGCCTGTGTGTGAGCCCAGATACTTGGGCTCCGCATTATCTGAGTTTTTCCAATGAGATTATGAAACTCTGTTCCTGATATCCTGCATGTGAGAGTGTACACTGTCAAACCATGTCTTATGTCTATGGTCTTATCCTGGTGTTATTCCATCTTTGAGGTTTAGTTTTGTTATTTGGGTTAGTGGGGTGCTGATGTAGGCTCCAACGCGATTTTCCCAAAAAAATTCTAAGTTCCCAATGTGCGGGAAAATGGGAGTAAATCCCACAGTTTGTTTTGGCATGATGGCTGACCAGTCCCTCCACCCCCCCATCGCTAGCCTTTTGACCTCTCCACCCTCTGATCTCCCCGGGCCAGCTCCTATGTCTCCAATGCCACCCTCCCAACCACGGCAGCCATGACCCTCCATCTTCTGATAGCCAGCTCCAATCGCCCTCATTCCCTTCCTCCCCCACCGATTGTCTGGCAGAGTAGCAGTGGATCTCCTCCCTACTGGCCCTCATGGAAAAAAGATCATGGCCGACTGCCGCTCATGAGCTCCTTTGGCCCTGACCCTTTGGCACTGCCCGATGTCCAGTTGGTGAGATCTCCTTGGTGGAAAAGTGAGTTAAATTTTCCAGCTGATGGTGGGGCTTGAGCGACACCTCCAATATGGCTGGAGATAAGTGAAACCTGCTTTATTGTGAGCCCAAGCCTTATTGGCTCTTATTTTATTTGCCTCAATATATTTTACTTCTCAGGGCTGTGCAGGCAAGAGTAGCAACTATTTTGAAAATCTGTATATGGAAGGTGTGGAACTTAGATGTTATTGAAAGGGGAGTATTCCATCCTTCCCTAAGATGCCACCCCAATGTGGGAGACATCTGGAACAACTCCACTTGCTAAGCTTTAGGTTTCCCTAGTGGAAAGTATCCTGTTATCTGTGGGTGAGTTTAATTATTTGGGCCCTGTTTTCTCCACACTCTTCCCATGAGACTGTGTAGTTCTTCTCCTATTATCCAGTATGTGAGAGTGCATGCTGTTACATCACACCTTGGGTTTGGGATTATATTCTGATGTTTCCTTCTTTCTGGGGTATCCTGTTATTGTTCAGAGCTTTTGGGGAGCTATTTTAGGCTCTGTTTTTTATTTGATCCCACACGAGTTCCCTTGTGCTGTGTAGCCCCATCCTTATTATCCTGCATTCTTCTGTGGAACTGCTTTGGCCATTTAAAATTCAACCCATAGAGTTCTACTGCCTGCTAATCTCTAGTCAAATCCACTGTGCCATGTGCTCCTGGCTTTTTCCTGTTATCCTGATATCCCACACTTTTTGTAATATCCTTTCATTATCCATGTGAAGGGAGGCACCAATTTACAATGAATTGTAATTGATAAGATGAATCGATTGTAATGATTTTTGCCAGATTTTTCTGCTGGCATATGTGGACTGATGATTGTTCTGTGCTGTACTGGATTTTGCCATGGCTGCAAAGCCTCTGGCTCTGAGTATTTGATTTGTTATCTATTGTGAAAGGAATATATTGATATGCACGCCTAAACATGGCATCAGTTTATGTTACTGATGAGCTGGGTGATCCTACTGAGGTCCATGTAGGCAGCCTGTACCAGAGGCTTCCCCAGGCCAGTCCCTATATCACCCGTCTCCCCCCGATCTCCGCGAAACCTCTGGACAGCCCCAAAACCCCCTCCCCAATTCCAATGATCATCCCCGACACCCCCCACAACAGCCCCAACCCTTCTGCTAGTCATCTTTTCTCCTTCTCTCCCCCCACCAATCCTCTGGCAGAGTGGCAGTGAGTCTCTCCCCTAGCAATCACTCCCAATAGGCCCTGCCCCCTTCACACTGCCCAGTGAGCAGTGCCAGTTTGCCTCTTGGGCAGTTCCAAGGAGCAAAGTGACTATCACTTTACACACAAGCATTGGAGTGTGACAGTTTTCTGTGAAAGGCCAAGTTTTCTGAGACACTGTCTCTTTAGTTAGGGCATTCAAACCCTGGAAACTCGATTGGCAGAATATGGCCTTCACCTATGTCTGCTTACATGCTGCTGCCTCCCTTCCTGCAAAGCCTCAATCCTCAGCAGCTTGTCCACCTTCCTGTCACACCTGTCCCTTACCAGCTGACCTCCTCTTTCTCCATCTTCTTCTCCTCCTCACTGGAGGAGGTGCCACCTGCACAATGTACATCGCCCATAGGGAACACCATTTCACACAATAAATGGTGCAATGCTCAAACAACTCAACAACAATGTTTTAGTCTTCCCTGACAAATAGTCCTGAAGTTGATCAGAGGTGTATGTACAGCAGAATTTTCCCAAATAACTAATTCTCAGCAGCCTCCTCTGTTAAAATCAGACATAGACCCATGTCCAGCCTTTCATCAGTTTCTGGGTACCTGTTGTGTTTTCTGAGCAACATATTATAGAGTGGGCAATGTTTTAGGGCAGTTAAATACCTCAATCAGCGTTTAAGTACTTATTTCAAAATGGCAGGCTGTTTCTGTGCTGAATTTGGAATTCACCAGCCTATTATGTTATTACAGGCTAGCATAATGATGTTTAGTTTGTGGCCCATTGTGAGATCTCCTGTGTTATTGGTCTGAACATGGATCACAATGATTGGATCTTCCTCCTCGCTCTCCTCTGATAGGTAGATAACTGCAACTGACTGAAAATTTCTGACAGTTTAGGCAGCTTAACTAGCTTGTAAGTATTTTTCACTAGTTTTGAAACTCAAAGTCAAATTCTAAATGTTTGACTAAATGTTAGTTTGAGAATCATTTCACAGAGAATTCCCGCTTGCATGATATTTCTAACTTTGGCATTCTGTTCATTTCTGCACTATTTTCATGAAGAACTGGTGTTACCATGTAGAAGATTTGTATAGAAGGCATACCTCACTCTGGATATGTCCTTGATGACTGTGTTTAGAAAGATCACAGAAATCAGAATAAAACTGTCATAATCATTGAATAGATAACGGAAGAAATAAAATATTGGCTGTAAAATATGTAGACTTAAACCTGCGTATGATCAAAAATCAATTTCAAATGGGGAAAACTAGTAATTGTGGTTGTTAATGAGGAAGAAGGCTTTCGATCATCCAAAGGTATCAATGGACTGGTTAGTTGGACAGAGAAGTGATAAATGGAATTCAATCTGTAAAAGTATGAAGAAATGCTTTTGAGGAGGGCAACAAAGACAGGAAAATAGACAATAAATAATAAAATACTGAGGAGTGTAGAAGAACACAGGGACCTGAAACTACATGCCTACAGATCCCTGAAGTTAACAAGACAGGTTGGTAAGGTGATTAAGAAGGCAAATAAAATACTTTCCTTTATTAATCAAGATAAAAGAACATGAAGGTTATGCTTCAATGTATAAAACACTAGACTAGCCATTGCTAGAATGCTGTGTACAGCTCTGGTCACTGTATCAAGGAGGATGTCATTGCACTAAATACGGCATGTTATATATTTTATATCTCCAATCAATGCAAAATGATATGTGCTTCTATGTATGTAACAGGTTTAAGTCACAATGCTTTAAATGTTTATTCCAATTTCTCTAGCTCTTTCTTTCAGCTCTTTCTACAGCTTTGTTTACATTTCGCTGATTCTGCACTCAGGCTCAACCAATGAAGCACAGTGAGCACCAATAGTAAACAGACTCACATATTCCAATATAGAACAAACAAATACTACAGAGCACAGAGGAGATTTTTTGAGGAATTTGCCAGGAATGGACAATTTTGGGTACAGAGATAAATTTTCTTTGGAACATTGGAGGCTGACAGGAAGATTTAATTGAGATGTATAAAATTAAAATGCGTCTCGTAGAGTGAGTAGTGAAGCCATATTTCCCTTAGTGAGGTCAATAACAAGGGGACAGAGAGAAATGAGAGTGTGAATCATTCTGAGGCTTGAATCAATCTGAGGCACTCAAGTGTTACTAGAGAGGCGGTGCTCGACAGACTGGAGGGACTGACTGTGGACAAGCCCCCAGGACCGGATGGAATGCATCCGAGGGTTCTGAAAGAAATGGCGGAGGTGATAGTGGATGCCTTGGTGATTATTTTCCAAATGTCGCTGGATTCCGGGGAAGTGCCGGAAGATTGGAAAACGGCTAATGTTACGCCGTTGTTTAAGAAGGGTGCCAGGCAAAAGGCAGGGAATTACAGGCCGGTTAGTTTAACGTCTGTTGTAGGTAAAATGTTAGAATCCGTCATCAAGGAGGAAATAGCGAGGCATCTTGAGGGGAATTGCTGATAGAGCAGACGCAGCACGGTTTCGTTAAGGGGAAGTCGTGTCTGACAAATTTACTGGAGTTCTATGAGGATGTGTCTAGGGTGGTGGATAGAGGAAAGCCGGTGGATGTGGTCTTTCTTGATTTTCAGAAGGCGTTCGACAAGGTACCTCACAAAAGGTTATTGCAGAAGGTCAGGGGACATGGAGTTGGGGGTAGGCTGTTAGCATGAATAGAGGATTGGTTGTCAAATAGGAGGCAGAGAGTGGGGGTCAATGGGTGCTATTTGGATTGGTGGTTGGTGACTAGTGGAGTGCCCCAGGGGTCGATGCTGGGGCCTCAGCTATTTACCGTTTATATAGATGATCTGGAGGAGGGAACTGAGTGTATGGTGTCGAAATTTGCTGATGACACCAAGATTGGTGGAACGGCAAATTGCGCGGAGGGTGTGGAGAGTCTACAGAAGGATCTAGATAGGCTGGGCGAATGGGCCAGGAACTGGCAAATGGAATTTAATGTTGGCAAGTGTGAGGTGGTCCACTTTGGTAGGAATAATGGTAGGAAGGATTATTACTTACGTGGCAAAAAACTGCAGCAGGCGACGGTGCAGAGGGACCTCGGGGTCCTTGTGCATGAGTCGCAAAAACCCAGCCTGCAGGTGCAGCAGGTGGTCAGGAAGGCTAATGGGATGCTGGCCTTCATAGCGAGGGGGATTGAATATAAAAGTAGGGAGGTCTTGCTGCGGCTGTATAGGGCATTGGTGAGGCCGCAGCTGGAGTACTGTGTGCAGTTTTGGGCGCCGTACTTACGCAAGGATATTTTGGCCTTGGAGGGAGTGCAGAGGAGGTTTACTAGGCTGATGCCGGAGTTGAGGGGGTTGAGCTATGAGGAGAAGCTGAATAAACTAGACTTGTACTCGTTAGAGTTTAGAAGAATGAGGGGAGATCTCATTGAGACATATAAGATGATGAATGGGATGGATAGGATAGAGGTGGAGAGACTCTTCCTGCTCAGAAAGGATAGTAGGACTAGGGGGCACAGCCTCAAGATAAAGGGGGGGCGGTTTAGAACGGAGTTGAGGAAGAACTTCTTCACTCAAAGGGTGGTGAATCTCTGGAATTCTCTGCCCGTTGAAGTGGTGGAGGCTACCTCGCTAAATATTTTTAAGACGTGGGTTGATGGGTTTTTGATAAGAGAGGGGATTAAGGGTTATGGGGAGAGGGCGGGAATGTGGAACTGAGCCACGACAGATCAGCCATGATCTTATTGAATGGCGGGGCAGACTCGAAGGGCTAGATGGCCTACTCCTGCTCCTATTTCTTATGTTCTTATGTTCTTATGTATGTGTCGGAGATGCCTTCAGGCAAGTAAGCCCAAAAAATGGGTGGGAAATGCTCCTGTTTTCCCACCCATTGGGTACTTGGTTTTTGTTTTGGGAGAATCCCGGCCATCAGTCAGCAAATTGCAGTGTACACTAGTTTTGATAACCAAAATTCATGATATTTTGATTTATAAAAACAAATCACAAGCCTTCTTAACACTCGGGAAAAATGCTACCGGTATAAAATTATGAAACTGATCCTCTTGCTTTTCTACAAATAATTTTGAAAAACTTTCCAGCGGAAACTGCTAGAAGCTGAAGAAAAATGTTGTATTGGTATGGCTGACTAAACTGTACAGAATGCATCTTTAGAAATTAAGTAGCTACACATTGAACTCCAGGTTTAGCTCAGTGAGGGAACTTCTCATAGTCGACTGGACTGGGTATCTGTTTATCTCATTTCTTGATTCCATGCCTAAGTTGCAGATGAGTGGTCTATTCAGTTGATCCTTGCTTTTCTTTCTCACGGTTTGATACAACTGAGTGACTTGCGAGGCCGTTTCAAAGAGCAACTATGAGTCAACTATGTTGGCATGGGACTGAAGTCATTTATGGAACAGCCTGTGAAAGGCAGCAGATTTTCTTCTTTGTTGAACAGTAGTTAACCAGTTGGTGAACAGACAACAGCTCTGTGGCCACATTTACTGGTGCCAGCTTTTCATTTCAAGTTTTTCTTTGTAAATTTAATTCAAATTCTCATACTTCCATGATGGGATATAAATTTACGTTCTTTGATTTACTAGTTCTGTAACATAACCATTATATTTGGGTGGAAGTAATGAGATGGAGTCAGATAATAGCCGAAGGGAAAGGGAAAATATAAAGTATTGTTGCCAACTAAATCATGACACTAGCACAGTGACGGACAAGCAAGGCTAGTGAGTTGACCGCATGAGTGGGCCTCCTTCATCTCAGTAGGCTGCAAGATTAAAATTAGTCTTGTTCACTAACTATGATCCTTGGAAAAGGTTGAATACATTTAATACATGCCAAATATGTCATAACAAGTTATGAAAAATGCTTAATCATTCATATATTAATAGAACTGTCATTAACTTTAAGTGCTAAAAGCAAAGAAATACTTATGCTTTGGGCATGTTGTTCTCACAGTGAATGTTGTATGAAATCAGCATGCACCTCACTTCTCATGCCGTTGCTATACATGTGTATCACTTCAGTCATACCAGTAAGGAAAAAAGCTCCACAGATGGAAACAAGCATAATGTTGCAGCTCTGTACATGGGCAATGGTAAACAAAATGTCACGTGGGCCACATTCAGACCCAGATGGGCTGCATGTGGCTCCTAGGCCACACATAAGGTCATGAAGGTGAAAATTCTAAAATTGGATACTATATTAGGGAAACTTTCAGATCTTTCAGGATGGGTGAACTGAGAGGCTGAATGAATCTTGTAAGTTACATAATCTGGTGTGACCTTCTGTCGAAAGACATTGCATGAGTGTAAACTGTAGCTGTAGAGAGAGATGAGTCAGACGGCCAATGCATTTACAGCATTGGCATCATTATTATATGTAACTATAAACAAACAGGAAAAGGTTTGTCAAAACTTTTTTCACAATGGCAAGTGACTCTAAAATAATCTTAAAATAAAGTTTATACTTAAATCATAAAAAAGATGATTTACGAAAATAACTAACTAAACAAGATTTAAACACGTTGAGTGGAGTGGAGATGAATTAGTTTAGTGCTGTTCTATAATAATAGCTAATAGATTTTGAAGACTAGTTTTCCATATGTTAACAAGTCTATTTTCAGTGATAATGTTTGAAGTAGGTGCTGTTGACAAAGTTTCTTTGCAACGTTAACCCAAACTTGTTAAATGTTTGGTGATAATGTATCATCAGATAATTGACAGGAAAACTTTAGCAAAGTGATAATATCTCGGAGCTACAGTAGTTTTATCTTAAACAGTAAATATCCTGTCATCTCTTTCAGTGAGGCAGGAAGTACTTAGCATAAACTATAATTTAAACATCAAATGCCTTTATGCTACATGAAATGATTTGAAGAGAGGTCAACCTATTCCCTCTCACCCCGACTATTTTTGATGAGTTGGCAAGTATGCTAAAACAAAAACAATGATTCAGATTTCTTTGGCATTTTTCAGAATGTGTTTTACATGTTTTGAAGTCCATACTCTAATTTATGGAAGATACATAGATCAGAGGTGGATGTATCTTTTACCTCTGTATGATCTCATTACGGTGCACTACATTGAAGCAAAAACTTTTCAGGTAGGATATCTCAGTTTGAGTTTTGACAAAAGATCATTGACCATAAACTCTGTTCCTCTCTGCATAGATGCTGCCAGACTTACTGAATATTTCCAGCATTCTCTGTTTGCATTTCAGTTGTCAGATCCTCCACTCTCCAGATTATCAAGGTTCAGGGAGGCGATTCTCCGAAAAAAATTCAAAATGTCGAATTCACGTGAAAACTGGGGTAAATCCTGCTTTTTTTTCAGCGGGAGTTTCAAACTGAACCTCCTACACTCTGTGCACAAGCATGATTTGCTCCAGAAATCAGTGGGTGGGGCCCCTTCCTGCTGGAGAGGCCGGCAGCAGAGCGCTGAGCGGGTCATTGTCAGCACCGATCTGTCAGCCCCGAGATCAGCACATAAGCAGTGGCCCCACACTGCTGGACATCTAATTGCTGGCCAGCTCGATCGCTGGCTAGCCCCTCGACCCCCGCCTCACCTGTCCACACCCCCATGGCCTGATTGTTGGTTTCCAGGAGACGTCTGGGCCAATCTCAACTCTCCCCCCACCCGTCCCAGCCTGCCTCAAACCTGTCCCCCCACCCCTCCCCCCAGTGCTACCACATTCCCCTCCACCCCCCAGCTGCAATCTCCCCAGCAGGTGCAGTGGCCCACTCAGTGCTCTACTGCCGGCCTCCTGGGCAGGAATAGAAGCCCACTGATTTCTGGAGTGAATCATGATTGTGCGCTGCAGGATGCACTGAGTATGGGAGATTCATTTTGAAACTCCCACTGAGAAAAACAGCATGATTTACTCCCGTTTTTACGCAGATTCGACACTCTCGCACAATTCGCACATTCGCCCCTATCGCTGGCCTCCTTTCACCCTCCAGAGTGGCAGTGCGACCCCCCCCACCCCCACCAATCCTCACTCAAAGGCCTCACCCCACCATGAGGCCCTGCCCCCATGACTGATGCCGGTGTTGGACTGGGGTAAACACAGTAAGAGGTCTCACAACACCAGGTTAAAGTCCAACAGGTTTATTTGATAGTAAACCCACTAGCTTTCGGGGTTTGCCCCTTTGTCAGGTGAGTGGAGGGTCACACACAGCGCATATAAAGGCACAAACAGTTTATAGAATACTGATTAGAATGTGAGTCTTTACAGCTAATCAAGTCTTAAAGATGTAGACAATGTGAATGGAGACCGTCCATGCCCGGTGGCCAGTGCCAAGATGCCAATGCCCAGGGGCACCCCCCCAGGCACCCGACCCTCAGGGAGAGGGGTCTTGATTGCCCCTCCTTTAACTTCATCGGGGTCGAGCCATCAGCTCCCTGTTAATGGGGAGCTACAGTAAACCCCACTAGAGTGAAACACTCCTGGTGGAGAGGGAGAAGCTAGTGGGCCCGGAGACTTCAGTCCTGGGCCCGCTAATGATATTTAAATTACATTTAAATCAGTAGGTGAACATATAAGGTGTGGAGCTGGTGACGCCATAAATCTGGCATGGGGACATGCACTCAAGCCTGGACTCCCAGCGCACATTGCACAAATTGGCCAACGCTAGAGTCTTCCGGCATTTTAAAAAAATCAATGCAGTGGGATAGGAGAATCACCTCCCAGATGTAAGATGCATATTGGGATCCTAGGGAAGTCCTGACTTGTAGGAATTCTGTAGGAATTGCTAAGAAGTTTCAGCTTCAAATGGGCTCCCCGGGATCTTATGTGAATGTCTCTGACTCTGAGCAATAGTTGAAGACAGTTCTGCCATACTTGCCTGAATATATATCCAGAAATGTTAAGCAGATTAAAACTTGGTCCAACTCCTGTCTAACTCCAGAACTGACATCCTCAATCACCCACACTGACACTCCCACACCCAATGACCTCCTGACCCCCAGACTACCCTCTCTACCCAACCTGATCTTACTACCCCTTGACCTGACTACCCAGTTACCCAACTCATCCGCTACCCACTTCATCCCTTCACCTCCTTACATTCGCTCACTCCCTCATTTGCATCCATTCATTTCCCCACATTCACCCCCTCGCTCACATTCGTTCAGTTCCTCGCTCACATTCGTTCAGTCCCTTGCTCACATTCATTCAGTCCCTCGCTCACATTCATTCAGTCCCTCACTCGCATTCATTCAGTTCCCTACATTCACTCACTTTCAGACTTAATTTTAAATTTACCATTTACCATTTACATATGGCGGCCAGTAAAAAGGGAACAGGGGCTTGTCTTCCCCCAATTTGACTACGTTCCGATGGAGTTCTCCAAAAAAGCTGCATTCCTCATTTCTGGAACAGCCACGTTCAGAATCCCACCGTGTCTGATTGGGCAAATTTCCAGACCCAGATTCTCAACATCTGTAGTATATTGCTCCAGAGAAAGCCTTTGTAAATGTATGACTGTTGATTGATGGATTTATGACTGTTTGGATAGTGGGGCTTTTGATGTTCTGATTATCTCTCTTATATTCATCATTGTTTAAGGAAAAGATGATGAGGTCCTTTCCTGTAATCAGCAAAAGTGTTCATTATGCCATTTGTGCATGACAAGTTTATTAACTTCTCAGATAAACAACAGAGAGATAATCATACAGTGTAGCAAAGGCTCTTCAGCCCATCGAGTCTGCATCAACAATAATACCATTAAAGTTGCACTAATCCCACTTTCCATCACTTGTCCCATATCCTTGAATGTTATATTTCAAGTGCTCATCTAAATACTTTTTAACATCTCCAGCCTCCATAACCTTTCCAGGCACTGCATTCCAGATTCTCATCACCCTCTGAGTGATTTGTTTTCTCAAATCCCCTCTGAATCTCCTGCCCCTTACCCTAAGACTATACAACCTTTGGTTGCCTGAGGAAGAGAGCGTTTGAAGACCAAGTCCTAAGATGTGACACCAAGCTCGTGGTCTACAGAACAGTAGTGATACCCATCACAGCACCACCCCCCCACCCCACCCCCCGCCACCATATGGTTCAGAGGTAAGGATTACATACAACAGGGACCTCAAAACCCTGGATAACTACTGCCAGCACTGCATCCACAAGATCCAGCAAATCTGCTAGCAGAATAGGCACACCCATGTTAGTATTCTCACTCAAGCTGACAACACCAGCATTGAAGCATTGACCACACTCCATCAACTCTGTTGGGTGGGCTGCATGATCTGTATGCCTGGCACAAGACCACTGAAACAAGCACTCTATTCGGAGCTTTGACATGGCAGGCAAGTCCCACGACGGCACAGGAAATGCTTCAAGGAAACCCATAAGCCTCCTTAAAAACAGTTGGGAAACCTCTGCCCAAGACAACCTGAAGTGGAGGAAGACCATCTGGGAAGGAACCAACATCTGGGGCTTCATTACTGAGAGCAAGCTGAAGTCAAGCGACGACAGTGAAGAGAGCACCTGACACCCTGGATACTGCTCCCCACCATTTCTCCAACCACCATCTGCCCCGCCTGTGACAGAGACTGTAGGTCAAATGTTGAACTCGTGAATCACCCGAGAACTCATTTTGGTGCGAAAGCAAGTGATACTCAACCCTGAGGGTTTGTCTAAGAAGAAGATGGAGAAAAAGAAAGATGTGGATGATGACGCACATGAAAGGATTTTCTCACAACTCTGATTTGTTGGTCTTCAAATCGTTCTCTTCTTCTCTCACTCCTGTCAATTGTCTTGTTTTATTCCTGTTTCATGATGGTCTTTCCACCACGTGCAAAACATGTGATGATATATTTTAGTCTGGCTGTTATCCAATTAACCCCTCCCTCAACCCAATCATCTTCATCCCTGGGTGTGATGTTACCTTCCTTGACCAACCAGGAATAGTTTATGCGACTGCTGCTCATCTTACATAGAATCCCTGCAGTGCAGAAAAGACCATTCAGCCCATCAAGTCTGCACCAGCTCTCTGACAGAGTATTTACCCAGGCCCTCTCCCCTCCCTATACCTGTAACCTCATGCGTTTTAGCCAATCCACACAACCTTCACAACTTTGGACTGTGGGATGAAACCGGAGCACCCAGACAAAACCCATACAGACAGAGGGAGAACTTGCAAACTCCACACTATCACTCAAGGTCAGAATTGAACCCAGGTCCCTGGAGCTGTGAGGCAACAGTGCTAACCACTCTGTCACCATGCTATCGTGTTTATCTAAGTCATGTTCTTTTTATGTATTACCATATTTCATTGATTTTACGTGCCGAGGTTCCTTATCTGGTGGAGAGAGAGACATCTGTGTTCCATCCTCTCTCAATTTCTCACAAACAAACTTAAAGGCCTTGTCCTTTTGCTCTGAATTTGTTCTTTTATAACTTCACTTAACTTTGCCCGAATCCCTCTATCTTGGCATCTTTTCTGTACTGGTGTCCGACTTTTAAGTCTTCCCACCTTACTGTTATACAAAGAAAAGTATCTAATAAAGTCAAATGTCCGTAACCTATAAGGTAGGATGTTAAATAATAATTTCTTTTCTTCATTCATGGGACATGGGTGTCGCTGGCTAGTCAGCAATTATTGCCCATCCCTAATTGCCTGAAAGCAGTTGAGAGTCAGCCACTTGCTGTGGCTCTGGAGTCGCATGTAGGCCAGACCAGGTAAGGACGGCAGATTCCCTTCCCTAAAGGACATTAGTGAACCAGATGGGTTTTTCCAACAATCGAAAATGGTGTCGTACCAGTAGATTCTAAATTCCAGATATTTTTATTGAATTCAAACCCAGGTCCCCAGAACATTAGCTGAATTTATAGTCTAGCAATAATACCACTAGACCATCACCTCCCCTATATATTTTATCAGTTTATTAGCATCCTAATGGTCTTACTAGAATTAGGGAGCTTCCTCTGAAAGCCAGTTCAATGTTGAAGTAGATGCCATGTCCTTCACTAATAAAAATTCTTATTTTAAGATTTAGAAGGAGGTGTAATTTTCCATCTGTCCTCCTACCTTAAATTCCAGGTAGGATATCTCAGCTGAATTACATTAACACTCGTTCTTATTTTCTATAATGAGTGTGAAATTATGATGAAACTTTAACACAAAGAGAACATGAGATTCAATGAACCAATTCTTTTTCTTCCTTTTTAATTTTACTTACTTTCACATTTCATCAGACTTAGACTGTTGAGCGGCAAAAAACAGGAAGCCAGGAATTAAACTGGGAAGGAGAGAGCACAGAGAACTAGGAATTACACGGAGCATGAGCTTTTTATAAATTTACTCATGGAATGCTGGTATCCCTAATTGCTCTTGTATGGTGAGCTGCCTTCTCCAACTGCTGCAGCTGGCATGATGATGGTACTCCCACAATAACGTTAATTAGGAAGTTCTCAGATTTTTGACCCAGCACTGATGTGTTAATGGTGATATTTCAATGTGAAATTTGGAGCAGAAAACCTTGCCTATATTCCTGCTGCTCTCGTTTTTCTAGGCAGTGGAGACCACAGGGTTTGTGGACTGCTTGTGAGGAAACCTTGGCAAATTGCTGCAATGCATATTGTAGATGTTACACACTGCAGCCACAGCACACTGGTGGTGGAGTGGGTGAATGCTTAAACTGGGACGCCAGTCAAGTGGACTGTGATCTCCTCGATTGTGTTGAGCACTTGACTGTTGTTAAAGACGCATTCTTTCAGGCAAGTAGAGAGTATTCCATAATATTCATGACTTGTGCATTGGTGGACCTGGTGAATCTGGTGTTGACTGTGAGCTGTAGAGAAGGACATTGATGGATTAGGCTGGATTTGAGACGATCAGGGAAAGTGACACTCATCCCATGTCAAACTTAAAGGCTGCATAATGGAGTCAAAACTATTTGCATTTTTTCATATTCCATTTTCAGCGACTGTACAATGGGAATTATTTTATCTTTTGAACACAAATGATCCATTTGTTTTGAAGGAACTGTCAATTTCATTGCTAAGTAAACTTTAAATTAATTTTCAAATTTTACTCAGTTTCTTTTCCAGCTCAATTTCCTGTCATCGTTTCCTGGAGGAACTGATTTATGTCGGGTTACAATTATATGATCAGCAAGTGCCATCAACACCATTCAGAAGTGGCCATCTGTCTGTGAGACTGTGAAATGTCAGGTAATTGCACTACACCAGATAATATTAGCTCTTCTCTAAACTGTAGAAAGTCAGATAAGGCTTCATGAAGCATACTCACCGCAATACAGTCTTAGATGGGTTCATCCTTTAGGGCCCCATTCTTATAACCATCAGCCTAATGATACAGGTCATTCATGAAAAATCAAAACTTTGTCTAGATTCTAGACGGAGACTGTTAAACCTTACCTGATTTGTAATAGCATCCTTTTGGAGACTGAAATACAAATCAAAGGCCTCAACAGGCATCTCAGAGATTGCTGTGACCTTGGTAACACCCTGACTTTCTTAAATGTCATCTGTGCTGCTGCCAGTGGAATAGAGGGTTGTGTTGACTTGTGTTTTATCAGGTTTCCATGCTAATCTTGATGTGATCCAATACCTGCTGAATCTGCAATTTCAGTTTCACTCTACAATCTTTTTCTGATTTAGAAGCTGCAAGCAGTCCAAGCATGCATTTTTATTCTCTAATTCCTCGAGGTCATTGCCCCTTTAAGCCTACCCCAGCCCACCACCCCTCTCACACCCCCTTGCTGATTCCAGGCTTACATGAACTCCTCAGTGTGGTGGAGTGGCATGTTTGAGGCCTTCCATGGAATCAAAGGAGTCAGGTAGAGGTAGGACAGATGGTGAAATTTGAATTCAATGAAAATCTGGAAGTAGAAGTCTAATGATGACCATAAAACCATTGTCGATTATTGTAAAAACCCACCTGGTTCTCAAATGTCCTTTAGGGAAGGAAATCTCTATCCTTGCCTGTTCTGATCTACATGTGACTCCAGAGCCACAGCAATGTAGTTGACTCTTAAATGCTCTCATGTTTGGGCAAAATGTTGGCCCAGCCAGCGATGCCACCCATCCCATGAAAAAAAATTATAACAATTGCTGAACACTCAGAACCAGACTTCCCTCTTTCTTCCAAGACAAGATAATGGACAACAGGAGGTGACTGGAGCAGAACATTCACATCTGACTACCCTGGAGGAGATTTTGTTGACCGTTATTGAAATGCCCATTGCTGACAGAGACTCTGAAACCATCAAAAATTATGGTATCCTTGTACTTAATTCTCCTTCTCATATCCTATTCCCTTCACTCTACAATCTTTTCTGATTTAGAAGCTGCAAGCAGTCCAAGCATGCATTTTTATTCTCTAGTTCCTCAAGGTCATTGCCCCTTTAAGCCTACCCCAGCCCACCACCCCTCTCACACCCCCTTGCTGACTCCAGGCTTACATGAACTCCTCAGTGTGGTGGAGTGGCATGTAGTTCCAGCAATGGCCACAGCTCTGAGCTGGCCATGCTGGGATTACAGAGCTGCTGGCCATCCAACTGACAGAACCTCGGAGCAAGATCGAAGCAAAAGCCTCATCTAAAAGGAAACAAGTCTCGGCATTAAATAGCTGCAGGCAGCCAACAGGATCATGGGCAGGCACCCCACCCCCCACCCCCCCCGGCAAACATTTTAATCAAAGGAGAGTGGGCACTGTGGCACCCTCTCAAATCCAGCCTTTTAAAGAAACCAAATGAGATCCTGGACTATATAGCCAGATGAAGAGGGTACAACTTTCAGCAATTGAATTTGAGAATGCCAATTTAATATTTGGGGGCTATGCTTTTGGCTGCCGGGATCTGAAGTTCTGAGATCCCCTCCCTAAACATCCCCATCTCACTAACTCTTTTCTCCTTTAAGACACCCCTTAAAACTTTACTGTTTGCCCAAGTTTTTGATCATTTGTCCTGATATCACCTTGATGTTTGCTTTATAAGAGCCCCATGAAGCACTTGGGACATTCTATTCTGTTAAAGGCATTCTCTAAATGAAGGTTGTTTTAGGCCAGTGTCTCCAGAATACTGTATAGTTTCTGATCAGTGTCATGAGAAGGGCATCCAGGTATTGGTGTGGTGTGAGTACTTGAAATTAGGCGCCTGAGGAATGAAAATAGACTGCAGAAGTTAAAAATATCACATTGGTGAAAAGGCAGCTCATAGTTGACTGTGAGGTAATGCACTTTGGTAGGAGGAATCAAAATACAGAGTATTATTAAATGGAAAAAGACTACTGGTGAGTGAAGTGCAGAGGGATCTGAATGTTTCAGTGCACGAATCACAAAATATTGGCAAACAGGTCCAAAAAATAGTCAAGACGGCAAACGGCATTTTGGCCTTTTATTGCAAAGGGATTGGAGCTTTTGTTACAATTGTACAGGGTGTTGGTGAGGCCTCACCTGGAATACAGTGCATAGTTTTGATCCCATTACCTAAAAAAGGATAAAGTAATATTGGAGGCAGTCCAATGCAGATCCACCAGACTAATTCCTGGGATGAGAGGGTTGTCCTATCAAGATTACTAAGACCCAAGATTACTGGGTCTGTATTTCTTGGAGTTTAGAAGAGTGAGGGGTGGCCTAATTCAAATATATAAGATCCTGAAAGGGTTTGACAGGGGAGATGGTGAGATGTTTTCACTAGTGGAAGAGTCTCAAACAAGGGCACATAGCTACAAGTAAAGAGCCAGTGATTTTAAACAAATGTGTAAAAATTTCTTCTGAGTGTGGTGAATCGCTGAAATTCTCTGCCCCAAAGAGTAGTGGAAGCTGGATCTTTAAGAACATTTAAAGTGAGAGTGATAAATATTTGATAGATCAACAATTAGAGGGATATGAGGAATTGACATAATAAAGGAGTTGAGGCCAGCATAGATCAGCCATGATCATATTGAATGGCGGAGCAGGCTTTAAGGGCCTGGTGGTCTACTCCTGCTTCTATTTCTTGTGTTTTACAGCAATATACAAGACTCTAAAGGACATAGGCAAGAAAAACGTTTATGTTCAACATAGTGCTATACTCGACAAGAGTACCTAATCTGAAATCTGGAAGAGGAAAGGTAAAATACTGTTTGAATGTAATTCATTTATACAGAAAGTGAACTGCCAAGGGGATCAGTGAGGATTGATTGTTTCAACAACTTTGATCGAAAATTGAAGATGTACCTGGAGAAAAATGCACTGAAGAGTTATGAGATGCATCTCCTGGACACTGAGACCACAACAGTCTTTTCTGATTGCATAGGTCTGTCCTAACTTTCTTAAATCAGCGTGAGATCATGTATCTAAGATGCCTTACACTACTTTGGCTCTGCATTGGTTGCATCGAGCTTGCCTTCCCACACTACACAGTGATATACAGCTAGAAGTATACATATGACGCATACATCTCAGACCCAAATTATTTCCAGAAACACAAATCTTTTAATGTGTGCTCACAAATAATTCATTGTACATTTTTAAAAATGTTGAAAAGATTTCATTTACGCATACTACCAGATGTACTGCAGGTCAATTATACATCATACTGGGAAACCCATTCTCACTGCAATCACCAGCCCTAAGGTCAGTGGTAAGATAATAGCAGCTTTCACGCTGGATATTGTCTGTGAATATATTACAGGAATCCAACTAAATGTGAGAATGTGTTGTTAACTTCACCTTATTTGCCGGTTGGTTACCACAGTGGGTTTGTAGGAGGTCACTGCATGTAGTTAGATCAAAGCAATGAGATCCCTGTGGGAGTCAGCACATTATTTATTTGACAGCAGCACAATACTCACTAATTGATGAGCTGAGACCTTTTTTACCAATGTAACTACAAAAAGCATAGCGTTTTGTAGCCATTATGTTATAAATAGGTCAGGAAAGGTTATGTTTAGCAGCAATAACACAGCACAAAATTCATTCCAGTTATTTTCAAAAGGCCTGCTCCTTCAGTTTTCTGAAATTGATTAATAGCTGTTGTGTTTGTATGTTGCTTCAAAGTTGCAGGTATTCAAAAACACATTCTTCAGAAATGTTTTCAGCACAACCTTCATGCTGTGGATTTTAACTTCCTGCAAGAAACCACAATGATTAATTAATTAGTTTTGAAAGTTATTACATTGCAAATGGGATTGCAAATCTGGTTGGAGGGCTGGCAGTCCTGAAGGTTTCTTCATATTATACCTGGTCATCTGGCATCTGTAAATGTTATTGTATTTACTCAATAAAATTTGGCTCCTTCTAGGTAAGTATCTTTACTAGTGAATCTGTGTTACAAATTGTTATTGAATCATAGAATATAAATTAGGCTCAGGAGTAGGTCATTCAGCCCTTCAAGCCCACTCTGCCATTCAGGTAGATCATGGCTGAACTGATTGTAATCTCAACAAATAATAGGATGATACCATACAGAAGGAGGCCATGTGTTTCATCATCTCTATGCCAGCCCTTCTGTAGAACTATCCCACTCACCTGCTCTTTCCTCATAGCCCTTCAAGCAGTTATCAAATCTTCACGTATTTTCAAATTCCCTTTTGAATCTGGTTTCAGCAATCTTTCCAGCAACAGTATACAACACTCACTGTGTAAAATAAATATTTCCTCATGTTGCTCATAATTCTTTGACTTCAAATCTGAGTCCTCTTGTTACTGATTCTTCTGCCATTGGAAACAGTTTCACAGAATCCCTACAATGCAGAAGGAGGCCATTTGGTCCATCAGGTCTGCACCGACCACAATCCCACTTAGGCCCTATTCCCGTATCCCACATATTTACCCTGCTAATCCCCCTGAAACTTTGGTCAATTTAGGATGGCCAATCTACCTAATCCACACATCTTTGGACTGTTTCCTTTGATTTACGTTACCAAAACCATTCATGATTTTGAAAATCTTGATTAAATCTGCTCTTAACCTTCTCTGCTTTAATGCATACATATCTAGCTTCTCCAGTCTCCCTAGCTAACTGAAGACGCTCATCCCCAGCACTATGTAAAAAAAACTCTTCTGCACCATTTTCAATGCCTTACCATCATTCCTCAAGTTATATGATTCCCAAGAGACAGAGGTCATGGGAATCAGGAAATCAGACCATATTTTGAAAGATTGATATCCACTGACTATTATTTTCTAATTTATCTAGTCTTCCCTTACCACTGTTAACAAGCTTTGTGACACAGCACTTCACTTTTTCAGTAATGGAAATCTGCCAGCTAATTCTCACTGTTACAATTCCTATTGTCTCTTGCATTCCCTCATACTCTCTGTCTTTTTCACTCTCTCAATTATTCTTCATGACTCCCATCATTTTGTTCCATACACTTTATGGACTGATGTCTTCTACCATTGCCTCTGGGGAATGCCAATTTCCTGGGAGCAGATGTCAAAAAAAAGGGCAAGGAACCATTTCAGTGGGTCAGCACCTCTTTTTTACATGATTCCGAGATGTTTTTCCACTATTTTACAGACTTTTCTTTTTGTTCTCTCCCTTTCCCTCCCTCTGTACTTGCTCAAAACCTGAAGTATCTCAAATTCTTTCCAGTTCTGAAAATACATCATTGACCTGAAACAATAGGCAATATTATAATTGCCAAGATGGTGGGGGTTTGTGTGTAGACAGGAGGTTAAGTCCTTGAAAAATACCAGCATGTCAGAAACTCCAAATGCGTCTGCCCACACCTGCATTTTATTGGGATGTATTCCGTGGCAAGCACACATGTGGATATACTGGGTTAGTCATTTAAGTATTTGAATAATCAATGAATTGAATTTATAACCCTGAATCCTAGCTTTAATAGGCATTGAATTGTTTACCAAGCTTGTAGAGGTTGTCAGGGTCTAAAACGTGAGACAATGCTTGTGAACGGTCTGGTTCATCCAGAAAAATCAATCAAAGGGGGGATTGCCAGTGAAACTGACAGGCTGGAAAGTCTTTAAGCAATAAAACTGCCTAGCTGCTGCAGGGGCAGATTTACAATTAATTGCACCATACCTAGGCACAGGGCCCAGAGCAATGGGGTCAGGTCGAAAATGCAGGCTAGTCCTGGAACACTTCTGGCCATGACTAATATTTAAAAATTGTATTAGAATCACGTGCTTATTGACCTATCAGCAGAAAATACAAGGAAGAATCTGCCTCTGATTGGCTGAGAAGCAAAGAGTGAAAGAGAAGGAAGGTTACAGTTACCAAGAAGGAAAATTGAAACAGCTGGATCCCAGCAGTAAGAGGCTCCGAGGATAAGGCTGCAAGCAACATGTATGTGTGAAGAAGCTGTCCCCAGCAGCAGGTGTGAGAGATACATTGAGCTCCTGACCACCAAGGCATGGACAACCGCAGACAAGGCAGCAGTGTAGATAGTGGAGCCCAGTGTAGAAATGAAGTGGATGGAGGATCCCAGACAAGGTCGCAGGCAGATTGAGGAACCCAGGGATGGCAGCAGGCAGATTGAGGGCCCCAGGGATGGCAGCAGGCAGATTGAGGGCCCCAGGGATGGCAGCAGGCAGGTTGAGGACTCCACGTGAGGCAGCAGGCAGATTGAGGATCCCGGGGTGGTGAGATTAAGGAGTGTGAGGAGATGGGGGGAATGAGACTTCTCCTTCCGAAGAAAAAGTAAGGGTAGATAAAGTGAGAAGGAATGACTAGAATCTCCCTAAACCCCTATAGGAAGATGGGTATCCCTGAAGGTATGGATGCCAGGAAATGTGCAGGATCTGACAGCCACCAAACTGGTGACAAGAAAATTATACAGAAACAGCTCAGCTCGCAATAACCCAGATTTTCCATTATGTGTGTGGGTGAAAACTGAATGATTAAAAATAGTTTTGCATTGACACAGGTGCTATTTGTACTCAAATTTAAAGATCAGTTCACCGTAAGTTTTGTACAGCTCCTGATGCTAATTTGGACATGTTGACGTTAGCTCAAATTTAAAGGGAAAGGGAAAATAAAATTGGCGATAACATTTTTAAAAGTCCTTGCAAATACTCAAAAGACAGCTTAGCACATGAACAGACTTTCCCATTGCTAAAATTGTAAATCATAAGTAACAGACATGGATAAAGAAAATAAAACCCACAATAAAGGTACGAGTCTAAAGGCAAATGACAGAGCAGCTGAACATCTCACCAACTATGACTGATGGCTGCTGAAATTGAGTGATGCGAAATGAAGTAGTTACAAGGAACATTACCCTGTCTGTTACAACAAAACACCATCCCTGCTGTGTGAGGGTCTTCAGGCCTCGTGAGACTGGAAAACACGCCTTCTCAGACAGCCTGACCTCTCATGGGAATCCCGCAAAAATACCTTATAGTCCAGTGCTGAACCTATGGATTTTCCTGCTCCCACCCACTTTTCAGTTGCCACTCTGGAAAGGCAATCCCTCAGTGGTTGTATCACTACAAGCCCAGTGAGGAAGAAACAGGTAGCGCTGCGCATACCAGCCACCAGATCACTTTTAATCTCGAGGCTCGCAGACATGAAAGGCCAAAAAAGCCTACGAGCAACCCACTCCTGAAAGGAAATACTGGAATCTGCCCCAGCACCATATTGAATTTATCTTGGTCCCCCGCATCCTCTCTGCCATCCCCTCAGCGACTGACACCCTGGATGGTAATGGTGACCTGAACACTCACCTCTGATATCCCCTTCAGAGGTGAGGCTATCAGGTTCTTGTTTTTATACAGCTGTTTTAAATCACGCTGGCATGACGTAATGCTGGTGACCAATAAATATTCAGTGAGGAGGGAAGCCCCAGTGGGAGAGCTCAGTAATATTATAATGTATTCAATTGAGGTTCCCGGTCTTCCGTGGTGGATTTCACAATTCACCGGTAGCAAGAGGCCTGGAAAATCGGAAATATTGATCTTGCTGCTAAGAATCTCACTGAATTCTCCTGCCTGAGTTGTCATTTTTGCTGACAGCTAGCATTGGCTCAAAATCACCCCCAGAGTAAAAGCAAAGATGCTGGCTGCAGTTTTTCAATAATCTTCTATTTCTTTTTCCCTTTGAGTTAAAGGTCCACCCTAACCTGTCATCAAAATGAGTCATAAACCTCTTATTACTCCACCTATTGGGTTAAAAGCCTAGAACTCACTTCCTCACAGAATGGACTGCTGTGGCTCAAGGGGGTAGCTCACTACTGCCTTCTCAAGGGTAATTCGGGGATAGGCAACAAATGCTGGCCTTGCCACAAAGCACATATGAATTTTGTTCCTCTACAACGCATTACAATTTTGCTTCTTCAATTCTAGATAGCAAGAAGTGTATTTTCTACTTACCACTGTATGTACCAAACAGCAGAACTTTCATATACCATTTTGTTGGAGTTTTAAAAATACATTTGATAGCGTAATCTACCTTCTACATCTGATTAACTAGTACCAAATAGCAGAAGATAAATTCTCTCTGCTAAGCAATTTGCAAAAGCGAAACCTGACACCAGTCAAATGTATGTGGCTTAATACATGCTTCAAATTCAATGTATCAGCTTGGAACCTCAGTGTTATGTATATCACATTACTGCATAAAACTAATTTTAAAAGTATACTTCAAAAAGTGGACTCTAGTTTTTCATCATTTTTTTGAAATTCCTATTTATGTACTACCTGTATCTATATGGAGCTTAAATGTTTCTATGTATGTAAATGGAAAAAATGGTTAGCAAAAAATCTTATGTTGATTAAAACAATTTGATGACATGTTGAATTCCTCCGATTATTTTTCTCCTGCATTATTTGCAGTTGCTTGGAGACGCCATATAAACCTTGAAGTAAAATCAATGCCATGGCAACAGCAGTCCACATATTCATGGCAATTGTATCGATAGATGAATAAGGTGCTTTATATCTAGTGATTTAGCAAAGCCCTTTGCACTGTTTAAAGATAGCCTTTTAATCTACTTTTGCTTTTTAGATTGTGCTTGGAGAAAAGCCAAATTTTCCCACTGTAATTACAAACAATTAGCTTCTACAGCAGCGGATTACTGGTATATCTTCAAGGAAAAACAAATAGCAGTTAACAGATACTGAATTATTTGTAAAGGTTTAAAGGTGGAAATTAAGGTATGTTTACATCTGATAGGTGTGCACTTTCTCATATTATAAACTTAGCATGAAATGTTTTGGCCGGTACAGTATCACAAACATGCTATTATTCATAGAAACATAGGAAATAGAAGCAGGAGTAGGCCATTCAGCCCTTCGATCCTGCTCTGTCATTCATTTTGATCATGGCTGATCAAAATCAGATTCAATATCCTGCCCCCCATACCCTTTGATCCCTTTAGCACCAAGAATTATATCTAGTTTCCTCTTGAAATCACACAATGTTTTGGCCTCAATTACTTTCTATGGTAGGGAATTCCACTCTGTGGGTGAAGAAATTTCTCCTCCTATCAGTCCTAAAATGTTTACCCCTTATCCTCAAACTATGACCCCTGGTTCTGGACTCCCCCACCCCATTGGGAACATTGGGCCCGATTCTCCCATCTCAACCTACAACTTTTCCGGCGGGTCCAGTTGGGGGAATTGTGTCACCGGCCTTTTTCCAGGATTTGCGCATGTGCCGAGAATGCATGCGCGATTTCCAGAGCCTGAGAACAGTCACAGTCCAGACCATGCTGGAAACTGGTGGGAAGAGAGGTAAGTGATTTGAATCTTTTTTAATGTAGTTTAAATATATTTTCTATGTGATTATCGGGCCCGGCACAGGCCGAATACCATCTCTCACCCTGCCCAGGAGTACTTATTCTGGTAGGATTTAGAGTGGCTCCCCACATTTGGGGAAGTAGTGGGAGACCCCACTAGAAGGGGGCCAACCGGGGGGTCAGGCAGCAGGGGGTGGTGCCCCATCAGCATGGGCAGCCTGGCAGAGAAAGCTGGTACCTCCTGGCACTGTTCAAGGGGCAAAGTGCCCATGCCCAGGGAGCATCTTGGCACTGTCCACCTGGCAACAGGCAAAACCCTGACAAAGGATCATCTGGACTCGAAACATCAACTCTTTTCTTTCCTTACAGATGCTGTCAGACCAGCATTTTCCCTTTTGGTCTCAGATTCCAGCATCTGCAGTATTTTGCTTCTATCTTGCATTAAGTTGATCTTTCTCTGCACCCTAGCTATGACTGTAACAGTATATTCCACGTGCTCTTGCTTCTTTCTCTATGAATGACATGCTTTGCCTGTGTAATGTGCAAGAAACAATACTTTTCACTGTATACTAATACATGTGACAATAATAAATCAAATCAATCCTTCCTCAGATAAGAACACCAAAACTGCAGGTTTTCTGTGCCTTCACCAACGCCCTGTACAATTGCAGCAAAACATCCCTATCCCTATATTTAAATCCATTTGATATGACGGCCAAATATCATTTGCCATCTTTACTGCCTGCTGTACCTGCACGCTTACTTACAGTAACAGATGCACGAGGACTCCAAGGTGTTGTTGAGTATCCACCTCTCACAATTTACACCCTTTCAAGCAATAATCTGTTCCCATAGCAAGGCTTTCCCTGGAACAAGTCAGCTAGCCTGCACCAGAGGCTCATGTCTTGAGGGGCATGACTCCACATCAAGCATGGCTGACCAGGAAGCTCTCTCACTCTTACCACCTCCCATTAGTGTGTTGGAAAGATTTTGAAGATTGATAAATCAACCTGTTGACCACATGATGAATTCACCTTCCTTGAGCATCAAGTCCTGGGGTAGGACGTGAGCCCAGAGCTCTGGCTCAGAGGCAGTCTGTGCCACAAGACCTCCTGTTCTCATGTGCCTAGTCTTAATTCATAAACCCACAGTATGTTCACAAAATCCCTCATGAATGATTGGTGCCTTGTGTTTTATACAGTAAAAAAACTCAAGGATTATAATAACACAACATGGTGATCAGCAGTGGTGAGACAGGTGGCAGTAAGATTAAGTACAAATATAACATTGTAAACAGCCTTAGATTGTTCTACATAGCATGAGTAAACACTTGACATTTTGGTCAGACCATATTGAGGCTGCAGTGTCAGAGAACGTTGGAAATGCAGTGTTGTCACTGTGAAGAAAGGCTTTTGAGACATAGCACCAAGCTAGTGCTCAAGTAAAGAGCTAGTAAACCCACTGATTCCTCTTGGTAGGATTGCAGCCTGTCAGTTACATGACTGGGGCAGCATCAGGTTAGCTCAGTTGGGAAAGGTGAGTGACCAGGGTGTGGGCCGGATTGATAAACTAAACAAAGAAACCATCATAAGAATTGGGCCAGGGAAAAATGTGATTATAACAAGTTTCTTTGGGAACAATAACTTGAATAAAAAGCGATATTTTTACTCCATGACGTGTTCACACCACAGACTGTCTTCATGGGTAGAGCTTTAGAAAAGTGCACAAAATGGGCTACAACAGCGCTCAGCCAAAGTATTAGAGAAGAATAAATGCCAAAGAGATAGTGTCAGAATATCCATCAAATTCCCCAATTTGAATTGGGATGTAACTGTCCTGCTGCATGACTTTAATACATTTCAACAGTGTACAGAGTCCTGGTTTCTTGATTCTGGTGTGTCCGAAGCAGACAAGGAAGAATGAAGGACTGCATGGGCTGAACATGTCAGAATTAACAGAAGTACCAAAGAATCCTCAAAAGACACTGGGGGGGGGGCCGTGGGGGAGCAATTCTCTGGCCCCGTTAGCTCCAGTGCAAATCCCCCAAGCTGACGAATTTGGCAAGAGGCCTGTGATGGAACTTGTGGCAGTTTCTGATTCTACTGGCCTATTCCTTCTGGCCTGATCATGCTCTCACTCAGAAAGGGCAAGAACTTGATCCAAACTCACTTACATTTATTTTAATTTCATGGTGAGATCAAAGTTAAATGCAGCTTTATTGTTCCCCCGCCCCACAGATCCCTATAACTGAGGGCCCAGTGCCAAAGACTTCAAGATGGAGCAAGGAGGTGAGTTTCGTTTTCCGCTGACCTCCAGGATACTCAAGAGAAAAGCATCCACTACCAGGGTGCAGAGACAGGGTGCCTTGATTGGCTGCTGCTGGATCTTTCAAAGGAGGGATTACGACTGTTTATTAAAACAGCACTTCACCATCCGTTAACATTGAAATGTTTCCTCAAAAATGCAGCTGCTCAGTCTGACCTCATTTTTAAAGATTTTTTTCGACTCGGAAGTGCTTCCTAGAAAGTGCAGGTGTACAGTCTGAGTTCATTTTTTAAAAGGGATTTTTTTTCTACCTCTTATACCTGAACGTCTTATGCCTTTACTGGTGGCTGGTTTCAACTGATACAAGCAACTGACACCATTCAGATGTTAAAATGCAAGAACAAGAGTAAGAAAATGCTGGAAAATCTCAGCAGGTCAGACAGCATATGTGGAGAGAGAATAGGTATAGAGAATAGAGCCAACATTTCAAGTCTGGATGGGTCATCTGAGAGGGACATCCAGACTCGAAGCATCTCTCTGCACAGATGCTATCAGACCTGCAGAGATTTTCTAGCATTTCCTGACTTTGTTTCAGATTCCAGCATCTGCAGTATTTTGCTTTTATATTAAAATGCAAGGATCCCTCAATGAAGATCTTCTCACAGTAGCTGTTGAATTCTCCTGGCAGATGTGATGAGGGCTTGGAGACCTTGGGTGGTCAGAGACATGGATGGACAATGCTCTGGCACTGCCCCCTGGCACTAGCAACCTTGCACTGACAAGGGGGAGGGGTAGGCTTGAAGGGGCTGAAGCCTTTAGTGACCCCATAGTAGGTGTTGCTCACTTGGTGGGGAGTGGGGGTTGGTATTGATGATTGGAGGGACTGATGCCAGCAATTGGAGCTTGGGTCTTTGACAGTGAGAGGGGGAGGGGGCTGAGTAGCATTATTCTGAAATCAGGGCACCTTTTAAAAACAGTGGCCTGACCGCTGAGGAACTGTCCTTGCTGGCATCCTTGGATCCCACACATTATTCTGGACACAAATCACCCCAAGCTCCAAATAAATGAATAATCAACATGCTCACGTGTGTATGGGTATATGGAATTCCCACAACTTTCCTTTCAGCTCATTTTAAATTATTTTCCTTTATCTTCAAAAATGAACTGCTCCTTCCTGATCTATAGTCATTTGAGCTGCAAATCTGTACATAGATCACAAAGTAGCCCCACATGGGCCCCTTAAAGCCCATCTACCATCTATAAGGCACATTAAAAAAGGGAGATAGAATATTCCATTTCCCTGGATGAGTGTAGCTCTGAAAATACTCAAGCTGGAAAGCATCCAAAACAAAGCAGTTTGCTTGATTGGCACTCCATTCACCACCTTAAACAGTCACTCCCTCTCTCACCCGCACACAGTAGCAACTTTGTGTGTCATCTAGAACTTGTACCCCGGCAACTCACTAAAACTCTTTCGATAGCATCATGTTGAAGAACAAGGATAGCAGGTGCATGGCTACAACACCACCAACAAGTTTCTTTCCAAGTCACACACTATTCTGACTTGGAACTTTATTATCATTCCTTCATTGTTGCTAGATCAAAATCACTGCATTCCTTCCCTCGTAACACCATGGTGTACCTTCACCAGATGAATCTTAACACGTCCATCTCTTGGAGATGGACATTATAAGTTGGCCTTGCCAATGACACTTGCATCCCAAGAACAATTTTTTTTTAAGAATCTCACCTCTCAGCTGCTTGCTTTATCCTTACAGTCACCACAAATCATAACTTCAGCAAACATGGTTATATGTGAAAAGAGGTCTGAAAGACTCAAATAGGAGGTCTTGGCCAGTAACTGGAGCCTTTCCCCAGAGTTGAAAACTATGTCACATTTGCAGCAATGCATGATTAACGTTTCTAAGATCATCCCAAAGCTGCATCTGTGGTTATGGTTCTGTGAATAAGCTGTTTGTGGGTGAGAGAAAAAAACACCAAAAAAACCCAACAAAGAGCTCATGACAGAAAGGAGGGTCGTGAGAACTACTGTCAAAACAAAATGAGCTGACAAGAGTTAAGAAGAAGTATGAAAAGACGAGATGTAAATGCAAAGTGAAATAGGAAAAGGTGTTCATATGCACATTAGCAAAAAAAAAATCATTAAACCACTGACAGGTCCAATCAAAATAAGCAAGGGAAGATTATTTTTGTGGCCAAGGAAATGGCAATGTTGATTACTAAATACTTTGCTTTGGTGTTTGGACTGAATTGAAGAAGGAAAATTTAGAGATTGATAAGAAAATAACAGAAATCTAACTATGTTTCATTTCCCCAAATTCATTAGAGACTGAGCTATCTTTAAAAGACTGGAGGGTTTCACATGCTGTGCTATTGTGCAAACAAAGGGGAATGAGATAAACAAAGCAACTGCAGAGTATTTAGCTTCACATCAGTAATATGAAAATTGCCAGATCCATAAATAGGCATAAATGAACAGGGATGAATGATTTAAAAGGACATGTTATTTATTTGTCACACGTAGGCTTACATTGCTATGAAGTTATTGTAAAAATTCCCTAGTCGTCTCAATCCGGTGCCTGTTCAGATACACTGAGGAAGAATTTAGCATGGCCAATGTATCTAACCAACATGCCTTTCAGACTGTGGGAGGAAACCGGAGCACCCAGAGGAAACCAAGCAGACAAGCGGAGAATGTGTAGACTCCGCACAGTGACCCAAGCCAAGAATCAAACCTGTGTGCCTGGTGCTGTGAGGCAGCAGTGCTAACCACTGTGCCACCGTGTTGCCCCATGTCTGTCACATGGACTGATCAGAGGTAACATGGATTTTGAAGGGCATTTCAGGCTATGCATTTCTAATAGAATTTGAAGCATAAAATGAGGAGAAAAGATTGGAGGCTGCAGGACAGGGGAAGAAAAAATAATGCAGTAGATGTTGTTTGTACACCTTCCGGGTAAACATTTGATAAAATGCCACAAATGAAAGTAATTGTGAGAATCAGGAGCTGTGATTTAAACTGGAAGATTGCAGCATGGATAGAGATGTGCTGAAAGACAAATAATGGGTTTATTTCTGGCTGCTGGGTAGTATTTAGTAGAATGCAACTGGGATTTGTGTTAGGCCTAATATAGACATTAACACATATACAGCTATCATAACCTAGATAGAAAGAATTCAATCAAGCTTTGAGGAATAGGAAGCTTCAAGAAAAAGCAAATGACTACAGCACAGCATGACTGGACTTGAAATCATATAAAGGCCTTTTTAAAGAAAATGTGTGGCAGTATACTTCAATCAAAAAGATGAAGAGAAATATATCTTATATGGTAAATTTTCCCATGCAGTGCAGCAGCTAAAATAAACAAAATGTGTATAAATGAAAAAAGATTAAGTCAAATAGGGTTTTCCTTATGACAAGAGGAATTGAATGCAAAAGCAAGGAAGCGTCAGCAAGAACAAACATCGGACAGAATTTTCCATTTTTGAGACTAATGGTGGGATTTTTGCCCCAAGGCCAGAAATCCAAGCACGAGGTCAACAGAACTTCACATGGTCTGCCGAATTTTATGTCCTACCGGCTACTATTCCCATGGCGGGCGGGATGGGAAAATCCCTGTCTAAGTGTGGCGATGGGCAGGTTTTGCGGCATGTTTCCTGCTAAGTGGTAGGGTGGGGACTTGTGCCCAATTTCCCACTTGAAAGTTTATTAAATATGTGTCAGTGAGTAGCTCTCAAATTGCATGACCGGGCGGGCTTGATTCAACTGCCCTGCCATCACCTCATAGGGTCAAATATTTGGGTGCAATATTTAAACGGACCCAAGCAGACATATTCACTCTCTCCAGCCCAACTGTACTCAGGTAACATTTCTAGATAGCTGTGTCCATGGTTCCGCAGTGACTCCCTTGGGCCCCTCATCTGCCAGCACCACAATGTCCGCTACTCCAGGGATGGTTCCAAGAGGCTCACCGTTCTAACCTTGCCACCCTGGGAGGCAATTGCAAGGGAAGTAAACTCCTCAGCCAACTGCCCAAGAAAGACCATAGAGTGTAGGATTCACAAGGCTAAGTCAACTCCAATTCAATTCACACTCTCAATGGTATCATGCATCTACAGGGTTACATTGTGCAGTGATCTCATACTTGTCTCACTTTAACATCGCTAACATCTCATCTATCATGCTAAATAAACTCCATCCTCAGCCTTTACTGGGTGGGGTCTGCACACACAGCAGGCATGCATGCTTCCCAACTTCTCCTCCATCTCTTCTCATCACACCCCATCCATTTGTCTTCATGTAGGCCAGGCTTGCCACAAATACAGACAAAGATCCCATACTGGAGGAGGGAGGGCCGATACTCCGGAGCTAATCGAATTCGAAGAGGTTGCCACTGAGTTGGTGGGCAAGGCCAGAGATCGCTCCTGAGGGGAAGGAGAGATTGGTGCCCCCCAACAAGCCAGTACAGACGAGCCCTCCATGAATATCCTGATATTCACAGTGAGTGATATGCAAAGTTGTATTCTGCCTGCTTATGAACTAACTCTATCTTTTTTATCTTAAATGTACCAGCAGGCCTAGATAGCCTTCCATAGCATCCAGCTGTGCAGGCCAAGGAGTGTCTGCTGCCCCACAGCAGGAGTTCCAAAACAGGATGGAGACCTCTAGCTTTCAGCCCTCCAGAGAACAACTGCAAAAGTCATCAAAGACAACAGGGTGTAGCAGATCAGTGGGCTGCCTCCACTTCTGCTATGGATATTGGGAATACACCTGGATGTAGTAGTAGGGTTTGAAAATTTAAGAAGCTTTGAAATCAATTCTGGGTCATGAGTGTTCTATCACTTTAAATATCATGCACCTTTGTAAATATATTTGCTGTTCATTAGAGTGGTCTTGTTATTTGAAAATGTTGTGCATATGCATCAATGCACCATCTAAGGGTCTGAGTATATTGTTATAATTCAGGTCAGAAACTCCAAAATGTTTTATGAAGTCTGCCTGGATTATAAGTTTTGCACTTTGAATTTGGCTAGGTGAGCATGAGATTTTTCACTTCAGGTATGATTCAACTGATCCACTAGGGAGCTTTTATCAATTAAAATTTATTTAAAAATACAGTTAACATGTAGCAATAACTTCTACCAATTACAAACAAGACAAAAAAAACATGATATTGTTTAATCCCTGACAAATATATGAAATGTTCCAACCAAACTTCCAGATAAACATACATTTTCAGAAAATTTAACTCTGAAAATATGAAAATGTGAACTGGATGTTGGAACTTAGTCCTCTGGTTAGAGAATTGAAACTCTGACATAGATAAGCTGCAGATCTGGGCTGAGAGGGGCAAATGGAGTTTAATGCGGAAAAGTGTGAGGTGATTCACTTTGGAAGGAGTAACAGGAATACAGAGTACTGGGCTAATGGTAAGTTACTTGGTAGTGTGGATGAGCAGAGAGATCTCATTGTACATGTGCATAGCTCCCTGAAAGTTGGCACCCAGGTTGATATGGTTGTTAAGAAGGCATACGGTGTGTTAACTTTTATTGGTAGAGGGATTGAATTTCAGAGCCACAAGGTCATGTTACACCTGTACAAAACTCTGGTGCGGCCGCACTTGGAGTATTGCGTACAGTTCTGGTTGCCACATTATAGGAAGGATGTGAAAGCATTGGAAAGGGTGCAGAGAAGATTTACCAGGATGTTACCTGGTTTGGTGAGAAGGTCTTATGAGGAAAGGCTAGGGGACTTGAGGCTGTTTTCGTTAGAGAGAAGGTGGTTAAGAGGTGACTTAATCGAGGCATATAAGATGATCAGAGGATTAGATAGGATGGACAGTGAGAGCTGTTTTCCTCGGATGGAGATGACTGGCACGAGGGGACATAGCTTTAAATTGAGGGGTGATAGATATAGGACAGATGTCAAAGGTAGGTTCTTTACTCAGAGAGTAGTAAGGGCGTGGAATGCCCTGCCTGCAACAATAGTGTACTCACCAACATTAAGGGTATTTAAATGGTCATTGGATAAACATATGGATGATATTGGAATAGTGTAGGTTAGATGGGCTTTAAATTGGTTTCACAGGTCGGTGCAACATTGAGGGCTGAAGGGCCTGTATGCGCTATAATGTTCTATGTTCTATGTTTCTATGTTCCCAGACTGTAACTTCCAGCAGCTCTTGAGGTAGAGATAATGCCACTGCTGGCCTCTAACTGTTAGCCAGTGGACCACTGGAAGAGACAGAGGTCTTACTCTAGGAAGGCAAGAAGACAAGCTTCCAGCTAGCCAGCAGAACTTACAATACCAAGGAGAGAGAAATGATGCTTTTAAGTCTGATGACACTATGCAGATGATTCTCCCAATCGGCTGTGCTTGGGAGACTGAGACGGGGGCTGTGCAGTGGGCTTCCTGCTGGGTGTCATAGCCTCTGCGCTTCTCAGGCCACTGGATTTTTAGCATCATCGGCTCCACACCAGCAATCAGCACAGAGCAGAATAAGTTATGTCGATGAGTGTTTCCATGTATTTCGAAGCCCTGATCTGAAATCTCCAGGCCTGCTAACCTCTCCCCCTCGCCAGGAGTGTTTCACTCTAGCAGGGTTTACAAGAGTTCCCCACTAGAGGGGAGCTGGTGGCCTGACCCTGCTGGAGTCAAGAGGGTGCCATGGAGAACCCCTAGGAAGTTGGGAGTAAAAGGTTGGCAGTGCCAGCCTGGCCCCCTAGCACTGACCATGGGACAAAGTGGCAATGTTCAGGAAGCACCTTGGTACGGCCCACTGGGCACTGGGAGTAGGGCCAATGGTGGGTATGGCCTACTGAGGGGTGGGGCCTCTGGGGGGAGATCAGTGGGGATGGAGCTTCCCGCTGCCACTATACACTCAAGCTTGGCGACAGAGGGAGGGAAGCCAGCAATCAGAGTTGGACATCGGAGTGGGGGGGAGTTGTGGTGGGGGGAAGGGGGTGTTGGGGCAGCAGAGTGCTGGGACTGCAGGGGGGAGGCATTTGGGGCTGCTGGTGTATGGGGAGGGGATCAGAAGATCTGGACTGCAGGGTGGGGGTAGGCGGCCAGCAATTGGAGGGTGAGAGTGTCCGACAACCAGCGATGTGGGGTGATGGAGCTGGCCAATGATCAAGTTGACCAGCGATTGGGACACTGGCAGTGTGGACTATTCTGCAAACACCAAGCTCCGCTATGATGGATTGGCATATGCACTGTGGCTCGCCCAGTTCTATGCTGCTGGCCTCTCCAGCGGGAATAGGCCCCACCCACTGATTTTACACGTGATTCACGCTAGTGCTCTCTGCAGTGCACAAAGTGTGGGAGATTCATTTTGAAAATCCCGCAGAAGAAACCAACGGGATTTATTCCAGTTTTTACGTGAATTCAATGCTTAAAATTGTTTTGAGAGAATCCCAAACCTTAAACAACAGACCAAATCTGAAGATGAAAGAACTTCTGTCACCTGACCTGTCAATCATTCTTCCCCCAACAATGTAAAATGTCATAAAGTCCTGAAGCCCAGAGTAAAAATAAACAAAACCCCATTTAAACCATTGAAGGAGAAATAAAAGAACTTCTAAGCAGACATCTGGGCAGTAATGAAAAAAACTAAAGCTGCTTATAATAGCAATGAACATGATTTAATTCTTAAAAAATTCTTAAAGGCATACTAACATCACAATTTTTTTAAAAAATAGATAGACGTATCCTCATGGCTATTTCTAAAATTTAAAAAATGGGACAACGACCTTTTAAAATAGTTGAAGTTATATCTGTCTGTGACCCTTGAACAAAATGAGCTATCTGGCAGATTCAAAGAAACTGACACCTCGTTATCTCTTAAGAGACACTGATCATCCCCGATGGGTTACATAGGCCACAAAGCAAGCTATGCATATATCATCCCCAGTTCACAACCCAGATTGGCTGAACAGAGGTTGCTTGTCTCCTAGGACTTACTTTCAATTGTTAATGGTCGAGACAGTTAACCACCTCAGGGACCCAGGTAAGCAATTTGTCAAAGACAATGTGCAGAGGTGGGAGTCATGAGACATGGACCACTCACTTATGTAACCTTGCTGTACTGCAAAATCTCCGTATGCCATTTTACCATCTAACTATCAGCAGCACAGAAAAGGGGTTCTTCCCAGAATGAATACCAAGTCCCATCCATACCATTCTTAATGTAACTTCTGTACCATTAGCTACTATACTGATTTATCTGTGTTTGCCTATCCCATTGTGTGAAGTAAACACCATAGAAAAGTGAATTATCCAGCATTAGTTTATAGCCCACTGATATAAGCGAAGGAAGACCTCATTGGACTTTGATTTTGGACTCTAGACCGATATAAAACAATATTTATTTTCTCTCTGGTCTCTGCACTGTAAATCTTTTGGTTCTCCATCTGCTTTTTCCTGTATGAGTACAAAGGAGGCAGCACTGCTACCGCCTTCTTGTGTTTGAGTGTGTGCAAACAAACTTTGATTTCATCCTATCTTGAGTTTGCTATGGGATTATTTGTTGAAATTTGACCACAACTGAATGAAGGGGTTGGGAAAAATGCTGTCACTGGGGGAAACAAATTAAATACGCCTTTCTGTTTATGGATGGGTGGTGAGAGGAAAGATTAGTGCTATTTAAATTAAACCACTTCCTGTCCCTAGCAGTCCTCTTATTGCGACAGTGAATCAGGCTCCTCATAGCGTTCACCTCCCTCTGTGAGCCTGACATTATGTGATGTGTAGCAGACTCATGCTAGTTACTCTTCCTTGTGGTATGTCAGGAAGGTGTATTCTTTTTTGTGTGTCTGAAAAATGCATCGGCAACCATATTTCTTGCAAGGTAGCATGAAGTTAGGTGTCCTTAAAGCTTTGGAGGGATGGCTGTAATTGTATCTCCACATGAGAAAGCTGCTTTCATTGGTAGTGCAAAGCACAGCCAGCGATGGCCACTCCAATGTGTACACACCTCAGTATCTGCAAAGATTTCTCATAAAGATGGCAAAGACTGCATCAAGTAATTTGACTTTAACATCTCAGAATGCACAGATACAGGGTTCGCCGTTGATACTTCCAAGATTAGAGCCTGAGAAATCATGAGGTTTGAAAATGCAAGGCCCTTTCTGCTTTTCATTGTCAAGGAGCACTCAGTCTTGTCCATTTCTCGCTCTGGTAAGCATCCCCCATTTGAAGCATCAGGTTGTGAAGGGTGCAACAGACCACAATGATGCAGGAGACTCACTGTGGAGGATAATACAGAGCTCACCATGAGCAGTCCAACATTGGAAGTGCACTTTCAGGATACCAGTGGTCTGCTTGATGATGGATGGCGTTGTCCTAGTCATGGCATTGTATCTGTCCTTGGAATGATCAGAGGACAACACATGGGTGTCATGAGACATCATTTGAGAGGGTTCCCCTGATCCCCAAGCAGGCAGCCCTGTAACCACTGAGGCCCTTTGAATATGTGTGGAACTTGAGACTTGGGAACTGCTGGGGTACCTGGCACAAATGTACATGAGGTGCTTCTGATGATTACATACTAATTGAATATTCAGGCAGTGGAAACCTTTTCTGTTTAATGAACATTAAGGGCTGTTGCTATGGAGTTCTTAAAGCCTTACATGCACAATTAATTGCATCCTGTACTTGAGAGGATCCTGACATAGCTGCAAATCCTAGGAATCTTGCAGCCGGCTAGCTTCATCGAGTGCGAATTTCACATAATGATAAGCCTTATTGTAGAGGGTATCTTTCACCTCCTTGATACATATGTTGAGGGCATAGAAATCCTGTATAAATGGAGATTCCTGGAACGATCCACAGGCAAAATATTGAGCACAGCAGTGACCTTCACTGGCACTGGCAGCATATGTTCTCCCACAGAATGTAGCAAGTATGATCCCCAGTTCTGTCTGAAGCACACAATGCATGGCATTATCTGTCACTCAGCTCCAGATAGGAAAGTCTTCTTCAGTAGACCCTTGATCATGCAAGTCGCTTCTGTGGAATGGCAGGCAGAGGGGAGACCGATGGAGGGGAGGCGAGAACTCAACATGGAAGACAAGAGTGTAAACAAGAACGGGGCAGATGGGAATTGAACCGATGGGAGCGGATGTATGCACATTCCGGATTTCGAGGTGGTAGTGGCAAAGGGGGGGTACAGTTTGGTTTTGGGGTCAGACACAGAGAGGTCATGTCTTCTTTTCTTCTTGCTCTGCCACTTTTTGTTCGGCTCACATCCAACCCTTGTTGTCCCTTGTGATGCCTTGCCCTTATATTGTGGCTTGTTGTCTTCTTTTATGTTAGCATGGCATGAAAAGTGAGTCTTGAAGATAGAGCCACGCTCTCTGGAGGAGCTGACTGTTTGCTTTCTTCATTTTGGCTCTTTGTCCTGTAATTTCTACAGTGAGTTAAAATCACCTTTGAATTGAAGAATAAAATAAAGTTTTTAAAAAGTATATCTTAAAATAGAATCATTGCATTAATAGTTTTATGAAGTTGCATGTATAAGGTTAAAACGTGGTGGTTATTTACAAATGTAAATATTGAAAAGAAATGTTAAGAAAACCAAAAGAAAACATTACAGCATTGTCTCTTTAAAAAGCGTGTGTCGTCTTTGTGCTTAGCTGCAGAAGCCAACTTTGCAACATTTGTATCCAGAGCAGCAGCAGAATTCCTGTGGAGCAAAACAGGTTTTTGAAATGGGACCAATGATTTTAAACCAAGCACTCATAGACACAGAATCAATTGAATTCAAATTTCAGCAATGTTGACAGCTTAAGCCACTCAAATTGCAGAAATACTGTGAGGTAATCCGAGGCATTTAAACCTGGACAGGGGAAATTACGGTTACGGTATGCTTGTTACCTCTCAGGAGAAAGAGGGTAGGTGAGGCTCTCATATGAAATCCTGCAGTTTTAATGTATGTCTTCATCAAATCACCGTCGAAATAGGAGAAACCAACTCAGAAAGTATTCCAGGCTGAATCATCAGAAGAAAGTTCATACTTCTAACTGACACCCGGTATTATATGATTTGAGGGTGACTATATTCTGTAATGATTTATTTCATTATTCCTGAATGAGTCTCTTGTAATTTGAACAGTATTCTATTGGAAAGTTTATCCAATTTGTTAATTGTTTTAATAAGTTGTTATCAGTTTTAAATAAAGACCTGTTAATTGTTCATGATAGAGGGTGGCAGATCCTGCTTTAATTTACCAAAACCAGTAGCTTTCTCCTGTCTCATGCACACTTACTTAAGATTATCAAGTGAGATATATCCCTTTGGGGGTGTTCCAAAATTGCGCAGAGGGAAACATCACTTCCATGTCGTAACAACAGCAAACTCTTGCAACATTCCAGCATTCCAGTCCCTTAGTTACAAAAATTCACATGACAGGAATACTTAGTGACATAGATTTAGTCCTCTGGTAGGAGAGTTGGTGGGAATCTGTGCCTCCTTTCCAAGGAGCGTCTCATGCTACTCAAGTGCTATTAGGCACTTCAGTGGGAAATGCCAGGCTTCCCACAGAGGGTGCAAATCCCACTTCTGAGACCTATCAGCCAATCAGAGTGGCCTGCCCAGTGGTGGCCACTGCCACCACTGCCAGTAATGCTCCAAGGCCTTAATCAGGGCTCATTGCTGAGCCCCTGAAGACAGGTGAGTGGGTGGGTTGGGGGGTCACTTGGAGGAGGCAGCCAGCAAAGGGGAGACTGGTGTCGGTTTCAAGGTCAGTGGAATGGCTCTAGAGGACACACTGTTTTTAAGAGAGAGACATGACCTCAATCCCATCATTCTGTAGGGCTTGGATATCCAGGGGGCATGGGAAACCTATGCCAGCTGGGGAGAATGCACAGGGCACCACAACATCCCAGTGATCTCAGGGAAAATTACCTTTAAGTGGCTCAATAATGAGCCTAATTAATTAGTTCTCTGCATTGGCTGATTCCCACCACTTATTAAGTGGACAGGTTTTCCCATTCATGGGAATGAGCTGCACAACCTTCCCCAAGATGACGTGGGACCAACTGCCACCTAGTTCACTCCAGCAGGCTCCTTAAATCCCAGCGACGTACACGGAAGCCTCCAAACTTTGACCACAAAGAGCTAGTACCTGTTATTAAAATCGGGCCCATTAAATAAAACAAACAGCAGAAATTAATGCCAATTTTATGTATAGTCTTTTTCAAACCAATTTACCTCAATTTATGGCAATTATGTACCTTAAATGATTACTGCCTAACTTATGTTCAGGTGGCCAGCATTTAAGACAATTTGCTTCTAATATTGTGGCATTAAGTGAAGCAGATCTTAATGACTTTAACTTATATTTGAAAAAGCTTTCCAATGTAGTATTGATACAAATATATAAGTGAAATGTCTTGAAAGGTTTTAAAATACTGCAGATGCATTAATTTCTTCTTTTGTACTCTTAATACTCATGGTAAGCCAACTAGGTTTGATTTTTTGCTGCAATTGTTCACTTTCTCCATGAGGGCATTCAAAGTGGGGAGTCAATACAAAATTCTGGATGGAGCGCAAGTGTAAATAAGAGATGACCAGAAGTGAACACCATCAGGAGGCTGGGGAAGTCAAAGAAGTAGATTCGCAGAGATGGAGGTGGGGAGGTGTTAGGAAAGGTTTTGTGAAGGGGGAAGTAGTATTGAAGGAGGGGCAGAGTGTGTTGAGGGGAAAATGTGGAGGTGCTGGAGTTGGAACAAGAGGTGCTGGGGAGGGATGCTCCACTTTTCTATGGGGCAAGGGTTTGATGTACTGACTGCGGGAACGATGCAAACAGGGCAGCACTTCACTCGCTTACGCCCCATTTATCTGTCACTGAAGAAATTGGGATTTGCCTGGTTTCTGAAACAATCTATAAGTTTGTCTCTGTTTGGAAGAAACATATTTCATAAATTATACAGACATGACAATGATTAAGATTGTACAAATTCTAATGTGCTGCCTCACAGTGAATCCACCAGAAGGCAACAGGTGATTGCAGTACCAAAGTGTGGAACGACCTGCAGAATCACAACAATTGGTGTCAAATATCATTTCACATTTGGTTGGATATGCTAAATGCCCATTTAAGATTTCAAAAATCACCTACAAATGTGACATAACATTTAGAAACAAAAACAACATACCATAGATGCTGAAAATCTAAAATAAAAACAGAAAATGCTGGAAATACTCAGATAAAAGGTTATTATTCTGTCTACACAGATGCTGAAATATTGCTTAAAATTATTTAATCAATCCTCATTTATTTCTTTATTTAGATGGTTAGCTCTCAGCCTGGCTATAATTATGAAAGCACAGTGAATTAATATGTGGTAGACATCATGTGGCTTCTGTTGCTAAGGGGGACACTTCCTGATTGGTTCCAGAGTTCCAGTGGTTTAGTTCCACCTTATATGGATCATTACTGCAGTTTGTTGAGGTAATTTTAGTCCCAGAAAGAGCTACATTACACTACAATGTTACTTCATTCATTGCTTTACAATTATTGACCTTTTCTATGTCACCTACTAAAGTAAAATTGTTCTTTTGGGTGGAATTTTACCTGCTCATCCTGTCCATCAATAACACACAAGATTACATTTACACAGTTAAAAATTAGTGTTACAGAAGATTTCCCCCAAAAAGATTTCTACTTGAATAGACTCACAAGTAAACACCCCTTCGGACAACAATCCACATAAATATTTGATCTATAAAAATTTCAAAGTATTATCACAAGGCATTTATTACTGCAAAAGGGAAAATATATCATAGGGCTTCTCTCCCTCTCTCTCTCTCTCACTCTCTTAGTCTGCTGTGGAGAATTTCAAAAGCTTTAGAGCAAAACCCCATTTCCTGAAGGCAACCGGCAGTCTTCTGGGTGGCTGGAGACTGCTTCATGTTACTTCCTTTCACAAACCTGACCCAACACAGAGCACACTCTTGGGCCATACTTGGTCACTCTCAATTAACGCAGCTCCCTGTCTCTCTTTAAATATATTTTTTCTTGTTCATCTTTTGCAACATCCCTCTGAAATGAACTGTCTTCAAAATATAAAAATCTTTCATGTTGTCTATTGCCCCACTCTTGGGTCAAATAACACTTAATAATCTTTCCCAAGTTTACGTAAGACTTTTCCCAAGTTGTAAAACCTTTTAGTTCCCATTGAAAGTTAACAACTGGGATCTAAACCCTTACTTATCACTTAATGCAAATTTTAACCCATGTATAATTTCCCTGTAGAGCATCCAACTTGGCCATATCCATTTTAAGTGCCTGTCTTTACACCTAGTCTCTTTGATGTTTTCAACTCTGAAGACACCCTGGGTGGAATTCTCCCATTTTGAGACCAAGTGCGGTCACAGATGACTCCAACAGTGCACATCTCATTGACCAGAATGGTAGATTCCTGTGCCAGATTCAGCACTTGGCATTCAGCATCTCATTAAGTATGCACAGGGCAAGATACTCTCCAACTGGGCCAGCAGCTGATTCATCCACCGACCTGCAGTTAGAAAATCCTGGTCCCCTATTCAAACACAGTCCAGCACATTTATATCACATTCTCCAGCCCAGCTATCTTCATCAGAATATGCAGGGTGTCAGAAATCCAGAGGGAAAAGGCTAGCAGCCTCAATAAGAAGTGTGTCCTCAATTCAACCACCCTCTCCCTAAGTCCATCATCTGCCCATACCACACTTGGACATCTACACCACATCTGGGGTCTTTGTGCATTTCCTTCCAGTAAATGATGTGACATCCCTTTGACCTCTTTGTTTGTGAGTTTTTTTATACGGACTATTGGGATCCAATTTCCTTCCTCTTGGTCTTCCCTCTGCCTTCCATTGCTTGTCTTCTTCATCTACCTCTATGCCCACTACCTGGCATCATGATCCCTTCCCCTCTCCACTCTTCATCCCCTTGCACGTGCAGCTCCCCTTCCACATTGCTCCCTTGACTTAATCAGACTAGCGGAAAGCTACCCCCTCCCCCAGACGCCACCCCCCCAGCTCGTGTTCCATCATAGTTCCCTGGTTCCCTGAGGATAGTGCTGTCCAGATAAACATTGGTGTGTGGCACCAAGGGGAAGGAGATTCCTGTACTCCCCAACCCCTGGCACTGTACTGAATCCAAATGGTGACACAGAGGGGTCCATTGATCCAGTAGCATGGTGCTGTCCGTAAAGACATAGAGATGGAAGGCAGCCACGTGTCTTTCCCAGCAGAATGGTGAACAGAGCATCAGGAGAAATGCAGCTCTTTGGCAGGACTAGAGGTGGCCAACCCAACATGGCCATCTTCACCCTGCTAGACAAGGAGTTACCAGAGGTAGAGGTCCCTTGCTGGGGACATTTTATTGGGTGAGCTGAGCTTGGAGGAAGACAACAGTTCTGGAAACCGGGGAGAGTGTCAGAAAGGTGGCATTCATGGATTTTGTCTGTAGAGGCTTGCACAATTCAGGGAGGACAGTCTGTCTGAATGTGGAAGGGTCAACAATTCAAACATGGTCTACCATCTCCTAAAGGTGCTACTGTGTGTTCTGAGGCAGGTAGTCTCTCTGAACTCATCTCAAATGACAATGGTGCCCTTCATTTCCCTTTTTGTTTCCCGAACTGGCCAAATGCAGCAGTAGCTGTAGAAGCCCTGAAAGACCTTCATTAACTTGTGTGGAGGAGGATGGACCCTTCAAGGGGTGCAGCATCACACCCTCCTCCACACCCAGGACCAGAGGGAGGGCTCTCAGGTTCTTGGATGTGGCACTGGAGGCTTTAGGGATAGAGGTGAAATGGTGAGAGAATGGATATGTCCACAGTATGACATGAGATCCTCAAAGCGTACCTTCCCAAGGGAATAACAATAAATCCATGAGTCGGGTTTTGAAGACCTGGTTACAGATCTGCAAAATATTCAGTAACCTCAAACGAGTGGTAATATTCAAAGAATGTACCTTCAATGATATTTCCTATCCACCAGACTACTAACCTCTCATTGAGCTCAATGCATCACATCTGTATCACTGACTCAGCAGCAATTAGTACTCACACCCAACATTCAGATACTCCACCTCATCCTCACTTTCATACCAATGCTAGCCTTACACTAACCTCTCACAGCTTTCACAAACATCTTGTTTATTTAACTGTGGCAGGCATGTCATCCACACATGTTGGTCTGCACTCACCGATAGTCTTCTCTCTCTCTTGGAGGACAAGATCGAACATATTAGGAAGTAGCAGCAGAGAGCCAAGAGGGTCAGACATGCCTGCATCTCCTAAACTCTTTGAAGGAGGCAGTATTCCACATCATTGGCCCACAGTTATTGGGGCTTTCATGTCTGGCATTGCAGAGAACAATGAGGATGATGTGTTCCTGCCATATGAACGTTCTCAAATTCCACTTCACACTTATCTTGCTACCTGGCATGAAGTAATGTTGTGGCCACAGACATCTTGTGTTCCAGTCAAACTTTATTTCGACCCTCCCCTTATGCATTTTTGCTTTTGTCCTTTCAGATATCCAAGGTTTGTTACCTCGTCAGCTACTACAGCCTCACTTTGAAAGACACAAGCAGCTGATAAAGAAGCACTTGATCTGATATTTACAGCCAGCAGCTCTGGCACTGCCCGTACATTTGTGAGTAGTATAGATCAGCGCTTGGTAAATTACTGATCATGAGTGGGCTTTGGCCAGAGGAGGGAGAAAAGGTGGCACGTATGACAGCTCCTCACAGGAAAAGATCACAATGAATTTTGCTACAAAGTATTCAGATATGTACTTTCCAGACTGTTAGTGAGGGCCATCTCCATGACAACCTGTTTGAACCAGCCACGATGGAGCATCTGGTAGCAAATACTCAGCACAAGGAAGCTCAGATGGTGGTCCTGAGATCCATACTTGTTGCCATGCAAGCCCAGTTTTGTGTCGTGCAGACTGTTGTCATCATGGTTGTACTAATGTTCAAAGATTCTCATCTTTGTCCAGAAATCTGTGCTTTAATACATTACTAAAATTGCTGATGTACTGCCCTGAGGGAGTGGCCATGGCTACAAACTCAGTGGCATCCTGTCCTCTTTCGGGATGACAGCATTCGTTCTCTCACCACTGCCACTTGCACTGTAGCAATTTACCAAAGATCCTTTAGACAGCACCTTCCAAACCCACAACCACTTCCATTTAGAAGGACAAGGGCAGCAGATACATGGGAGCACCTCCACCTGCAAGTTCCCCTCCAAGCCACTCACCATCCTGACTTGGAAATATATTGTCGTTCCTTTGCAGTTGCTGGGTCAAAATCCTGGAATTCCCTCCCTAACGGCACTGTGGGTCAACTAACAGCATGTGGACTGCAGCAATTCAAGAAGGCAACTCACCACCATCTTCTCAATAAATGCTGGCCACTCATGTCCCACAAATGAATAAAAACTCTACTAATGCCCTTACTGTTGCCTCTCAGCCAGCCAGCCAGACTGCTACTGCCCATGATGCTGAGATGGTACAGTCTGAAAGTGGACCCTCAAAACCAGCTCAATGTCATTCTGCACAGTCAATTAAGTTTCTCCTCCAGGATGTTGATGGTGGGGGATTCAGTGATAATAGCAATACTACTAAGTATCAAAGGAAATGCATAAGATTCTGTCTTGTTGCAGATGGCCTTTGCCTGGTACATGTGTGGCACAAGTGTTACTTATGCTATTGGACAAAGTTGTTATTGAATGCTCTTTTTGGTAGTGGCTTTTACTTCAGGATGTTAGCCAAGAGGACTTTGTGATACTGAATAGCAGAGAATTGAAATGTGGGTGAGCATTTGTGCAATGTGATATGGAGATAAGATTTTAGGAGAACCAGAATTTCATTAGTCATTCTGAGACATACCATCTGGAGGTGTCCTTTGAAGACCTGGCAATGGCTGCATCACCATGACAATGAGGCTGTGGAAGATACAGAACATCATCACAAACTTGAAGGAGGAATGGGCACACGGTTATATTATTTCAGCAGGCTTTCCAATGGTGCAGGGGGCCCTTGACTGCACATGGCTCTGCAGGACCCACATATCAATGAGGAGATGTGCCTCAACTAGAAGGGCTACCACTCTGTGAGCATTTGTCTGATTTTGCGACCATGTACAGAGAATCAAATGGGTGAATGTCCACTCTTCTGGCAGGAAACAAAGTGCAGTTTTTCTGTGCCAGTCAACCAACTTTGGACAAGGAACACTCACACTGCACCTGGTTCATGACTCCCTCATGTCACTTGACCACATGTGAATATTGTGTATCCAGAGACATAGTGAAGAGGACCACTGGCATCCTCTGCTGCCCAGACAATGGGTAAGACTTCAGTACTGAACAGGTCATGCCTCCAAGCATTGGTGGGTACAGCCTTCTATTGAGACCCCTCTGCCCCTCCATAAAATGAAAGGTGGCTAAATGTATACTGACTAACTTTGATCAGTTTGCATAACCCTTCTTAACTCAGGTGCGTTAAGTAATGAGATAGAAAAAAACGGAAAAAAGTCATGTGAAGGTCCATCACAACTTTATTGAATACTTTATCAAGAAAAACAATATTCAGTCTCTTCACAGGACTCTTCAGTAAACAGTCTCAAATCTACATCAGCTATTTACTTCTGACATTCATTTCTGAGGATTTGCTACACCTTATCCATGGGTCCCAAACACTGTATTTGAACTGTTTGTCTGAAAAGACTGATAATACCATTCAATTAGGCTGGGACAGGCTGTTCCTCAGTCTTTGAGCATCGTCTGATCTTTCTGCATCATGGAGACAACTAAAAGTTGGCTTCTTTTTGACAGATCTTCACCCTCCTCTGATTTATTTGTCACAGTTTGGCACCATTCCCTTGTGAATCCAAAAATATTTCTAAATTCCACAAGATACATAACATATAACAATCAACACAGAAGTTCGACTAACCCTGCAGCAGAACAAGTACCTCACCTGGAAGTCCCATAGTGATCCTTTTGAGCTTCAGTAATGGGATCCCCTTTCAGCTCAACACATTCTCAGCTAGTAGTCAGTCTGGATAATTCAGGGAACTCATTGCTTACATCTTTCTACACTTAAACCTACTGTACAACTAACCTTAGGAAAGCAGGCTTATACAGCAGAGAAAATAGACTGCAAGACCACCGACATCCACCGTGACCCATCTACAAGTAATGCCTTCTGCCCCAACTGCTGACTTCCTATTTTTCCAACCCTCCCCCCCCCCATACCAAAACTCCCCTCACCCTGCAGCTGCCTTGCTGCCTCTGTCTCCCCTGGACTCCCTGGTGATTAGCGGAGACAGTGGTGCTCATCTCCTCCTCCCTCTTGAAGGTCATGGCACCTTGATGCGATTTTTAAAAAGCAGTAATGATTCACTCCAATGTAAGACCACAGCTGGTGCATGAGAAGATTCATTGAGGGCTGAAGATGTGATGTTCTGCCCGCTAAGTATAATAACTGATACAAATTCATGCAAATCAGATTCATGCCCTTCCCAGGAGTAAACCTGATCGTGTCATCGGAGGAGGGCTGGGAAGAAAGCAATCTGAAATCTTGCCGGTGCAAATCCATATTTTGGCCTCTCGCAAGATACAGCGGCCATTATGGGTTTGGTGCTTGTGGCTAACAAGGCTGCTGGATCATCTCCCAAGGAACAGATGTCACACTAAATGTCAAGACCATGAAAAATGCTGAAGTTATTGCAGAAGAAAGTCAATTCATAGCGGATGTGAGTTTAAAGGGCAATTTGTTATCCTTGAAATTTGGAATAATATTAAAGAGAAAAGTAATGTAAATGATTATGGCACATAGACAACAGAAAAGGAGGATAGCTCATATTTAAATTGGCTGTGAGTTCCCCGATGCTAGCATCAAATAAGGAATCTCACAAATTACTCAAAAATATATCACCTTTGTGGTTATTACCAGATTCTTACACATGACAAATACCTTTCTCCTTTGACAGTAAGAAAATGCTGTTTGGGAGCAGGGACAATATCTAACGAGCGCGGACAAGATAATGCTGTGTCATGACTATAACATCATTAATATTCAATTGAAGAATTGATGTAATTTTAATGTAGGTACAGTTTTATTGTTTCACAGTTGGAATGGATAGATTTAAAGATGTAATGCAGGTGGTGTTTGCTTTCATCACAGAATCCTGAAGGTCAAATGATCTTATGACCTTCCTCCACTAGGTAATACAGGCTGTGCTCTAAGTAGTTACTGAATCAAAATGGAATTTTTAACCTGACTGTAAGACTGAAAGTGCTGGGGTTAAACCACAATTGGTCAAATGACAGTTAGCTAAGTAGGAGGAAAGCAACTGCAATTAATGGTTTCAAACTGACAGATTTATTGAAAACAATTATTAATCTGTTCTTTGCAAATAGAATAATATATGTAAATAAATTATCATCCACGTAGCTGGTTGGCTAGAACGCACACCACTGTACAATTGGTAAACCGTTCTGATATCTAAATGACAACTTGCTAGCTGCCTAGAACATAAATAAATGAGTTATTATTTGCCCAATAAACAAGGTGATAAGCATTTCCCTGATATGTAAATTCAACACTCCAGTTTTTTTCCTTTAGTGAGCTGCTGGATTTATGTCATTATTAAAAAAATGTTCTTGACTTATGTCATGAAGTGAATTAATAAAGAAGGATGTGACCTTGTCGTGGTGAAAAATCAATATAATTGAAAAGTTAAGATTGCATTGCAATGCTCACTGCAGGTGCTTTGCTAACTCGTTTAGATTGAGAACAACTGTAAAATACTTCGTAAAACAGAAAAACTAGAAATTATGGTTGGGAGGGCATTAATGGCCAAATATTGCACCTTAACATAACACTCTTTTGTTATTTTGCAAAGGCATTAACCCATTTGATTTTTCTTTACACACTAGAATAATTTGCTTAATGTTTTTATAATTATTCCATTATTGATGTCCATCTTTTTCATTTATAGGATGAGAAAATGTTCATAATATTCAACCTTTTTCCATTTCCTGTCAAGGACCAAATCTACCAAAGTGGGTTTGGCTCCTAAACACTCACCATATAACAAATAGTTGCTCTCGGGTCTTCACCAGGGCTGCCTTTAGCCAGCTCCTGAGTGGGGTGTAAATTAGCATGTGATCTTGCCCAGCAATAGCTTTTGACTCAAAGAAGATTCTGGCCTCTATACTGAAGAGAAGCTCAGCACAAGATGCAAACAATACTTTACTGTAAAATTACCCAGGTTTCAACAATAGGCTGACCAATTCTGCAACACTCACTCAGTCTCATGTGGAGATTGCAATCTCTTTTCCTCCCACAGATCACAATAGTACTAGCAATAACCAGCGTTTCTTTAGCTGTCTCTTAGTGGACAGGAAGAGAATGAGGTGAGTGAGCTGACACTATTTATATGTGTTCTGAGAGGGCTTTTGCTGCAGCTATAAATGCTGGATTATTCCTTCTTCCATATCTATCTCTCACCTTCTTTCACACTCTAATGAGTAAGTGTAAAATCTCGGAGACAGATCACTGTGAAGAGAAATAAAAATGAAGAAAATGGGAGCAAAAAAGAAAACCAGAAATAATTGATGTCCAACAATCAATCATCTTCATTTGTGTCAAGAATGTTCCTGATGTTCCCGATGGCGGGGGAATCCAAAACAAGGGATCATAGTTTGAGAATAAGGGGTAAACCTTTTAGAACTGAGGTAAGGAGAAATGTCTTCACTCAGGATGGTGAATGTGAGCAATCCTCTACCACAGAAAGTAGTTGAAGTCCAATAAATTAGCTATAACTCTTGAGGCTAATGGGACCAAGGGATAAGGGAGGAAGGGGTGATCAGGATATTGAATCCGATGATCAGCCATGATCAAAATGAATGGCGGAGCAGGCTTGAAGGGCTGAATGGCCTACTCATGCTTCTAGTTTCTACACTTTCCCTTGATTGTCATTGACTTCCCTTTAGCTTGGGTTCATGATGTCACACTCGGTCTAATGCTGCCTTATTGTCAAGGGCAGTCACTCTGTTTCACTCTAGAATTCAATTCTTTTGTCCATGTTTTGACTAAAGTTATAATGAGGTTTGGAGTCCAGTGGCTCTGGTGGAACCCAAACTGAGCATCAATGAGCAGGTTATTGTTGAATAATTGCCTTATGACAGGAGTGTCAATGACACCTTCCATTGATTTCCATTAATTGAGAGTAAACCAATGGAACAACAATTGGCCAGATTATTTTGTCCCTTTTTTGTGAACAAGATATAATTGGGTAATTTTCCACATTGTCAGGTAGGTGCCAGTACTGTAGTTGTACCTGACTAACTTGGCTAGGGGCGCATCTAGTTTAGGAGCATGTTTTCTATTTTTGCACTGGTCCATCAATCTTATTGCAGATGCTCCTTGCCTTCCCACTGCATGTTCCTCTGCAGCCCTCAGGGGACGATTTTAACCCTGGTATAGCCTTCGGGACTCATTCTCAACTGCTGAGAACAGCACCCATCACTCTAATTATACTGTTCCTACTCCAACTATATCCCTTTTAATTCCCATACTTGAATGGCTCCCTGCACCATGGTGCTGTGATCAATTTTCTCATTTCACCCTGCATTCAAGAACAAGCTTCAAGAACATCAAACCTGTTGGGCAATTGCAGAGCCTCACATAGAAACATAGACGATAGGAGCATGAATAGGCCATCTGGCCCTTCGAGCCTGCTCTGCCATTCATTACGATCCTGGTTGATCATCCAGCTCAATAGCCTATTCCTGTTTTTTCCCCATAACCTTGGATCCGATTTGCCCCAAGTGCCATATCCAACCGCCTCTTGAATCATGTTCCTCCATTGATCTCTTCTGGATCACAAAATCTGGATCTCATTCGCAATCATATCCTCCTGTCCTTGACCTTGGTTCAAATTAGAAGTACCTAGCCTTACAAACATGACTGTGTCCTGGTAATCTTTGCAGTGTCCAAAGATTTTATTCCAACTCATCAATTCTGAGCCGTAGTTCCTCAGGTTGCAGACACTTGCTGCAGGTGTGGTTGCCATGGTTCACGTGGGGTCCACCAGATCCCATATGCTGCAGCTGCAGCTCATCACCTGGCCTGCCAGGTGCTTTATTTAACTAATTTAACTAACTAGCTTTCATGTTTTGAAATACCACTCCAGAGTTACGGGTTGTATATTAGTAGTTTATCTAGTTAAGCTAGCATTTCAATGCAATATATATTCCTCCAGAGCCAGTTTAAATTACTGCCCTGATTTTGAGAGGTAAAATATTCAAATTTATCAACAAATCGTCTACCTGTTTACGTAATTAAAGCCTCTGAACACTCACCAGTTACTGAAGGCTGGAAAAAAGGTTAAAAAGGGTAGCATCTCTTCCCCCTTTGCACTGAATTCCACATGCACCAATTATCTGCCTGAGCTTGCAATGATGTTAGTTCCACTAAATGATTTATTGACAAAAATGTGAAATGGGAATGATTTAAAGCAAAACAATGTGCTTATAATAGGCATCAGAGAATCTTCAGAGACTATTTATTCAATGTGACTTGTAGTTAGATTTGGATGCATCAAATAATGGAGTTGGAGCACCTAAGCTCAGACAAAGGGCCATCCAGACTTGAAATGTTAGCTCTATTCTCTCTCCACAGAGGTTGTCAGACCTGCTGAAATTTTCCAGCATTTTTCTGTTTTTGTTTCATAAACACCTAATAGCTTTTCAAGGTCTAGTGTCTACAATGTCAACAATGGCAGCATCAAGGATGTAGCGACAGTCTTTCCTTTTCTCACATTGAATATCGCAGTGCGAGGGGGACTGCCATAGCTGACACAATATCGTGTTTGGCAATTAAAGACTCCCAAATAGTTTGATAAGGTGCAATATTCACAATAGGAGTGGCTGATAATGAATTTTCAGTCTCTGAAATTGAAACTGCAGCTGCATTTCAGAAAGACTTTTCCGCACAGACTGAAGGACTTGATGGAGTTTGACTGGTGCACAGATTAAGGACTAGACTTTGGCCAAACTTCATACCAACCACAGAGATTTATTTAGTAGGAAGTTCATAGCAGAAGTTTTGTTTATTAGCCTGATCTAGATGGTAATCTAGAATTGTTGATTAGTAAACATACCATTTGTCAAAATTGCTAAAATAAACTGCCAAAATCTCTTATGCCATGGTCATATTCAACTCAGTCATTTCAAAGAATGCATATTGACATCTGTGAGAGAGAAAACAAAACACAGCAACTTGGATTAAACCAAGTGAGGGAGGAAGACTTAAACAACTTAAACGCTGACATAAAGATAATTAGCCAGGAGCATACATGAAAATACTTGCTGAGATTATGAACCTGAAAAATATAAAAGTGGATTGAAAGGAAACTTTTTTTTAATTAATTCGTGGGACATGAGTGTTGCTGGCTGGCCAGCAATTATTGCCCATCCCTAGTTTCCTTTAGAATTGAGTGGCTTGCACATGCAGTAAGTGTCCAAGAAAGAAAAAGAAACAAGGATACCTGTAAGTTCTGAACTGAAACCAAACAGTCTAAAGCCTGAAATTACACCAAAACATTGACAAAGATTTGAAAGACTTTATAAACTATTTATTAATTTAATTTGTAGATATAGTTTAAGAAGACAAAAAATAAGCTAGTAGTCATTTTGCCAAGTGTGTAAATATTCAACGATTTGTTTTTTCATTTGCTTCTGCTATTGTATATTTCGCATAATTGTAACTAGTCTGTTAAAAGAGAAACCTTTTTCAAAGGAAAACGTGTAGTGTATTGATATGAACATGCCTAGTACATGATGATGTATTGAAACATGTTATTTCGCCACCCAGGTGTCTGACTGTCTTTATAGGTTCTTGCCAGTTTCCAGCACTTGGACCATAGCATTGTATGCTATGGTGTTTCAAGTGATTATCTAAATCATAGAATCATTACATTGCAAAAAAGTCCATTTGGCCCATCAAATCTGCACCGACCCTCTGAAAAATATCTTGACCCAGTCCCCCATCCTAACTTTGTAACCCTGCACATTGATCATGGCTAATCCACTCAACCTGCACATCTTTGAACTGTGGGAGGTAACCAGACCACCTAAAGAAAACACACACACACACACACACACACACACACACAGGGAGAACATGCAAACCCCCCCACACAGACAGTGACCCAAGCTGGAATCGAACCTGGGTCCCTGACACTCTGAGGCAACAGTGCTAACTATTGTACCACTGTGCCATTTAAATGTTGTGAAGATTCCCGCCTCTACTAACCTTTCTGGCAGAGTGAGTTCTGGATTCCCACCACTCTCTGGGTGAAAATGTTTTTTCTCAAATCCCTTCCAAGTCTCTTGCCCATTACTTTAAATATGTATCCCTTGGTTATTCACCCCTCTACTGAGGGGAAAAATTTCTTCCTATCTATCCTATCTATATCCCTAATAATTTTATACATCTCAATCAGGACCCATCAGCCTTCCCTGCTCTAAGGAGAACAAGCCCAGTCTAACCAACTCTCTTCATTGAAGGAGAACAACCCCAGCCTATCCAGACTCTCTTCAGAAGGCATATTTTCAGTGAGTAGCCCTTATCACCCAGCACCACCCCTGAAGGTTGGAAACTTGGGATTTCCTAAGTATATAAATGTTGCAGCAGGCTCCTGGGAGTCTTGCACATACCTAAAGGATCCATTTGTGGTGCTTGCAGACCAATTAAACATTGAGCAAGTGAAGAAAGTCTTGTTGATGAAGGCCATTGGCGGGACTCTGGGAGCTTTGCTAGTCATGCACGTATAGTTGATGATTCTCTGTGCCTGAGGGAGTCCAGTGATGGCCATATCCTGATAGTCCTGTCAGCCTGACCGGATCAGTGAAGAACCGTACATATTAATAGAACATAGAACATTACAGCGCAGTACAGGCCCTTTGGCCCTCGATATTGCGCCAACCTGTGAAACAAATCTAAAGCCCATCTAACCTACATTATTCCAATATCATCCATATGTTTATCCAATGATCGTTTAAATACCCTTAATGTTGGCAAGTCAACTACTGTTGCAGGCAGGGCATTCCACACCTTTACTACCCTCTGAGTAAAAAGCTTACCTCTGACATCTGTCCCATATCTATCACCCTTTAATTTAAAGCTATGTCCCCTCATGCTAGCCAGCTCCAACTGAGTAAAAAGGCTCTCACTGTCCACCCTATGTAATTCTCTGATCATCTTATATGCCTCTATTAAGTCACCTCTTAACCTTTTTCTCTCTAACGAAAACAGCTTCAAGTCCCTCAGCCTTTCCTCAAAAAAACCTTCCCATCATACCAGGCAACATCCTGGTAAACCTCCTCTGCATCCTTTCCAATGTTTCAACATCCTTCCTATAATGCGGCAACCAGAACTATATGCAATACTTATGTAACCTGCAACATCCTTCCGCACTGTCCACAACTCCACCGACTTTACTGTCATCTGCAAATTTATTAACCCATCCTTCTACGTCCTCATCCAGGTCATTTATAAGAATGACAAAAAGCAGTGGCCCCAAAACAGATCCTTGCGGTATACCACTAGTACTGAACTCCAGGATGAACATTTCTCATAAACCACCACTGTCTTCTTACAGTTAGCCAATTTCTGATCCAAACTGCTATATCACCCTCAATCCCACGCCTCCTATTTTCTGAATAGCCTACCATGGTGAATCTTATCAAACGCTTTACTGAAATCCATACACACCACATTAACTGCTTTACCCTCATCCACCTCTTTGGTCACCTTCTCAACTCAATAAGGTTTGTGAGGCATGACCTACCCTTCACAAAACCATGTTGACTATCTCTAATCAAATTATTCCATTCTAGATGATTATAAATCCTATCTCTTATAATCCTTTCCAAAACTTTGCCCACAACAGAAGTAAGGCTCACTGGTCTATAATTACCAGGGTCGTCTCTACTCCCCTTCTTGAACAAGAGGACAACATTTGCTATCCTCCAGTCTTCTGGCACTATTCCTGTAGACAATGATGACATAAAGATCAAATTCCTCCCTAGCTTCCCAGAGAATCTTACAATAAATCCCACTTGGCCCAGGGGACTTACCCATTTTCACACTTTCCAGAATTGCTAACACCTCCTCCTCATGAACCTCAATCCCAGCTAGTCTAATAGCCTGTATCTCAGTATTCTCCTCGACAACATTGTCTTTTTCCTGTGTGAATACTGATGAAAAATAATCATTTAACGCCTCTCCTATTTTTTCGGACTCCATGCACAACTTCCCACTACTGTCCTTGACTGGCCCTAATCTTACCCTAGTCATTCTTTTATTCTTGACATACCTATAGAAAGCTTTAGGGTTTTCCTTGATCCTACCTGCCAAAGACTTCTCCTGTCCCCTCCTAGCTCTCCTTAGCTCTCTCCTTAGGTCCTTCCTGGCTAACTTGTGACTCTTAAGCACCCTAACTGAGCCTTCATGACCCATCTTTACATTAGTCTCCTTCTTCCTCTTCACAAGAGATTCAACTTCTTTAGTAAACCACGGTTCCCTCGCTCAACCACTTTCTCCCTGCCTGACAGGTACATACTTATCATGGACACACAGTAGCTGTTCCTTGAACAAGCTCCACATTTCAATTGTGCCAATCCCCTGCACATCCTATGCATCCTAAATCTCGCATCATAATTTCCTTTCCCCCAGCTATAACTCTTGCCCTGCAGTGTATACCTATCCCTTTCCATTGCTAAAGTAAATGTAACCGAATTGTGGTCACTATTACCAAAGTGTTCACCTGCTTCCAAATCTAACACCTGGCTTGGTTCATTACCCAGTACCAAATCCAATGTGTCTTCGCCTCTTGTTGGTCTATCTACATACTGTGTCAGGAAACCCTCCTGCACACATTGGACAAAAACTGACCCATCTAAAGTACTCAAACTATAGCATTTCCAGTCAATATTTATAAAGTTAAAGTCCCTCATAACAACTACCCTGTTACTTTTGCTTCTATCCAGAATCTTTGCATTCCTTTCCTCGACATCTCTGGAACTTTTTGGAACCATATAGAAAACTCCCAACAGGGTGATCTCTCCTTTCCTGTTTCTAACCTCAGCCCATACTACCTCAGTAGACGAGTCCTCATCAAATGTTCTTTCTGCCACCGTAATACTGTCCTTGACTAACAATGCCACACCTCCCCCTCTTTTACCACCTTCCCTGATCTTGCTGAAACATCTAAACCCCGGAATCTGCAATAACCACTCCTGTCCCTGCTGTATCCATGTCTCCGAAATGGCCACAACATCGAAGTCCCAGGCACCAATCCATGCTGCAATTTTACCTACCTTATTCCGATGCTCCTGGTGTTGAAGTAGACACACTTCAAACCACCTTCCTGCCTGCCGGTACACTCCTGCGACCTTAAAATCCCATTCATGACCTCACTACTCTCAACCTCCTGTACACTGCAGCTACAATCCAGGTTCCCCCTGCTAAATTAGTTTAAACCCTACCGAAGAGCATTAGCAAATTCCGCTCCACCCCCACTATCCACCCCAAGGGTATAGGTACCCCTCTGGTTCAGGCGTAGACCATCCCATTTGTAGAGGGTCCCACCTACCCCAGAATGAGCCCCAATTATCCAGGTATCTGAATCCCTCCTTCCTGCACCATCCCTGTAGCCACATGTTCAACTGCTCTCTCTCCCTATTCCTTGCCTCAGTAGCACGTGGCACAGATAACAAACAGAGATAGCAACTCTATTTGTTCTAGCTGTAAGTTTCCACCCTAACTCCCTGAATTTCTGCCTTACATCCCCATCCCTTGTCATATTTATGTCTTTGGTGCCTATGTGGACCATGACTTGGGGCTGGTCCCCCTCCCCCTTAAGGATCCCAAAAACACGATCCAAGACATCATGGACTCTGGCACCTGGAAGGCAACGCACCAATGTCTTTCATTCCCACAGAATCTCCTATCTGCCCCCCTAATTATGGAGTCCCCAATGACTAATGCTCTACTCCTCTACCCCCTTCTCTCTGAGCAACAGGGATGGACTCTATGCCAGAGACCTGTACCCCATGGCTTGCCCCTAGTACATTGGTTTCCCCCACCAACAGTACCCAAAACGGTATACTTGTTATACAAAGGAAAAGCCACAGGGAATCACTGCACTGACTGCTTCTTACCCCTTCTAACAGCCACCCAAGTATCTTCATTTCTAGGAGTAACTACCTCCCTGTAGCTTTTATCTATAACTGTCCCTGCCTCCTGAATGATCCTGAGTTCATCCAGTTCTAGCTCCAGATCCCTAACACAGTCTTCAAGGAGTTGGAATTTGGTGCACTTCCTGCAGGTGTACACAGCTGGGACACTCATGGTGTCCATCACCTCAAACATCCCACAGGAGGTATGTTGCACTGCCTGCACTGCCATCCCTGCTAACTTCCCTTACTAAGAAACAAAAGAGAAAAGAAGAAAAGAAAAAAAAGCTTACCTGGTTTCACACCGAGTCTTTATTTTAGGTTAGAGGACGAGGGAGGGTGGGACCTCACTGTTCAAATTTACTGGGCAAAACAAAAACCTTCCCAGGTCTCTCCATGGCCTACTTCTTGCTGCTCTGGAAAAACTCTCAAAAAAGTAAGTTAAAAATCAAACACTCTTACCTTCCAGCTCTCCTCACAAGAATTGCTCCCCCCTCTGCCTGCTCCACTGGAAGAATGAGGTCGAAACCTTGAAGGAAAGTACCTTTTAAAGAAAAAATACAGAAACCTTCTCAGGTCTCTCCACGGCCTACGTCCGGTTTCCTGTTGTTCTGGAAAATACTCCGAAAAAAGTAGGTTAAAAATCAAACACTCTTACTTTCCAGCTCTTCTCACAAGAATCGCTCCCCTCTCTGCCCCTCTAATTGACCCCCACGACCCCCAACATCCTTACTTTACCCAGTTAAGTCAGAGGGAATACGCAACTGAATGCATCTGCTATGGTATCCAGATTGCCACAGCTTCTGTCTAGTTAGTCCATATCAAGCCCCTCAACCTCTCTCAATAGCTGCAAACTGCATCCAAAACTGATCTGCCACTTAGCTTTTCTCTCCTTTTAGCTGGCAAAGATCTGAAGCTCCATTATTCTTGTGCTCATCTTGCAAAATACAAAAATGCTGATGAAGTTGTTATTAAAGTCACCTTCCCACCAGCCCAGCTTCTCTGGGAAAATCCTCTGGTGATGTAAACACCTTGAACTTCTTCCCGATGCCATGTTCTAATACCACCCACTTTCTAGCCCTTCTCCAATGGACTGTTGAAGTCCCAAACATTCTCTTGCATGCTTTCTATTGTTGTGTTATTATAATGATATAACACCTTGGGCCTATTTACTGTCTGAGACGCAGGACACCAATCATTCAGTAAGAAATTTGGCAAATATGTTGTGGGTTTATTAATTATGACCAGGTACCTGACAACAGTCATGCATAGGTATAAAGCATAAAAATATCAGACCAGCTCACTTAATTTAGCAGCAGTGTGTATCATCAACAAAATGCACTGCAGGAATTCACCAAGGTTTCTTAACACGTTCCAAATCCACAACCAGTAGCATCTAAAAGGACAAGGGCAGCACAAGGTGTTGGGAACACCATCACCTGGAAATTTCCCTCCAGACCACTCACCATCCTGATCTGGAAATTTATTGCCATTCTTTCATTGTTGCTGGATCAAAATCCTGGAGCTCCCTCCCAAACAGCACAGTGAGTATGTCTGTACCACAGGGACTGCAGCATTTCCAGAAGGTAACTCACCATTACTTTCTCAAGGGCAATTAGAGATGGGCAATAAATGATGGTCTAGCCAGTGATACCCACATCCCAAAAATGAATTAAAAAAATAAACTTAGGGTATTACTCTGTCGTGAAAATGTAGATATACGGTCACAACAATAATTAAGTTAACAATCAAAGAAGAGAATTACCCTGAATCTGAATAATGTAAGCCTCCTTACTATAGGAAAACGTAAGGAATTGATTGACAAGTTAATTACCAGAAAGTACACCAAGAGGAGTATTTCCCTACTATTTCCTCTCATGATCTGAAGAACTTTACTTAGACTAGCCATTTATGTCCGTTGCCCTAGATTGCAAGGCACAACACCTTACATCTTGTTCAAATGTTAGGTGGCATTCTTCCATCAAGACTGAAGCACTGAAGATCTTGCCTAACAAAGGTCTCATGTTATAAAGACAAGACATTAGAGGTGATTCTCCCAAAGCGCAGTGGGCCAGGAGAATCACGTGGAGGGTGATGTGCAGGATTTCTGTGAGTGCTCACACCCCGCTAACATCTCCCAGTGGCAGATTTCTGGTGTGCTCTGTTCTGTGCCGGAAATCGGTGAGGAGACGGGGCTAGCATTTAAATATTTTAAATATCATTTAAATGCTATTAGCAGGCCCAGGACTAAATTCTCCAGTGTTTGCACTGTGGGGACTGAGGGGGTGTGGAAGGGTGGGGGGAGGGTGGAATTGGCACTGCAGGCAGGGCGGGGCTGGCGATTGGGGCGGTCCAGAATGGGGGCTGCCAGGAATGGTCGGGGGATCCATGATTGGGCCGTGGGGAGTTTGGGGGGGCTGGTGCGACACTGCAATCGAGCTGGCCAGCAAACGGGAGGCTGACAGTTTAGGGCCACTGCACATGCGCAGATGCCCACTGGTTTCAGCCTCCCGGGTGGGGATAGGCCCCACTTACTGAAATCTAGTGATATTCACGCTGGTGGCCTCTGAGAGTGGGAGATTCTAGTGTGAACTCTCATTGAAAATACCAATGTGAATTATTCCAGTTTTCCCAAGAATACAACAGAATTTTTGGGGGAGAATTCCATCCATTCATTTTCTTTCTTTGCTTAATTTTTCCAAATTAATGACTAGAAACTAACTCATTGCCGAAGGATTGAAGTCCAAACAAAACTTTATTCACGGAAGGATTAAAGTCCTAACTAAACTTCATCCACAAAAGAATGGATTTCCTTCAAAAGCTAACCAATAAGGATAACTGGTATTCACATAGTGAAGTTTAAATATTCCAAGTCTCTTCACAGGCATGTGATCAGACAGCATCTGATATAGAACTACATAAGGCAGTCTTAAACAATTAACAAACTGATTTAAGCAGCATCCTAAAGGGTGAGAGAGTTGGAGATATTCAAGGAAAGAATTTCAAAACTCAGACAGTTGAAGGGGTGTTCAGTTTTATAAACTGATCATAAAACTTCATTTTTGTTAATACAATAATAATGGAATCTGCTAAGACTGTACTGGCTTGAATGTCTATGCTGTTAGTACGTTTTTGCAGTTTATATGTGAGTCATTGTGGAGATTACCAGAATAATTTTAACCTCAAAAATAGGTGGGTCTGGATCGTGTAGGAAGTTAAAAAGTTAAAAATCTCAAACATGAACCCAACTTTCCTCAGATCCACCCATTTCAGTTTTAACGGTGGTGAAGTGGGTGGTAGACAATCAATCTACTCCCAGGCAGTGGCTCACCCAGTTAGGTATTTTAGCATGACGGTGGGTGTAGGTTCATATCTGTGTTTCATGCTGGCTGACTGGGAGTTTCAGGTCTTGGAAAACCTGGAAAGTAAAGCAAAGCAAGGACTGCTGCTTAAAATAACTAATTATTTTTCTAGCACTGTTTGTGGGCCAGAAGGATCTTCTCTCCGGCCCATCAAGCAAACTTGTTAGCCTCCCCAGTAATAAGACTTATCCCCTTGGCCATTAATCCCCATCTCTCCTTCCAATCCCCCACCAACCTTTCCCCAGTCTCTTCCTCAAACCCATGTCTCCCTTCAGTCTTTCCCCAGCCTCTCTACTCTCTGCCTGGCATCTCCATTCGCACCCTAGCAGTCACTCCAGAGCCTCATGATCTACATTTATCTTGAGAAGCAGGAAATCTATGTGTTCCTCTTCAGCAGTTTTCTGTGGTCAATAAGGAGTCAAACCTATCAATCAGGGCAGGGACTCTGTTTAGAAATGTGCACATCACCAAGTTAAAACTTGATCGTGTTAACTCCTCCCAGCCCAGCTTGGGATCCTGCCCCCAGTAAATATTGGGGTTTACTATTTTGCTGCAGGAACCTTCATTTAAAAATTGCTGAACCACAGGACAAAGAAGCCAGAAACAGAGACCAAGACCTGTAAAATGGTCTGGGCCCCAATCAGGTGTTCTCCAGACACAGTCCATGCAGAACATACACCATGAGACTGACCTCAGAGCCATTAATCCACTAGCCTCATTAAGACAGTATGGATGAGCTGCAGAAACTAGTCACAGCCCCAGATGCAGCTCACCAGTTGCAGGAGGTAAGTTTGGCAGACTGGGACTTCAGCTGAGGTCCTCAGATGAGTTCTGAGGATGAGAGGTCATTAAAAGGAATGGATGGTGAGCGGTGACCAGCCTGTGGAGTGAGGGGGAGCATCCCAGCTTCTCCCAGCCACACACTTATTGCTCATGTGCGAGGCAAATTCTGACATGGGGATTGTTTGGGCCAATTTTGACACATTTCAGTTTACTATGGAGCTCAATTCCTGATTGCTGATGTACAACATGCCTGCATAGAGTTGCTACTTTTCAGAGTGATGCCACACACATAAGCTCTTAATCACTTTTTTGCAGATAACTGTGGAAGTGACAGGAAGTGGGCAGGAATAGCCTTCCTGTGGAAGTGCTAAAGCATTATCATAGAATCCCTACAGTGCGGGAGGAGACCATTTGACCCACCAAGGCTGCACTGACAATAATTCACCCAAGCCCTTTCCCTATAACCCCATATATTTCCCTTATTAAACCCCCTGACACTAAGGAGCAATTTAGCATGGCCAATCTACCTAACCCACACATTTTTGGACAGTGGGAGGAAACCAGAGCAGCCAGAGGAAACCCATGCAAACACGAGGAGAATGTACAAACTCCAAAGACAGTGACTCAAGCGGGAATTGAACTCAGGTCCCTGGCGCTGTGAGGCAGCAGTGCTAACACTGTGCCACTGAGCTGCTTAAGGATCATATCATGACCTAGTTCTGAGAAAGCTCCCATTGAGGAACAGTACCTAATCCTTTTATTTTGATTCTGTAGCAGATACCATAGGGCATATCTGGATGGGATTTTCTGGCCGCGCTCACCCCAAAATTGGAAAATCCTGCCTAAGGTCAATGGATCTTTGCATGTCCATGTCCCGCCTGCTACGATTCCCATAGTGGACAGAATGGTAAAATTCTGGTGATTGTCACACTAGCTGCATATACTCGGAACAAACAGTAGGAGCTTATGCATGAAGGCCAGGATTTTTAGATGCCACCAGGAGTGGGAACAGAGGTGGGAAGGAGGGGTGTTAATGAAAACATTGGCACGGGTTGGTGTGCTGGTTTCCATTGCTGCCAAATTCAATCAAAGCAGGGAAGGCCAGTCCTGAGGAACCACCTTATCCATTAAGTGCATTCATTATAAATTCCTGGCACGTTGTAAAAGCCTGGCATCTTGGCAGTGCCTGCTTAGAACACTGGCACTGCCCATCAGGCACCTTGGCACTGCCTGAGTTGGGGGGAGTGACAAGAGATCTCCCATTATTCTCTGTACACTGTATATACACAGTACACTAGGTTATTGGGGTGTCTGCATAATGATACCCCTCAAACTCAGCAGCTGGCTTCACCAATGAGATTAGGCTCCGCTGGCCAGAACTGTATCCTGGCATTTTTTGTTAACAAAGGCCATAAGATTGCATTTTTCATCTCGCTGATAAAACGGGTCTGAAGCCCTCCCGTTTTCTTGCTCATTTGTACTTAGAATTTTTTTTGGTAAGATCACCCCTGCCGCGATTGTTATGTGAAACTGCAGCCACAGTATTGGCTGCATGGTCAATGAAAAGTGAGCCCACTCCTTTTCTGTCTGCCTCCATTCTTGCCCCTGCGGTTGTTAATTGGCCACCAAACCCAACCTTTAGACAAATTAGCAGTCTGTCCCCATAAAAACTGGGGCAGTGACTGCAAGTCCCCAGACACAGGATCACATCTGGAAACAGTGTCGACCTCTGTTTCCCAACCCTAGAAGAAAAATCAGTCCCAAACAGTTACATTAATAAACAAATTAGTTTCTACCAGTGGGATGGAGAAATTGATGGCATTCATACCGTGCCATGGGGCGGTACGGTAGCACAGTGGTTAGCACTGCTGCTTCACAGCTCCAGGGACCTGGGTTTGATTCCTGGCTTGGGTCACTGTCTGTGTGGAATTTGCACATTCTCCTTGCGTCTGCGTGGGTTTCCTCCGGGTGCTCCAGTTTCCTCCCACAGTCCAAAGATGTGCGGGTTAGGTTGATTGGCCATGCTAAAATTGCCTCTTAATGTCCTGGGATGTGTAGGTTAGAGGGATTAGCGGGTAAATGTGTAGGGATATGGGAGTAGGGCCTGGGTGGGATTGTGGTCGCTGCAGACTCGATGGGCCGAAGGGCCTGTTTCTGCACTGTAGGGTTCTATGTTCTGTGTTCATGAGGTCATCTTTTCCTTTAGCAACAGGTCCATATGATCTACATGAATGGACAGGCTTTCATCCCAAATGCATTATCTGTGTTTTGCAAAAAAAAGAGAAATTCATTAACCATCAAGTTGGTTCATGCTAAATCTGATCAATTGAAAATTGATTTTGAAGAACCAAGCTCATATTGAATATTTTGTACACTGAAGTAATTGCAAACATTACAGCACATGTCTGTTTGAATTTATTAAATCAGAAACTGTCTTAAATGGCACTTTAATCACAGGACTCACCACTGTTACATATTTCTAGTACTGCAGGATGTAAAAAGGGAAGCAGGAAGTGCTGACTCAGTATCGTACTCTGGTTAGTTTTAGTTACTGTGAAATTATCTGAAGGTTCATCTCAGAAAACAGGACACAGTCACAGATACATAAACACAGACAGTGGCATATTAATTACTTCTTGTTTTTTAAAAGTTATTTTTTATATGTTTATATAATATTTCAGCAGTCTTTTCCAAATAGTTCAATGGTCACAATCTCAAGCCAACAAACACAGTTCCAAACAAGTTCTGCCACACGAGAAAGTAAAATTTTACAGCCTATTAGTAAATGGTCCATACATAATAACAATTTAAGAAAACTATAATAACAGCAATTTTCAGATTTTGAAAAGGCACGTGCTTAAAGGGCAGCATTTGAATTGTGGAGGCAGTCAGCAGCAGATCACGAGCTGAGATAAAGACAGTAGTAAACAGTAGTAGAATCGGAAACGGAAGACTGGAACAGCTCGTCTGTAGCTCACCAGTCAGCCTGTATTCACCCAGCCTGTAGCCGCATTTCCACAGCCACTTCATTAGCAATCATATTTTAATAAAATTAGCTATTTTTGAAACTGTATAATTTTACATTGGGAGAAGCACTTTGACTCAAGATTACTGCCCCTTGAACTTTTGCCATTAAGTTTCAGAAAAAGATCTGCTGATTGTAAGTACATGGAATTGGTGAAGGTTTCACATCCATTGCCCGACAGTTGTGAAATCAAACTATTTTTCACTGTCTCACCTAGTGCAACATATCTGGGGCATCAGTAACAGTAATACTGAGTGCTCGTTAAGCTTATCCCAGAGAAGGCAGAGCTCTGTCCATTTGTGGATAATCATGTGCACCAAGCTCTATTCACCAGCCTCCAGTGATATTTCTAATAGAAGGGAAATGGTGTTAAAGTAATTAGCATATATCTGCAAAGACCAAATCGCTAGATGTGAAGGATGATCTGACATGACATGAACTAAATTGTTTCACTTATTCTGTACTTTTAGGATGAAAATCACTTTTATTTATTTAAAGTTTTATGCTCTGAAATTCTCAGGTGGCTTCTCTGCCAGTATAACTTTGGGGCAGTAAGGCCCCAACTCTTCTAGCTATAGAATCAGAGAATCACAGAATCACAGAACACTACAGTGCAGAAGAGGCCCTTCGGCCCATCAGGTCCGCACCGATACATGAAATGCCCTGATCTGCCTACCTAATCCCACTTGCCAGCGCTTGGCCCATAGCCTTGAATGTTATGGTATGCCGAGTAATCATCCACGTACTTTTTAAAGGGTGTGAAGTATCCCGCCTCCACCACCCTCCCAGACAGTGCATTCCAGACCGTCACCATCCTCAGAGTAAGAAGACTTTTCTTCAAATCCCCCCCTAAACCTCTCACCCCTCATTTTTAACTTGTGTCCCTCGTAACTGACCCTTCAATTAAGGGGAACAGCTGCTCCCTCATCACTGTCCATTCCCCTCATAATCTTGAACACCTCAGTTAGGCCGCTTCTCAGTCATTTTTCAACAAAAATTACCCAAACCTATCCAACCTCTCTTTATAAGTTAAATCATCCATCCCAAGTAGCATCCTGGTAAATCTCCTCTGACATCAGAAAATGTAACTGGTTTGATTAGTAACTATGTGGACAACACAAAGGACACAAAGGTTGGTGGATTTGCAGATAGCGATGAGGACCATCAGAGGATACAACAGAATATAGATCATTGGAGACTTGGGCAGAGAGATGGGAGAGGGAGTTTAATCTGGACAAATGTGAGGTAATGCATTTTGGAAGATCAATACAGAAAGGAAATATACAATAAATGGCAGAACCCTCTAAGAGTATTGATAAGCAGAAAGATCTGGTGTACAGGTATACAGGTCACTGAAAGTGGCAACGCAGGTGGAGAAGGTAGTCAAGAAGGCATACGACATGCTTGCCTTCATCGGCCGGGGCATTGAGTTTAAAAATTGATAAGTCACATTGCAGCTTTATAGAACCTTAATTAGGCCGCACTTGGAATATAGTGTTCAATTCTGGCCTCCATACTACCAAAAGGATGTGGAGGCTTTGGAGAGAGTACAGAAAAGATTTACCGGGATGTTGCCTGGTATGGAGGGCATTAGCTATGAGGAGAGGTTGGAGATACTTGGTTTGTTCTCATTGGAACAATGGAGGTTGAGGGGTGAACTGATAGAAGTCTACAAGATTATGAGGGGCATGGACAGAGTAGACAGTCAGAAGCTTTATTCCAGGGTCAATTACTAGACGGCATAGGTTTAAGGTGCGAGGGGCAAGATTTAAAGGAGACGTATGAGGCAAGCTTTTTACTCAGGGGATAGTGGGTGCTTGGAACTCGCTGCCGGAGGAAGTAGTGGAAGCAGATACAATAGTGACTTTTAAGGGGCGTCTTGATGAATACATGAATAGTATGGGAATGGAGGGATATGGTCCCTGGGGTTTTAGTTCAGTTGGGCAGCATGGTTGGTGCAGGCTTGGAGAGCCAAAGGGCCTGTTCCTGTGCTGTAAATTGTCTTTGTTCTTTGCACACAGTACTCAAGCTGTAGCCTCACCAAAGTTCTAGACAACTCCATCATGACTTCTTTGTTTTTGTAATCTATACCCTGGTTGATAAAGGCGAGTGTGCCATATGCCTTTTTCACCACCCTATATATCTACCTTTCCACCTTCAGAGATTTCAAGTTGTAGACCCAGTTCCAAATTCTCCAGGTGTGGTCATTTGCATCACCAATGCTACAAGGATACGTCAATGATGCCTGCTCTGATTTATCACTATAAAACAATGTGACAATCAGCATCAAATCAGACAAGGCCCAATGGGTTTAAGAGAAGAGGGAAAGCCTGAATTTATGAATATATTGTCCACAATGTAAGGTTGTTTAGTGTCTCACTAAGATGTCTGCAGACTTGTATGGTTGAACATAAACCAGGTATTGGTAACCCACAGCTATCATCAACTCCCCACCCTCTGGTTTTTCTCACATCCTCTCAAAACCACCTGCCCCTTACCTTAAATCTATGCCTATATTCATTGATCTGTCCACAAGAGGAAGAGTTTCTACTTGTTTATTTTACCTATGCCCCTCATAATTTTATACATCTCAATCATATCCCCCTACAGTCCCCTCTGCTCCAAGGAAAACAAGCTCCTATGTTCCCATAGATGGGGTGGTGGATTTGAGAACTGAAAGAGATCAGCCATGATCTGATTGAATGGCAGAGCTGGCTTGAAGGGCTGAACTTGCCTACTTCTGCTCCAAATTTCCATGTTCTATGTTCCGAACCCCATCTTATCCAATCTCTCTTCACAACTAAAACTCTCCAGCTCAGGCAACATCCTGGTACATCTCCTCTGCACTTTTGCTGTGCTATCACATTCCTTCAATAATCCCTCCAACAATGTGGATTCCAGATATTGCACAGAATATTCTCACTTTGGCCTAACCAAAATTTTATATAGTTGCAGCATAACCTCCCTGATCGTAAACTCTACACTTCGGCTAATAAAGGCAAGTATATTAAATGTCTTCTTAACCACTTATTCAACCTATTCTGCTACCTTAAGGGACTGGTGTACATGCACACCATGGTCCCTCTGATCTTTGAGGTCCTGCTGTTAATCATGAATTCTCTTGTCTTGTTTATCCTGCCTGAGTGCATCACCTCATAGTTATCAGGATTGAACTCCATTACCACTGATCAGCCCATCTGACCAGCCCATCTATATCTTCCTTTAATTTAAGCTTTTGTATCATCTGTGAACTGATCAACCCTCCTACACTCAAGACTAAATCATTTATATAAACCACACACAGTAAGGGCCCCAACATTGATCCCTGTGGTCACCCACTTGATACAATCTTCCAGTCCGAAAAACACCCCTCGATCATTACCCCTGCTTACTGCCACTCAGCTAATTCTGGATCCAATTCGTCAAATTTCCTTTGATCCCATGGGCTCTTACCTTTGCTTCCATTCACCCTATGGGACCTTGTCAAAAGCCATGCTGAAGCCTAAGTAGGATATGTCAAATGCATTGCCATCATCTATACACCTAGTCATCTCTTTGAAGGATTCAATCAAGTTGGTCGGAAATGACCTCCCATTAGCAAACCATGCTGACTGTTCTTAATTAATTGCTGCTTCTCCAAATGCAGATTAATTCTCTTTCTCAGAATTGCTTCCAAAAATTTCCCCTGGGGTTAGACTGACTGGCCTATAGTTTGCTGGTTTATCCCTTCCTCCCTCTAGGTTTCCTCCCACTTTGGGTTGACTTTGTTAGTTTTCCATTGAACCTGTAGTATTCTGTCTTTCCAGCACTGGTTGTCTCCATTTGACTTGCTTTTTGCACTACTTTGGGTTGTGTTTCTCTTTATTGACAACCTACCTGCTAAGTTTGGACATTGTGGATCCAGAAGGGAAAGTTCACTCTGGTCATTCCTCGAGTGGACTTGGATTTTCATTCCAAGAGTGGACTCAGGATTTCTTTTCCATGAGGTCCACTATGATCTTGTTGGACATTGACATTTCAAAAGTTGAATCTTCATTTCCACTTGTTTCACAATTTCAGCTAAAAATTTGTTCCCTTTCTTATTTTCCAATCCTTTTTTAAGATTTTTTTTTATTCAGCTCAATAACTACTCTGGTGAGTCCAGTGTCTTCTTTTTATTCATTTGTGGGACATGGGTGTTGCTGGTTGGCCAGCATTTATTGCCCGTTCCTAGTTACCCTTGAAATGCTGTTATAACTGAATGGCTTGCAAGGACATTTCAGAGGGCAGTTGAGAGTGAACCACATTGCTGTGGTTTTGGAGGCACATGAAGGTCAGATCAGGCAAAGATGATAGATTTCCTTCGCTAAAGGACATTAGTGAACCCAGATGGCTTTTCCTGACAATCAACAATGGTTTTGTGGTTATCCGTAGATTCTTAATTCCAGTTTTTTCTATTGAATTCAAATTCTACCATCTGCTATGGCAGGATTTGAACCCGGGTCCTCAGAACATTATTTGAGTTTCTGGATTAATAGTCTAAAGATAATACTGCTAGGCCATCACTTCTCCTCTTTGTTATAGTGTTATCTGCTTCTAAAGTCTGGATTTGATCTTCTGTCTTGAAAATTAACTTCCTTCAGATTGGATTGAAGTACAAAAATTTAATTGTTCTTTTCACAATCACATTCCAACATTCCATCAGTTTTTGTTGTTATTTCTGCATTCAACCAACTGTTCTAATTCATGAGCAATTCATTTTCCTACTCCAGGCATTTGCAACAATTTCTAATAGAAATTTCTAATACTTGAACATATGAAATAAGAACAGAACTAAGCCATTCAGCCCCCTGAGCTCTTGTCTAGTTCTAATTTTTCATTAGCAAACTACTTTTCCAGATATAAAAATTTGTTCTCTACACTGAACAGCTTTTTCTTAGCAGAACCTAATGCCCGTGTGCTATCCTTGCTGACTTAGAGGCGTTCAGTCATAATCCCACAGATGTTAGCTTTTCACCACTGGATCCTCAGCCAAGCACATACACCAAATGTCTGAATCTGCGGTTGTTTCTGAGACTCCTCATATTCTTGTCTGAGAATTTCTGCTTTCTCTTGCAATTGTTTAACTTTTTATTATTCTAGATTCTTGATTTTCATTTCAGCAATTTTATTATTCAATAGCTCAATAGTTTTCAGTATGTATAAGGCACCTAGTACTTCTTCTTTCAGTTCCTTGATCTTAAGCTTCAGATTTATTTTTATTTCTATCTTTTTTTTCTCCAGCTGTAGCAAAGATTTGTTTTGTTCCTTAATTTTGGTTTCACTACTGACCAGGTCTGTCTCTGATGAAGTCTTAACAGTTCTGTAACTGTGCTACTTCTGGCTTCATTATCCACTCACAGCTTGGACAGCTCTACAGTTTTTCCTTTGAATGCCTCCTCTTTTCCATTCAGCTGATTCTTCAGATCTTTAGTTTCTTTCTTGTACCTTTCGGTCTCCACCTGGAATACGGAACACAGTCTTCTCTGCTAACTGGTTTGTCAAATTGTTTAAAGTGATAACAAATCCATTTTGCTTCTCTTCATTATTTTCTAATGGAACAAACTTTGACGCAAAGATATCCTTGTAGCATATGAAGATCCTTCACCAGGGTTTCATTTTCTTTGTGAAGTTTGGTTGCTTCACTTTGGGTTTTCTTACAATTCAACAGAGTCTCCTCAACATGTTTCTGCTATTCTTGTTTTCGGTTCAAGGCAGTCTTCATCTTTTCAAGCTGTGAAAGAGTTATGCATTCCTTTTGCAATTGATCTTGAGGACAATCAACTGTTCTTTCAATTGTTTATGTTCTTGCTGAATTCTTGCCAAAGCATACTGTGCTTCAGTGCATCACTTTGTCACTACTGATAATTCTGATACAGTTTTTTCCAAAGTATTATTCAATGTCTTTTAAACTCCTCACATTTTTCCATGTGTATATATTGATACTTCAAAGAACCTTGCAGGGTAGCGGTACCTGTTTTGCCTGGTGGTGTGCCTTGCTGTACTGCTGTTTGTGTTCTTCTGACTTTCAACCCTTTTTCTTTTTTTGATGTTTGCTCAGCCTTTTGTGAGCTAGCGGGGTTCCAATGGCACTGTCTCTGTATTCGATCAGGTCTGCCTTTTCATCCACACAATGGATTACCTTTCTGCCCCTTTTTCCTTGTGTTAATTTTCCTTGGACCTTTGTGATTTAGCTAGGTCCCTTGACTTGCTGTTCAATCAGATCTGGCAATGGACTTTCACATGCCCTGGTCCTTCAGCCTCCACGTCTGCAATGGAACTTATTTTAGGTGATTTCCAACTGTGTCTTCAATTTTGGTGCATTTCATTCGCATCAGGCTTCAGTTTCTTTAATTTCTTATTCTTTGAGATCTGTTTCTTCTCCAACTTCTCTGGGATTTTGGAATCCATCACTCACTGCCACCATGTTGTAAGGTTGTTCGGTGTCTCATGAGAGGTCTGGAGGCTTGTATTGTTGAACATAAACCATTTATTGGTAACACATAATGATATACATCTTCAAGGTATTTTGGAGCTCTGCATGAATGCTATCTCTTCGCTGGCTCCTTCCAGACTCTACTACACACAGTCAACAAGCATGTGATTTTTTTATATCACCCCATGGGTGATGTTGTTTTCCAGCCCCATATTACCCCTTGCCCTGTCTGAACACCCTTATACTGCAGTTCAAACATGAATAGGAGATGAATATTGTCCCTTGAATATCAGACCTGCATCTTAGTTGGTAGTACCCTCATCTGAGTCACAAAGTTAGGGGTTGTCATGTTTCGTAGTTGCATGTAATTCAAAATAATTACACTTATCAATACAAATGATAGATCATTCTTCAAACATATTTCACCATGTGCTATGGACTGATATCTTGTTGCTTGGTATGTGGATTGTGGTGTAGTACTGAGTGTTGTCATGTTCTGAGTACTTATAGAGAAATACACATAAACATATAGTTCCTAAATCATATAGGAATAATGACAATATAGCATCCCTCTTTCTTTAAAAAGGAAATAATGTTATAATATATTTTTGAAAGTAATCCAATTTAGATTATGGAAAGTGATCAATTCTTAAGAGATGGGCAGCATGCTTGCCAAGTGAAATGCACTTAGTCAATTCTTCTTACACTGACAGCATCTGCTCCATTAATGATTGACTAAACTGGTGTTTTTAGATTATTTGCATTAATTATGTGTCACTGCTGTAAATCCATATTAAAATATGTGGCATAGCGGTAATTTAATCTAAAGTTCAATTTTCCACTTGGCAATTGGACAGGAAGATGTTTAAATGTAAGGTTTATTTTACTTAGAAATGCAATGAATCCTCTTTTTCTTACATTATTTTGCTTCCATTGGATTTCAAGCTGAGAATTCAATTTTGATATCGAGTTCAGTCCCTGTCCAATTAGTTTAAATTCTGAGTCATCCATGCTCCAATTGCAATCATTCTTGGCTGATTATTCCTTTTTTTCAGTTGAAGAATCAGATACAAGGTATTACTCACCAAAATTCCAATTTTAATTCTGTTCTGATGATGAGATATTTTGCTTTTCTTCAGTTACGTGTTTTGTTATAAAGAAAAAATACTTAGCTAGCACTTGAGTTCAACACAGAATAATTAAAGAGTTGCTATGGTAACAAAATTATATCTGGTTGAGGGTATACATGCCAGACATCTCACATCCATCAAGAGAACCTTCTGTTTGTGTATAATGCTGCTTCTGATTAGTTAGAAGATTATTTGTGATGGAATACAATATAATCATCTTAAATTCCACTGTCATGATTTAGTAAGCAAATTTTCTAAACACACACATACATTTTATTACTGATTTACTTGGGAATAAATTGAGACTTCTTAAGAATTTGCTTAAATGTAATCATAAAATTTTTCAAACTAAGGGTCTAAGTGAGAATTTTGGGCTGGAACTGAAATTGAAACATGCTTACCTTCAAAGTTAAATTAATAATAATCTCAACTGAATAATTATGTTTGGTACTTTGTACAGAGCATGTGCATCTATAAAAGAGGGGTTCTTGATGGGTGGCACAGTGGCACAGTGGTTAGCACTACTGCCGCACAGCACCAAGGTTCAATTTCTGGCTTGGATACTGTCTGTCTGGAGTTTGCATGTCCTCCCCATGTCTGTATGGGTTTCCTCTGGATGCTCCAGTTTCTTCCCACAAGTCTGAAAGATGTACTGGTTACCATGCTAAATTCTCCCTCAGTGTATTTGAACAGGCACTGGAATATGGCGATTAGGGGATTTTCACAGTAACTTCATTGCATTGTTAATGTAAGCCAACTTGTGACACTAATAAATAAACTTGAAAAATTATGAACCCTGCGAAAATGTACAGGGTATGGCAATGACAGTGGCACAGACTTCTATGTGAAGTAAAAATGATATGCTATCATCACTTTTCACTAAAGCGTTCCAAACTGTTTCACACTTATGATGTATTACTTTGAAACGTAGCAACAGTTATTAAGCAGGCAGATATAACTGCCAGCCTGAACCATGCAAGAACCCTGAAATAGCAATTTGACAAACAAAACGTTAATTTATTTTAAATGTACTGATTTGGCGAGAAGCATTGGCCAGCGGAACTTCTTGATTTCCTTCCACAATACTACATGATCTTTAACTATAGATGCGTCCTCAGTTTAACATATCAGCCAAAGATCAACATCTCCAGCACTTCTTTAGAACTGTACTGGCCATGTCTAGTTTATGTATTCATATGGTCTAAGACTTGAATCCTCTGACCCAGAGGTGACTAACTGAGACAAACTGACATCCAAATGTTGACATGAATAATGAAAATTCATCAGGGGGAGAAGTTTTATGTGTTTGTCGTAGATTAATAAAACATTCATTCATTTGCTAATGCATGCAGCTCTTTTATATTTATATCAATATGGAGCAGGAAAGTCCAGCACTTTAAAACTTGCTCAATTAAGTTCAGTTAGCAGATACTGAAGTGATTATTTGACAATGTTGGAAACTTCCATTGTGCGTGCAATACCTTATAACAATGTTCCACACATTGTAACAAAAGTGAAAATTCATACAAAGTTCCATATTTCAGACTTTGAAGAGATTCTTGCTCCTGATGCTCAGTAGTACAGAAATGCAATGGAACTTCTGCCCCTGGGGTGTTGAATGCACAATGAGCTGACCTCACACTGTAATGACTAACAATTACAAAGTGGAAGCAAGAGGCATGAAGGCAAAACAAACATATTCTAAGAAGCTTCTTTGAAATTGGTAGGAAGAAGAATGGGTCTTGATGAAGTACAAGAGTATTCTTTAAGCAAGAGTACAGTTAGAGGAGCCTGGGTGGAGGTTGCTAAATAAACTTTTGTTGTTTCCCTTGAATTTGGTAGAAAACAGAGAGATGGTAGATAGATAGGTAGATAGATAGATAGATCACAATGATTGTGAAAAGTAAGCCATAAGATCCACTAGCAATTAATGAATGAATTCTTGGAGCACATCTAAAATTATGTCAATGAAAGATCAAACAGCCATGATCAATAATCATAAGATTATAAGAAGTAGGAGCAAGTGTAGGCCATTCAGTCCCTTGAGCATGCTATTCTACTTAATAAGATCATGACTGATCGGAAGGTGACTTTAAGTCTACTTTCCTGCCGCATGCTCTCACTCAGATCCCACCATGCCCTCCCAACACCCTTAACTCCCCTATAAATCAGTAATCTGTCCAACTCAGTCTTGAATATATTCAAATCTCAGCCTTCATTGTTCTTGGGAGAAGAGAAAAGACGTTCCTCCTCACTTCCATCTTATATGGAAGACCCTTTATTTTTAAAACATCTGCAAAGTACCTTGAACTTGTGTAAACATGGTTTTAGTATGTGTCCAAAGTAAAGGCTGCAAATTGCTAATTCTGAAAATTGAAGGTTAGAAAAATTGTCAAAAACGGTGAGAAACATAAGAAGTCTATGGGCTTTCTTTTCACAGGCAATTGTGACATTTCACCGCTACTGCTCAATTTTGAACGCAGGTAGTATAAGAAAAGTCAAAAGAAGTATCATTGCATGAGATGTGGACCCATCTTTTAGTGAATTTATGCATAAATCTAGGTCATTTTATACCTGTTGCCAAGGAAGAAATCTTCCAGCCCATTTAATCCATGCAAGGTTATTTAAACCTCAGAGAAGCAGTTCACTTATTCATCCAAATTAACCATATTTGTCAAGTTGGTTGTAATAGTCTTTAAATCATAAAGGAAGGAAGATAGAGATTGGTGGCTGTGACGGGGGTATCTTATTCACCATTACTTATTTACTTATTTTGCTTAACATTTGTATTTTTTTTGTCATGAAGTTACATGTCCTTATTTTTTTGAAAAGTTATTTTTTAGAATCTTTAACTGAAATTCTGGCATTTGAAATGAGACAGAACAAGCTGCTTTAAAATGCAAGGCCTCCTTCCAAGGTGAAGGTGAGAAAGACAAGCAAGAACTGTCCAAAAAGGAATGTGAGGAGAGACATTTTGCATCTCAGAACGTGGAAATGACCTGAGTTTGAAGAAATCTGACTCTGGAGCGAGAGACATATTGTTTGTTCTCCTCTAGAATACACAAGGAACTGGGATAAAAAATCAACAGCAGAGCTTTTCTGTGTGTAATGGCGTGCTGATGCATCAGAGTATTTGACACAAAAAGGAACCGTAGCCAGTCACCCCTGGTAACAGGATGAGCAGGCAAAGGATTTCTCTGTTTCTCTGATGGAGAAATCTCAGCAAAAGCCACAAGCTAAAGAAGTAAGAACATTTCAGCCACACTGCAGAATCCATGGGCAGAATTTTATGAGATTTTTTTCGAAGTATCCAGCTAGTGTAAAAATGGAAAAGTTCCTAATCTGTTTTTCAGGCTAATTTTCATGCCCAATCTTATACACTAAGTCTTTGAAAATATGAGCTCGACCATTTCTAGCAACTAGTGGCTGTAGGCGGTGTCTAATTCACCAGACAGCCAGCAGCTCAGATTGGAGCCACAAACTGTGCATGCACAGGAAAAGTGGGAAAAAGCAATCTCTGCTGCTAGAAGCCCCCCAGGCCAGATACAGCCTGCCCTGCACTCCCCCCTCCCACAGACATCAGACATCTCCCCAACCTTACTGACCCCTTATGCTCCCACCCCCCCAACCTCACCCAGAATGCCTTGCACATGGCCCCCTCATCACTCCCCTAGGCCTGATTGCTGAGTGACATGACCCTCTCTCTCCCTGTCCTCAATCATCACAGAGACACACAAACTCTACCACTCAGCCCCCTGCCCAATCAGCACACCTGCAACTACTGACTTGGTTTCTCCTCCATGGTAACAAGGCTAACTGCATTAAACTCACTGGAATGCCCTAGTAGGCACCTGATTCACCCAAACTGCCTGTAGCTGACGTGCCCTAACAAGGGACAGCTTCATAAAAAGCCCAAGGATGGACAGGCAGGCAGGCAGTGGAGGATGAAATGGCCTCCAGGAAGACAGCTCCATGTCCCAGGGAAGAAATGACAATTACAAGGGGACACAAGTTCGAATAAGAAGGGAAAAGTTCAGTAGCGAGGTGGGGGGAATTTTTTTACACACAGGGTGGCGAGGGCCTGGAATGCACTGTCAAGTGAAGTGGTTAGCCACATTTAAGACTTACCTTGATAGACAAATGAATAAATGGGGATTAGAGGAATATGAGCTGTTGGTTTAGGTAGGTCAAGGTGATTGGTGCAGGCTTGGAGGGGCAAAATGCCTGTTCCTGTGCTGTACTGTTCTTTGTTTTTTTGGATGCAGATCTGGCCAGGATGCTGGAGTCAATGGAGTCAAGGTGGAACACCCTCTTCCCCCCACCAGGGTGTCATCCCAGAGGAAGAGATGGAAACGCAGACAGGGAGGCAGTGGCAGCATGCAATAGTGCCAGGTCACTGGCCAAGGGAACTGGGAAGCAGTGCTGCAAGAAATTGAATGACCTAATCTGGGCAGTAAGGGTGAGTGTTTAACCTCACCTAGCATCTTTCCCCTAAATGATCCCCAGATCCCCCTACCCCCAGTACTCCACATGTTTTCAGCCCATGACCCCCAAGCACCTCCATTCTTCCATCCAAGAGTATCACAACATTTGCCCTCTGAAGGCCACCCCCTGATACTCTGCAGGACTCATGCCATCAGATTTTACATTGCTCCTTCGGTCTCCACAGAAGAATACCCATAATCTCCGGGTGAAAGTGAAGACAGGGGATGGTGTGCCTGAGAGCCAGGACCTCATCCTCTTTGTGGAGCGGGCACTGGGGCTTGCAGGAAAGGAGGACATCCGACCATTAGCAACAGCATAGTTGGGCTAGAAGTGAGCACCTGCCAATCCTCCAATTATTGATACGTTGCATGCAGCCCAGATTCCTCTCCCTTCCTTGCACTTAACCTTGTGTCCTGTGTTGCAGCAAAGGACCCTGCTGCGCCCAGGACATGTGGCCTCAGGGCCCTCACTGCTGCTCCCACCCATCATGCCCCTGACAGCTCAGAAGACTCCTCAGAGGAAGCTGACAAAGGGACCTCTGAGAGCAGCACCAGTTCTGTGTCAGCTTTCACCTTGCAACTCACCATCCCAGAGACTCCCACATTGGTGGGTCAAGTTAGTGGCGAGGCACCTGGGTCACTCTCTAGTGGGCATGACACATCTGTTGATGTACATTGGGTGGACGAGGGAACATCTGAGGCCTCTGGTATGCAGGTGCCTGCTGGAGGCGAGGACTTAGCTAGCCACAGGCTACATGCTGGGCCTCTGCAATCACTTCTCCGTCAGCTGCTGGAGATGCAGCAAGAGAGCCAGGGAATGCAGGAGGGGCTGACGGCCACACTGGACTGACTGGAAGGCTGTTGGGATGAATCCCAAAGCTTTCATGTGGACTAGCTATTGCCTGTCTTGTGTGATTCCCAGGCCAACACTGCAAGGATGGTGTCCATGGTGGAAAGCCTGGGGCAGGGAATCTTCACCATGTGTGACACATTCCAAGCGTTGGCCGAGATAAAGCAGGCCATGGTGGAGTCTCAGGGCGGCGGCCAAATCACAGTAGGCCACAACTGAGGGACCGAACAGGCTTCTCAAAATTCGGCAGCCCATGGCTGAGAGGCTCGAGAGCTTGCAGGAGACCCAGCCAAGATACGGCGGGCTATGGCAGCAGCCTTTGAGAACGTGGCACAGTCACAGAGGATCATGGCTGAGGGGCTGCAGAGCAAGGCCCAGTCTCAAAGGGCACTTGCTGCGGCCATTGACAGGTGGCCCTTGTCTGAGAGGGTCATCACAGTAGGAAGTCTCACAACACCAGGTTAAAGTCCAACAGGTTTATTTGGTAGCACAAGCCACTAGCTTTTGCAGCGCTGCCCCTTCATCAGGTGAGTGGGAGTTCTGTTCACAAACAGGACATATAAAGACACAAACTCAATTTACAAAATAATGGATGGAATACAAGTCTTTACAGGTAATCAAGTCTTAAAGGTATAGACAATGTGAGTGGAGAGAGAGGATTAAGCACAGGTTAAGAAGATGTGTATTGTCTCCAGCCAGGACAGTTAGTGAGATTTTGTAAGCCCAGGCAAGTCATGGGGGTTACAGATAGTGAACATGAACCCAAGATCCCAGCTGAGGCTGTCTTCATGTGTGCGGAACTTGGCTATCGGTCTTTGCTCAGCGACTCTGCGTTGTCATGTGTCGTGAAGGCTACCTTGGAGAACGATTACCTGAAGATCAGAGGCCGAATGCCCGTGACTGCTGAAGTGTTCCCCAACAGGAAGAGAACAATCTTGTCTGGTGATTGTTAAGCTGTGTTCATTCATTCATTGCAGTAGCGTCTACACGGTCTCGCCAATGTACCATGCCATGGGACATCTTTTCTTCAGTGAATCAGGCAGACAATGTTGGCCGATGATCTGGCACGTCTTGCAGAGGTTGCTGTAGCAGGGTTGTGTGGTGTCGTGGTCACTGTTCTCCTGAAGGCTGGGTAGTTTGCTGCAGACAATGGTCTGTTTGAGGTTGTGCTGTTGTTTGAAGGCAAGAAGTGGGGGTGTGGGGATGATCTTGGCGAGATGTTCGTCTTCATCGATGACATGTTGAAGGCTCCAGAGAAGATGCCGTAGCTTCTCCGCTCCAGGGAAGTACTGGACAATGAAGGGTACTCTGTCCGTCGTGTCCTATGTTTGTGCGGAAAACCTCTGCAAGACATGCTGGATCATCGACACAGACGCCATCATCTCATGTGAGAACACCATCCACCAGGTGCACGATACATACACTTACAACTCGGCCAACGTTGTCTACTTGATACGCTGCAGGAAAGGATGTCCCAAGGTATCTTTAACCTGTGCTTAACCCTCTCTCCGTTCACATTGTCTGTACCTTTAAGACTTACAGATTACCTGTAAAGACTTGCATTCCAACCATTATTTTGTAAATTGAGTTTGTGTCTTTATATGTCTTGTTTGTGAACAGAACTCCCACTCACCTGATGAAGGGGCAGTGCTGCGAAAACTTGTGGCTTGTGCTACCAAATTAACCTGTTGGAATTTAACCTGGTGCTCTGAGACTTCTTATTGTGCTTACCCCAGTCCAACGCCGGCATGTCCACATCATGAGACGGTCATCGCAGATGGCTCGACCACCATGGGTAGGACACCAGTGGTCCTCCAGGACTGGCACGGCCAGGCGACGCTGGAGCTTCTGGAGCTCACTGCAGAAGCACCGCCATCCCACGGAGTGACCCAGGGGCCCATAGGAACCCCAAGGGAGAAAGGAGGGCTCCAGCCCATGCCAGGGCCTTCCAGCCAGGAGACTGCAGCTATGGTTACTCCTTCTGACTCCCCCCTTCCTGACACCAGGGCATCTCAGGGGCAGCAGGATGGAGGGGGTGTCACGAATACCCCCCTGACACCTAGAAGCTGGCCAGGGCCCTCAAGGTCCAGGCCCTCCAGAGAAAGATCGCCAAGAACATCACAAGCTATGGGGCGAGGTAGGCAGCTAGCCACCTCCATCTCTAATGTATATTCTGGGGAGACACCGACACATACTGGTAGGCCACTTAAGGTTAAGAAATTGTAACAGCACCATGATGGCATGGATGAAGGGCAACACTAGGTAGGCAGAATATTTAGGCACTTTAATGTCTCAATGTTCACATGTTTTTATATTATCACCTCTTTTGAAAGCACTAATATTGGCAACAATAAATGTTATTACATCCAACACTTGTTTCTAATTAGCCTCTAACAGGAATGTACTTACCCTGATGGTCACTGGAGGGATCCTGCATGTTGATGTCAGTGGGGGAAGCTCCTCAATGCACTGCTACTGAGAATGTTAAGCTGCTCAAATAAGGGCCTGTTTGTGCTGTAGTGTTCTATGTTCTATGTCTGTAATCTTTCAAAGTTGAGGATGACATAAATATCATAAATATCATTACTGGGGAAGGCAGTCTGAAGTTCAACTACTTGATTTTGAGTTAGGCTTTTCTCATCATCTGGTAGAGTGTCAATGTAAGCCTGCCACGTCACTTCCTATAGAGCTTTACACACAATCCTGTGAGTTTGAATGCTCCTGTTGTAATGATGGCTCTTTACAACACCATTGACAGAAATTGCTGCATCTACTTCAGATTCAATGACAATGTCCTGAAAACCGGCATCTACAAATCTATTCTTACGCAAGCTGTTGGACCCCTGGAATATGAGCAGGAATCTAAAATTTCTGCTCAACCAAAAATAATGGCTGCTACAAGTCACATGAGCACAGAGTTGGCCCTTTGTTCTGGAAACTACCTCCAGGAGCTACAGGAACAAAAGATTATTTTCTCAGTCAGTGGAGTCTAACATTTCATTGTCCAGACCCCTTGTAAGCACAAAATCAGAAGACTTGCATAAAAACCTTTTTCCATGCAGAGCTCCCAACAGATGTATTGCATACATGGGATGGTCCTGGTTCATTTCAAGAGGAAATCAAGGGATGTTACTTGCATTAGATAAACTTATATTTCTAGCAGAGTCAAGTCTGCCTGGATAATGATTTCTTGACACCAGACCCTCAATATGGATGGTAACTCTTTTAGCATCTCATGACAGGGATATTTACAGTCTTGGAATCAAAGCCAACTCCAAACATTGGGTAACCTTTTTTGAAGTCATTGTGTAAAAAGAAATGCACATGACCTGAATGACCTTTTGAAATCTCTATGTGCCTTGGACAACTCCCCTGAATCTCCCCTGAATCTGGCTAAGTCAGGGGTTCTATTCGTAGACACGCAGGGTAGAATAGGTGTAGGGTGATGCGGCGGCGTGGGCTTGTTGGGCCGAAGGGCCTGTTTCCCGTGCTGGGTTGTTCTTTGTTCTTTGTTTTAACTGAGAAATCCTCAGACTGCTGTTTTAATATCAACAGGAAAGGGTTCTAGCAAGCTGTTGGTTACCATGTCCCAGCTCCTGCAAGTCTGTCTTTACTGGAAAATTTCATACCATTGCCAACTGAAGTGACCTAGTCTCTGTGCACCTACTTCATCCTGCGGTTAACACCACCTGAAAACTGAATACTACAATTTTGGTCTTTAGCCAGCTGAACTCAAACTCCTACATGAAAGAATTTCTCATTGGTCTCTGGAAATCATATGAACTAGTATTCTTGGTGTGCACTCTTCAGATTAAAACTGACAGGACTAAACAAAGACATGTATCTTGTTTTTGCATTTTACGATCCCAGGCTAGATTGTCTTGATGATTTCACAAGGTTGCTCCATGCACCACTGAAAGACTTCACTGCTAATAAAGATTCCATAGGCCATAAGGAGAAAATGGTATCTGCCTACCAGTGACATGAAAACACATTTTGCACCCAAGATGCCGAAAACCTTGGCATTGGAAATGTCAGCTATGTTCGACCACCTCCACAGAGTGCTGCAGCCTGAGTAGCATCATTTTTAGGTGAACTGGGTTGATGCAAATCCTGACTGTGCCATCTTTCTTTACTGCAGCCACCATTGTTGAAATTCACTCTGTGGTCTTGTCTATGAGGTCTATGACCCCCAGTGTTGTCATTTGGTCTAGCTTGTTGGCTATCTTCTGCTGTGTTGCAAGTGGAACTCTTCTCGGAACACAGACTGCTGCTGGTTTTGAGTCATCTAGCCCCATATAGTAGGTATATTCCCAAAGATATCACAATTGAACATGTCTTCATATTCTATCACTTCTGGGGCCTGGTGCTGTAGAGACAATATATTTGGACTGAGGTGGATTCATCCCAGTCTGATGCTGGCCCGAATACCCAGCAGCAGCTTTATATTTTGGTCAATGATATGAAACTGGAAGCTGTTCTGTGTGCAATGAAAGTAGCCACAACTTCTGTGCAGATGCTTTGTCTGTCAAATGCCTTGAGGTCTACCTGGGAGGTGCAATCTGGTGCATATATGGATGTATTTGCTGCAGCAATCACCAGAGCAGTATTTGCATTTTGCTCCAGTGTCAATCTTTGCTTTTAGTTTTACATTGTTGTAGGCAATGTTTAAGGTGGTGAAAATCTCACTCTTCTCTGTGATAGTGTCAACAGTCTCACAGTAAAGTGTTATTGTAGGCTCAACAACTTGGTTTCTTTGATTGAGCAGCAATTCATTTATCTTGTTCATGTTCTGAACCTTCGAGAAAGACTTGGCCTTTTGCATGTATATGGTTCTAAGCAATGAAATGTAATGAATGCAATGTGTAAATAAGCATAGTATTGTATTTGAAAAATGATTTTTTTTGCACTGTTTGTAATTTTTGGATCTGTCATTTTGCAATAGTTTATTTTAGAGTTACTTATATGAATAAAGTAAATTTTTGAAATAAATAAAAAGACTCGGCCTTTTGGCTAAGATCAAGTGTAATATTGACATGCTGTGCTTGGTTGAGGTCATTAGGTTACATTTCAGCATCATTTGAAGCAATTTTTAAAGCGGCGTCTTGGCCTTTTGGCTAAGATGCAAATGAGATCAAACCTTGGAGGAGGAGCTATACCTACTTCAATCAGCTTGGATCACGTAGATCAAGCCCAAGACATGAGGTGAGAGCCCTGTCTTGTCAGCTTGGATAGGGAATGTCTCAACCTGTTGAGACTCTGAATTGGACTTGATTTGATTGATTTGAAATAAAAATTTTTAAAAAGTGACCATCGTTTTTTTTGGCTAAGATCAAGTGTAGTTTTGTTGTCCTGCACTTGATTGAAGTCATGGGGTCACACTGAGGCTTCAATTGAAGCAATTTTTTTAAAGCAGCATCTCGGCCTTTTGGCTAAGATGCAAATGAGATCAAGACTTGGAGGGGGTGCAACGCCTGCTCCAATCAGCTGGGATCATGTAGATCAAGCCCAAGACAGGAAGTGGTGGTCCTGTCTTGTCAGTTTGGATTGGGAATGTCTCACTTGATGATGCTTTGAATTGGACTTTGATTGGATTGAATTGGATATAAACAAAAAAAAAGTGACCACCTGCAAAATGGCTGGTGGCACAGGAAGGCTGCTATGGTTTAGATCTGTAACATTTCACAAAATTATTACATTTGCCTCATGTAATTTGCATTTACCAAATGCCAAACATGCAGTTCGGCTCTGTGAGCGATGGCTGCCGCAGTTGGAAGAGGGCATACCATGTATTGTGAAAACTGCTGCTTCCCACCATAACTCCTTGCTGATACTTTCTGTCTGCATATACAACATACAGATGCAGATGGCAGATTCCAAGTTAGATCTTTTTTGCAAAGAAGCTGCGTGCAGACAACATCACTATGGACCCAACACACAGTCACTCACTGACAAGTTCATCGATGAGAGTGGCAAACATACATTTCTTTGCCAGGACTTTTAGAGTCATGGTGTAGGACTAAATTGATTAATCAATTTTTTGGTTAGTAGTGTTTAATTTATGTCTATCTAATATGATGTTCTTTACTGGCATGTATATGTGCTTGAATATTTTTAGCAATACCTCGGTGTCCTTCTCTTCCTTCATTTGAAAAGCAAAAGATTCAAATTTTTAGACGGCTTCAGGGCCCACTAAGTTTAACAAATTGTATGCCTGTATCTTCTTGGATTTGTCTGATAGACTGGCTCAGCAGTAGTCAAATTTTGTCTAATTGCCCACAATATTTGTGTTGAACATGAGCAGGTCTTTGCAGCGAAGTCCCTATATGATTCTGGCAACTCAAGATGCCATGTAGAAGGACTGGGTTGCAATGACTGGCTGAGTCTGTCAGCACAATATCAATACTTTGTTGCAAGATCTTCTTCACTGTACTGAGCTCAGTAGGGCTGGCATTCATGACTGGGAGGCAGCCAATGTTTGACTTGTGTGGGATTGATGTTCTCTGAAGCAGGATATCCAGGTAAAACGTCATCATCCATTTCTGCCAATTTGATGAAGAAATTTTCCGTATATAAGCTGCATGTATTTTATTGAATGTACAGATTATTTTCAAGCTTGAATTGTACCACCTCACCAAATAACTACTTTGTTTTCCATCATACAAATCAATATTTGTAGGAGATGGTTGCAGTGGTTGTTTTTTTTTAAATTTTTTTCAGGGCAGGTGCTGACAGTTCCTTTGTTCTGGCTGACTCAGTCAATCGAATTGTTATGCCATTTGTATACTGCACTTTGCCGACAATTTCTCCTCTCCAAAATCGTTATCCCATATGAAATGGATAAGATAATTGGCATGGCAATTCAACTATGGAGAGAAATATGAATATGAATGTGTATAGAATAACATAGTTCCATATGAAATACTATAAATTCACATCTACTCATACTTATAATAAGGAATTTATCTTTCCAGTTTCTTTTTGCTCTGTCAATCTTTCACTAGTCAATGAAATGCATGTAGCATTGCCAATGATATCCAATCACACTTGTGATTAATGTGAGTCTTTCTGATGCAATAACCAGATCCAAATCTAAACTTTTGATGGTGCTTTCAGTAACCAAATTGACATAGAGAAGAACAAAGTATTGGAGATGCTGGCAGCCTTAAAAGTGGATAAATCTCCAGATCCAGATGAATTGTGCCCTCGGCTGTTGTGGGAGGCAAGGGAAGAGATTACAGACGCTCTGACCCAAATTTTCAATTCTTCTCTGGCCATGGAGAGGTGCAGATAACTGGAGAACAGCTAATGTGGTTTCACCATTTAAGAAACGTGGTAGAGATAAACCAGGGAACTGCAGATCAGTGAGTCTCATGTCAGTGGTAGGAAAACTATTAGAGAAACTTCTGAAGGAGAGCATCTGTCTCCACCTGGAGATGCAAAGCTTGATATAGTCAGGTATAATCAGCATGGCTTTATCAGAGGGATGTCATTCTTAACAAATTTGATTGAATTTTTTGAGGAGGTGACCAGGTGTGTGTTTATAAGGATAGTGCAGCCAATGTAATTTATGTGGATTTCAGTAAAGCCTTTGACAAGGTCCCACATGGGAGACTTATAAAGAAGGTAAATTCACATGGGATATGGGGTAATTTGATAAAGTGGATTCAAAATTGGCTTAGTTGTAGGAGACGGAGGGTGATGACAGAGGGCTGCTTTGGTGACTGGAAGCCAGTGTCCAGTGGCATACCACAGGGATCTGTGTTGAGCCCCCTAATTGCCATTTATATAAATGACTTTGATGACTATGTGAGGGGTAGGATTAGTAAGTTTGCAGCTGACACAAAGATTGGCCAGATGGTTAACAGTGAAGAGAATGTCTTCGGCTACAACAAGACATAAACGGAATGGTCAAGTGGACAGTTCAGTGGCAGATGGAATATAACCCTGAAAAGTGTGTGGTGATACACTTTGGAAGAAGCAATTTGACAAGAAAGTACTCAGTGAATAGTAGGACACTAGGAAGTTCTGTTGATCAAAGGAACCTTGGTGTGTTTGTCCACAGATCTCTGAAAATGGAAGGGCATGTTTATAGAGTGGTGAAAAAGGCATATGGGACACTTGCCTTTATCAATCGAGGCATAGATTATAAAAGCAGGAAGCAAGGAAGTCATGTTGAAGTTGTATAGAACTTTAGTGGGGTCATTGCTAAAGTACTGTGTGCACTGGTTGCCACACTATCAGAATGATATGATTGCACTGGAGGAGGTGCAGAGCAGATTCATCAGGCTGCTGCCTGGAATGGAACATTCAAGTTACTGAGAGAATTTGCATAAGCTTGGGTTATTTTCGTTGGAGCAGAGAAGATTGAGGGGCGACCTGATCAAGGTATACAAGATTATGAGGGACATGGACTGAGTGGATAAGGAGCAGCTGTTCCCCTTAGTTAAAGGATCAGTTACAAGGGGACATAGGTTCAAGGTGAGGGGCAGGAGGTTTAGGAGGGTTGGGAGAAAAAGCTTTTTTACCCAGAGAGTGATGATGGTCTGGAATGCGTTGCCTGGGAGGGTTGCCTCACATCCTTCAAAAAGTATCTGGATGAGCACTTGGCACATCATAACATTCAGAGCCATGGGCCAAGTGCTGGCAGATGGAATTAGGTGGGAGGTGTTTCTAATGTGTCGGTGCAGACTTAATAGGCCAAAGGGCTTCTTCTGCACTCTATGATTCTATCTTAGTACATCTTGTTCCAGTTAATTTACTGATGAACACTAATGAGGAAGTTTGTAAAAATAAAGTCCGCAAAGAGAATTATATTCCTTTTGGCTCCCTCAGCAATGTACACACAACAAGCCATTGTTTTGCAGGCCTGAAATTTTAACTTTGAGTTTCTCCCTAGAGATGCTGCCAGACTTGCTGAGTATTTCCAGAAGTTTCTGTTTTCATTTCATAGTTTCAATTGTTTTGTTGTACAAAGATCGTGATTGGCTGATTTTGCAGAAATGACAAATGTATTGGTCTTGATTGGTCATTTAAGGAGTTTAATATTACATCATTACTCTGAGTTTTCATGCAATTTCTCACTACTTTTTGAAGGTGGGAACACTGATTTTTGTGATGTGATCTTTAACTAATAATAATATGAATTAGAATTAGAACATAGAACATTACAGCGCAGTACAGGCCCTTTGGCCCTCGATGTTACACTGACCTGTGAAACCAATCTAAAGCCCATCTAACCTACATCATTCCAATATCATCCATATGTTTATCCAATGACCATTTAAATGCCCTTAATGTTGACAAATCCACTACTGTTGCAGGCAGGACATTCCACGCCCTTACTACTCTCTGAGTAAAGAACATACCTCTGACATCTGTCCCATATCTATCACCCCTCAGTTTAAAGCTATGTCCCCTCGTGTGAGCCATCTCCATCCCAGAAAAAAGGCTCTAACTGTCCATCCCTACCTCATCCTCTAATCATCTTATATGCCTCAATTAAGTCATCTCTTAACCTTCCTCTCTCTAACGAAAACAGCCTCAAGCCCCTCTGCCTTTCCTCATAAGACCTTCCCACCATACCAGGTAACATCCTGGTAAATCTCCTCTGCATCCTTTCCAATGCTTCCACACCCTTCCTATAATGCAGTGACCAGAACTGTACACAATACTCCAAGTGCGGCTACACCTGAGTTTTGTACAGCTGCAACATGATCTCACGGCTCCGAAACTCAATCCCTCTACCAATAAAAGCTAACACACCGTATGCCTTCTTAACAACCTTATCAACCTGGGTGCCAACTTTCACGGATCTATGCACGTGGACACTGAGATCTCTCTGTTCAACTACACTACCAAGTAACTTACCATTAACCCAGTACTCTGTATTCCTGTTACTCCTTCCAAAGTGAGTCACTTCACACTTTTCCGCATTAAACTCCATTTGCCACCTCTCAGCCCAGATCTGCAGCTTATCTATGTCCCTCTGTAACCTGCAACATCCTTCCGCACTTTCCACAACTCCACTGACTTTGTAGTGTCATCCGCAATTTAATAACCCATCCTTCTATGCCCTCATCCAGGTCATTTATAAAAATGACAAACAGCAGTGGCCCCAAAACAGATCCTTGCAGTACACCACTAGTAACTGAACTCCAGGACGAACGTTTCTCATCAACCTCCACCCTCTGTCTTCTTGCAGCTAGCCAATTTCTGATCCAAACAGCTAAATCACCCTCAATCCCATGCCTCCGTATCTTCTGCAATAGCTTACCATGGGGAACCATGTCAAACGCTTTACCAAAATCCATGTATACCACATCAACTGATTTACCTTCATCCACCTCTTTGGTCACCTTCTCAAAGAACTCAATAAGGTTTGTGAGGCATGACCTACCCTTCACAAAACCGTGCTGACTATCCCTAATCAAATTATTCCTTTCTAGATGATTATAAATCCTATCTCTTATAATCCTTTTCAAAACTTTGCTCGCAACAGAAGTAAGGCTCACTGGTCTCTAATTATCAGGGTTGTCTCTACTCCCCTTCTTGAACAAAGGGACAACATTTGCTATCCTTCAGTCTTCTGGCACTATTCTTGTAAACAACGACGACCTAAAGGTCAAAGCCAAAGGCTCTGCAATCTCCTCCCTAGCCTCGCAGAGAATCCTGGGATAAATCCCATTCGGCCCAGGGGACTTATCTGTTTTCACTTTCCAGAATTGGTAACACCTCTTCCTTATGAATCTCAATCCTATCTAGTCTAATAGCCTGTATCTCAGTATTCTCCTCGACAACATTGTCTTTTTCCTGTGTGAATGCCAACAAAAAATATTCATTTAGCGCTTCTCCTATCTCTTCGGACTCCACGCACAACTTCCCACTACTGTCCTTGACTGGCCCTAATCTTACCCTAGTCATTCTTTTATTTCTGACATACCTGTAGAAAGCTTTAGGGTTTTCCTTGATCCTACCTATCAAAGACTCCTCATGTCCCCTCCTGGCTCTTCTTAGCTCTCTCTTTAGCTCCTTCCTGGCTAACTTGTAACTCTCAAGCGCCCTAACTGAGCCTTCACGTCTTATCTTAACATAAGTCTCCTTCTTCCTCTTCACAAGCGATTCAACTTCTTTAGTAAACCACGGTCCCCTCGCTCAACCACTTCCTCACTGCCTGACAGGTACATACTTATCGAGGACACACAGTAGCTGTTCCTTGAACAAGCTCCACATTTCAATTGTGCCCATCCTCTGCAGTTTCCTTCCACATCCTATGCATCCTAAATCTCGCCTAATCGCATCATAATTTCCTTTCCTCCAGCTATAACTCTTGCCCTGTGGTATATACCTATCTCTTTCCATCGTTAATGTAAACATAACTGAATTGTGGTCACTACCTCCAAATCTAACACCTGGCCTGGTTTATTACCCAATCACAAGCAGGGGACTATGGAAATGTATTTTATTGAGTCTTGGCCACAGTCCAAATGAATTATTTAATATGTTGCATGACACAATCCAACAGAAAGAATGCGTTAGGCCCTGCAGATTTAAAGTTTATATATTAGTTCACAAGTAGGCTTACATTAACACTGCGATAAAGTTATTGTGAAAATCTCCTAGTCGCCACACTCCAGCGCCTGTTCAGGCAAACTAAGGGAGAACGTAGCATGACCAATTCACCTAACGTACACATCTTTGGATTATGGGAGGAAATTGGAACACCAGGAGGAAACCCATGCAGACACAGGAAGAACATGCAGACTCTGCACAGAGAGTGACCCAAGCCGGGAATAAACCCAGGTCTCTTGCGCTCTGAGACAGCTCTGCTAACCATTGTGCCACCCTGCAGCCCTACTGTGCCACTGTGCCACCCAGCTATGGATGGCACTGTAAATGTGTTGAATTCCTAAATCACCGACAACAAGGACTTAAAATGAAGAGTAGTTAATTATTAAGAGGCCAAAACTTAATTCACCAATTATAATGGTGAAAAATATTCTTTCTGACCTCCTCACCCTGGAACAACCTTTGGCAAAGTCAATGGCAGTTGTATTCCAAAGTCCAGTTTTGTGGAATGTTCTATTGGTTTCACTCTTACATATTTGATCATAGCCTGAGCATTTCCAGCAATGGTTTTGTTTCTTACTCAATGTGGTGGTGTTTTTAAAAATTTGTTAATGGGATGTAAACATCATTGACAAGGCCAGTATTTGTTGCTCATCCTTAATTTCCATTTGCGAAGGTGGTGGGCCACCTCCTTGAATTGTTACAGTTCATGTGGTATAATTACAGCCATAGTGCTGTTAGGAAAGAAATTCCAGTTTTGATTTGATTTATTATTGTCATATATGTTATTATACAATGAAAAGTGGTGTTTCTTGTGTGCAATACAAAGTATACCGTTCATAGAGAAAGAAAGGAGCAAGTGCAGAATGTAGTGTTACAGTCATAGCTAGGGTGTAGAAAAGGATCAAACTTAATGCGAGATAGGTCCATTTCAAAAGTCTAATGGCAGCAAGGAAGAAGCTATTCTTGAGTCAGTTGGTACATGGCGTCAGACTTTTGTATGTTTTTTCTGATGGAAGAAGGTGGAAGAGAGAATGTCCAGGGTGCATGGAGTCCTTGATTATGCTGGCTGCTTTGCCAAGGCAGTGGGAAGTGTAGACAGTGTCAATAGATAGGAGGCCGATTTGAGTGATGGACTGGGCTTCCTCCATGACCCTTCAGTTTCTTGCAGTCTTGGGCAGAGTAGGACCCATACCAAGCTATGATACAACCGGAAAGAATGCTTTCTATGGTGCATCTGTAGAGGTTGGTGAGAGTTGTAGTGGATATGACAAATATCCTTAGTCTTCTGAGAAAATAGAGGCATTTGTATGCTTTATTAACTAGAGCATCTACATGAGGGGACCATTCCAAGTCAGGATATTGTATGGCTTGGAGGAGAGTTTGTAAGTGTTGGTGTTCCCAAGCATCTGCTGCCTTGTCTTTCTAGATGATAGCGGTCACAGACTTTAAAGGTGGTTTGCGAGTTTTTTCAATGCATGCTATTTGTGGTGCATACAGCTGCTGCTGTGGTCGAGGGAGTAGATGGTTAATGTGGTGGCATGGATGCCAACAAAGTAGGCTGTTTTGTCCTGGTTGGTGTTGAGCTTCCTCACTCTGGAGTGTTTGCTTGAGTTGCATTCATCAGGCAAATGGGGAGTATTCCATTACACTCCTGACTTGTGTCTTGTTGATGGCAGACAAGCTTTGAGGGAGTCAGGAGGTAAGTTACTATCCACAGAATTCACAGTCTGAAATGTTTCCTTAGGGCCCCATTATATATGTGGCTAGTCCAGTTAAGATTCTGATCAATGGTAAGATGTTAATGGTGGGGTATTCAACAATATAATGTCTTTGAATGTCAAAAGGAAATGGTTAGACTTGCATTTGTTGGAGAGAGCTATTGCCTGGCACTTGTCTGGCGTGAATGTTATTTTCTACTTACTTGGTCTGCACCATCCACAGCTATTTTCCTTTGTGCTGGGTATGACTGTAACCATTCTCTTTTATTCCACATATACTTGCTGCCCCTTAATAAACTGATGAGGTCAGTTTACTGACAACATCCAACTCTAACTTTCCATTTCCTCTCCTGATCTCTCTCTGTCATCTGGGATGAGTTACAAATTTCTACACATAAATTTTAGGAAGATTGAAGATATTGTATTTGGCCTCCACGACACACGCTATACAATCACATTGATTCTGTCCACCTTCCAGCCATTGTCTTAAGTCTCCACACAAAAATGCTCTTCTCGCAGAACTACTCCCATCCTCCACTTTTAGTAAACTTCAGCTCATCTAAATCTCTCCTGCCTGTATCTTATGACACCAAGAATTGTTTGTCCATCACCTGTTTTTGCTGAACTCTGTTGATACCTGTGCTGCCAACACCTCAAGTTTGAAATTATTATCCTTGTCTTTAAATCCTTCCAAGATCTGCAAACATTCCTCCAGCTTTAAATTCTGTTCCTCTGACTCCAGCCTCTTGCTTTTGCTAGCCATCTGACCTTTGCCCCACCACTCGTAGCTGTAACTTCAAGTACCTAAGCTCTACTCTTTGGAACTCCCTCCTTAAGCCCCATCCACATAACTCTTTAGCACTATTACTAACGATTTTTTGCCTTGCTTTTTCTCACACCTCCCAATATTTCCTTTTTTGGGCTTAGCATCCATTTTCTTCAGGTGCCTTTGTGAAATATCTTGGAATATTTTTCTATGTTAAAACCATCATATAAACATTATTCATTTATGATATTTTTCTTGTCAATTAAATCATTGATGTATCCTTTTCACCTCCTTTTTTTGTCCTCAGGATTATCTTTTCTATCACCTGTTCTCACACTGAAGCCTTCTTGATCTGTATTCCACCAGCTTTATCCACAAATATCCCAAATAAGTTGTCTACTTCCATGTTTTATCACAGCTATCTATAAGTCATGGATTAACTCAAAATAATACTGAATTGCATATGTTGATGTGATTAAATTGGTTTTGGAACAGCTGGTGCAACTCCTATCAGTGTGAGATTTTAAACATTACTCTTTAGGTTATTTATTGTTAGAAATAATTGGCAATGTATAATATAAATGACAGCATTTTGCTTTGTGTATCTAAATTGAGCAACGTTTTCAAATTAATTTTATTCAAATGCTATAAACTTTGTGTTAGTTTGCTCCCTTGTAAGATGTCCTTGCAACATATTTTATCCCAGGCCATGAGGATTAAAAAGCGAGCAACTGACAGATTTATGTCAAAGCTGTTGTGAAACCAACCACTCAAACACTGGAAATTTGAGCACTCAGTGTAATCTCTAAAAGAGGAGTCACAAAAACTGAAAGCAAGTGTTACTCAGGAAGAGATGATGCACTGGAGCTTATATTTGTTTTTAGGATAAATGAAAACAGTTTAAAATTCCAGTCCCAATCAACAAGATCATAGTCAAACAGTGCACATTTGTACTTTGCACTCCCTGCCCTTACCCCAAAAGTTCTGCAAAACTTCTCAGTACATAAGTAAAGCTAAAGGACTCGGAAGGTACCTTATTGAATATATGTTCCTGCACTAACTCTAAACAGACCACATTAACTGACAGGGAACTCGTCTTTGTAAAAATATCTGCATAATCTATATATGTTATCTGAACTTCACTTAACATTGAAATATAACTGATAATTTTCCTGTAGGAATTTCACCAATCTCTGCAAGAGATGTACTTATTTGAGATTTCATGAGACCTGGGTTGTGTACAGTTGATGTTGTCACAGGGCAAAAAAAGATACCCATCAACCATCCTTCATAAGCACAGAATGTCATTAGAAAAACATAAGTTAGAAAGTGAAAAGCATTTCTGCTAGTTTGTTTTACCTGCACTCATATTTGGACAAGGTAATGAAGTTATGTTTGTCTTCACAAGCAGTACAGATAGAATAGCTCATTGCTACATTAACACTTAGTGGCTAGAAGATAATGTAACACGAGGTGGAATATATTAAGTTATAACTGTATTAAACCAATTGTAATTTTATTTTAAGTAATTGCTTCTGGGTCAGAGAACAGCGGGTTTGAAGCACCACTCCAAGTACAATATCTTGACTAATCCTTCGGTGCAATGCCCAGAAAGTGCAGAACTCAGCAAGGTCTGCCTTTTGGATGAAATGTGACACTCCGCTTCCCTCTTAGATGCAGAGGAGGTGTCCTGGTCAAAATAATAACTCGCCTAAACAATTTATTGAAAATAGAACTTTTGATGACTTATCTCACTATCATACGTGAGTCATGTCCCGCTATAACAGTTAACGATACTTAAGGAATGCCTTCCTTATTGGTTGTGAAGCACTTACGCTATTCCTAAAATGTGAAAGTTACTTTGCAAATGCAAATTCTTTGTTTCTATTTAAATACTTTTTTCGACAGAGAAGCTGTGCATTGTCTTTCTACTTAAAAATACAATTAAGGTCTGAATTTGGTTAAATAAAATTAAACGTACCATGGAAAATAAAAAGGAAATCATTGTGCATAAATTGGGATTAATAACAATCCACTCGTTTTTAACCATCGATATACTCAAGGCATTGAAACTCAAAAACTGTGATATATTTAATACCATTTGGTCTCAGGACTAATTCGAAAATATGTAAAACTTTTAATATGTTTGTTTGATATTTATAGGAGCAACCACATATTTGGTATAAATTCCTATAATCTATCTATTTCTGACAAGAAACAACTCCGTAGCTTTATAATTGATGTCACCCTTTCGGATCATTGTCTGCTCCGAGCATTATACTAGGTAGCTCATGTGGATAAAAACGCAAGTGCCGACATCATGGGTTGAACGGCCTGTTACTGGACTGAAACACCGTGATTGCAAATGTTGGCAGCTTTCATAGAATAACTGAATCACTACAGCGCAGAAGGATGCCATTCGGCCCATCGAGCCTGCACCAACCACAATTCCACCCAGGTCCTATCCCCGTAACCCTCCATATTGACCCTGCTAACCCCCTGACACGAAGGGTCAATTACCATGGGCAATCAACCTAACTCGCACATTTTTGGACTCTCGTGGAGAAAAGCAAAGAAAAACAAAAATGAAAATGCAATTGTTGGAAATCAGAAACACTGGGGAAATACATGATCAGATGTTCAGTATCTGTTAAGATACCGACGAGGAGATTCGAAACATGATTGCCACTCGCCACAGATGTGAAGCAGCGACTAAATCCAACATTTCTTGCAGAGGATAAGTTTGCAAGACAGTCACAGTGCTGGGTTGAACATTGCAGGCTGACAGCGCCAGGCTGAGCATTGCAGGCCGGCAGCGCTGGGCTGAGCATTGCAGGCTGACGGTGCTGGGTTGAACATTGCAGGCTGACAGCGCTGGACTGAGCATTGCAGGCTGACAGCGCTGGGCTGAACATTGCAGGCTGACAGCGCTGGGCTGAGCATTGCAGGCTGACAGCGCTGGGCTGAGCATTGCATGCTGACAGCGCTGGGCTGAGCATTGCAGGCTGACAGCGCTGGGCTGAGCATTACAGGCTGACAGCGCTGGGCTGAGCATTGCAGGCTGACAGCGCTGGGCTGAGCATTGCATGCTGACAGCGCTGGGCTGAGCATTGCAGGCTGACAGCGCTGGGCTGAGCATTGCAGGCTGACAGCGCTGGGCTGAGCATTGCAGGCTGACAGCGCTGGATTGAACATTGCAGGCTGACAGCGCTGGGTTGAACATTGCATGCTGATAGCGCTAGGCTGAGCATTGCAGGCTGACAGCGCTGGATTGAACATTGCAGGCTGACAGCGCTGGGTTGAACATTGCATGCTGATAGCGCTAGGCTGAGCATTGCAGGCTGACAGCGCTGGATTGAACATTGCAGGCTGACAGCGCTGGGTTGAACATTGCAGGCTGACAGCGCTGGGTTGAACATTGCATGCTGATAGCGCTAGGCTGAGCATTGCAGGCTGACAGCGCTGGATTGAACATTGCAGGCTGACAGCGCCAGACTGAGCATTGCAGGCTGACAGCGCCGGGCTGAGCATTGCAGGCTGACAGCGCTGGGCTGAGCATTGCAGGCTGACAGCGCTGGGCTGAGCATTGCAGGCTGACAGCGCTGGATTGAACATTGCAGGCTGACAGCGCTGGGTTGAACATTGCATGCTGATAGCGCTAGGCTGAGCATTGCAGGCTGACAGCGCTGGATTGAACATTGCAGGCTGACAGCGCTGGGTTGAACATTGCATGCTGATAGCGCTAGGCTGAGCATTGCAGGCTGACAGCGCTGGATTGAACATTGCAGGCTGACAGCGCCAGACTGAGCATTGCAGGCTGACAGCGCCGGGCTGAGCATTGCAGGCTGACAGCGCTGGGCTGAGCATTGCAGGCTGACAGCGCTGGGCTGAGCATTGCAGGCTGACAGTGCCAGGCTGAGCATTGCAGGCCGGCAGCGCCGGGCTGAGCATTGCAGGCTGACGGTGCTGGGTTGAACATTGCAGGCTGACAGCGCTGGGCTGAGCATTGCAGGCTGATAGCGCTAGGCTGAGCATTGCAGGCTGACAGCGCTGGATTGAACATTGCAGGCTGACAGCGCTGGGTTGAACATTGCATGCTGATAGTGCTAGGCTGAGCATTGCAGGCTGACAGCGCTGGATTGAACATTGCATGCTGATAGCGCTGGGCTGAGCATTGCAGGCTGACAGCGCCAGACTGAGCATTGCAGGCTGACAGTGCCGGGCTGAGCATTGCAGGCTGACAGCGCTGGGCTGAGCATTGCAGGCTGACAGCGCTGGGTTGAACATTGCAGTCTGACAGCGCTGGGCTGAGCATTGCAGGCTGACAGTGCTGGGTTGAACATTGCAGGCTGACAGCGCTGGGCTGAGCATTGCAGGCTGACAGCGCCGGGTTGAACATTGCAGGCTGACAGCGCCGGGCTAAGCATTGCAGGCTGACAGCGCTGGGTTGAACATTGCAGGCTGACAGCGCCGGGCTGAGCATTGCAGGCTGACAGTGCTGGGTTGAACATTGCAGGCTGACAGCGCCGGGCTGAGCATTGCAGGCTGACAGCGCTGGGCTGAGCATTGCAGGCTGACAGTGCCGGGTTGAACATTGCAGGCTGACAGCGCCGGGCTGAGCATTGCAGGCTGAAAGCGCTGGGCTGAGCATTGCAGGCTGACAGCGCTGGGTTGAACATTGCTGTCTGACAGCGCTGGGCTGAGCATTGCAGGCTGACAGTGCTGGGTTGAACATTGCAGGCTGACAGCGCTGGGCTGAGCATTGCAAGCTGACGGTGCTGGGTTGAACATTGCAGGCTGACAGCGCTGGGCTGAGCATTGCAGGCTGACAGATGACAGCGCTGGGCTGAACATTGCAGTCTGACAGCGCTGGGCTGAGCATTGCAGGCTGACAGTGCTGGGTTGAACATTGCAGGCTGACAGCGCTGGGCTGAGCATTGCAGGCTGACAGTGCTGGGCTGAGCATTGCAGGCTGACAGCGCTGGGCTGAGCATTGCAGTCTGACAGCGCTGGGTTGAGCATTGCATGCTGATAGCGCTAGGCTGAGCATTGCAGGCTGACATCGCTGGATTGAACATTGCATGCTGATAGCGCTAGGCTGAGCATTGCAGGCTGACAGCGCTGGATTGAACATTGCAGGCTGACAGCACTGGGTTGAACATTGCAGGCTGACAGCGCTAGGCTGAGCATTGCAGGCTGACAGCGCTGGGTTGAACATTGCAGGCTGACAGCGCTGGGTTGAACATTGCAGGCTGACAGCACTGGGTTGAACATTGCAGGCTGACAGCGCTAGGCTGAGCATTGCAGGCTGACAGCGCTGGGTTGAACATCACAGTCTGACAGCGCTGGGTTGAACACTGCAGTCTGACAGCGCTGGGCTGACCATTACAGGCTGACAGCGCTGGGTTGAACATTGCAGGCTGACAGCGCTGGGCTGAGCATTGCAGGCTGACAGATGACAGCGCTGGGCTGAGCATTGCAGGCTTGCAGCACTGGGCTGAGCATTACAGGCTGAGGATTGCTGCTTTGGGGGATGGTGCACCCTCACTGCCCATGCTTGTGTCCTCGCGGTCTCTGCTGGCCTGACGTGCGGTGACGCGATGACGTGAAGGCGGCGCGAGGTGGCCGGGCGGCCGTTGTGTTTCAGTGGGAGGCAGCGCGAGGGGCGGCTGGAGTAACGGCTGCGGGCGCGAGCGAGCCAGGGAGAGCGCGAGAAGGAGGGAGGGAGCCGCTGTGAGCCCGGGGCCGGGCCGCCAATCGGCTCCCGCCGGCATGTTCGCGGGCAGCTGTTGCTGCGCTTCGGGTTCATGGGCACCTGTACCGTAGCGCCTCCGGGCTTTTCCTCCTCCCGGCATGACAGTGGCCGAGTGAGAACCCGAGTGGAGCATTTGTTCGGAGGTAGCAGCCGGGAGGTGGGAACCGTTTTTCACACGTCCCCATCATCGGCTGCTGCTGCCGCCGCCGGTAAAACATGATGAAGACAGAGGCTTCAGGAGAGAGATCGACCCTCCGCAGCGCTTCGCCGCACCGCAATGCTTACAGGACCGAGTTCCAGGCTCTCAAAAGCACCTTCAATAAAGGCGCCGGCAGCGCGGGGGTGGCGGCCACCGCCACTGGAGGTAATGGGAAGGCGAGGGAAGGCTGCGAGAACCCGCAGCAGCAGCAGCAGCAAAGCCGAGGAAGAAAATACGGCTCCAATGTTAACCGGATCAAGAACATGCTGTTCATGCAGATGGGCATGGGACCCGGAGAGGACACCGGGGCTCCGACCCACAGTAAAGGCAACCGCGGGGCTTCCTCGTCCCCGAATCGGAGGGTCCGAGCCCGGGATGTAGCCGAGGTTCCAGCCGGCCCCCGGGTCAAGCTGGCGGATCGGACGAGTCGCATCGACAGCACTCGGGACGGGCCATCGACCTACTCCAAATTTTCGGAGACCCGCAAGCTGTTCGAGCAGAGTAGCCGGGAGGCGGCGGCCGCCCTTTCCCACCAGAGCTCCCCCAAAAGGGAGAGGAAGGGCTCCCAGGACCAGATCCTGGACGAGCTGCCGGGGCTCGATGGTCCCCGTTCTCATCGAGGCAGCACTGAGTCTTTGGACAGCAGCAGCCCCAGGACGGAGACCGTATCTCCCACCGTCAGCCAGCTCAGTGCCGTCTTCGAAAACACCGAGCAGCAAAACCTGGCACCGGGCGAAAGCGGGCTCTACAGCTCGTCCAAAACAACTGAACAGCTGAACGACGAGCAGCAGCCGGATTGTAAAACATCCTCTATCCAATGCCAACATGGGATTTATTTTGTAAACCAAGATGCTGTAGGTTTACCTAGGGCACATGAAAAACAGCAAAACAATGCCAGCCATGCGACATTTCCACCTGACACTGTAAAAACAGACGAATCTTTTCACCAGAGCAGTGCGGTGGACGTAAGGCAGATTAAAGCTGGGGTCCGTGACGATGTAGACCATCATGATGATAATTTGGGGAAACAGACAAAGATTGGTTTGGACGTGAAGCAAGCTAGTATTGTCTCCGATCTTTTAAAACACAGTTCTGTTGCAGGTGGAAGAGCTTCGTGTAAGGAAGGTTCAACAGCAAGTGAAAATTCCTCGGAGGAAAGTACAACTGAACACTCTGGGTCTCCCGCTATAAATCGATCAACTGACAAAACCAACGGGAAGGACTATCCCAAAACAGAATCTAAAGTTCAAAATGAGAGGCCTGAGGGCTGCAGCGTGGAGTCAGGAGATGATGCTGGTTGGGAGCACACTTATGAGGACTCAGAGGAGCAACTGGATAGCGATGAAAATAATTATGAACCAATTGTGGAATGTACAGAAGTAACAGGATTGTCCGATGAAGATAATATTCCAACCAAGAGGAAAGTTAAGTTCAGCACTGCTCCCATAAAAGTAAGCGAATCATTCATGTGTATCAATAACTCTGCATGTTATGGCACCTTAACAAATAAACCTATATGTGGCAAGTTTCAGAAATTGTACAGTTTCTTAAAAAATGCAGACTAATTTTAACTGTGATGTCTTTTTAACCGGGTGCGTGGTTATTTTCGGATTTTAAAAAATCTGAATTACATTAGATTTATGTACAGATGCTGTCAGAATTGATGTAAATGCTCCAAAGGATTATTTTCAATGCAATATTGAAATGAACATTTTTTCCGTTTGTCAATTTCATCAACGACAGAAGTGGCAGTCAGATTTACACGGAAATCACGTTGGATAGATGTTGTAGCATGTTTAAATGGCAATGCACAAGATGCTAATATGGATAGGAGACAGCAATCCCAAAGCTTGTGCCTTTGTAAATCATTCCCTGAAAATATTGAACGTGCCCGTTGGTGCATGGCTAAAACATAATTTTTCTTACTTGCAAATACGAATGTATGGGGACGTTCTTGTTTTTCTCTGCATCCTTTAAAGGAGCACATGAAAGCATGGTTCCTTGCAGGAAAACTAACAACCAGTGTTCGTTGCTTGAGGCGTTCAGCCCATACAGTCTCGAGTGCGTAACGTAGCAACTGCACTAGCTCCTATAAAAACAAACTGAAACGTTAGTGTTGAAATCACATTTTAAACCCATTGTAGTTACTGAGAGTTCATAAAACAAGAAGTCTGATGTCAGTGCGACCGGAAGTGAACCAAAAAGGAAACCCCAGACGTGCGAAGGATAAAAGCGTGCCTGAACTACTCCAATTTCGAGTAACATCTACGTAAATTAACAAATGTGTCTGAAATCTGCCCTAGACTTAAATGTTTACCTGCATAAGTTACTATTTATACACTTAACTTTTTAATGTCATACTTTAAAGCTAGTATCACTTCTCGCATGATTCACAATAACTTGCATTTTATATGGCCCCGTAACACCGATAAGCTACAGATCAAAATAGAAGTAAAAAGTAGAAAAAGAAAAAGTTGCATTTTATGTAATAGTTTTCCCGACGACAAAATGGCTCAGGGCTTTATGACCAATTAAGTACTATTTTGAAGTGTTATTGTGTGCATGTAGGAAAAGTGGCAGCCGATTTATGTGCAACTAGCTACTATAAACAGCAATTTGATAATGAGTAGTTAATCTCTTTTTATGATACTGTTGATGCAGAAATATTGGACAGGATACTGGGGATAATTCGCTTGGTCCAAAATAGTTGCATGGGATCTTTTTCATCCACTTGAGAGAGCAGGGTTGTGAGGTGCGGTAGGGGAAGGAACTCAGTTTAACATCTCATCTGAAAGATGGCATCTCCAAAAACAAAGTGTTGCTTAATAATGTACGTGAGTGTGAGCCTTGGTTTTTGTGCTCAGTTCTTGGAGTGGGACTTAAACCTGCAATCTTGTGACTCAGAGGTGAATGTGTTTCCCACTGAGCAAAAAGGTGAACACAATGCAAGGCTTATATTAAATGGTGCCTTTAATAACGTCCTTGGGATGCCCAAAGGGCTTTACGGTTAAGTACTTTTGAGCTGTAGTCGCTGTTAATCTTGGAAATACAGCAGCCAGTGTGTACATGGTAAGCATCCACAAACACCAATGTGATAATGGCTGCTCAGCCAAAGATAATGAAAGAAGTGACCAAATGCTTAGTCAGAGATGGGTTTCAAGGAAGGCCTTAAAACAGATAGAGAGAGATGAGAGGTTTGGGGTTTAGGGAGGGAATTTAAGAATGCTGAGTCTAGACAATTGAAAGCACAACTTCAGATGATTTGATAAAATAAAGGGAGAAGTGCATAAAGGCCTGAGTCCAAGGAATGGAGAATTGTGAAGGCTGGAAAATGTTGCAGAGATAGGGAAGGGCAAGACCATGACAAGATTTTTATATGAACTGACAATTTTAGATTGGAAACATAGGTTATGAGCTAATATAAGTTAATAGGAGCTGGAATGACAGATCAGCAGGACTTGGTTCAGTATGGGATATGTAAAACTGATTTTTGTATGAGTTGCCTTACTAGATGAGATTTGGAATTCCTGCAGGCTGGAGGTGACAAAGGCATGGTTGAGGTTATCAACGAAGACTGGGCTGAGATGAGGGTGAAGGTGAACAATGCTATACAGAGTGTGGCGTTTGGTCCTTTAAGGGACACTGGTTCCCTGACTCTGCACAATCTGGGAGTAGGATTGGTGAGCTTGGATTGCTGTACCGGAACTCCCTCAGAAGCTGATTGGCAGCCATGAGGCTTCAAGCTTCTGTATTATATGTAAACAAAAGTTGCAGTTGTCATTTATCTAATTGATAAACAGGAATTATTACATTGGTGATAAAGATAAAAAAAAGTGAACTGAAGATTATGAAAATGAACTCGTTGAAGTTCAGTTCAAGTGGAGGAACAGAGCATTGTTTGCAGAAATGTCCATATTCGGATAGATAGTCCCTTCTGATGGCTCTTTGAAGGATTAGACACTACTTTGAATGTTTGAGTTACCATTTTCAGGCCAGTGGAGTAAAGGAGGCAGGGAAGCAAAAGGATATCCTTCTGAGCACGTGTGGGACCAAGGCCTTCAATTTAATATATGCCTCACACATAGAAGGAAACATATAGGCTGTTTGAGAGAGTTGCTCCAGCAGTTTGTATTGCAGTCAGAGCCATATTGCCATTTGGGAATATTGTTGACTATCATAACATAAGAACATAAGAAATAGGAGCAGGAGTAGGCCATCTAGCCCTTCGAGCCTGCCCCGCCATTCAATAAGATCATGGCTGATCTGTTGTGGCTCAGTTCCACTTTCCCGCCCTCTCCCCATAACCCTTAATCCCCTCTCTCCAAGCACTGAAGTACCTGTACGTGGACACAACCAATATATCCATGGGAACATACAGAACTGAACTGCCAGTGCCTGAAGAGACACCTTTTATTGTCGTCTCAGCTGACAGCAATCCTGTGTAAGTGCCCCAAACAGTGGAATTACACCATTCCACAAATGAAAACCATTTGAAGGATTTAGTTAACAATTGACCAATGTACTAAATATTTTAATTATATTGTACTGCTTAAATTGAGTATTAATATTTGTATGAAAGGACTGGGGGGATGGAGAATGTGGTGAATGTTCCTTTAAGAATATGGGTCACATGACCCAGGAACCAATCTGGGAGCAGAGTAGGGCGGGGGTCACCCCTCCACCAGAACCTTCTAGGCTGACTGGCAGCCAAAAGACTGCAGTCCACTATTGTAGCTATATGTAAATAAATGTTCCAGTTATTTACCTAATTGATTAGGAATTACACAGAACGTTATTACACAGAAATAAGTAGTCTTTGTTACAGCAATATTGAGTCAAAATTCAGCTGAGGTTGAATAAGTTGTCAGAATTACAACCTGGTTCAGCTTAAATCATTGACTGGGGAGAGTGGGGGACTAGTGGAATTAGAAATGAACTTATTGAATCTTTGGCTGGGGCCAAAGGTTATTATTTCAGTCTTGCCAATATTTAACCAGAAGAAATTGCAGCTTATCTGTGACTCTTGAGTAGATTGATAGCAAATGATGGACAGGTAAAGCTGGATTTTGTCAGTGTATATGTGCACGTTTACCCAACATGGCTTTGTTGCCATGGTAAGGAAATGTGGGGGGTGGGGGCAAGAAATCACCCTTGGAGACCTCCTGAGGTAAGTGTGCTGTTGCAAATGGGAATCATTGTAGAAATGGCCTGACTTTGATAGAGCAGCAAAGAATTGAACAAAGTTAAAGCAATCTTTCTGAACACAATAACAGGAAAAAATTAAGACCGAGCAGGTCTGTTTCACAATATCAAAAACTAACAAAATTTGGTAAGGTGAGGAGAGAGAATTCATTCTCAAAGTACATGCAGTTTGTGACTTGGTTATATTGGTGGTGGTATTGGCATAGAAATCTCTTGAGGAATTCTAATGGGGTGTCAGGACAGCTGTGCACAAATCTCAGAGGGCAGCAGAACATTTGAGTGTATTTGAGAGTAAAGGGTAATTGGATATGAAATGGCAATGAACAGAGGTTTAGAAAATTTTTATTGAGAGAGGAGCAGTGATGGTTTTGAAAGGGAGGAGAATAGTGACTTTTCAAAATGTCAGCCAATGTGGGGATTGGTCAGAGGTTTAATGGGAATTAGGATCAAGGGGAAGGAAGAGAATCCGTTGGATATGAGCTCAGATTGGGCAAAAAGCTACCGAGGAATTGGGGGGGTGGTGGTTGGTGGTGTTGTGGTTGGGCTAGGGCAAGGTGAATTATGAGAATGTTTGACTTGATCAACAACAGTAAAGGGTAGAAGTCTAATTGACACATAATGGATGATGTCTACTTGGGGTCACATGTTTCTGAGATGGGCCTCCTGTGACTGAATAGGCCAATCCTTGGGCACATGGGACAAGATATTCCACAAGGCAGTGGGATTTTGGAGTGCAGGACTTGCTTCCTTTCCTTCTTTGCCATCACACTGCCTCGTCATTAAGACATTGTGACATAAAGCGTGATGCAGCTTTATGGGCATGTTGTCATCGTTCTAAATGATTGGCAGCATGATCCTCCCAGGTGCTGATGTCAAATGCTGTCAGGTTTCAACGAGAGCATCAGAGTATTTTTAAACTATTTTCCTTATTCTCCTTTGGAATATTGCAAGTTAAGAAAACAGGACTGGTAGGGAAGATGGTTTTCAGTTATCTGGACCCAGTATAAGTCCATCAGAGTTGATTTTGCAGGCGTTTGGCCTGCATGCTTGTGAAGCAAGGACATGAATGTTTTTTCAACTGTGCTTCCCATGAGTCTGGAGGATACAGTGAAGGTTTTTCTAGTTGAATTTCTCTAGTGTTCTTATGTACTGTTAATGCCCAAACTATGTCTCATTGCAGTACAAGTGTGGTGACAACTCATCTGTATGCTAAAACTTTCGTTGACTTGAGGATGTCTTTGTTGTGAAACACTTGCTACTGTAGCTTGGGGCAGCTGATCAGTTATTGGACCTCATCAGTAGTAGCCATTTGAAATAGGTGGCTTCAAAGATAGGGAATGTGCTCAACATAAATATTTTGCTGACCAGGTGTGGGTTATGAGTTCTGTTTTGCCCCTGTTCAAGGATAGACAGAGTTTCTTGTATGTAGAATTGAAGAGATCAAGACTAGCTTGCAGATTTGATGCAAAGTGGGCAACGAAGCTGCAGTTATCTAGAAACTGTTGATCATGTATATTTATGATAGTCAGTAGGGCGAGACAGGTTAAGAAATTTTCCACCTAGATGTATTTAATACTGAAAAGAGAGGTCATTTGATCTTTGAGATGAATAACTGCAGTTAGATTGGAAATTGTACGACGAGTGTCACACAGCCTTGCTTGACTTTTTGATTCAAGTTTTGATGGCATTTGTTTCGGAACACCTATTGTGATGAAGTGTCTTAAATATCCAGATCTTTGGAACACAATCCACAGAATCTTGTGATTCAGAGCAAAGAAAAATACAGCACAGGAATAGGCCCTGCCCTCCAAGCCCATGCTAATTATGATGACCTAACTGAACTACAAAAAAAAATTCTTGCCTTACTCGGTTTATATCCCTCTTCTCTCTCTTCACGTACCCATCCAGATATCTTTTAAATATTGCTAATGTTGCTTGCTTCCACCACCTCCTTTGGCAGTGCATTCCAGGCACCCACCACTCTGTGTGGAAAAACTTACCCCCCCCATATCTCCCTTAAGCTTTCCCCCTTTCACCTTGAACTTGCGCTCCTTGTAATTGATACTTCTACCTTGGGAAAAAGCCTTTGACTGTCCACCTTGTCTATGCCTCTCGGGTTTCCCTTCAGCCTCTGTCTTTACAGTGAAAACAATCCTAGTTTATTCATCCTGTCTTCATAGTCGACACACTGTAGACCAGGTAACAGCCTGGTGAATCTTTTTTGCATTCTTTCCAAAGCTTCCACGTTCATCTGGTAGTGGTGACCAGAACTGCATGCAATACTCCAAATATGGCCTGTCTGAAGTTTTATATAGCTGCAGCATGATTTCCCAACTCTCGCATTCCATGCTTTGGCCAATCAAGGCAAGCATGCCATATACTTTCTTAATCACTTTGGCCACTTGCGTTGCCCAGATCCTTCTGCATGTTAATGTTTCTAAGGATTCTGCCATTTACGGTATGACTTAGACCTAAATTTGATCCTCCAAAATGCATCACCTTGCATTTGTCTAGGTTAAACTCTACCTGCCATCTACTGAGTCAAATTATTTAATCAAGTTCATTAATGCAATGAAGAATTCCTGGTGATGTTCTTGACATTTTCTTGAATCTGTCTGGCAAAAAAAAACCATGTCAGAGGTTCCTTAGAGTTACTTTGTGCAGTAATGTGACATTCCCAGTGCTGCACAAACAGGAAGCAACAGTAACCTGAATAGATAACCTCTACTCTAACTATAAAGAATTCACAAACTCCCTACACTTTTAGATCTTTATTTTGGTAATAGAAATAAAACCTTTTCCATCTGTTTTCTATTTAAATGGTAACCAGTGTCACCAGTTAATAGTTTTAACAGAAATATATGATAAATTCTTAAGAGGTTCACATCCTATAGTATAATAGGTTACTTTATTCAGTGGTTGTAAATCAGTAAGGGTAACTTTCAGAATTAACTTGTCCTCATTAAAACAATACTGTGCAATTTGTGGCCTTTGGATATTGAACCAAATTCAGCCCACGATCTCAATATCACATCTCGTGCTTCATTTGGGAGCTTGTGCTCAAGGAAAACTTGACTGAGTGATTTGAGCATCCCTGTCCCAGAGAAATAGAAAACTGCTTCTTAATTGGTTATGCATTGCCATGTTTTTATTGTGTAAACGGGCTAGTGAGGAAGCAGGCTTTTGGCCCAAGAAATTTAAAAAAGATGAAACAGCATAACATTGCGGGTCAACAGGTGCAGTAATTGCTTGAAAAAAGCAGTGACCTTAAGTTTAAAGTTTATTTATTCATGTCACAAGTAGGCTTACATTAACACTGCAATGAAGTTACTGTGAAAAGCCTCGAGTCACCACAATCTGGTGCCTCTGTGGATACACTGAGGAAAAATTTAGCATGGCTAATGCACCTAACCACCATACCATTGGACTGAGGAAGGAAACTGGAGCATCTAGAGGAAACTTACGGAAACATGGGGAGAATGTGCAGACTCCAAACAGACAGTGACCCAAGCTGGGAATTGAACTCGGGTCCCTGGCGCTGTGAGGCAGTGTGCTAGCCATTGTCCCGCCCTTACATGGTGCAACAAACCAAACAAAAGATGAGAATGCAGATCAGAGCGTATGTCAAGAAACACAAAGGGGGTGGGATGAAAGGAGAAGTTGATTTTAAATGTTTGATAGAAATGGCTTATTTGTTTATAGTAGGCTCAGATTTTTTATTATAGCCCACTTAATAGTTATGCCAAATGGATCTGGTTCTCTGCTCCATAAACATGGAACAGGTATAAATTGGTAATCAAGTTGGGAGTAATTTGTTGTATGGAATGGACTGAGCACCATATAATGCAACTTGCAAGGATTTGTTATTACTTGCGCAGTGTAGGAAGATGAGACTGTTAATAAGGATTTAATTAGAATTGCTGGTCAAGGATTGTTGATGTTAGATTGCTCTGACATTACGATCTGATGGATGTCTGTGGAGATGTTCCATGATCAACTATAGGCTGTTTACTCTAGCAAGTTTATCTGCTACAAAGCTTCTAAACTACCTGTTTGAATCCTTTTGGAATCTACACAAGTCTACTAATTTGTATTCACATGTATGATTTAGAGGCCATTACTGTCACTTGATATCTGATAATGCTGTCTCTGGATGCCAGCAACACCACTGGGTAATGGTAAAAATATATGATCTTTGATTAGCAGAATAATTAGAACCAGTGCAGTATAAAAGGAAGTCATTTGGCCCATTAGGTCTGGGCTGACCCTTTTCTAGAGCAGCCCAAAATTTATTTCACTGTCCTGTTCTTTCCTCATGGCCTTGTATTCTCCCTTGCTTCAGACATTTAATCCAGTTTTGTTTAAAAGATGCAGGGATATCTTTGGAGGTTATTGGGTGGAAATTTGACTGTAGTGACCCAAGGCATTTTGTACAAATACAGTTCGCATCAGAATTTTAAAATGCCAGATTTTGTTTGAAAAGTATGTTTGAAATGTTTTAATAAGACGACCAGACTCAGTTGTATCTGCCTTTGATAAATGTAAAGGTGACAACTCAAAGCGCACCAGCACAGCAGTGTGTAGGAATATCTGAAGTGCTGTGTCTGTGGGTATAAGCAAAGTTCCTGGACTGTTCTGAGTAGTTAAAACAGGTGTTATTACATATGCTGGTACTGTTTGTTGGGAGTAATGTAAAAAATGTTCTGTCATAAGTGTTAAGAGTCTTTCAATGAAGTAGGGTTCTTTTGGTGCTCTCATTCTTTGGACAGCTCATTGAAACTTTATGGACTCATGGGAAAGTCTGGTTTCCCAACACAGTTTTATAATAATGACAGTTTTGAGTCCTAGGTAATGAGATTTTATTTTTATTGTCCATCAAACTTCACTGAACATTTTGGTACTATTATCTGGATGCAATTCATTGGTTTCATGTATTGTCCTTCCAGTGAAATTCCTGGGTCTTTACTGTGTAAAGTTAGCAGTCAGAAGCTAATAATTTTAAATAAATGGTTAAATGTGGAAATGGAGCATAGATATTGTTAGAAAAACAACAATATGTTGACAGTAGATTCAGTTGATATGTCTCCGCATTCCGTAAACTTTGTGGATTACAATTGGAATTGCTATGCATGGAAGATTGTTGTAATGATACAGGATTTAGTATTTATATCAGCATATTTTGACAGCATATTTTATCTCAACTGCTGTACTTTTTCCAAATATCTCTACTACTGCAAGCAGTTTTGTGACTACTCTGTAGAATAGAGAAATATATGCTTAAATTGTTTACCCCAGTGCTTGGTAAATGAGAGAACATGTTTATCTGCTGGATTTCTGTCATAACTGGACAGAATATATAATTCAAACAGACGCATAGGTTGGGCAGTAATGAAGAGACATCACCTGTAAGTGGACACAAGACTCAAGTTTTCTGGTCCCAGCTTGGGGAGAATGGAATTACTGATAATGCAGTGATATGTAATGCTTTTATGCTGTAAATTTCAGTACATGTTTGAACCTATACTGAATTTGCGTAGGAACCAAGTAAGGACTGTTAAAAAGGAATTTTTTCTCCTACCACAGCTCAAGACCCCTCTGCTCCTGGATCACCCAAGGGATAGACACTAAAACCTGTGGTGAAACATTCAGTGTCTGAATTAATAAAAGTATTCATGTTTACAATTCTTTGTTAGTTTGATTTATTATCTGTTGAATAGGTTCTGTGCAGTTAAATTGATTAATTTCTGTTTGGAGAGTTTTCAGGAGTTGGAACTGTCTGATCTAACTCTAAAAATGTACCATGGTAGCTGAAGAACTCAACATGGTTCTGATTTTGCATATGTAGAGTATACAATTTTAATGTTTATTGGAGAATTAAGGATGACAGGTTAATTGATGACAAGGATGTCTTTTTATATTGCTGATGCTGGAATCCTGTTTTTTCAAAAGAGCAGTGCATTTAATTTTGGAAGTGGATACTTATAATTCAGAGCTTGTTTTGTGCATTGTTTTCCTTTTGACCACGGTGGAAGTTGTATATTGTGATGATACAATGCCTTTAAGAAATACATCTGTATCATGTTTCTTGTATGAGGCCTGTTTAAAATTCAACTGTTTTATACAATGCTGATTTGCCTGGGCAGCAGGCAGCTCAAATGTTGGGAATGTAGGATAATGACTGATTTTAGCTAATGGGGTGTTTATTTAATTTGAATTAATACATTTTGAATAAATGGATTTTGGGGTTTCAGATTAGGATTTTGATTTGGTTGGTTGATGAATAGAGTCATGTGTTAATGGGCAGAGTTTAGCTTGCAGGGACGGCAATGTTTAGAACAGTCTGTCTGATTCTGAAAGAAGTGAGCAGTGTCTTTCTGCCTCACTGGAGGTTGTTGTTGGGGCTTTCAAAAGACAGTTGTCACTCTAGAGATGTTTAAAAAGGAGGGGTTGAAAATTTTCGAACTGTTGACAAATACAAACCTGTAAGCCTATGCATTGCTAGCAAACTTTGAAAATTGGTTTTAAGTTTCTTAAAGAAATATTGCTTGAATTAGAACGAGAGCCAGGCAAAAGGCGGGGAATTATAGGCCGGTTAGTTTAACGTCTGTGGTAGGTAAAATGTTAGAATCTGTCATTAAGGAGGAAATTGCAAGGCATCTTGAAGGGAATTGCTTGATAGAGCAGACGCAGCACGGTTTCATTAAAGGGAAGTCGTGTCTGACAAATTTACTGGAGTTCTATGAGGATGTGTCTAGGGCGGTGGATAGAGGAGAGCCGGTGGATGTGGTCTTTCTAGATTTTCAGAAGGCGTTTGACAAAGTACCTCAAGAGGTTATTGCAGAAGGTCGAGGGACATGGAGTTGGGGGTAGGGTGTTAGCGTGGATAGAGGATTGGTTGTCAAATAGGAGGCAGAGAGTGGGGGTCAATGGGTGCTATTCGGATTGGCGGATGGTGACTAGTGGAGTGCCCCAGGGGTCGGTGCTGGGGCCTCGGCTTTTTACCATTTCTATAGATGATCTGGAGGAGGGAACCGAGTGTATGGTGTCGAAATTTGCTGATGACACCAAGATTGGTGGAACGGCAAATTGTGCGGAGGGTGTGGAGAGTCTGCAGAAGGATCTAGATAGGCTGGGCAAATGGGCCAGGAAATGGCAAATGGAATTTAATGTTGGCAAGTGTGAGGTTGTCCACTTTGGTAGGAAGAATGGTAGGAAGGACTATTACTTACGTGGTGAAAAACTGCAGCAGGCGGCGGTGCAGAGGGACTTCGGGGTCCTTGTGCATGAGTTGCAAAAACCCAGCTTGCAGGTGCAGCAGGTGGTCAGGAAGGCGAATGGGATGCTGGCCTTCATAGCGAGGGGGATTGAATATAAAAGTAGGGAGGTCTTGCTGCGGCTGTATAGGGCATTGGTGAGGCCGCAGCTGGAGTACTGTGTGCAGTTTTGGGCGCCGCACCTGCGCAAAGATATTTTGGCCTTGGAGGGAGTGCAGAGGAGGTTTACTAGGCTGATACCGGAGTTGAGGGGGTTGAGCTATGAGGAGAGGCTGAATAGACTAGGCTTGTACACGTTAGAGTTTAGAAGAATGAGGGGAGATCTCATTGAGACATATAAGATGATGAATGGGATGGATAGGATAGAGGTGGAAAGACTCTTCCCGCTCAAAAAAGACAGTAGGACTAGGGGGCACAGCCTCAAGATAAAGGGGGGGGCGGTTTAGAACAGAGTTGAGGAGGAACTTCTTCACTCAAAGGGTGGTGAATCTCTGGAATTCTCTGCCCGTTGAAGTGGTGGAGGCTGCCTCGCTAAATATTTTTAAGACGCAGGTTGATGGGTTTTTGATAAGAGAGGGGATTAAGGGTTATGGGGAGAGGGCGGGAAGGTGGAACTGAGCCGCGACAGATCAGCCATGATCTTATTGAATGGCGGGGCAGGCTCGAAGGGCTAGATGGCGTACTCCTGCTCCTATTTCTTATGTTCTTATGAATAGAGATAAGTTAGCAATTAAGAATTGTATTTTGTTATGTTTAAATATTGTTCAAATGTTAAACTATATTGTTAAATTTTGTTTTGATAAAAGCTTCCCAGGTTGTCCATAGAAACGCCCTGGAGTAAAATATCATATATATCGCATTAATGCCAAAATAGCAAACAGTTGGGGTCGAGCTTAACTGCAGAATATGCCTTGATATTTCTTATCTTGTAGCCAAACAAAATTGGGGTCTCTTTTCCAGGATTAAAAGCTATAAGATAGTCAAGTGTTGAGGACCTTTTTTTTTCAGGTGTTGCATTAGTTAGTTTAAGTAGAGAGTGTCTGTGCAATAGTGGTTCTTTCAGTGGCTAAAGTTTTCCTGCATGTGAAAAAAGTCACTTGGAGTGGTTTACAAAAGGTGGTTAAAACAAAATATTTGGAATTGGTGGACCAGCTGCAGTTGACCATACCTGAAGGGGCGAAGAAAGTGAAAATAATTTCAGTGATAGCTCAGCATTTAAAATTGCCAGAAACACTGTTGAAAGCACTGGAATTAGTTAGAATTCAGTTACAAATGAAACAGCTTGAATTAGAAGCAAAATAAAGAGAGGGCAAAAGCAAGAGAGTGAGAGAGCAATTGCAGTGGAAAGAGAAAGAATACCCTTGCAGAGCAAAGGGAAAAGGAAAGAGTTTTTGACCTTCGGAAACTGAAACTGAAAAGTGAACATGAAATTAAACTCGCAGTGGCAAAGGCAAAAGCATGAAGTAATGAAGATAATGAAATAAAACCAACCCGTTGTAGTCAAAAGCCTAGCGGGAATCGAGCACTACCATAGTTTGATGAGGAGGATGTTGAAGCCCTTTTTGAAAGTAGCTAAACCGATGGCCTCAGCTATTTAGGTATTGTTGATTCAAAGTTGGTAGGTAGAGCTAGCGAGGTAATTGTATCATTATCAGAGTTAGGTATCTAGGGATCATGATGAGGTGAGAAAAGCCTTAAGTGCATATGACCTAGTGCCAGAAGCCTACAAAATGAAACTTAGAAATCTAAGGAAGGAATCAGGTCAAATGTATAGTGATTCTTGTTTGAAAAAAATCAAACAAAGTAACTTCCATAGGTGAATAAGAGCATTGAAGACCAGACTTATGACGTTCTTCGGGGTGGCATGGTGGCACAGTAATAGCACTGCTGCCTCAAAGCATCAGGGACCAGAGTTTGATTTCTGGCTTGGGTCACTACCTTTGCGAAGTCTGCATGGGTTTCCTCCTGATGCTCCAGTTTCCCAAAAGTCTGAAAGATGTGCAGGTTAGGTACATTGGCCATGCTAAATTCTCCCTCAGTGTACCCAATCAGGTGCTGGAGTGTGGCGACCAGTGGATTTTCACAGTAACTTAATTGCAGTGTTAATATAAGCCTACTTGTGACATTAATAAATTAAACTTTAAAAAAACGATTATTTTGGAGGAGTTAAAAATTAACTTCCTGAGATTGGCAACAGATGGCAGAATGGAATGTATCCTAGGGTACTAAAAGAAATGGCAGGAGAAATAGCAAATGCAATCATGGTAATTTATCAAAATTTGCTGGAGTCTGGGGCGGTTCCAATAGATTGGAAAACAGCAAATGTGATGCCACCTTTTAAAAAAGGAGGTAAACAAAAGGCAGATAACTATAGGCCGCCTTTTGACTTCTATAGTAGAGAAAATGCTTAAATCTGTCATCAAGGAAGAAATAGTGAGACATCTGGATGGAAATTGTCCCATTGAGAAGGCACACCATAGGTTCATGAAAGTCAGGTCATGTTTAACCAATTTACTGGAATTTTTTTGAGGTCGTTATGAACACAGTGGACAGCAGGAAACTGGTGGATGTAATGTATCTGGATTTCCAGAAGGCATTCAACAAGATGCCGCACAAAAGGTTGCTACAGAAGATAAAGGTGCACGGCATTACAGGTAATGTATTAGCATGGATAGAAGATTGGTCTACTAACAGGAAGTGAAGAATGGGGATACATGGGTGTTTTCCTGGTTGGCGGTCAGTGACTAGTGGTGTGCCTCAGGGATCAGTTTTGGGACCACTATTGTTTACAATTTAGATGATTTTGAGTTGGAGACCAAGTGTCTGTCAAAATTCGCAGATGACACTAAGATGAATGGTAGAGCAAGGTGTGAAGAAGACGTTGCCTGCAAAGGGGTATAGATAGTCTAAGTGAGTGAACAAGAGTCTGGCAGATGGAGCACAATGTTGGTAAATATGAGATCGTCCATTTTGGTAGGAAGAACAGCAAAATGAACTATTATTTAAATGGTAAAATATTTGCAGCATTCTGCTGTGCAAGGGGACCTGAGTGTTCTTGTGCATGAATCACAAAAGTTGAGAGGTTATGTTGCAGCTGTATAAAGTGCTTGTGAGGCCACACCTGGAATACTGTGTACAGTTTTGGTCTCTTTATTTGAGAAAAAATTTACGGCTCTGCAGGGAGTGCAGAGAAGATTCACTCTGTTGATTCTGGAGTTGAGAGCTTGTGAGGCAAGACTGAGTAGACTCTACAGGACTGAGTAGAGGAGGAACACCACCTAAAGGGTTCTGAATCTGTGGAAGCAGAATCTGTGAATCCAGTGAAGCAGTTGAGGCTACCTCGTTGAATGTTTTTAAGGCAAAGGTAGATTTTTGAACAGTAAAGGAACTGAGGGTTATGGTGAGTATGCGGGTAAATGGAGCTGAGTTCTCAAAGGTCAGCCATGATCTTATTGAATGGCAGAGCAGGCTCAAGAGGCCAAATAGCCTACTCTTGCTCCTAATTTTTACGTTCTTATGCTCTTCTGTTAAGGAAAGCACTGGGAAGACACATGTGGTAAAACAGGATGTGTTTAAGTATCTGTTTTAGTAACAAACAGGATGGGTTTGTTAAGTAGTAAAGGAAACCATGATTGAAGCTAAAGCGGCACAAAAGGATGTACAGCCTGTTCAGGAGTTGATAACCAAGTGCAGATCTCTTTAAAGTGTTCACTTGCGTGCGTAAGATTTGCTCATGTATACCAGGAGTAGATGAAAAAGATTGAGACATACAGGAGCAAGATTTTTTTTGATAAGAGATGAGGAGGTGTGTAGTTGGGAGAGAGTATTGCCATAAAAGGTGGTAGTGTGTGGAATTCATGATGAAAAGAACAGTGCTCCATTGTGAAAGGTAAGATTGGAGAGTCTGGTGGTGATCGTAGGAATAATAGAGAAATTATCTTTTTCACAGATACAGTTTATCCTGGGTAATGATATAGCTGGGCCCAGGGTGGGAATGATGCCTACTGTGGTTGTAAAGCCAGTGGAAAGTCTAACAACTGAGATGTTGCAGGAAACGTATCCTCAGATATTTCCTGACTGTGGTAACAAAATCACAAAGCCACAACTTGAAACAGGCAGAGAAATCAAAGAGGTAAAGATGAGGAGACTGCGGTTCAGTTATCAAAAACAATTTTTGACCAGATGGTTGAGAAAGAACAGGTTGATGACAAAGCGGATATCTTCAGTTCAGGAAAGTAGGCAGAATAACAACACAAAATTGCAGAGATGAAACAGTTATATCAGCAAGCATACCCAGAAGAAAAACCTGAGTGTATACCAAAGTGTTGGTGCATTACCAATGATATCTGAATGAGGAAGTGAAGACTTTTACATATTCAGGCAGATGAAAAATGCGCTCCCACTCCCACCATGAGGGACACTCCAAGATGGAGTGTATCTTCACAGGCCCTGCCCCTTATCAATCCTAGCCTTGCAATGCCCACTGGCACCCTGATATTAACACCCTGACCTGGTTCCTTGGATTGTGAGGTGGGGGTAAATGCTTGCCCATGTGCCTCACACTGCCAGCCTGCAGAGGAAGGGTCCTCCAAGGGATCTTGAGGTTTTGTGGGCTCTGGCTGAGGGAGAAGGATTTTTGAAATTCAGACTCTCCCCGCAAGATGGGGTTTTTGTGGCTGGGGTTTTCTAGCTTAGCCCTGAGAAAAATGGAGATCACTCTTAGCATGATGATTTCAAGCAGCTATCAGTTCAAAATACTGTGAAACCTTTGAAGTGGCCTGGTGATGTCAATATCCATGCCTCTTGGACACCTGGGCGCCTTCAGAATAGCAGAAGTACTCCATTCTGCAGAATGGATTGCCATTGTGCTCTCTCAGAATGGCTAGGAGTGAGAAGACCCTTTTGAAGTCACCTAACTGACTGGAAGTGCAAATTTCATTAGGGGGATTCCTGGTGCAGTGTGGTCATTTTGCACTGTTCTGACTGACACTTCCACTTTATGGGAATGGTCTTCATTATTTGTTGTGAGGAAAGTATCTTGTAATTAGTTATAAATAGAACAGTGATCATAGCAAAAGAATTTGAGGTTTGGATGCTGTCATTGAGTTGATTTGACACTTGACTGATGATTGACAAGACCAGTTGCTGTGCAAACACTTAGCTAGGAAGTTTTGAGAGATTCCCCAGTGCATCTTTTAGGTACCCATCAAATCTAATGCTGGAGAGCTCGGAAGTTACAGCCAAAAATACTTGTGTCATCACCAGATGAGAATGGTTTTTCATACTCACTTGGGAGGCAAAACATTATTTCTGTGTAGACATATTTTCAATTACAAGACTAGTAGAAATTTTTTAACGTTGTTTTGCATTTTCTTGAAAGTAATCAATGAGGTAAATAATATGCATAAATTCAGTTGTGCCTTGCATCTAATCTTAGTTCAGGAATCCATCATTTTAGTTTAATTTTTGTAAACTGTCAAAGATATTTACCAGATGGAACTTCAAAGGGTAAAAATGTTATGTTGCTAGGGCCGTGCACTTAGTTATTAAGTTCAGTGTTCATGAGTTGGAGACTGTAGACCCCATGATATCTTATTTATAAATTTCAAGTTTACATATTTCAAGTTTACATATATTGGTCTAGTTTAGCATTGCTAATAATGTTAGTGAAATGTTGCATTTGGAAAGGTATAGTAATATGTTATATGATATTTCTTTTTAGTCAAGGTTCAGTGATAAAATTTAATATACCATGATTATTCTACTACTCTATTTTCTGAAACCTGACTTTCTTCACAGCTGAAATTGAAGGATCAAATTTTGAGGTTGAGAGAATACAAGGGATTTTTTTTTGATGCAATTTGATACATCATGTTTATGTTGGCTCTTTGAAAGAGCTACCTTATTAGTCCCATCCCCTTAGCCTTTTCTCATGGCCTGGCAAATATTCTCTCATATATTTATCCAATTCTCATATGAAAGTTACAATCTAAATTGCTTTCAGCATCCTTTCAAGCAGTGCATTCCAGATCACAATGGCTTGTTGGATTTTAAAAAAAGTCTAACCTCTGGTTCTTTTGCTAATTACTTTAAATCTGTGCCCTTTGGTAACCAGCCTTTCTGACAGTGGAAACAATTACTCCTTATTTACTTATCAAAATTGCTCATAATTTTTAACACCTATATTAGGTCTCCCCATAGTCTTCCTCCTTTGCTCTTTGGAGAGAGCAACCCCATTCTATCAATGGGTAAGCTAGTTACATAAATAAGGCACTCTGAGCATTAAGATCAAGCTACCAAATTTTGTGTAAGTAGAGCGGTACTGCAGTTTGAGTGTGTGACCTTCCTTTATGGGAATGTTATTTGGTATTGGTTGTGAGGAAAATATCTTGTAAATAGTTGTAAATACAATCGTGATCAGAACACTGGGATGTGAACGAGATCATTGAGTTGATTTGACACTTGACTGACTTGTAACTATGATGTGGAGTTGCTGGTGTTGGACTGGGGTAGTCACAGTAAGTAGTTCACAACACCAGGTTAAAGTCCAACAGGTTTATTTGGTAGCGTGAGCTTTTGGAGCACTGCTCCTTCGTCATGTGAGTGCTGAATTTGTTTCACAAACAGGTTGTACAAAGACACAAACTCAATTACAAGATAAAGGTTGGAATGTGAGTCTTAACAGGTAATCAAGTCTTTACAGGTGCAGAAATGAGAGTGGGGAGTGGGTTAATCAGAGGTTAAAGAGGTGTGAATTGTTTCAAGCCGGGAGAGGGAGTGAGATTTTGCAAGCCCAGCAAGTCGTTGGGGTTACAGATGGTGTGATATTAGGATCCAGGTTGAGGCCATCTTCGTGTGCGGAAGTTGACTATCAGTTTCTGCTCAGCAATTCTGCGTTGTTGTGTGTCGTGAGGCCGCCTTTGGAGAATGCTTACCTGAAGACCACAGGCTGATGCCCTTGACTGCTGAAGTGTTCTCCAACAGGAAGGGAACAATCCTGCCTGGTGATTGTCGAGCAATGTTCATTCATCCGTTGTCCTAGCGTCTGCATGATCTTGCCAATGTACCATGCCTTGGGACATCCTTTCCTGCAGCATATCTGGAGACAACGTTGGCCGAGTCACAAGAGTATGTACTGTGTACTTGGTGGGTGGTGTCCTCACGTGAGATGTTCAGTGACCGTAGGATGTATAAACACTTGTTGTTGTCCTTCAGTTTTCTTGCACGCAGTTTAAGTATTCAAAAGAAGTTTGTTTTCATAAAATACAATTTAATTGTTGAAAATGTTACTTTGGAATTATTTTCCCTGAGATTTATGCACAATTATTATTTGAGTCTATCTTTTTAACTAAACTCTCAAAGGCAAGATTTCTTTCTCCAACCAAATGACACTCCATAATTTGCACTGGTTCGGCCTATAACGTGGACCAGTAAAGGATCATCTGTGCAGAGTGGCATCTGCTCTGTGCTTTTCAACAGACAGATATGGGGGATTGTGGCTACTTTGTTTTCCAGCTTCCCAAGCCCCCCTCTGTTGGCCTGAATACATTATCAAAAATAACTACAATGCGTCACTGAGTCAATGCTTTATTTCGATTAAAGTCCTAGGGAAGATATGTTAACAGCTGTCATATGCTGGTGATATAAACTAAAACCACATGCTTGGTATTTCTTCTTTGAAATATATTGCATTATCTTTTATTTGTATCCTAGTTTGTGTTAATTGAAAATATCGTGGCGTAATCATTTCTCGAACGCAGTGCTGCAAGAAGTTCTTGGATATGTGTAGTAATTGGTAAAGGTGATAGATGTGCTTAATGAATGGAAAATCCTGAGCAGATTTTAATGTTAGCTTCAATTTGTATTTTTCCAATGTTTGTAAGCTTTCATTAACTGCTGCACTGAATATTTCAGAAGTACTTTATTGTGTTGCTACAGTATTTTGTATATGACAGTCTTAGGATTGCAAAAATGCCTGTTAGTATTTTCCTTCTTGCAAACTTAAATTTGTATAAGAAGTTAATAAACATTAGGAGTCAATATTCAACTCCTAATCTCTCCTCTTGTCCTGGAGCTACATTGACAGAAGCTTTCCATCATGACAGAAGTGGCCAGCAATCATAAATTCTGCCCTGAACACGGCAGTTTCCATTTTTGTGGGGGCAGGAATGGGAGTGGGACATGTTTTGTGCATGTTTGATTTACAGAGACAACAAGCCATTTAAATCAAGTGCGACTTTGGTTACCTTGGGAGTGTGAACCCAATGACCAGTTTGGGCTTGATAAGAGCAGGTCCGAACTCTGAGGATTTGTTTGTATCGCCAGAGTTCCCCTTTGGGGAGGTCAGGTCCCCTTTAGATCTTATTCTGAGATGTCTTTGGTAGGAGAGGCCAGAATTAAAGATGGGCATGCATATGTATATAAAGTGCATAAACCCATTGCTATAGAGCTCATTTAAACCATCAACAGACCTATCAAGAACAAATGCTGTTGGGACCTGTCAGAAGTCTCGAGAGGAATTGTAAAAAGCACCGCTTGAAGCTGTGAATCTGCCTAGGCATTTAAATGTCCTACCCTTTAAAATTGGGGCGGGGGAGGCAGAAACATCTGGAATTAAAACAAATAATTTCTTCCTGCTCCACTCTCTGTTGACATCAGCCAGAAGTTTTCCATTATTTGATTAGAGCTGCATGGCTTACTTCACAGCAATCTGTTATCAAGGTAGGCCCTTTCTTTATTTTACGGTTTAAAAGCTGCAAGTGATTATAGAATCTTTGAAGTGGAACAATGAATTCTAATGCATGTTGTTATGAAGGATTATGCACGTGAATGAAATATTTGTTATAAGGCTTTATTTAGTTGAAATGTAAATTGTTTCTTTTTCTTTTGCATATAATGAAGCTTGCAATATATATTTAGAATTTTACTTTATAGAATTAATTTGATCTTATCTCTGCGGACATGGTTGGTCTAAGGGCAAAGGGTGGGTGCAGACATGGGTTGAGGTGCTGCTAAATTGCAGTAGGGGCTATAAAGGGCCATAGGGGTTTGGGTGGAAGGAGATTGAAAACCCAACATCTGCACAGCTATTTTTAAAGGTCAGGTTCATGGAGCTGGGAATTTTCTCAACTCTGTGCACAAAACGTAGGAGTGAAAATATGGCTGCAATCTGTTGACAAAGGTGGAAGATGGGCTTCCAAGTTCTGCGACCACTATTGTTCACTCTATATATATATATATATATATATATATTATATATAAATGATTTGAACTTGGGAGATGTAGTTTGTTGCAGTCTTTTTCTATTAGTTATAAGAAGACATTAGCAAATGAATTTTGATATAGGTTAAGAGTGAGGTGGCACATTTCAGTAGGGAGAATAAGAAGGCTGTACAACTTTGGAAAATTAAGCCTAAATGGTGAACAGAGGCAAAAAGATTCAGGGTACTGATACACAAATTATGAAAAGTAGTAATGCAGGTTAATATGACCATTTGAAAAAATCCAAGCAATAGGTTTCCTTTCTTGAGGGATAGAATTAAGAAGCAAAGAAGTCATTTTAACCCAAGGTAGAATCTTGCTTGAATCACGTAGACAATTCGTACTGCACATACTGCAGACAATTCTGATCTCTATATTGTGATGATACTGTACCTTTAAGAAATGTATTTTGTCATGTTTCTTATGAATTGAATATTTTCAACTTCACTCTGATTATGGTGCCAATTTGTCTGCTCCAGGCACCCCACCTGCTGAGAATGCAAAAGAATCGCTCCTAGGTATTAGGGTGTTTGTTTTAATCTGAACTAATGCAGTTTTGTTTTTTGGGTTGTTCCCTGGGATTAAGGTTAATTGGATTGATTAACGAATGCATCGTGTGCTAATGTAAGGAACTAGGTTTAGAGGGAAAAAGCAGGGCTTTTCTGCAAGGAGCAGCATTCTTTCTCAAGCTCTCATGCTGGCTCTTTCACTCTCTTGAAAATAGGTATCTCCCTCCAAAATGGTTCTGCAGGCTGGAGGACTAGCAGCTTATGTGACAGCACATGAGTCTGTGTTGTTTTGCTAGCTGATGTTTGAAGAGGAGTAAAATTGCTTAAATTGGAACTGATAGGTTCTTGTACCTTGTTGTGCTTAAATATTTAAATTGTTAAAAGTTATGCAATTCTTCTTGTTTTGTTAAACTGCATTGGTAAATAAAGTCTATTTTGATAAAAGCTTCCTAGTGTGTCAATAGAATCACACCTGGAATGAAACACCTTATGCCTACACTAATGCCAAAATCAATAGTTGTGTTCTAGGCTAACGTCATATTGTACCTAGGAGTTTCTGAACTGACCCCTAATAGTATTATGAAAAGGATGCAGAGGATCTGGAAGCAACAACAGAAAAATTGCAAAAACATAATTAGATCATGTTTCTACGGGAGGGGTACAAAACAAGAAGCGTTATGTATAGGATATTTATTGCATTGGACAGTAAGTTAGGCTTTGATTAAGGCTGATCATCTTTTAATTGTCAAAGGAAAGTTCCTTAACAATTAGGCAGTAAGTTAGATGCTTTTGAGGTTATGGATAAGTAAACTGTCGTAAGCCCAGCCTAAATATCATGTTTACCTATCTGAGCATTTTTTTCATACCAGTAAATTAGCATGCTCCATTATGTATCCTGTATTTAATTTAGGATTTAACATTGTTGTCTCAGTTTAAATTCGTAGTTGGAGATTAAATACCTAATTCGGTCCCGACAGTATTCGAATTTTTTGGAAGTTACAATGAACTGGTCATCCTGGACAATCTTCTATTTTGTCTTGTGGATGCCAGCAATGTAGCTATATGGGACAGCTTGGTGAGTGGCAGAGCTGTAATACATGTTTCAATTTCTGAAAAAAAAATGTTTACATCCTGAACTAAGAGATTCCCCATAGTACATATCTGGAGCTAAAGGTGTACGAATTCCATTAGTGCAGCTTGTAAGTGTGCTTAACATGGAATTTTTTGTGCTTTCTAGATAATTAGTAATTTAGCTTTTGCCACTTATTGTAATTGAATGATCTTCATCCTCCATTTGGTGCAGGTGTACAAAAGCCAAATGTAAGATTATAAAGGCATCGGCATTGACCTCAAACAGTTAAAATAAGCTTAGCATCTTCCTTTGAATAAAAAGCTTAGGAAAATTTGATGAAGGCCTTAGAATTTGATTTGATTTGTTATTGTCACGCGTATAACATACAGTGAAGAGTATTGTAATAGCCTCCCAGGCTGGTGAGATGATGTTCATTTGCTTCTTTGAGCCATCCCTGGGGCAGAGAACATGCCAGTGGGCCTAAACGCCCTGAATAAGGGCTTCGAGGGCCTTGGTACTGAGAGCAGGTACAGCTTCCTATCAAGATTGTTAGCCTTTTACTTCCAAGTTGCTGACATCCTGCACGGTCAGCTGGGTTGGAGAGTCATAAGAGTGTGCTGGACTAGTTTTTAAAAATGGCACTGGGACCATCAAACCTGCCAGCTGATAGCAGGTGGATGAATTAGCTGCCGGTCTACTAGGAGATTCAGATGGGAACGCATCTGATTTTTTGCTTTATTATTGTCACATGTATTGGGATACAGTGAAAAGTATTGTTTATGTGCTATACAGACAAAGCATACTGTTTATAGAGAAGGGATTGAGTGAGTGCAGAATATAGTGTTACAATCATAGCTAGGGTATAGAGAAAGATCAACTTAATGCAAGGAAGTCCATTCAAAAGTCTGACAGCAACAGGGAAGAAGCCGTTTTTGAGCTGATTGGTACATGACCTCAGACTTTTGTGCCTTTTTCCTGATGGAAAAGGTGGAAGGGAGAATGTCTGGGGGTGCGTGGGGTCCTTAATTATGCTGGCTGCTTTGCCAAGGCAGCGGGAGGTGTAGACAGAGTCAATGGATGGGAGGCTGGTTGCGTGATGGATTGGGCTACATTCATGACTTTTTGTAGTTCTTTGTGGTCCTGGGCAGAGCAGTGATACAAACAGAATGCGTTCTATGGTGCATCTGTAAAAGTTGGTGAGAGTCGTAACTGACATGCCAAATTTCCTTAGTTGTCTGAGATTGGTGAGCTTTCTTAACTATAGTGTCAGTATGGGGGGACCAGGACAGGTTGTTCATGATCTGGGCACCAAAAAACCCTTAACCCTTTCTCCTTCGTCCCCGTTGATGTAGACAGGGGCATGTTCTCTTTTATGCTTTCTGAAGTAGATGACAATCTCATTCATTGTGTTGACATTGAGGGAGAGGTTATTGTTGCCACAGCAGTTCACCAAATTCTCTATTTCATTCCTGTGCTCTGTCTCATCATTGTTTGAGATCCGACCACCACGGTGGTGTCATCAGCAAATTTGAAAATCAACTTGGAGGGGAATTTGGCCACAGAGTATGCAGAGTATAGTAGGGGCTGAGGACACAGCCTTCTTGGGCACCGGTGTTGAGGATGGTCATGAAGTAGGTGTCATTGCCTATCCTTACTAATTGTAGTCTGAGAGTTAGGAAGTTCAGGATCCAGTTGCGGAGGGAGGTGTGGAGGCCCAGGTCATGGAGCTTGGAGATGAGTTTCGTGGGAATAATGGTTTTGAAGGCTGAGCTGTAGTCAATAAACACGTGTCTGACACGGATGCCCTTGTTATCTAGGTGTTCCAGGGTTGAGTGCAGGGCCAGGGAGATGGCCCTGCACTTAGAATAAATGAGGCTGATAATTAATTCAAGCAGAACAATTTTTGACCTGCCCGGCCTTGCAAATGTCCTTGATGCCGTTTAGCAATGCTAATATCTATTTTATTAGTGGTGCTTAGATTCCAAAACAGAAAATGACTCATTAAAATGTTTGTGAGAACAACACTGATCCAGCAAAATGTTGACTTGATTCGTTACGCTGTTGGATTTTTACTTTTGTATTTGATGAGGACTCAAGTATAATGTACATTTTTAGGGAGTTGATTTACTTAGATTCAGTTAACACTAACTTTGTAAACTGTTTATGAAAATAAATAAAATCTTATTGCATATTTAACTAATTTCCTCACCAAGCTCTCAATTTTGGAGAATTGGAGAGTGTTAGGAGTTTATTCACCATATTTTCCTTTACCACCACCTACTCTGATCACCCATCATGCATTTGCTGTTTAACTGCTTGACCCAGTTTCTCTGCCATTGTACAAGATTGATGCACACAACCTTGTAAGTGGCCATTTGAAAGTATGCTACCTAAGGAGTAATGCTTCCTTCTATAAAATAAATATCTATTTTTGGCTCTCCCATTTGCCAGGTGATCTGCTGCCAGGTCAGTGCCGTTGTGTAGTGGACTGTGTGATGCTTCAGTGATTTGAGAAACTCACTATGGAGGAAAATAACATAGTCTTCGAGCAAAAAGTGAAAACATATCTTTGAGTGCACATTGCTTAGAGCTCATGTGGGTAGGTTTTAAGTTAGCAAAATATGCAGTTTTGTTTCTTGTATTTTGTGAATGATCATGTTGGTAGGTGCACAAGTTGAGAATAGTAAGCATTGGCCCGTAACTCCCTGGTTCCCCAGTGTCACATTTAACAGATACCCTGATGATGCACTGGGGAAATCCCTCTAGGAAATTCCCATGCAAAGGTTTACCTGGCAATTGTCCAGGAGTGATAACATTCTCTAGACAATTGCAGTGGGCTGGGGACCATGTGACAGAGACTATTTAAATTGCTAACTTCAGATGGTTCTGCCAAATTTACCCTGGAACACATCTAATTCCAAAGTAACTATTTAAATACTCCAGTCGCATGGGGGACACAGTCTGCACCCAACTCTACATTCTGGCCATTCCATATCTGGCCTGTCGTGCACTGCTTCCTCTGTCCGTCAAGTTCTGGCCCACCGAGCCCTGAGGTTCTCTCATATCTCATATGTCCCTTTCACCCCTCCCCCCACCTCATTTTTTTCCCCCCCTCTGGTGATTCTGCCCCATCCCTTCGGGGCTATCCCCGTCCCTCTTCGGTCTCTTTATTTCACACACACGCACACACGCGCACACACACACATACACACACACACACACACGAGACACAGACACTTTCTTTTTCTGGTCTCTTCATAAACCCCACCCCAACTTGCAAAAATAAATACAATAAAACAAGTGACTGAGGTTGAATCTGCCTACCCTCTCTCTTATGTATTTATTTTGTGTTGCTAGTAGGCTTACATTAACACTGCAATGAAGTTACTGTGAAAATCCCCTAGTCACCACACCCTGGTTCCTGTTTGGGTACGTTGAGGGACAATTTAGCATGGCCAATACACCTAACCAGCACGTTTTTCGGACTGTGGGAGGAAACCGGAGCACCTGGAGGAAACTCACACTGACGCGAGAACATGCAGGCTCCACACAGACAGTGACCCATGTCGGGAATCAAACCTGGGCTCCTGGTGCTTTGAGACTACTATGCCACCGTAGTGCTCTACCTCCTTCTTAAAGTTGTTTTTTGTGTAGGCTGCTCATGTCTTCTTGTTGACCTCATTTTAACACTTCATCTGATACACTGTAAAACTTAATCAATGTAAAATTCTTCTCTTATGGAAAAATAATGTTGTTACTGTTAATTTCTTGACTTTTTAAAATAAGCTCCTCTTGTATTGTGGAGCTGGTCCTTTGCAATTAATGGTGAGCTTCCCTGGCTTATTGTGTTGCGTTCTGGGTTTGGCAGACTTAGATCAGCCTTTGGGTTGTGTAAGTTATGTTCCTTGCTGTTCATGGGAACAACGGTTGAGATGTTCCCTATAACTGATATCACCATTGTGGTTTTGTAGTTCCAAAATGGATGCGGTAACTCAGTCCGCCCAGTCCATTTTGGCATTTATCTTCCTTATGAGCAATTAGTTCTAATCATTTACCCAATGGATTTCCAAGCCCATTCATGTTTTTTTTATTAATTTATTATCTGGTCTAATCTTGACTATTGTCATAATTCTGCCTCCAGTGTTAATCCTGAAAATATCTCAAGAACATACGTACATAAGAAATAGGAGCAGGAGTAGGCCACCTAGCCCTTCGAGCCTGCCCCGCCATTCAGTAAGATCATGGCTGATCTGTCGTGGCTCAGTTCCACGTTCCCGCCCTCTCCCCATAACCCTTAATCCCCTCGCTTATCAAAAACCCATCAACCTGCGTCTTAAAAATATTTAGCGAGGCAGCCTCCACCACTTCAACGGGCAGAGAATTCCAGAGATTCACCACCCTTTGAGTGAAGAAGTTCCTCCTCAACTCTGTTCTAAACCGCCCCCCCTTTATCTTGAGGCTGTGCCCCCTAGTCCTACTGTCCTTTCTGAGCGGGAAGAGTCTCTCCACCTCTATCCTATCCATCTCATTCATCATCTTATATGTCTCAATGAGATCTCTCCTCATTCTTCTAAACTCTAACGAGTACAAGCCTAGTTTATTCAGCCTCTCCTCATAGCTCAACCCCCTCAACTCCGGTATCAGCCTAGTAAACCTCCTCTGCACTCCCTCCAAGGCCAAAATATCCTTGCGCAGGTGCGGCACCCAAAACTGCACACAGTACTCCAGCTGCGGCCTCACCAATGCCCTATACAGCTGCAGCAAGACCTCCCTACTTTTATATTCAATCCCCCTCGCTCTGAAGGCCAGCATCCCATTCGCCTTCCTGACCACCTGCTGCACCTGCAGGCTGGGTTTTTGCGACTCATGCACAAGGACCCCGAGGTCCCTCTGCACCGTCGCCTGCTGCAGTTTTTCGCCACGTAAGTAATAGAAGAATTTAGCACGGCCAATGGATCTAATCGGTATGTCTTTCAGACTGTGGGAGGAAACCGGAGCACCCGGAAGCAACGCAGTCAGACGCAGGGAGAACGTGCAAGCTCTGCACAATGATCCAAACAGGGAATCGAACCTGGATCCCTGGCACTGAGAGGCAGCAATGCTAACCACTGTGCCACCCCATCTTATCTTTCCTTGAAAAATTTTTATCACGTTATCCTGCAATATTCTAATTAAAAGATACAGTTTTTAAAATTGTCAGGTTATGAATAAATATATCAAGATGTGCACTAGGAGCAGGCCACTCAGCCTCTTGCGTCTGTTCTGGCCATTTATTAAAATCATGGCCAATGTGATTGTAACCTCCTGTTTAGCGCTGATAATTTTTCATCCCCTTGCCTATAAAGGGGATGTCTCTACCTTGAAAATATTCAGTGGCGCTGCTTTCACTGACTTTTGAGGAAGAGAGTTGCAAAGGTTTGTGACTGCATAAGTCTGTGGAGGACTGGTCATTGAGTGTCTTTAAGACAGACATAGAGGATTAATAAGGGGATTGGGGTTATGGGGGAAAGGCAGGAGAATGAGGATGAGAAAAATATCAGCCATGATTGAATGGCGGAGCAGACTCAATGGGCCGAGTGGCTTAATTCTGCTCCTATGTCTTATGGACCCTCAGAGGGAAAACAAATTCTTATCTTTGTCTTAAATGAGAGGCCCCTTATTTTTAAACAGTGACCTCTAGTTCATTGATTTAGTTCTAACAGGTTTATTTGGCCCAACAGATTTATTTGGTAGCAAAAGTCACTAGCTTTCGGAGCGCTGTTTCTTCGCCAGGTAAGTGGGAGTTCTGTTCACAAAAAGGGCATATAAAGACACAAACTCAATTTACAAAATAACTGTTAGAATGCAAGCCTTTACAGGTAATCAAGTTTTAAAGATACGGACAATGTGAGTGGAGAGTGTGTTAAGAGATGTGTATTGTCTCTAGACAGGACAGTTAGTGAGACTACCCAAATAGTCAGAATGTGGCGACTAGGAGATTTTCACAGTAATTTCATTGTAGTAGTAATGCAAGCCTACTTGTGACACTAATAAATAATCTTTAACCGTTAAAACCTTTTATACTTGGTCTCACTCACAGACCCGCATACACAAAGATTAAATACAAATGAATGCTCTGTTCCGGAGTACAATTATTTCAGTCTCTGATTTATAATTTCCAGTTCATCACATGGAAGGCCTGTAGTCTTTTGAATGGGTTCAGTGATTTAACTTGAGATGAGAACTTTGTAAAGCATAGGGTTCACAGCAGATTGTGAGCTTTCTTAAATAGGTAGAAAGTTGATTCTCAAGCAAACTTTAAACTGGAACAATTTACGTATTCTAGCTGCCTAATGTCTTGCATCTTGTTTCCGAGTCTGGCCACAGACTGGCTGAGCTGATGCTTCTGATGGCTTTGGTGGAACTACCTGCACACAGCCCATGGCTTGTCTTTTAAGCTGAAAAGAAAATTTGTCTGTCTCGTGTCTTTTTGCAAGATCAAGGCCTTTTTCAAATCAGGTGTGAAGTTCATGTTGGTTCCATATCCTATGTTGTGAGTTAATAGCTCTGAGGGTTTGAGACAGTAGGCGCCTTTCTTTTAGAATGACCTATTCAAATTAGATAATCCTTCTTTGGTTCCAGGGAAGGGCATCAACTTGCCTGGAATGTTCATTTCAGATTCCTGATTCGACTGGAATGTTCATTTGTTCCCTGTTGACATAGGGGAGTGGTTCTAATCCACTGAAGGAGTCAGAGGACTTGGACTGCTATCGTTTTGGCCATTCAGTCCAGTTTTTAAGATATAAAATTAGTTTGAAGTTCAGAATGTGACATGCTGGAACTGTGCATGACAGCTGTATTGCTTTTAAGTTTTATGGTGTGAATCACGTTCATCTCCAGTAAGAGATGGTACTTTGGGTAAGAATATGTCCCGACAAGACTTTCTATCTCATGTAAACATAGAAAATAGTACGAGAAGGCCATTTGGCCCTTTAAGTCTGCCCCGCCATTCGGTATGATCGTGGCTGATCATCCAACTCAATACCGTCATCCTACCTCCCCCCCCCCAAACACATCATTTGATCCCTTTGCCCTAAGAGCTATATCTAATTCCTTCTTGAAAACATACCACGTTTTGGCCTTAAATTTATTTTGTGATAGCAAATTCTACAGGCTTACCATTCTTCAAGTTAAAAAAAAAATCCCTTCCATCAGTCCTACATTGTTTGTCCCTTATCTATATGTAGAACATTACAGTGCAGTTCAGGCCCTTTGACCCTCGATGTTGTGCCGACCTGTGTAACCAAACTAAAGCCCATCTAACCTACACTATTCCTATATCATTCATATGTTTATCCTCAGACTATAACCCCTAGTTCTGGATCTCTTCCCCACTATCACCACCACCATTGAGATCATTCTTCCTGCATCTACTCTGCTTAGTCCTGTTAGAATTTTATAGGTTTCTATGAGATCCCTGTCATTCTTCTGAATGCCTGTGACTATAATCCTAACTAACTTAATCCCTCCCACCATCCCAAGAATCAGGTAAACCTTTGCTGCATTCAATAGCAAGGGCATCCTTCCTCAGATAAGGAGATCAAACCTGTACACAATATTCCAGGTGTGGCCTCATCAAGGTCCTGTATAATTGCAGTAAGACATCTCTGCTCTTGTACTTGAATCCCTTTGCTACAGACACCAACGTGGTATTTGCCTCCTTTACAATTTGTAACACCTTCATGCTTCCCTTTAGCTGCTGATGTATGAAGACATCCATGTCTTTGTATACTCTCTCTCAATTGACAGCCACTCTGATAATCTGCCTTCCTGTTCTTGCTACCAAAATGGATAACCTCACATCCACATTATACTGCACCTACCATGCATTTGCCCAATTGCTCAGCTTGCTAAATCACACATGAACATCTCTGCAACCTCCTCTCAGTTCACTCTTCCACCCAGCTTTCTGTTGTTTGCAAATTTGGAGATATTTAATTTAGTCCCTCATCTAAATCATTAATAGAATAGAACCCTACAGTGCAGAAAGAGGCCCTTCGGCCCATCGAGTCTGCACCAAACACAATCCCACCCAGGCCCTACCCCCATATCCCTACTTATTATACCCACTAATCCCTCTTACCTACGCATCCCTGGACACTAAGGGGCAATTTCTTAGCATGGCCAATCAACCTAACCCGCACATCTTTGAATAATATATATCATTTATAGCTGGGGCCCTTGGACTAATCCCTATGGTACCCCACCAGTCACTACGTGCCATTTGGAAAAAGCCCTGTTTATTCCACCCCTTGTCTCCTGTCTGCCAACCAGTACTTTATCCATCTCAATATGTTACTCCCAATCCCATGCATTTAAATTTTGCACATTAATCCCTTATGTGAGACTTTGTTGAAAGCCTTCTGAAAGTCCAAATAAACCACAACCACTGTCTCCCCCTCATCAGCTCTACTAGTTACATCCTCAAAGAATTCTAGTAGATTTGTCAAGCATGATTTCCCTTTCATAAATCCATGCTGGCTCTATCTGATTTTATTTGATGATGGACATGAGAATTTTTCCCATTGTTGATGTCAGGTTGAATGCCTATACTCTTTTTATCTCCCTTTTTAAATTGTGGGGTTTCTTTATTCTGTATTCTCTTTACCTCCTTTTTTAATAGTGGGGTTAATAAGAACTGTTCGAGTCTGTAGGACCTTGGAAGATGACCACCAATGCATCTACTATTTCTTGGGCCATTTCCTTAAGTACAAGGGAATGTAGATTATCAGGCCCTGGGGATTTATCAGCCTTCAGTCTGAACAATTTCCCCAATGCCATTTCTCTACTATTACTGATTTCTTTCAGTTCCCCACAGGATCATTAAATCCTGTGTTCCCCAATATTTCTGGTATGTTATGTGTCCTCCAATGTGAAGACAGAACCAAAGTATGTATTAACTTGGTCAGCCATTTCTTTGATCCCCATTATAAATTACCTCGTTTCTGATTGAAAGGGACAAACTATTTTTTAATTTCCTCTGAACTTCTTTCTGTTCATTAGTTATAACAGTATTGGGGATGGTGGGAGAGAGACTTTTCAACCAGGAGGGGTAGTTAGAAGCAGGAGTTTTGTTTTCATTCATGGAATGTGGGTGTCGATGGCTGAGCCTGCATTCAGAGTCAACTACGTTACTGTGTATCTGGAGTTACAAGTAGCACACATCAGGTAAAGAAGACAGATGGGTTTTTACAGCAGTGGTTTCATGGTCATCGTTAGACTTTAATTGCAGATTTTTATTCAATTCAAATTTCACCATGATGGGATTCAAACCTGTGTCTCCATGTCTTTAGTCCAGTGACAATATCACTACACCACTGTCTCCCCTATCTCTTTGATTATTGCAGCAATAACTAAAGCATACCTGTTTTGTCTGTACTAAACCATTGTGTACTTAGGGGTAGGAACGTGTGTTTACTCAAGCTATTGATTAAATATCTCACTGAGAAGTCTGAGTGGGGAGGCTGAAATTGCAACAAGAATTGGATGGGAATATTTTAACTCAAACTGCATTTCCAAATGAGTTGCAGAGTAGTTGGCGTAGCTTCACTTTTTAAAAAATTTAGCTTCCTTTGTTTTCACATTTCTGTAAAGTATGAGAAGTATTTCATGCTAACTTAGACTATAATAAATGGCAAGACAAAGCTTGCTTCTGTTGAACACTATAAATACACATATGAACTTAAATCTTTTAGTTAGAGATCACCTTGACCAGCATATTGAATCATTTGGACACTGAGGGTTAGAGGGAGACCTCAAAAAGAATGCTCAAAATCATCAACTGTTTGGTTTTATACTGAGGCTAGAAACGTCATTTTAAACTTCAAGGAAGAGATGTTTTAGTAGTTCTCTTGAATGAGAATTAATAGCCTCTTTGGCTATGCAGCTGCTCAAACAAAGACGTCTCTTCACACTGTGCTGATTATACATAATTTCAAAGCAAGTCATGGTAGTTTTTCTGCTTACCATTTCTTGTATGTCTGATTTATTCAATTATATTTGAAAGTAAATTGTAAATTGATCATGCTTTGGAATGCTAGAATAAGTGTAAATAGAGCCTTCAGTTGATTTTAAAGCAAAATGTCATTAATCGATTCCTGCTATTAGAATGGAAAAGTCATACTTGCAAATAAATTACATTGATCATTAAACAGCATACAATTCCCGTGGTATTCTCTGCAGTTGAGGTCAGCATGTTGGAGCAAATCTCATGGCATTCTGTAGGCTGTAATGTAGGCAGGAGATTCACTATATTAGAATTGATACATTTTAAAAAATGTTTTAATTTTATTATGACTTCCTACATACAGCTGGGTTTCTTGAAAAAGCACATTGTTGAGGCCACTGAACTTCATTACAACAAATTCATAAATTGCATTCCATAAACTAATAATTGAATGCCAGTGCAGCTACAGGCAAATTTTGGAATTGAAAACATCTTAGATGCATTAAAAGAGAACTGTAACATAATTTTGTTGTAAATTAAAATTGAACAAGTGCTAATCAGAATGTAATCTATTTTTAATTGTTTATTGTATGTTTTTTGCCTGCTTAGCCTATTGTACTAACCTTGTACTTACAATGACCTCTATCCCAGGAGTATAGAATATGAATAAATCTAATAGAACATTTTAGTATGAGTTTAAAAAAGACGGACTTTGTTCAAGAGTCTTGACTTGAACAAAGCAGCTACTTTAGAGAAGAAATGAAAGAATTGTATAATGGAACAATATCAGCCCGAAAATCTTATATTTCTGTGGTGTTTTTAACATCAGACATTCTGGCTGTAATTCTCCCAAAAACATTCCAAGTGTTGAAGTTGGGTGAAAACTGGTGTAATTCACGCTATTTTTTTCAAGTGGGAGTTCAGAAAAGAATCTCCCGCACTCATTTTCATTGGAGAGGTTGAAATCAGCACGCTAAGTGGGCTACTGCACATGCACCGATTTGTTAACACCAAGATCGGTGCAGGCCCAGTGGCACTGCACTGATGTCCTCCTGATTGCTGACCAGCTCAATCATTGGTCAGCCTTATGAACTCAGCAATGCTGACTCTCCTCCCCCCACGTCACGGCTTGATTGCTGCCCCCTGATCATTCCCGGGCCCAGCCCTGACCACCCTCCTGTCAGCCGCTGCGATTTCTAGCCTCCCCACACACCTCCCCAACAGTAACCTTCCCCTGCAGTGCTGACTGTCCCTCCTCCCAAAAAGGAGGCTGGCACCACTCTTCTTCCCCTGCTCCCCAATTCCAGGGGGGTTGGGCCACTATCTTCCCGAAAGTGGAGAACTACTCTAAACCCCACTGGTGTGAATGACCCTGGCAGGGTGGAAGAGGCTAGCAAGTCCCGGGCCCCCAGTTGCATTTAATTTATATTAAAATTATAATGCTTACCTTGATGATTTCCGGTGCTGGGATAGGCTATTGTGGCAGGAACGCATGCATGAATCCTATGCATTGCCCACGGCGTGATTCTCCTGGGCCACTGCGCTAATTTTTTAGCACAGCGTGATGGGAGAATCCCCCTCACGTGCTTCACATATTCATAAAATTTTTTTCATAAAGACCTAAAAGTATAGAAAAGGTCATTTAGCTATAAATATTTACCTTTAAAGAACTACTTAATCTATTGTTGACTACTCTGAGTAAATTGTTGACCAAATAAATGCTTCATTTTCTTCCTATTAATTGTAGCATATTTTGATTTTTGCAAAGTGTTAAAATCATTCAGACATTTACTTAAGTTTCCAAAGAGTGAACTAGCTCATCTCATCAGAATCTTGCATGCTTGTAATATAGTGGAGTTCAAATAACCTCCAAAATCACAAGTGTGGAACTTGAACAATTTATGATTGTTCCTAAAAGGTTTGGGTTGCAGTTTTCGATTCTCACCCACTTAATTATTTTTGTAACTACATTTGTAGAACTTCCATATAATTACTCATGTATTTTTGCGCTATGGTTATTTCTGTTTTCCTCTAGCCTGTGGCAGTTAACTGTGACAGTGAATTTTTCCATTACTATAGGTTGGAAAAATATTGAAGTAATATAGTTCATAAATGAAATGAGGTGCAAGAATTATAGAAGATGATGGTCTCCTGCATTTATAGTACAGTATATCTACCACTTCAAGAAATATATTGAAAATATAAGTAATTGTACCATAGTCACAACAGAAAATTTTGTTCTGATTTTACATTTGCACACTTGCTGTTGGTAACACCAGCCTCAGTCATAGCTGAAATCCAAGCTAAATAATATTGGCATCTGACTTGTTCATACACAACTTTTACGTTGTTTTCTGTACTAAGAGGCAAAATGGGCAAAATTAAATAACCCTTGAAAATGGGTGCACAGATTGTGATGCAGTGTTAACTTGTGCCTTTGTTTCTGATTTAGGTAGCACATCAGTTTTGTACTCTTGTTCATTACCATGATTATAGAGTGCAACTGGCACTTAATCGCTCTATTGAGCTGCAGTGCACCTCAACAGGGGGTCAAAAATGTGAGAAGCTGGCATCAGTTAAAACTAGACTGAACTAAAAAGCCAGCCTATAACATTTTAAGGAGAAGGTGCATTGTACCTGGTAGAGGTGCTAGAAGTCAGTCTATAATTAACTCTGACATGGGCAACACTCAATAATGGAACAAGAGTGGAGGGGGTAAGCTCCAAAATTTTCCCACACTACACTATTGGCCTTGTTCGAGGCAGTGAAGAGGAGGAGCAATGTACTCTAGATGAGATCGTAATTTGGGGTTTCTCCAATTCTCCCCCTTTTCACATCTGTTATTTTAATTATTTTACCATTGGTGGCTATGCCTTTAGCTACTCAGGCCCAGAATTCTGGAATTCCCTCCCTAAACCACCCTGCCTCTCTATCTGTCATCCTTTATGGTGCTTCATAAAATCTACTGTTTTGGCATGTTCTGGTATCTCTTTCTGGAGCTCCGTGTCAAGTTTTGTTTGGTAATTCTCCTTTGAAGTCTTATGGGAGGTTTCACTGCATTAATGGTGCAATATAAGTACAAGTTGTTGATCGGATTCAATGTGTGATTGACATTTTTCAAACTGTATTCAAACTGATGAAGAGTTTTGATAGAATGAATAGGGAAAGGTTGTTTTCACTGAAAGGGTTGGTAACGAGATTTGAACTAAAGTAAATAGCAAAAGAAGCAGAGGGGAGATGAGAAATTGTTTGCATAGTGAGTTGCTGTGATCCGTAATTCCTACTTTGTGGTGAAAGCAGATATTTTAAAAAATGGAACTGGATAAAAATTTGAAGGGAAAAATGATGAAAAAAACGCATCGGTATGGGAGTAATTGAATTGCCCCCCACCCCCCACCCCAGCCATCCCTTCATTCATGAATTATTCAGTTCAGCCACCTGTCCGAGAGCACCTCACTGATGCTTCAGTGTTTACTTTATTGGTTACTGCATCTGAATCATACTTTACAGCCAATGTCCTGACCCACTGGATGATTGACCCCCTTTATGATAGCAGCACAGTAGTTTACAATTGGTGGGAGTGGCACTCATCTTCTTCATGAACTCTGGACCACAAAAAGTCTCATGGCACTAGGTCAAATATGGGCAAGGATACCTGCTAATTCCCACCTAACGCAGTTCTTCAGCAGATTAATCAGTGCTCTGCCTGTTGAACACCACATGGAAGAAGCTCTGAGGGCAGCAAAGGCACAAATGTACTCCAGGTGGGAGACTTCAAAGTCCATCACCAAGAGTGCCTTGGTATCATCACTACTGACCGAACTGGAGTGCCCTGAAGGACGTTTTGTCTGTGAAAGATGCGAGGAAACCAGCAAGAGGCAGGACCTACTAGATGTTGCCCTCATCAGTCTATTTGTTGCAGGTGTATTTGTTCATGACAGTATTGATGGTAGGAGTGACCACCACACGGTTCTTGTGGAGACAAAAGCTGGACATTCATGAGATGCTTTGGAGCACCAGCAGCTGAAGAATTGTATTGACCACAACCTGTAATCTCATGGTCTGGCATATCTCTGACTTCCATTGCCATCAGGTAATTGTCACAAACATAGCACTGGATGTTCATTGGAAAATTAACTGTTCTCCAATGCATTTATATTTCAGGTCTATTTTGGTCATGCAGCAGAAGCAGTAGCTGATGCAGAATTTATAGCGGTAATATTTTGAATAAGCTGTGATAGTGGGGAACCTTTCCTGCTGTCGTATCACAAATATAGTTTGAGTTCCTGGAAGCGAATGTCAGTCTGAATACTGACATGGCACAGTGGTTAGCACAGCAGCCTCATAGCATCAGGGATCCGGGTTTGATTTTGGCCTTAGGTGACTGTGTGGAGTTACGGTACATGTGCAGGGTTACGGGAATAGGGTGCAGGATAAGATGCTCTTTCTGAGAGTTGGTGCAGACTTGATGGGCCAGATGGCTGCCTCCTGTACTGTAGGGATTCTGTGACATGATAATATAGGACTGAGTAAACTTGGCTTCATCAAGGGGAGGTCATGTCTGACACATCTGGTAGAGTTCTTTGAGGGGGTAACAAGGGAGTTAGATAAAGATGAACCAGTGGATGTGGTTTATTTAGATTTCCAAAAGGCCTTTGACAAGGTGCCGCATAGGAGACTGTTAAATAAGTTAAGAGCTCATGGTGTTAAGGATAAGATCCTGGCATGGAAGGCAGAGTGGGGATAAAGAGGTCTTTTTCAGGATGGTAGCCAGTGACTAGTGGTGTACCCCAGGGTTTGGTGCTGGGACCACAACTTTTCACAATATACATTAACGATTTGGAAGAAGGAACTGAAGACACTGTTAAGTTTGCAGATGATACAAAGATATGTAGAGGGACAGGTATTATTGAGGAAGCAGGGAGGCTGCAGAAGGACAGGTTAGAGTGGGCAGAAAAGTGGCAGGTAGAATACAGTTGGAAAGGTGTGAGGTTATGTCCTTGGAAAGAGGAATGGAGGCATGGACTATTTTCTAAGTAGGAAAATGCTTGGGAAATCAGAAACACAAAGGGACTTGGGAATCCTTGAGACCCCATTTGGAGTATTGTAAGCAGTTTTGGGCCCGGTATCTAAGAAGGGATGTGCTGTCTTTGGAAAGGATCCCTGGAATGGACAGCTTATTGTAAGAGGAACGGTTGCGGACTCAGGATCTGTATTCATTGATGTTTAGAAGGATGGGGGGGGATCTTATTGAAACTTACAGGGTACTGCGAGATCTGAATAGAGTGGATGTAGAGAGGATGTTTCTACTAGTAGAAAAACCTAGAACCAGAAGGCACAATCTCAGGCTAATGGGACGATCCTTTAAAACAGCTGACAAGGAATTTCTTCAGCCAGGGAGTGGTGAATCTGTGGAACTCTTTGCCGCAGAAGGTGTGGAGGCCAGATCTTTGCTTGTCTTTAAGACAGAGATAGGTTTTTGATTAATAAGGGGATCAGGGGTTATGGGGAAAAGGCAGGAGAATGGGGATAAGAAAGTTATCAGCCACGATTGAATGGCCGAGCAGACTTGGTGGGCCGAGTGGCCTAATTCTGTTCCTGTGTCTTATTGTCTTATGGTGAATGTGAAGTGGAGATGCCGGCGTTGGACTGGGGTAAACACAGTAAGAAGTCTCAACACCAGGTTAAAGTCCAACAGGTTTATTTGGTAGCACATGCCACTAGCTTTCGGAGTGCTGCTCCTTCATCAGTTAAGTGGGAGTTCTGTTCACAAACAGGGCATATAAAGACACAAACTCAATTTACAAAATAATGGTTGGAATACGAGTCTTTACAGGTAATCAAGTCTTAAAGGTACAGTCAATGTGAGTAGAGAGAGGATTAAGTGCAGGTTAAAGAGATGCGTATTGTCTCCAGCCAGGGCAGTTGGTGAGATTTTGCAAGCCCAGGCAAGTCGTGGAAGTTACAGATAGTGTGACATGAACCCAAGATCCTGGTTGAGGCCATCCTGATGTGTGCAGAGCTTGGCTATCAGTCTCTGCTCAGCGACTCTACGTTGTTGTATGTCGTGAGGGCTGCTTTGGAGAATGCTTAACCGAAGATCAGAGGCCAAATGCCCATAACTGCTGAAGTGTTCCCCAACAGAAAGAGAACACTCTTGCTGAGTGACTGTCGAGCGGTGTTCATTCATCCATTGTCATGGCGTCTGCATGGTCTCCCCAATGTACCATGCCTCGGAACATCCTTTCCTGCAGTATATCAGGTAGATAACGTTGGCCAAGTTGCAAGTGTATGTTCGTGTACCTGGTGGATGGTGTTGTCGCGTGAGAGGATGGCATCCATGTCAATGAACTGTGTTGCTTATCCGCATCAAATTACCCAGCCTTCAGGAGAATAAAGACCATGACACCGCACTGCCCTACCACAGCAACCGCTGCATGACGTGCCGGATCTTCCTGTTGGGGAACACTTCAGCGGTCACGGACATTCGACGTCTGATGACCCCTCAAAGTAGAAAAGCTTTATTGTTGCCTAGCAACAGTGATCCAGTGAGATGGACACAGAAATTAAGGTTGGGGGGGTGCAGTGTTGATAGGGAAGATAAGATTTCAAAGCTCTCTGAAAACACAAACTACAAAGTTAATGGGACAGTAGTTAACTTTAAAAAACAGTTATAGGAGACTCAGTAAAGTTCTGTTTAGCAGAAGTGCAGTTGGAAGACTGGGTTTTGCGGATTCATTTGATGTGCAGTTGAAGAAACAGTATCTTGTTTAGGTGTCTCGGAAGAGATACAAGTTGGGTGAGAACCATCAAATGAATGCTTAGGAATTGACTGGAAGAAAAAATTTGGCAACTGTGTCAGCCCCAAGCAAGAAGCTTTTGTGTAAAGCAAGTGGTAACTCTTCACTGGTTTATGTGCCTGTAAAGATACTGCTGAGGTAAAGGAATAGTGTGAATCATCTTGTTTGTTTTGAGATCCAACTTTTTGTCTGGTGTAATATTGTTCACTTTCCTTGTTTTAATAAATTTTTTTTCTTTGTCTGAAACATTCATCAGCAGACTCCTGTGAATTTTTTCAGTAACTTTCCACCACAGTTTCTAAAACAATTAGGATCTATCAAGCCAGATTTGATTCTGGGTTCTAAGGCCACTATTAACAGCAGCTGGATCGTAATATTAGGCATACTTAAAATGGCTTGTGCTGAAAAGTGATAAGTAACATTTGTCATAGTCATACAGTACGGAAGAGGACCTCCAGTCCATTGTGTATGCACTGACAAAACTACACTAAAGGTACACTAATCCCACTTTCCAGCATTTGGCCCTTAGCCTTGATTGTTATGACATTTCAAGTGCTCACTCACATACTTTGTAAAGGTTTTGAGGTTTCTTCCTCTACTACCTTCCTAAACAATGTATTCCAGACTCCCACCACTCTCAGGGTGAAAAGATGTTTCTTCAGATTTCCTCTTAAAATTCCTGCCCCTGATCTTAAATTTATGCCCTGTCATTACTGAACCTTCAACAAAAGGGGATGGGGGGTTGGAAGAGGTGCGCTACTGCTTCCTATCCACCTTGTCCATATCCATCATCCCTCATAATGTTATATACCTTGATCAAGTCCCCCCCTTAGTTGCGCTGCTCTAAAGAAAATAACCCAAGCTTATCTCTTCAAAAACTCAAATGATCCATCCCAGGCAACATCCTGGTGAATCTCCTCTGCACCCTCTCCAGTGCAATAACATCCTTTCTATAGTGAGATGACCAGAAGTACACACAGTACACTGGCTGTGACGTAACCTAAGTTTAACCAACATAACCTCGCTGGTCTTATAATTTATGCCACAAACTAATAAAGGCAAGTGTCCTGTATGCTGCCTTAACTACCCTATTAACCTGTCCTGCCACCTTCAGGAAACTGTAGAGAAGATTCCTTTCTTCCTCTGAGCTTCCTGGCATCCTGCCATTCATTGAGTACTTCCTTGTCCTGTTACTTACAAAGTGCATCACCTCACACTTTTCAGAGTTAAATTCCTATTGTTGACAACCCGTCTATACCTTCCTACGACTGAAGACATTCTTCCCCACTATTAACTACCGTGCCAATCTTCATGTCATCTGCAAATTTACCTCTTATTCCCCCACTTTCTCATCTATATAGTTAACATAATATTGATCTCTGTGGTACGCCACTGAACATTGGCCTTCAATCACGCACACAGCCTTCTCCCGCTATCTACCTGTAGTCAATTTTGGATCCATCTTGATAAGTTATCCTGGATTCCATGTGCTTTTACCTTCCTTATCAGTCTTCCATATGGGACCTTGCTGAAATCCATATAAACTACATCAACTGCACTACCTTCATTTATGTACCCTGTCACCACCTCAAAAAATTCAATCAAATTTCTTCAGCATGACCTCCCTCTAACAAACCATGCTGAATATTCCTGATCAAACTGTACCTCTTCAAGTGGAGATTAATTTACTCCTTCAGAATTTTCTCCAATAAATTCCTTACCACTAATGTGAGACTCACTGGTCTGTAATTTTCTGGTTTATCTCTTCCACCGTTCTTGAAAAGTGGAACCACATTAGCTGTCCTCCAATTTTCTAGCACCTCTCCTGTGACCAGAGAACAATTAAAAATTTGGGTCAGAGCCCCTGTAAATTGTGTAACACAATTGCTAATATTTATTGCCCCATCCCTATGCAAAGTGATGGTGACAAATTTCTGCCTGCAGTCCACCTGCTATAGGTGCACCCATAATCACTGCCATCTGGAAGGATAAATGTCAGCAAATACATGAGAACACCACCACTTGGAAGTTTCTCTTCAAGCCACTCACCATGCTGGCTTGGAAGTATATTGTAGCTCCCTCACTGTTCCTGGGATCAAAATCCTGGAAAGTGTACCAACACCACGTAGATTGTAGTGGTTCAAGAAGGCAACACACTACTGCCTTGTCAAGAGAAACTGGGGATGGGCAATAAATGCTGGCTTAGACGGCAAAGCCCATATCGCTTAAATGAATAAAAAAAACTTTGCAGTGCTTTTAAGAATGTTCCAGGTTTTTGACCTTGCAACTGAACAGGATGGTATGTAGCTTGGAGGGGAGCTTGTAGTGGGTGGTACTTGCATGTATCTGCTGCCTTTGTCATAGCAGGTGGTAGAGGTTGTGTGTTTGGAGGTTGCTTTGAAAAGAGGCTTGATAAATTGTTGCAGTGCATCTCTCATATATCATGTACACTACTGTCACTGTGTTAGAGGGTGTGAATGTTTAAGGTGGTGGGTGGGGTGCTGGTCAAGTAGGCTGCTTTTTCCTCTATGATGTTGAACTTCTTGAGTGTTGTTGGATCTGCATTCATCCTGCTAAATAATGAGTATCCCAACACACTGCTGACTTGTGCCTTTTGGACGTGAGACAGACTTCAGAGAGGTAGGTGGGTTATTTGCCACACGATTCCCAGCTGCCAATCTACTCTTGTAAATATGCATTTACATAGCTGATCCAGTTAGATTTCTGGTCAATGATAAGACCTGGATATTAAGAATGGTGGATTATGCGATGGTAATGCCATTGGATGTCAAGAGAAGATGGTTTGATTCTCTCTTGTTAGCAGTGGTTCAAGGGGACATTTCAGTACCTCCTCAAGGACAATGAAGGATGGACAATAAATGCTGGCATATTCGATGGAACCCACATCGCATGAAATAATAAATAAAAGATCATTGTTTTATATTTGTGTGGCACGAGCAATATGTGCCATTTATTAGTCCAAGTTTGAATATTGTCCAAGTCTTGCTGTAAATGTCTAAAATTAAAGTTTATGGCACCTGTTTGGGTCAGTGCACCTAACTAGCACGTCTTTCATAAACTGGAGCACCTGGAGGAAACCCATGGGGAGAACATGCACACACTGCACAGACAGTGACCCAAACTGGGAATCGAACCCAGATCCCTAAAGCTGTAAAGCAGCAGTGCTAACCACTGTGCTACTGTGCTGTCCCAAACTGCTTTGGTATTTGAAGAATTGCGAATGACATTAAACATTATGCAATCGTTAGTGTTCATTCTGCATCTGACCTAATGAAGGCCGGGGCTGGTTATCGATTAAGCAGCTGGAGATGGTTGGCCCTCAGATGCATCTGTGATAGGTAGCTTGGTGAGGGTAGATCAATTTGGTTTTTCCCTTTTGGTTCTTTCACCACTTGCCACAGTCCAAGGCTGGCAGATATGCCCTTCAGAGCTTGGTCCCAATCAGCGCAGAATTCTTTGCTGATATCACGGGTTACTATCTTTCTCTGGATATGCCCCTTCTGAGGGCATGGAACAGTGAGTGATCCTATTGTTCCTACTGCATAAAGGATTGGGAGGATTGGTGGTGTTGTTGTGTAGGTGCCATTGAAGAGGAGTACAAATTCCTTCTTAGCTCGGTAACATTTAGTGTCCCAATTATTAGCTTGTGCATACCGCCAATTGTTCAGTTTACTTGACTCCCCATTTGATTCCATCACCTGTTAAGTGTTAAATGAGTATGTCCATTTGGCTAAGCTGACATGAGTCCCATTACACTGTCCACATATGAGCTGCCTCCCCGCAGTTACATTCAGGCATTTCTGCTCAACACAGGTGCAAGTAAACTGACCTCTATTTACCTGACAGTGCCAACGGACACACTGCGTTTGTACACAGGAATCATTCTTGGGGACAAGGCTTATGCACATCCCTGTCCCTGCCCTGTAAAACAAAGTGCAACCTAGCATTATCCGAGCATGCTCTTCCTCCCACCCTTTGGAGCCCCCTGCACACAGGGTCTGTGGGATTTACAAGTTCCACACAGCTTCTGTGTATACCCCTTTTATGTATGCCAATTTGTCCCTTAGTTAGGGTGAGTCTGATGTATCTACTGCATATAAGTCCACCCAGGGGTGGCCACAAATAGGGCTTCTACAGATTGGGCTAACGAGTAACATACAGTCTGATTCCCGTGTAAATGTATATGAGCCTTGTACAATAGGTTATTCTCTAGCCCAGTCAAGTTTACAGTTGCAACAACGCAAAGTATTACAGTTACATATGCGATCTTATGCATGTCCGCAACAAGCAAATATCAATCTTATTACTTTAAGTTATACAATTTTCAAAAGTTATATTGTCAACCCGAATGCGTCAGTTACTCTTGCTTGCAGCCTTCATCTGTTTTGGGGAAAGCAATCTGGTCACTTCAGTTCATTCATTCATTTCTTTGTGTAATTTCAGCTGGATGCAGTGTTTCCATATACCTTTCCCTCATGTCTAGGCAGGCACAAGTGTCTCCACTAATTATAACTTTATATGGCCCATTCCATTTTGGTGCAAACCCTGGTTTTTTGGGTAATATTTTTACGAGGACGCGACTTCCCGCTGTTGGGATGTCAGAGAGCATTTCAAGCTCTCTGTGTGCGCCTCTTCTTCCTGATTATCTTTTACTGATTTGCACATCCCTTTTAGTTGGGTGCTTAATTCCAAAACATATCTTCTGACTTTATCTTTTAGTGGACCTACATTGGTCCCCCCGTAATGATGCTTTCGGGTAATTGCATCGCCCGTCCTGTCATCAGTTCATAAGGGGTTAATCCGGTTTTCCGGTTTGTGGTACTCTTGGCCTCATTAATATAATGGGCAATACTTCTGTCCACGTTTTTCCTGATGTTTGTATGGCTTTAGCCAGTGCATTCTTAAGTTTTCTATTCATATGTTCCACCATTCCAGAACTTTGTGGGTGGTAAGGGATGTGGAATTTTTGTTTTATCCCCATCAATTGTTTTTACCACCTTTCTGGTGAAGTGCGCCCCTTGGTCCGAATCGCTTCGTAGGGGTACTCCCCTTCTAGGGATTACCTCTTCTGCCAATATTCTAGCCACTGTAGTAGCAGTACAGTTTGTAATAGGGAATGCTTCTACCCACCTGGTGAACTGGTCTATAATAACCAGACAATAGGTTTTGCCGTGGGATTGTGGTAGTGGCCCTGTGAGCTACATTTGCAGATATTCCCAGGGTCCCTTTGGTCGGGGCTGGTGTCCCATCCTAACTTTTATGGGTCGACCAGGGTTGTATTGTGTGCACGTCACGCATTGGTGACAGTGCTGGGCTATGTCTCTTGCCATTTCTTTCCACTACCATTCCTTTCCTATAGTGGTTATCATGGCCACTTTTCCCACATGTGAGAGTCCATGGTGTAGTTCCAGTAGGGTGTTTTGTATGCCTCTAGTGCTAGTACCTTATCTTCTCGTCTCCAGTTATCAGTCCTTTTGGTTGCTCCCTGTGCTTCCCACTTCCTCTTTTCCTCTTTTGAGATATCCTCATGTAAATCCCAAATTATCTATTTCATCTCCTGTCTGTTCTGTTACTGCTGTTGGCAGCTCGCCAACTGTCTCCTGTTCTAAGGCTAATTGTGTTGCTCTATCTTTGAAATTTAACCGGTCTGGGTTATCTCTTCCTGGTTCTTTCTGATGCGCTTTAATTTTTATTACTGTGGCTTCTCGGGATTTCTCACTAGCTTTTAATAATGCCTCAATTCTTTGGTGTTTAATAGGAGTTTCTCCTGTGGTTATGAACCCCCTTCTACCCCATGCTGTCATATATTCATGTATTACCCCAAATGCATGCTGACTATTTGTATATATGTTTACCGTTTTGCCTTCAGATAATTCTAGTGCCTGTGTGAGTGCCACTAGTTCTGCCACTTGCATGGATAGACCTCTGTCAATTCTTTCTGACCTTACTGTTTCTAGTTTGTCATTTACTACTGCATCGGTATATACAAATTATTTATTTCTACAGGTATGTTTTGTTCTCTCCTATCCCAGTTAGGTTAATCATTTTACTTGTCGTGAGTAAGGGTAGGTTGGTGACAGATATGGATGCTCCTGTGTCCACCAGCATCTCACATTGCCTGCCCCCTACTAGTGCAGACACACAAATCCTTCTGTCCTCCTCACCCTTATGAATGGGGGCTGCAGACTGTCAATCTTGCTGACCTTGGAGGTTCTTTGGTCCTTCCAGTTCTGCTGTGGTCATGGATCAGATCGGGGGTCTCCCATGTTTGCCCCAACGCACTGCTTCTGTGTGTCCATTTTTATTACAGTGACTATAATGTTTCCCACTGCTTCCAAGTTTGTTTCCTCTCCTTGGGACCCCGCAGTCCCTTGCAAAGTGCCCTAGTCAGCCACAATTGTGGCAAGTCACTTTGGACTCAGTTCCATTCCTGTTACTCTAAGCGGCTACTCTTTCTAGCGTTACTCTTGTCTGGGATTTCTCCTCTCTGCCTCCCATTACGCCATTAGCCCATTCTACCAGTTCATCGTAATTTTGGGACATAATTGCTTCCGTTTTTAGGATGGTTTAGTAAGCACTAGAAAGCCCATCCTTGAAAGCCTGGATGAACACTTGATCCCCATGGCCTGGGTTTCCTTGCCCTGAGCATTCCTGGTGTACTTGGAACAATCGTTCCCGTACTCAGAAGCTCCTTCCCCCTTTAGCTGCTTGGTCGTGGTAATTCTGCTCCAGTTAGTAGGACCATTTCCTAAAACACTCTGAATTTCAGTTAAACTGGGTGACAGGTGCATGTTGGGCATCTATTCCTGCTGTTAGGGCGACTACGTATGTCCAACGTCCCCCACTATAATCTTGTGCCGGAGGAGTGGCAGGTCCACCTGCTACCTGCCTCCACTTAGCCGCTGGACAGGCTGCCCTGGCCAGTTGGTGTATGTCTCTCAGGTGTAGTTAGTGTCTTACCCATATTGTATCTAATTCTTCCCAGAATTTAGTATTTGCCCTTATAGGAAGCCATTATCTGCTGTCTTTCGCCTGGGGTGAATAGTTTATAATTCGCTTTTGGCTGCGCATCTGTTCCCCATCAGGTTACTGGTGCTAAGTTGTGTTCTACCGTTACCCACTCCTCTGGAGGAGCGGTTGGTCCCTGTAATGTGGACTCATCAGGAGGTAGAGGAACAGTTTCCCCTCCCCATTGATTCTTTTCTAACACTTGGTTTCATTTCTCCAGTTCCCTTACTCTGGATTCTGATTCTCTAATCTCTTTATCTTCACTCCACCTTTTTAGTAGAAGTGACTACTTGTTCAATTAGTCCCGCTAATTGATGTAGTATTAATACCCTGGCCTCCTTTTGTCTTGTTTCCCTTTTCCCCATGTATTCATTTTCTCTGCTGTTCTAAGGTCTGAGAAAATTCCCAGCCATCCCGTTGCATCCTCTTCATTAATGTTCGTCTATCTGTCATATACACTTCAATAAGAGATCCTGCAGATTCTCTCTCAACTTCTTTATCTGCTATCTCGCAGACTTCACTTCCCCCGGTCACAGTTGCCTCCTTGGCAACGTGTTTCGTACACCTTATGGCCACGATTACCTCCTAGTAATGTGTACTCTCTACCATAGGGATTTCATTACCCCAGGCCACTATTACTACTCTAGCACCATGTTTCACTACCATCTCAGGGTTTCAATTTATACTCGTGGCTCCACTGTTACCGCCTCAGCAATGTGTTTCTTCACTGGAGTCTGGCTCTAGGTCAGAGTTGATCAGCTCCTTTTCCGCACCACTTTACAACTATACAAACTTTGATGCAAACAGGTGTCAACTCTGCATTTGTTTGTCACTACAGAGTTTGATAACCTATCTTTGCCACTTGTGCTTCACAATCCTAAGTGCCCTTGGTGCCTCTATGCCCCCTTCAGGGTACTGACCTTCGTGTGAGGGGAGGCTACGCATTTGAGACAGGCACTTCCTTGTCCTCTAGTCAGTCAACACAAGTAGCAGTTACTTGTCACTATATCATCAGCAGTTAGTACTTATTTCTATAATACCATAAAATAGCCCTTAATTTTAACCCCTTTTAAACTGAATTATTGACCTTGTCTGATTCCCACAGATTCAATGACCTCTACCCTGGCTTTCTGATTGTGGCCAAACGGTCGAACTTACCAGCAATGAGATCCTTGCCGAGTATGCCAATTGTTGTGGGAAATTTACCACTTTGGAGTCAGACTTAGAGGCTCAACAAAACAGTTTTATTTTGGACAAGTTTTGGACAAGTTCTGCAGGTTTTAACTCTTTGTATAACTGTCTGTGTCTAAAGTCAATGCCTTTTAATGTCCCTTCCCAGGGTCCATTTTGTGTGCCAGGTAATCATTTTGTGTCCATCACTTTAGTTTGACCATAACAGTTTTATCGTCACTATTGCTGAGATTATCTTTTAATTCCAGATTTTATCAATTAAATTGAAATTAAATTCCTCCAGCTACTGTGACTTTGAACTTGTGCCCCGAAATCATTAGGAGCATCTCAGTATCATTACAACATTATAATTCACTGTTCCCATAAACCAGGAATGAAGGATTATATCTCCTCTGAATCAGTGGGGGTTTTATTCCACTATATTGGGAGAAAGCACTGGTACTCTGCAGTACTTGGCAGCTACCTTCTGAACTAAACAATGGTATTTGAATATCTTTATACCTTTTAGACATTAGTCGTTAACACATTGTCCGTTTCTGCCTATTCAACTTGTAACATCGACACTTAACACATTGTTACAAACAGACAGGTACAGACATGGACAGTTAAGACATCATTGTACATGGATACAATTATGCAGTTATGTCCTCGATCAATGACTGGTTTCAATATATACATTTTGTGTCCCCATCAGTGGCTGATCTTATTATCAAACTCATTGTTCTGGGTCTGCTCTTATCTCAAGTCTTAAAGTGCCCCAGTTCTGACCAGTTTCCTGCAGCAATTCAGATACTGCAGGTTTTAACTCTTTGTATAACTGTGTCTAAAGTCAATGCCTTTTAATGTCCCTTCCCAGGGTCCATTTCGTGTCCATCACTTTAGTTTCACCACAACAGTTTTATAGTCAGTATTGCTGAGATTAGCTTTTAATTCCAGATTTTATCAATTAAATTGAAATTAAATTCCTCCAGCTACTGTGACTTTGAACTTGTGCCCCCAATATTCTTATGTTCAAATCATTAGAAGCACCTCAGTATCATTACAACATTACAATTCACTGTTCCCATAAATCAGGAATGAAGGATTATATCTCCTCTGAATCAGTGGGGTTTTATTCCACTATATTTACCAGTGTCTGTGTGTGTTATTACTAAATGTAGGTAACCAATATTACCATCTTGGCACTTTTATGTTATAAAGTTGAAGAAACAATTTGGTCTGAGAGAAATTATTGTGGCCTTTTGAAATCATATATCTGAAAATTCACAGCATTGTTTTCTTGGATTGTTTTCAGCATATTTATGATACTATTTATAATACACACCCCAAACAAGTTTCAGTTTTGTACTAAAAGCTGACAGTGTTTAATTTTCAAATTGCTTGACAGTTTGAATAGCAACATCCTGCTGCTAGTTAGAAAGAAAATGATCCAAATGAACTATTTCTGGCATTGGGCTATTTTTAATAACATTTTTTAAGGGTGAAATCATATCTTAAAATATAACCTGTTACAGTACTTTGAGCTATAAGACCATCTTGACCTTTTGGCCATGTGCAAAAATAATAACATTTGCTGGAAAGGCAAATTGACAAAAAGTATAATTAATATATTCAAAGTCATTAATTTCACTCTAAAATAAAAGTGAATTATGGAATCTGAAACAAAAACAGAAAATGCTATAAAATCTCAGCAAGTCTGAAATTTGCTCAGTATTTTCTGTTTTCTGGCGCTAATTTCACTATTGCATCTAATAAGCTGAGATGTTGAAAAGTGTTGATTTAATCTGGAGCTGATAAATGATTGAAATAAATGTTTAGTGCATCACCAAATCCTTCTGTAATGTTCCTGCCAAACACCATTTTAACTTAGTTTCTTGTATTGTGTTGTCCAGGAAACTGACAGAACTCTAATGTTGTTCTTTAAATAATGCCGTTGATTTTTCCATTCACCTGAGTGAATGGAAAAATCAATCTAAAAGATGCCAGTCTAAAAGATGACAGCATTAACAGTGCAGCACTCTTGCCATAAGGTTCCCATCAGTGGGCATCACTTTGCCTGTTGTAATGTGGTAGTGCATATATATCTCTCTTGACGCCTGCACTTGCGGCTCCTTCAACTGCTACTTGAGCAAATCTCTTATTGCCAAGTTCATTGACCTGACAAAGGACCTGCGTACTTCAGTCCATTTACATTATTCTCCTTCTCTGGAGATGTCACTTCCCAGCGCCCAAGAATCCACCTCTGTAATGCCTCAATAAAAATTGGACCAAGGTCATCTTTTTTGCTGTTGTTGTGTTTTTGCACATGGGAAACGTAATTGAATACTAATGGCTATATATATATTAAACAGTGATGTTTCATAATCTGAATATTGACAGGCAGGTCTTTCACCAAAGTGAAGAGACTGGATTACTACATTAAATGTGGCATCGGGTTAGAAGGCAGAGCTCCAATAGATGTTTCTGAGGATTTGCTTGTGATGAATTCTGTGCTTGTCAAAAAAGCTTGAATCTGTGATATACCCCTTTAAGTCCAAAATGAAATTAAGAAAATTTTGGAATGGCAATAATTGGAGTTATGGGTTATGATCACTTAATAAAAACATAGAAACAAGAAGCAGGAGTAGCCCATTTAGCCCTTGAGCTGCTCTGCTATTCCTTTATATCCTGGCTGATCATCGGGTTCAATATCCTGATTTCTCCCTCCTTCCCCTTTAGCCCCAAGATCTGTATCTGATTGCTTCTTAAATCAGACAATGTTTTGGCCTCAACTACATTCTGTGGTGGTGAATTCCACACATTCGCCACCCTCTGGGTGGAGTAACTTCTCCTTGCCTCAGTTCGAAAAGGTTTACCCTTTATCCTCAAACTATGACCCCCAGTTCTGGATTCCCCTACCATTGGGAATATTCTATCTGAATCTATGAGATATGAATTCAAACTCCAGTTAATTTCTGAGAAGTTAAACTTGGGGACGAGTTACCACAATATGATAGAATTCTTTGTCAAGGTGGATAATGATGTGGTTGATTCTGAGAAGTTATGTTGCTGAGGTTGCTATGGGGTTGATGAAAGAAAAGGCTAACTAAAGCTAATTGGTGGTGTCATGTTCCAACTTATTGCACTGCAGCAGGACAAATGTTATAGAACACAAAATTTGTTTGAGGCAAAGGAGCAAATCTCCCAAGAAAAGGTCAATTTTCTATTTGACGGTAAATAAAAATAGAACTCCAAATATTTTTGGTGAAGCAACTTGCAGGATAGCAAAAAGGGTCAAAGAAGTCATAAAAGCAATTTAAAAAGCTTTGGCATGCCAAAGAACTGACTTTATATCAGAAGGCCAGATCATTGATCTAGTATTTTTGGTTGGTTGATTGAAAAGGAACTGTGGAAGGCTATGCCATCGGGAGCAAAATGACTCAGTGAAAAAGGATCCATAGTCTTGCGCCTTGTTGGATAGAACATGGCTGTCAGTGAAAGTAGCTTGAGGGCCAGATCATTTGAGTAGGAAACATGAGATATTCTAAGTACCAAAGATCAAATTGGAAAGACAGTGCCACATTTGTGTGTTGAGTGACAGATGATGCCACATTTGTGTGCGGGGGTGATAGCAGTCTTGTAATTTCATGAGGCATATATTTGTTGTATCTTCTATTTAATGTGAAATTCATTTTTTGAGTGAAGTATCACCAGTCTGTCAGTGTGCTTAATTTCATATTGATTTTGGGTTTGACTGTTCTAAAAGCTTTGACGCGTTGGTTACATTTGTAGATTCGTCAAATTGAAGTGATAAGAACATGCTCATTTATGTCTATTTTCACTTTTTGCCCATTACTCTGGAACCTATCTACCCCTGCCTTAAAAATGCTCAATGACACCACCTCTACTGCCTTCTGATGCAGAGTTCCAAAGTCTCAACCCACAGAGAAGAGAGTTCTCCCCACCTCTGTTTTAAAATGGTGACCCCTAATTTTAAAAGAGGCCCCTGGTTCTGTCACCCACAACAGGAAGCACCCTTTCCACATTCAGGATCTAATATACTTCAATCAGGTCACCCCTGTGCATGCGTAGGTTGGAACTTGAAGCTGGAAAAAATGTGTAAAAGGATCTCGAGCCCAGGCACCAGAAGTGTTGTAAGCAAGGTTGAAGCTGAAGTTGATAAAGAGATGATTTCAACAGAAATGAGATGAAATTGGGGCAACATTTCAGAGGTGAAAATAACCAGTCTTATTGAACTGATTGTGTTTGATGGTCATCGTAGGAATTGAGCTTAATACTAGGGTTGCATGTCATCAGTTTGAGCTTGAGAGCATATTTTTGGGAAGAATAATAGATCCGAAAGCTAGGGTGCAGTGTTTCTAGTAGGGGCTTCTACCTTACCAGGGTTAAGTTACAAAAGATGTAACTCATTTGCAGTATGATGTTCGATAACTGCTGTTGTACATTAACAGATCAGGGTGTTAGCTCAACGCTGGAAATGTGCACATACAATGTAGCCACATTCCACTCCAACTCGATTTTCAAGTTTGCTGATGACACCACTGTAGTGAGTTGGACCTCAAGTAATTGAGGTGGAGCTCAGGAAAGAGATAGAGAATCTGGTGAAATGGTGTGACAAAAGTAACCTCTCCCTCAACATCAGTAAAACGAAGGAGGTAGCCATCGACTGCAGAAAATTAGTAGAGGATGTGCCCTTGTCTACGTCAACATAAAGTGGAAATGGTCAAAAGCTTCAAATTTTTAGGTGTCCAGATCACTAATCTGTCCTGGTGTCTCCATGCCAATGCTATTGTTAAGAAAGTCCACCCAACACTTTGACGTTCTTTGAGACTAATGAAATTTGGCATATCTGCTACAACCCTTACCAACTTTTACAGATGCACCATAGAAAGCATCGTTTTTAGTTCTATCACAGCTTGGTATGGCTCCTGCTCTGCCCAAGACACACAATTACAAATGGTCATGAACGAAGCCCAGTCCATCACGGAAACCAGCCTGCAATCCATTGACTCCATCTATACTTCCCACTGCCTAGGGAAAGCAGCTAGCATAATCAAGGACGCCACGCACCCCGGACATTATCTCTTCCACCTTCTGTTGGGAAAAAGAAACAAAAGTCTGAGATCATGTACCAACTGACTCAAGAACTGCTTCTTCTCTGCTGTCATCAAACTTTTGAATGGACCTACCTTATATTAAGTAGATCTTATCGACACCTTAGCTATGACTATAATGCTACATTCTGCACCCTGTCCTTTTCTTCCTTAAGAACTGTATGAACAGTATGCTTTGTAAAGTGCGCAAGAAATAATGCTTTTTCACTGTATGCGAATACATGTGACAAATCAAACCAGAGTTTTGAGTAAGTTGTAGGATACAGGATGGGAGAGGCAGCGAGGACTCATCAAGTTTAGAGGCGACACAAAATAAACATTAAATACTGCTGGGCGGAAGGCGGCTATCTAGCCCCTCAAATCTGCACTGACTCTTTGGAAGAAGAATCCAGTTAGTCATACAGAATAAATGAAAACAAAATATTGTGGATGCAGGGAATCTGAAATAAAAAGCAGTGCTGGAAATATTTGGCAGGTATGCAGCATCTGTGAGAAAGAAGCAGTTAACATTTCAAGCTGAATAAGATTTTAGAATTGAAAGAGCGTAGAAATGTAATGGGTTATATGCCGTTGAAAGGGGAAGGGAGAAAGGAGAACACAAGGAAAAGCCTAGGACATGGTATAGGGCAGGTGAGATTAAATGACAGATGTCGTGGTACAAAAGACAGAATGAGTGGTAATGGTTGCAGTTAAGGGACAAAGCATTTGTCGAGAGTGAGTGTTCAGAGAGCAAACTAAAGAACTGCTCTGTCTAATAGACATGAGAAACAAAATTAATGTTGGCACATAGCAAAAAAAAATCAAACCTGGCAAGAGAATTCATGGTATGAAATTGTTGAACTCAATGTTGAGTCTCAATGGCTGTAAAGTGCCTATTCAGAAGATAAAGTACTGTTTTTTAAATTTGTTTTGAGCTTCACCAAAGCACTGCGCTAGGCAGAGGACAGAAATGTGGGCATGAGAACAAGCTGGTGAATTAAAATAAGAAGCAACTACAAGTTTAGGATTATGATTGCTGACTGACTGGAGATGTTCTGCAAAACATCACCCATTCTGCATTTGGTCATTACCTTAAACCTATGCCCTCATTCTCAATCTTTCCAGCACTGGGAACAGTTTTCCCCCATTTACCCTGTCCAGACGCTTCATGATTTAATAGAGAAACTCAAAATCTCCTCTTAGCCTTCTCTTCCACAAGGAATGCAGCCCCAACTTCTTCAATCTATCTATTCAACTGAGGTTTCTCTTCCCTGGAACCATTGTGAATCTTTTCTGCACTCGCTCTAATGATTTTACATCTTTCCGATAGTATGGCACCCAGAACTGGATGCAGTACTACTATTAAAGCTGAACAAGTGTCTTAATATAAGTTTAATCTCTATGATCTTGTACCCTGTGCACTCACTAATAAAGTCTAGGCCACTGTATGCTACATTAACTGGATTCTTAGCCTGCCTTCCCACTTTTAGTCACTTATGCACAGGTTCAACTAGGTCCCCCTGCTCCTGCACCTATTTTATATTGTCTCTCTGTGCTTTCAGTACCAAAATTTCACTCTTCTATGCAGTAAATTTCATCTGCTGCTTTTCTGCCCTTTCCATCAACTTTGTCCTTTTGAAATTCTACACTGTCTTCCTCACAGTTCACAATATTCCCAAGTTTCATATCTTTTGCAAGCTCTTAAATTGTGTCCTGTACACCAAGGGCTAGGTCACTAATATGTAAATATAGGAAGAGCAAGGGTCGCAACATCAACCCCAAAGGAGCTTGGCTATAAACCTTCCTCCAGTCCGAAAAACATTCATTAATCATGTGGCCTGCATCTTACCAGCAATGATTATCAGCTCAGTGGAAAGAGAAGAGGAGGCAGTCCTGTCTCTATTAGTAATCCACTTTATTATCATTGTTAGACAGTGTACATATAAATCATGTGTCTGGTTAGAACTGCTTATGTATCAGTTTGTATCAAAACTATACAGTCTAAATGCACTCCCATTGGCTTCCATGATGATCCCTGAGTAATCACAGAATATGAGAGTTATTACCTGAGAAAAAGAGCAAACTTTGGCCAGGCATTTGTCTTTCCTCTGAATGCCGTATCCATGTCTTCGATGTAGGATCATTTTCAGCATGGTTTCACTGTAGCTGGTCCTGAATCTCCGTTCTTTACTCTGTTCCTTATCTCTTCCAAGATATGCTGCCTCTTTGTTGTTGGTTTAAACTTCCTTGCCTATTTCATATTTTCTGCTCATTGGTCCCCACCCTAGGTCCTAGGTAGGATTACCTTGTTGCTTTCTGGCTAATTAAGGGTTCATGTCTTACAACATTTCCTTTGTCTTTTTTACAGAACTGAGTTTAACCAGTTCAAGCCAGTTTCAGGTTACTGCAATTCAAGTAGTCTTTACGGACTTTAGCTGCTCCTTTCAGCCACTGGCCATCTTCCACTGTTTTCTGTCACTCAGTCAATTTTGTATCCATGTTGCTACTGTCCCTCTTATTTAGCCTCAGCTATTTACCATTTATATAGATGATCTGGAGGAGGGAACCGAGTGTAGGGTGTCGAAATTTGCTGATGACACCAAAATTGGTGGAAAGGCAAATTGTGCGGAGGGTGGGGAGAGTCTACAGAAGGATCTAGATGGGCTGGGCGAATGGGCCAGGAAATGGCAAATGGAATTTAATGTTGGCAAGTGTGAGGTGGTCCACTTTGGTAGGAAGAATGGTAGGAAGGATTATTACTTACGTGGAGAAAAACTGCAGCAGGCGACGGTGCAGAGGGACCTCGGGGTCCTTGTGCATGAGTCGCAAAAACCCAGCTTGCAGGTGCAGCAGGTGGTCAGGAAGGCGAATGGGATGCTGGCCTTCATAGCGAGGGGGATTGAATATAAAAGTAGGGAGGTCTTGCTGCGGCTGTATAGGGCATTGGTGAGGCTGCAGCTGGAGTACTGTGTGCAGTTTTGGTCGCCGTACTTACGCAAGGATATTTTGGCCTTGGAGGGAGTGCAGAGGAGGTTTACTAGGCTGATGCTGGAGTTGAGGGGGTTGAGCTATGAGGAGAGGCTGAATAGATTAGGCTTGTACTCGTTAGAGTTTAGAAGAATGAGGGGAGATCTCATTGAGACGTATAAGATGATGAATGGGATGGATAGGATAGAGGTGGAGAGACTCTTCCCGCTCAGAAAGGATAGTAGGACTAGGGGGCACAGCCTCAAGATAAAGGGGGGGCGGTTTAGAACAGAGTTGAGGAGGAACTTCTTCACTCAAGGGTGGTGAATCTCTGGAATTCTCTGCCAGTTGAAGTGGTGGAGGCTGCCTCGCTAAATATTTTTAAGACGCGGGTTGATGGGTTTTTGATAAGAGAGGGGATTAAGGGTTATGGGGAGAGGGCGGGAAGGTGGAACTGAGCCACGACAGATCAGCCATGATCTTATTGAATGGCGGGGCAGGCTCGAAGGGCTAGTTGGCCTACTCCTGCTCCTATTTCTTATGTTCTTATGTTCTTATAACTTTGGTAACAAGTCTGTTGTATGGCACTGTCAAATGTTTTTTGGAAGCCCATATTCATCATGTTACCGACCCTGTCTGTTCCTTTTTGAAAAATTTCAACTTAGTTAAATGCAATTTGTCCATATCAAATCCGTGCTGGCTTTCTTTTATTTAACTTGCATTTGCCTAAATGACATTGGTAGTGCAGAGCCAAAAGGGGTAGTAATGGGACCAGTAAAGAAACTAAAGGTGTGTCCAGAGGAGGTGTGTAAGGCAAAGTAACAATTAGCTGTCATCTGAAAGCAAAAACAAAATTTAGATCAAAATGTGCAACGCAAAGGAAACAACAAATTGGGGCAGAGGTTATGTATGGTATGAAAATATTGAACTCAATGTTGAATTGGGAAGACTGCAAAATTGCTAATTAAAGGATGCGCTATTGTTCCTTGAACTTGTACAGATATTCAGTGGAACATTAGAGTAGGCCAAGAATTTTGAGATCACGTGAAAACAAGTTGGCAAACTGCTGGAAGCTCAGGGTCATGCTTGCAGTTTGAAATGTTTCCTATTTGGTCATCTTGATATAGAGCAGGCCACATTATAAGTATTGTATACATATTACTAAATTGAAAGGAGTGCATGTAAATTGCTCTTTCATTTGGAAGGAGTGTTTGTGGCTTTTGACAATGGGCAGCAAGGAGGTAAAAGAGGAGATGTTGTACCTCATGTGCTTGCTTGAATAGGGGATGGTGTGTTGGGTTTTTGAGAGTGAACCAGAAAGTCCGCTTAGAATGTTGAAAGGGAAGGAAGATGTTTTGATGATGGCTTCATGCTGGAAGTGGCAGAAATAGTGGTTGAATCCAGAGGCTCGTAGATTCATGTCTAGGTAAGGACAACAGCATTTCTCTTGGAAATGCATTAGCGAACTAGATTAATTTTTAATGATAATCTGGTAGTTACATGGTCATCATTTCTGATGTTAGTTGCTTAATACAAGGTTTATTTAACTAAGCCCCTTAGTAATAGTTTCCAGGGATGATTTGTTTTTAATTCTCTGATTGAAGGTGGGGCATTAATTTACTATTGCAAATGTATAACCAGTTGATAAGCTATTATTTGTCATGATTTGATAAACTTGCAAATTGTGATCTTGTCACATTGCATTGTTAATTCTGTGTACTCTTGTACAATTTATATTTGTAATCTCTGTTCAATGTTTACCAGGCCTGTAGTTTTTCTTGGCATGGACATGTGTCTTGGCAGCATATAGAACATATGCTTGGTAACATATAGAATATGTTACACGTTCAAGCTTTTGTGACAGGTGATGTCTTTCTTAAGCTTGACTTTGGTGGCTATAGAAGTTAGATATGCCTCCTTTGGTTCTTTCTATGTAAGATCATAAACTGTTAATCACAAAAAATGGTTCACCTTCACGGACTAAAAGTCTGGAAAAATTTGTGCTTTTAAAAGGCACTGACCCATAAAGAGCATGGACTCTTGTTGCTGCCGTTCCTGGCAAAGACAACATTTTGCAAGAAAGGTAATTAAGCAGTTTTAAAGAAACTGGAAACCTTTTGACCCCGATGGACTGTTTACAAAAGGATCATGTGATAATTTATGGCTTTAGACACAAAAAAGTGCCATTAAAGCTATTAAACTGGATTTGGTCCAGTTTTGGAGGAGACAAAATGATCAACTCCTTGTCAAAGAACACAGCATCTCCAATGCTCCAGACCCAGTCTCAAAATAGAATATGAATGGAAGTTGCTGCAAAGTTGTTCTATGTTCTGAAATCAACTGATGTCAAGTTTTCCTTGAAGTTGTTCTGAAAAGTCGAATGAGAATAATTAATTGTCTCCCCAACCAGTGCTGAGTAACCAACCATATAACATGACCAAAACAGAAAATGCTGAGATGTCTCAGTAGGTCTGACAATGTCTGTGGGGAGAGAATAGAGCTAGTGCTTTGAGTCAGGATGATCCTTTGCCAGAGCTTTCTTGAAAAAACCCAGGCATTATGAGATATTCTGAGATTAATAGGTAAAGCACATCTTTGATCGTATATAGCTAGCTGAAAAATTAATTTAAACATATGTTGTGACCCATGGAGTAGTGGAACTGGAGACACTGCATTCCTTCTATCTTGGTCATAACAGTTATTCAAACCAATATTCCCCCGTTATCACATTTCTAATTACGTTATGTAGAATATACATATTAATTTCTGTATTTAGGCACGGGTTTACTGTAAAATTGTGATCGTGTACAAATTGTATGATATACTTTAAATGTTGGAAGCTGAAATTTTGATTGCAAACTGACAGACCTGATAACTTTGGAGGGAAAGCAGTCCAATTTGTTTTTAAAGTCATATGGTTTTTCTGATGCAAACTTTTTTTTAAAAATTGTGCCATTTCCAGCCATCTCTTAGAGACTTGCAGACCTAAGACTTTGCAACATAGCTATGAAATCAACAAAGCTGTGTCCTCTGTAAAAGATAGTAGTGAAAAGGTTTTCATTGCAATTCATTAATGCAACTTGATATCAGAAGTGGATTTCTGCAGTACAACTTTGTATGGAAGACTACAGTCACATCTTTTGTAGTGAAGCCTGACTCAGATCCTGCAGTGTCATCAAGATAGGTTCAGTGCCTTGAGTTAAATTGAAACCAGGGATATTATCAAACATCATGACATGTCTTCTCTTAGCATACAGTCAAACAATGTTACAAACCTTCCAATTTAAAATGACTTCTATCCCAAATGTGGAAAGGAATCAATTGAAAATGGCAACATTTTAAAATATGCTCTGTTGTCTATAAAGTGATTTGAAATGGCTGAGGCTGCTATATAAATGAAAGCTTATTATTTTTCCTTTTTCATTTTCTCTAGTGTCTTTGTTCCTTTTTCTGTTTTTTAATTTGAAATGTCTTGCTAGTCTCCCTTAACTTACATTTGTCATTGTGTTTTGTGAGAGTGAAAGGTTAACTGGGAATTGTGTGCAAATCAGAAATTATCCTGGATGTTCATCTGGTTCTTGTCTGCATTTATGGATAATAATTGTTAGTTAACTTGATAGCATATTTGTAGATATCTAGTCAGCTGAGTGCCAAATGCAAACTTGCCCATCCAATTATTCAGCCATCCTGTTGAATAGAGTTAACTGTTCAAACTTTTTTGCACTCTTGAACCACATTTTCAAGATGATTAATTACTAAATGTTTCATATTGAATGGTGTCTGGTTGATATTTAATTGTTCATGGGGTATTTTAATAAAGTTAGAGATTGATGTCCTTTTATGACAATTAGAAAAATTGTAAAAGCAAAGGTGGATTAATACATTGCATGATATTTATACAATCATATTTGTACAACTATTCATTACAGCTTTACATAAACAGAAGAGTTTAGCTGTTTACTAACGAGCTATTGATATCTAGTGTTATGATCTTATGTTTGGAGACTGGTAACTTCAAAAAGAAATTTGAATTCTCAATTATAAACTGAGAAGCCCACACAAGATTTCTTTGTTTAAAGGGGATACTTTTTACTGACTAAAGAAAAAGAACTGCTACTATTAGTTTACATTGTCTTGTGAGCAATTATACTTTAAACCAAAATTCTGAACAGAACTGTTCCTGTTCTTTTAATTGAGAACCCCAGTTTTTATTTCATGGTTTCTTGAATTTCATTCAGTTCTTTTGGAACCAGGTTAAAGTCTTTCAGCTCCCAGGGATTCACTCTGATTTTCCTTCATTTCCCAGTCTCTCTTCGAACTCCCTCTTTAAGAGGATTCCACTGCTGACCTCTAGCAATTTTTGGTTCCTCATATATTTGCATTTATCCCACGTCTGTTTGTTCCTTTTTCTGTTTTTTTATTTAAAATGCCTTGCCAGTCTCCCTTAACTTACATTTGTCATTGTATTTTGTGAGAGTGAAAGGTTAACTGGAAATTGTGTGCAAATCAGAAATTGTGGACAGGTCAGAGATGAGCGAGAGGGTGATGGGATGGCCACCCAGTGAATTTGATGCCATTCACCATTCAGCCCTGGGCTGCAGACATCTTGGCTGGGAACCATAAAATTCTCCACAGTGTTTGCTTAGAATTTCTTGTTGAGAGAATGTTATAAATGTAGAGATATAAGTAAAACTATTCCTGAACATGTTAGATCTTCTGATTGGAAGCATTTTTGAATAGTTTTTTTCTACTTGTCTACTTGTTTTTGGAAATGGGGAGGCAGCAAAATTTAAAATGATATTTTAAGATGGATTCATATTCATTCCCTTGAGGAAAGGATAAGTAGAGCATCCAAGCTGTATGTGTATAAAAGTAATATAAACTGCTTCTTGCACCAAATTTGTCAAATGACACAGGAGTGCCCTTTAATTTCAAGGATTTTTATTAATATTTCCAATAGCTACTATTTTGCTTAACTGAAGAAATTACACAGGAATGAAAAAAGTTCATTACTGACTGCTTGAGTTCACAATTATATTTAAATTGGATGCTTTTTTGAAGTGGAATTTTCCTACAGGGTGGTGGAACTTTCCACTCTATGCATCAAGTGCTGATTAAGGTGAGAACACTAGCGTGCAGCTCTCCAGTAGCATTGTTGAGTTTTCTCTCTCTGGACATTATGATACTCTGTGCATAAAAACCCGGAGGTATAGTCTTAACTGTCACGGTGGCGGTGCCTGAAGAGACCAAGGAAAAGAGTGCCCTGATCTCCGCCGACTTCCCCTCTTATTGCCACCTCTCCTCCTCCTCCTCCTTTTATGGTTCTCCCCCCACCCCGGCAATGCATGCATGCACACATGCATCCGATGTACATACATCTCCCATACACCCCGGAGAGCCTTCCTTGGCAGTGCCATGGGCATGCCCTTCTCCACCTTGGGGGCTATATTTAGGGCAGCTTCCCCTTGACTGTTTCATGTTTTTAAAAAGCAGTTGTAAACCTCACTGATGTCACATTGATGAGGGTGAAATTCCAAATGTGGGGGGAGCATTTGGCAGTGAAGCCCGATAATTATATTTAAAGTTATCAAAATGTATTTAAATTAAGTCCTTTCACTTTCTGGATGGGGACCTGGTCGTGTCACTGGCGAGGGGCAGAGAAAAGTGGAAAACGAGATCTCAGTGATTTTACACCCACATTGCCATTCGTGCTCATGGTTAGCATGGGCGTAAAATCACCCTGAGGAGCTGTGTGGTGATGGGTTAACTAACAGTTTTAGAAAGAATGGGTGGAGCAATAGATTCAGTTATAAGTGACAAGATAGTATGGATGTGTTGGCAGTGCCCTAAGAAATAGTACATTTGCTTGCAGTGCTCATCATGGGCCACAAGGCAGTACACTATATCACATTTTCTGTATTTTTTCAGCAGTGTTTTAAAAAGTATCTCCTGTCTAATGCTGCCAGAATGCTACACATTTTGAATGCTTAAAATGTGTACCACTTATACAATATCTCAAGAAATTACTTCTTAAAAACATTTTTATTAGATTGTGTGAGTTTTATTTATTTAAGTTGCTTTATAGATTCTGGACAGCTAACACATCCTTTTGTGATAGCAGTTAGTAAAGGAATTGGACCTTTAGAAAGTTTGTTGAATTGGAATGCATTAATACAAAATATTAATGGCAAGTCAATATTCTGTATGGGGCAGCATGGTGGCACAGTAGTTAGCACTGCTGCCTCATAGAGCCAGGGACCCAGATCTGATTCCCGCTTGGGTCACTGTGTGGAGTTTGCACATTCTCCCTGTATCTGCATGGTTTCCTTCGGGTGCTCCGGTTTTCTCCCACAGCCCAAAGATGTGCGGGTTTGATTGATCGGCCATGCTAAATTGCCCTTAGTGTCAGAGGGGCTAGCTAGGGTAAATGCATGGGGTCATGGGGATCGGGCCTGGGTGGGATTGTGGTTGTGCAGACTTGATGGGGTGAATGGCCTCCTTCTGCACTGTAAGGATTCTAAGTGTATGCCTTGCTCATTGCATAAAGTAAACTTAGTTGTGTTCTGATGAAGGGGCCTTGTGTGGTTGCAGCTGTTCCAAAATTGCCTGTTGCATATGCAGATTTTATATTGGGCAATGACATAGCAAAGAGTATGGTTTTTCCACAAATTGGGATGGGGTGACACAGTTCCAGAGTTGTTCCTGTGAGTAAAAGCTCCTTCCCCAATTATGATCCACTTGAGCAAAGAACTGATCTAAGTTGCAAGACTGATTTATCCACTTTAGCAATGGACATGTTAAATGCTGAGGCTAATTAACTGTTTACAGTTGTTGCCATTTCATACTGACTCTATCTCTGGATGATTTTTCTTTTGATATTGATTTATCTGTTTAATGCAATATTATTTCATTTTTTAATCCATGAAATTAAATTTATTTAATTTTTATTTATTTTAATTAATTTATTCTAACTTTTATTTCCATCCTTATGGATTATGTTTCTAACCTTCTGAAAGTTATGCCCTTTTTTACTTTTGCCATTGTCATCTCTATATATCTGTCCACCCTCCTTCCTTCCTTTCCTATCTTTTCTAATTATGTTCCTTTTTGACAGTTTTCCTAGTCTTTTACATTTGTTTTCATTTTTGTCTTCATCTCCTTTGTTTATGCATATGGTGCATGCTTTTTTTATTTGGTTTCAATTTTGGATTTATTTATTCATCCATGGTCTGTCATTATTGGCAAGTTTGTTGTTTTTTAATGGGACAAATGTCTCCTGTGATGTTTCCCACTGCTGTTCTTTTTGATCCAGTTTATTTTCTCTAGTTCTCATCCTTTTAAAAACAACTTTTTGACAATTTGTCTTTATGGACACTCCAACTTTTATTTTAAACCTTGTTATGTTGTAACTGAATTGCCTCAATGTTCACCTGTGTTTACTTCTCATATTTGTTTCGGTTCAGTTTCCACTGAAATTTGGCGTGCCTTTTCTTGTTGGACTTTTTGCACACAATCCTACACACTTTTTGGCAACCTTTTCAGTATATCTTGACAGTTTGTTTAGTGAGTATTTATTTATGTCTTTTATGCATTTCACATATATGTTTACATACTTTTTCCTCCATTTCCTTTGCACTAATATATGATCCGTACCTTTTACCTTGATCGGTCCCTTTCTAACTTTTATTTCCATCCTTATGGATTATGTTTCTAACCTTCTGAAAGTTATGCCCTTTTTTACTTTTGACATTGTCATCTCTATATATCTCTCCACCCTCCTTCCTTTCCTATCTTTTCTAATTATGTTCCAATCTATAATATTTTAATATCAGTGCAGGTTTATATCTGGCCATATTCAGTTACTCATATTTTTAATTCTCGACTTTGCTTGCCCTGTTTTATTTTTGCTGCATACATTTCTCTATAGACAGGATAATTCACCTTTAATAATTGTTCCTTTTACTTATTTTGAATAATCCTTTTAGACTAATGTTTTCTGGCTATATTGATGCTCAGATCATTTAGATTACCTTTGTTCCTTATCTTAGTCTGACCTTCCACTATTGCCCTCTGTTTACCTTAAAATGTGTTACTTTCATCAGATCCTCCCATCCTGTCTTGCTAGCTTAAGGTTGACAGACTGTGTGTGATCACTCTTGCATGCAAAATGGAAATGTTCAGTTAAGCGTCCAGTGTTTGGTGTTTCCAGTATAGATGATGTCACACCATAGCAATGAATGTAGAGTTTTGGATATTGTAATTTGGCAGAGTCTTCATGATCATTATTATCTGCAGTGCAACGCTGACACCCAATCAGGCTTAAATCTGGAGTAGCTGGAAGAGGAGGAGGATGACAACCACAGTAAAGGAATAACACCGAGCCCATTGAAGTACATCTACAGGCATTTATAGAATCCCAACCACCTAATCCAACAGTAGTTTTTTCTACATCTACATCATGAGATGACTTAATGCACCTTAATGCACTTGAATAAATTGTCAAGAATTCCATTTCTTTTATCTATTCGTATGCTACCCAGCAACATATTTCAGAGGCAGAAATGAGATATTTCGGAAGCAGTGAAAATAATTACGTTTGACTGTGCTCCCCAGTTTGGTCACATAGATGAATCTTTGTGACATTATGTTTAGATAATCATATCGTCAATAGAATGGACAAATAGGCAGCAAATGCAAATTAAGGGAAAGATGAAAGCCAATGAAATTAGTGGGTGACCTGCTTCTATGCTGCAAATTTTTCGTAATTGTAAATTGGCCACTCTGATGCCAAGGAAGGAAGACATTAATTATGAGGAGTAAGTTGGGATGCTGGGAACATTTCAACTGGAGCATAAAAGAATAAGAAGTTTTTTTTAAATTACCAATGTTTTGAGGTGAATAGGGAAAAGCAGTTGCTTCTCTACAGGAATTATAGAGGGGATGATCAATTTTAATAGGTCTATGGGTGGAGGTCAGAAGGATGGGATTGGTTTGGACTATTGTAATGAAAGCTGGCGTAGCCATTGGCAGAATGGGCTTGTGTTGTTGAATCCATGGTGCTGTGGTTTTTCTACTACAGAGTAGGAATGTCTTTTTTCGATTTGGCTTTTTAGTTATGCATTCTGACCTTTGTTCATTTTCTGCTATATTGTGAAACATTTGCAGTTCTCATATTTTATAATGATTCCAGGATTTTAGCCTGGAGGCTTGTTCCATGTGAGTTTTCTAATATTGTGAAGTTTATAACTGCAGGACTCCTGCAGTGGTCTGTTGATTTCTTGAAGACATGCTGCCTGATTGACGTGCGAGAGAACTGTCAGACAAGGAAGCTGCATCTGAGTAAAGCAGATGGGCTTAGTTGGAGAGATTACGTAGAGTGGAGGAGGTCTTGACGGATCTGTGGATGGGAACTGTGGCTTATCAGATAGCTTGTTGTTTCTGTCAACCACTTTGTTCCTCCTGGCCCAAGGTCCTTGTTCATGAACTCGGCACTTCTAACCTTGTTTCATCTGCTAGGTTTTGAGAGGACTGGAAAACACAGCCAGCATGCATTTAAAAAAATATAAAGACAGGTAAAGTGAAGGTGTGCCACTTAATGGTAATACTTAACTAATAAACCTTCCTACTGGAGGTTACTGCCCTGTCCCACCTCTGCTAAAACTGAAGTATGATGTGGAGATGCCAGTGTTGGGCTGGAGTGGTGAATCTGTGGAACTCTTTGCCACAGAAGGTCAGGTCATTGAGTATCTTTAAGACAGGGATAGGTTTTTGATTGATAAGGGGATCGGGGTTATGGAGAAAAGGTAAGAGAATGGGGATCAGTAAAGTATTAGCCATGATTGAATGGCGGAGCAGACTCAGTGGGTCGAGTGGTCTAATTCTGCTTCTGTGTCTTGTGGTTTTATCGCAAATGTGATCTGGAGATGCTGGCATAGGGCTGGGGTAAACACAGTAAGAAGTCTCACAACATCAGGTTAAAGACCAACAGGTTTATTTGGTAGCACAAGTCACTAGCTTTCAGAGCGCTGCTCCTTCATCAGGTGAGTGGGAATTCTGTTTACGAATAGGACATATGAAGAGACAAACTTAGTTTGTGTTCCTGACATGCCCACCCAGAATTTTAGACCACCCAGATTTTTTTCAGGATCTCCAATTGTGTGTGGGGGGGAACAGCTGAATCGTTGAGGCAGCAATCAGCACTGAGTTTGTGTCTTTATATGCCCTGTTTGTGAACAGAACTCCCGCTCACTGGATGAAGGAACAGCGCTTTGAAAGCTTGTGGCTTGGGTAACCAAATAAACCAAAGCCACAGTTCATTAAATTTTGCAGTTTTGATGTGACTGAGACTTTTAAATCACTTTTAAACATGAAACACCCAACTAGTAAATGATGCCGGCTGCTGCAAAGAATGCAAGAAAAGCAATCAGCCTTGCAGTGAAATTGGATATTTCAAAATATCTTGAGGCTGAAGAATGAGATGTTGATATTGGTAGATTGCTTAAGCATCCCCAATGGTGCAATAGCCAGGTCTTCTCCCTAGCAAACATGCCAGCATCAAGACACAAAATCACTATAAACCACTTCCACGCCACCTGCATGGAAATGCTTTAGGGATGTTCTCAAAGCATCCTTGAAGAGATCAAACATCTCCCTAAACTGTCAAGTCAAAATGGTAAGAAGTCATCCCTGAACCTGAGGGAGTGGCTAAGAAGGGAGACAGGCTGATGAGTGTTATCTAATTCAATTTTTTAAAATGGGATTAGTGATTTATTTTACTTTGAAGTTATTTCAGTCAGGGATGCCTAGAGCTGTATACATATGGCAGTGTATTTCAACTTGTATATTTTCTTTTCCAGGTGAGAAATATGTGACAGAACCTAACTCCAGCTTTACCGTTGTTTCCTCTGAGAAACCATGATTCACATAAAGTTGATGATTCATTTAATGTCAGGAATATAACACATATAGTGAGAACTACTGTACACTTTGTCTCCTGCCTCTGCACTAGAACAGAATGTAGATGCCACCGACGTCATCATTGTATGTCGATTGCTTGCTAACTTGTTTGCTGCTTTGCTCACTGCCTGGCTTCATTTGGGGAAGGCAGTGAGTGAGGCAGAGGGAGCTCAAATGTTGGAAGTGGGGCAGTGAGAGGGTCAACAAGAGGGGCAACAAGTGGGAGGTTGTGGCGTTCAGAGTGGGGCAGTGATTTGCAGGTATCCAAAGTATTGATGCAGGCACTTGGTCATTAGTCTTTAAGCTGACTGTTGGAAGCACCACTAAAAAGGTAAATTTGTTTTTTAAACTTGATGTGGTGCTGGGATTGCTGGTGTACAGCTCCCAGCTCCACAGCACTATCCCGGACCCCTGCTGGCTTGCACAGTCTTGGATGAGCAACAATTTTCTTTTGAGTCTGCATGCAATTCATTGGATAGGCATATGGATAATATTGGAATAGTTTAGGTTAGAGGGTCATTAGATTGGTTCCACTGGTTGGCATAACATCAAGGGCCGAAGGGCCTGTACTGCGCTGAAATGTTCTATGTTCTGTTTAACCTTTGGCATTGTTGGCATAGATGTCAAAGGCGCTGTGACTGCGTGTGTAGTGAGTGTGTCCCTTGCAGTTGCATGACAGGAAATGCAGCTAATTGTATGTGTAATTTAACTTAAGACTATTTGATTTTCTTATTTTTATCACCTGATGACAATATTTGTCTAATGGTGATGGGAGGTATCATATTTTATTATCAAGGTAACATTTTAATCAGTGTGTTCCACATATTCTTGAAATGGAAGCAGAATCTTGCACTTCACCCTTGAGCGAGTCTGTGAGTAACACATTCATCACAGGATTTACTGTGAGAATTTATTGTGTTTCTTCATTTTCTTCATACTGTCTTGTCTTAATGTGTCTTTTTGAGGACACTGCACCTCCATTTTGGGCAGTTTATTATATAGCAATATATAAAGCTATAACCAAAGCACTTATTGCTAGGATTCATTCACCTTTAATTGCTGTTCCAATTCTATCTTCTGTCATTAAAGCCAGATCAGTGATGGGCACTTCCATCCTCATTCTGCCTGTTATTAATCCTACCGTTATGTTAATACCTGAATCTAGTATCTGGACCATTTGGAAATCTGACAATCATTGAATCCTCTATTTGTGTCACCAAATGGAATATTTCATTTGTTCCATCAAGGCCAGAGGAAATGACTATTTCCCTGGATTGTTTTCAAGGCAGCAGCCATCTGAACCAACGGAGTTTCTCCTCTGCGAACCAAAAAACAGTTAGAACCAGGAACCTGTCCAAATGGAACAGCTTTGCACACTACAGCAATTTAAATGCAAGTTCTGATTCCGGGGCCCAAAAATTGAATTTCATCAATCTTTTAAACGATCTGTCTCAAAATTAAGGGGATACCACTAAAGACCGAGATGAGGAGAAATTTATGTGCACAGAAGTGAATCTTTAGAATTCTGTACCTCAGAGAGCTGTGGAAGTTCAGTCATTGAGTATGTTTAAGGTAGAGATTGATAGACTTCTGATTAATAATAATGTAAAGGTTATGGAGATAGTGTGTGTAAAGGGCATTGAAGTGTCTAATTAGCCATGATCATATTGAATGGCAGAGGCATGCTCAGCAGGCTGAATGACTTATTCTGGTTTCTCTCTTTCCATGGCTATAGTTACATTACCAAAGTGGAAATAGTCCATATAAAGAATGCTACACACAATTCATAACAATATGTTGCAAAATCAAATCCGAGCATCAATGATTTCACGTATCCAAAAATATTTATGCTTCACAATAATTATGGTAATGCACTACATTACCTAAAAAAAAGCCAATGCATGGTCCATAAAGAGACATTGTAAGTATACTTCATTAAAATTGCTTCACAGTATGTTGTGACTGTGGAAAATATTATACTGGAGCATACTTTGATAGTGTATTTCAGTGATGTTCGAAGTAAAAACTAATTTTGGTCTGTTTTTTTTCTTGTTTTCTCAGCTCTGTTTTCCATAATTTTCTTAACTAAACCTCAAAGCACCCAAATAATAGAATTTGAAATCAGCAGCGCAAACTCCCTAAAATTGATCTGCATATTCTTATCCCTTTCAATTCTATTAACCTATTTTTCTTGTACACTGATCCATTCAACCTCCCCAAAAAATGAAGTACAGACATTTTTGACGGTTCTTGCTGAATGTATTAACATTTAATATGTGAACTAGTGATACATTGCAATGAAAATAGTTTCTTTCAGCACTAGGACAGTTTATATTTAGCTGACAATAGTCTCCATGATTGACAAGTGAAAATAGGTACAGTGTAGTATCAGTTTTCATCCATTTGTTGAGCGTGCTCTTCAAACTTGCATTACAAAAGGACCATTATCTGTCATAGGTCATTAAAACATTATGTATATCTGGATTAGTATAAATGATAAAGGCAAATAGTTCAGTCAACCATGTAAACTGTAGTTATATTTAGCCCACTTAATATAGGATTGGTAACTGGTGCAAGCAGAAGAAACATTTTCTCCATTTTAAACACAGTATGGTCATCCTACATCTTGAGAAGTACATGCAGGATTTACTTAGGGAAATGTTGTATGTAAATAATCGATCACAATAGGTCAGCGATTAGGTCTACTATTTCTTCTTATATCATTGCCATAAAGCTGCCATGACCAGTCACTTCACAGTTTGAATACCACTTGAAGTATGAATATTAAATGTAAATTTTCTGTCATAGGACAAAAAAAGTCACATTTCAAACCATTTTAATACTGCCTTGAATCATGAAGCTAAATATCAGTACATTTTAACTGTAGTTATATCTCAGAAGGGCCAATAAATTTAAAGCTAAGCCTATTTGAGTTCATTTTGTTCAAAAATGCCTGCCTGCTAAGCTAGGATAGTGAAGCATCTTTGTTGTGACATCATGTAACATAAAACTCCTATTACATTTGTTATGTATTTATATTGATTTTGGAGAAGCAGCACAGGAGCTATACTGAGCATTATGTATTATAGAACATAAAAAAACTACAGCACAAACAGGCCCTTCAGCCCACAAGCTGCGCCAAACACCTCTACCTACTAGGCTTACCTATAACCCTCAATCCTACTAAGTCCTATGTACTCATCCAGAAATCTCTTAAAAGACCCTATTGAATCTGCCTCCATCACCACCACTGGCAGCCGATTCCACGCACCCACCACCCTCTGCGTGAAAAACTTATTTATGTTAAAAAAATTATGTCACCAGAAATGACAACACTGATCACTAGCGCAGGTGCAGAATAAACAAGCAGCCTGTACTGAACACAGCTTATTAATAAAGCTCCTTTAGTTTGTCAGCCTCATGCCTCCCGTTAGCAATCCTGCATTCACAGCAATATTTGTATTCAAAAGTTCACAATAACCTGAGGTTTATTGAGAGTTAGCATTTTTTCCTTTCTAAATTCTCTCCTTGCAAGGACCTTAAAAAAACAATATCATGGACTAAAAACAAAGGACTGACAGACAAGATGAACTTGCAAAAGGAATAGACAATGTGGTAGAGAAGCAAGAGGATACAAAATCAGGGCAGTAGGCAACTCAAGGATGCAGTAGGGGTTGGGTGGGTGGTGGTGGAAGATTTTCTTTGTTGTCAAGGGAAAAGACACAAAGCAAGCAAAACAAGCAGCTGAGCAGATAACTTAAATAATAATAGGTTCACAAGCTCTTGACACTTTGGGGAGGAGGTGGTATTGCCTACTTCCACATTGAGTATTGTCTGCTCCACCCTTACTGTTACACCTGTTCAAGCTCATTTGCTGCTGAAATTCTCAAGCATGTCTTTGTCACTTCCAGTGACTGTTCCAAAGCTTTATTGGATGCCTTATAATACCCATATGCTGGGAACTTCTGCTGAACCAAAACTGCTACTCCTATCTGCCCCACTGAAAGTATTGTTTACTTACCAATTTTTTTTCTTATTGATTAACGTTGGTTCCAATACCTCCAATTTAAAATCCTCCTTGTGTTTATTTTTTCCATGACTCACTCCTCCCTATTTTGCAGCCCAACAATCCTCACACTGGTCCTCCAACTATACTGTGCAGTGATCCTTTGTCACAGTATTGGTAATTTCTGCTATGATTAACAGGCCTTGCATTAGAATTCCCTCTTAAGCTTTAACTAAATTTTTGGTCTTGTTGCCTTCTTTGGCTTGGCATCCATTTTTATCAGTAAATTAGAAATAGAAATCATCATAGAAACCCTACAGTATAGAACAAGGCCATTCAGCCCATCGAGTCTGCACCGACCACAATCCCACCCAGGCCCTACCCCCATATCTCTACATATTTACCCACTAGTCACTCTAACCTACGCATCTCAGGACACCAAGGGCAATTTTAGCATGGCCAATCATTTTAGTATATTTGTCTGCTATACATGTGCTGTATAACTATAACTGTGTTGCTATGGCTAAGCTACCTACTGAATAGACAACCTGAGATGTTTGGGAAACGCTTGATTTCAGATCCTTATTCAATTTCAGCCACCAGATTCTAAAGCAAACCAAATATAAAATATGTTAGTGATATTTATTTTAGTGTTATGACTAGGTATAAAGGATGGGTGTAACAATGACTAGAAAACTCCTGAATGGCCACTTTTGCACAATCTTAATCCAGACCCACCACTACTGCAGGGGTATGGAGAGAAAGCGTGAGTGGGATACTTGAAAGTGCATGATCAGCCATGATCATGTATGATCGTGCAGACTCAAAGGGCTGGATGGCCTACTCCTGTACCTATTTTTAACGTTCCTATGTTTACAGTTTCTTTTGAAATCTGTTTGTTTTTCAGTGGTGTTGAGAAAGTCACAAAAAAAATTAAATGATAATTGCAGAAGTTGACCTGCATTGTGACAGTTAAGCCCACCCATTCCTGTTGCTGAGGTTTAACTCCAGGTGCTTCCTGAGAATTGTGCCTTTGCCAGGCATGATTAGTGAATTTTTCCTCTGAAATAAAGTTATTGGGATAAGCAGGAAAAAAGACAAATATATGTCCATATTTAAAATTCTACACAAATTGGTAAATAACTAATGCTTTGCTTGCTCTTGCTTAGTCATTTTTTTGTTTGCTGCCCTTGGGTGACCAGTGCAAGTGGAAAACATTAAATAGATTTGCTTTTAAGTTTGAGTTTACTTATTAGTGTCACAAGTAGGCCTACATTAACACTGCAATAAAGTTACGGTGAAAATCTCTTAGCTGTCACGCTCCAGCACCTGTTCAGGCATACAGAGGAAGAATTTAGCATAGCCAATGCACCTGACTGGTATGTTCGTGGGAGGAAACCAGAGCACCTGGAGGAAACCCATGCAGATGTGGAGGATGTGTGAACTCTGCACAAACAGTGAGCCAAACCGGTAATCAAACCCAGGTCCCTGGTGCTGTGAGGCAGTAGTGCTAACCACTGTGCCGATGTGCTGCCAGCTTCCACGTCTTATTCTGGAAGGTGCTTTGCTTCCCTCCAGAACCTGGAACATGCGTAATTGTGTTCTGTTTCTGATTGGATTAAGGTGAAGAGATTGTTTAACCTCAACATACTGGCCTTGGAGAAATTGGTTCAGACTTATGCCAGGTACAGTGACTCGTGATATGTCTTAATTCTTGGGATGTTGACAGATCCAGCTGTTAAATTTGGGCTTCATATACTTTTACTCTCATGGCAAGTGTTCCTGGGATAGGTCTTGATGCAGAGACTAGGATACATGATAGTTTGATCACTCAGACAATATTTGTGCTGAAATCATGTTGTCACATCTTCATTCCATCTAACGTTTGTATTTTAAAATCTGAAAAAGCCCTTTTATTTTACTGTTAATAAGTATATCTGTCAATTGTAGTGTCACTTTGCAATCTTGTTGGTCATTGTTAGACAAATCGGTTTGCTGTAGCAGGGGGAAGAAGTGGTCAAGATTATTCTGAAAACTATTAATGCACTTAAGCGATGGAGCAACAACTGCATCATTTGAATATCAAATTGGCAAAGTGGAAGAAGCGTAAAGGAGTGGGCTAGAAGAGAGCACAGCGGGAGCAGAGAGAGGCACAAAGGGGTGCGTCTGGGAGAGCGCACAGTAAGACAGGAGACAGCTATAAAGGAGAGGGCTGGGAGAGAGCCACGAGAGATCTGACTGACTGCCTTTTAAAGAAATTCAAGTAGTGACAACTTGGAATAAGGTAAGTGATTCATGAGTATTTTTCTTTTTTCCCACTGTAAATTTGTTTTAAACTAGTTTTTCAGGTTAGTACAGCAGGAAACAAATAAGTAAAAGCAGAGGCTCAGAGGTACTAAGTAAAATTGATAGTTTAAACAGACACTAACTAGATTGTTAAAGAAGGAACACAGTTTTGTTTTTAACATAGATGGACACCTGAGACCTTTTGATGTGCAGTTCCTGCACCATCTGGAAACTTAGTACTTCACACGTGATGGCCATGTGTGTAGAAAGTGTCTCCAGCTGTTTCAGCTGAAGGTCAGGATTTCCAAGTTTGCGGGGCAGTTGGAGTCACTACGAAGCATTAGGAAGGACCAAAGTTTCCTGGATCATATATTCCAGGAGATGGTCCCTGTAGGCAATGAGAGATGGGTGGTCATCTGAAGAATAGGAAGAGACAAGTAGTACAGGAGTCTGCTGATGTGAATCAATCTCAAACTCAATACTCCGTGTTAGAGACTGCTGGGAGTGATGATACCCTGAGGAGTATATCCCAGACTATGGCATTAGTATGCATGGGACTGTACAAAAGGGAAATATTTTTATAGGAAATTCCATAGTTAAGGGGACAGATAGACATTTCTGCAACCATCATTGAGAGTTCTGCATGGCGTGTTACTGCTTTGGTGTCAGGATAAAGGATGTCATGGGAAGGGTGCAGAATATTCTGCAGATGGAAAAGGAGTGAGCCAAAAATTGTAGTCCACATTGATGCCAATGACATAGAAAGAATATTGAGGTCCTAAGGTCAAATTTTCATGAGCTGGGGAGGAAGTTATAAAGCAGGACCTCAGGGGAGTAACCTCTGGATTATTCCTAGTGTCATGCTCCAGAGGAGGATTGCAACAGGCACCTCCAGATGCTGAAAGACACATCTTTTAGCGTCTGAAGGTGCCTGTTGCAATCCTCCTCATCTGATTCCAAGTAACCAGAGAGAGGTAACAACAACTTTAAAATAACTTGTACAAAACAGATGGGGTCTGATTTAAATGAGGTTTTGAGACAATGAGCTCCAGTTATCAATTATAGGGACATGACAGCATATTTCCCTATCCTGGACAAATGGGCAAGGAAGTTTTTTTTTAATTTAAGTAGTCTATACTGTCTAGTCCTGTCAGAATTTTGTAGATTCCTATGAGCTGCCTCTCGTTCTTCAAAACTCCAGCCAGTATAATCCGAATCGACTCAGTCTCTCTCCTCGTATGTTAGTCCCGACATCCCAGGAATCAGCCTCGTAAACCTTTGCTGCATTCCCTCTATGGCAAGAACATCCTTCATGATATGGAGATGCCAGCGTTGGACTGGGGTAAACACAGTAAGAAGCTTTTGGAACACTGTTCCTTCGTCAGGTGCTCACCTGACAAACGAAGTGTTCTGAAAGTTTGTGGGTTTACTATTAAATAAACTTGTTGGACTTTAACCTGGTGTTGTGAGTCTTCTTACTAAGAACATCCTTCCTCAGATAAGGAGACCAAAACTGCAAGCAATTATTCCAGGTGTGGCCTCACCAAGATCCTGTGTAATTGCAACATGACATCCCTCCTTCTATGCATGAATCCTGTCACTTTGAAGACCAATATACCGTTTGCCTTTTTTTAATCACCTGCATACTTATCTTCAGTGACTGGTGTACGAGGACACCCAGGTCTCGTTGCACATTTCCCCCTCTCTTAACCATTCAGATAATCTGCCTCCCTGTCTGTTATATATGCAGGTAGCTGTGAGAGTGCTTTCAGAACCAGTCACATGATTTGATGGTAATGTCATTAGGGTGCTCCACAGGCTGCTGATTTACTTTGTTTTCTGTACTGGCAAGGCCCTCTAGGATAAATCTGTTGTAAATAGTTCGAATCTGTGTGCAAACTGTATCTTTTAAAGCCCATAACCCCTAACATAGTGAGGACATTGCAAACAGAAAATTGGTGATGATTTGGAATTTTGTTTCATCAAGAAAACATCCAAAATAGAAGTTGAAGAAAAAACACTGTGGGTTCTCAAACTTTGAATATTAAAAGGTTGGGGAGAAGCAACAAGGTTAAAAATTATAGAGCTGGTGAAGATCAAGTAAGAAAAAAAGAAAAAAACTCGTTGCATGGTGTGAAAAGAGGAGGGTTTTTCCAGTCAGAGAAGGCTGAGATTTCAGGCAATATCAGGCCTATTTAAAAAGAAGAGATGCTTTGCTACGTGGCTGGGATTATTTGAAAGAAAAATCAAGTCAGTGGTCTCTAGGGTGAAAAAGGGAAGTACTGCGAAGACAGTTTAAAAAATATATATACTGAGCAAATTTGAGTCGCTATCACTTAGGATCCATGGAGCCTGTCAATGAAGAAAATGAATCATGGCATTCTTATATAGAGCATTTTTAGTATTTTGTACAAGCAAATATAATCGCAAACAAGTTGCTCGTACTAGGTTTTCCCAGTATAATACGAAGTAAAACTTTTAATTTGCTCTGGAACTTGGATTGACTACCAAAGCCAGGAAACAAAACTTATAACGACTCAACAAAAGATCCTTGAAGAGCATTACACTCCAAAGCCATTAACCATTGTGGAATGGTTCAGGTTCCTACAAAGGAATCAAGAGAGAGGCAAAAGTATTGCTCAGTTAGTGGCAATTTGGAAAAAAGCTGGCACAATGTCATGAGTTTGATGATTCATTAGAAGATGCTCCTTGAGATTGTCTAATTTTTGGTCTCCAAAATCAGGCTATCCAAAGAAGATTTCTTAATAAACATGCTTTGGCTATAAAGACAGCAGTAGAAGTTGCAGAGTTGATAGAACTTGCTGCTAAAGAGGTTTCACTATTTGGTGGAGGAATGAAGATCCACAAGTTGGGAACTGTCCATAAGAAGTCAAAACCGCAAACAAGCATGTCACAGATGTATCAAAGCAGGCCATTCGGTGAATGAATGTTGGAACAAGGATAGTTAATGCAGGAATTGTGACAAAAGAATTGCAAAATCTTGTTGAGCTATACCAACTGTCCTGGAGAAGAATATTCAGAAGAAGAACTGGGATATCTTATATTCTACAAAAAGAATTTATAACATGGAAGAGAAGAAATATGACTGTAGAAGAGAATGATGTGGGTATGCTGGTGTTGGACTGGCGTAAACACAGTAAAAAGTCTGACAACACCAGGTTTTAGTCCAACCTATTTATTTGATAATATACTCACAAGCTTTCGAGGGGACTGCCTCTTCGTCAGGTGAATGGAGAGCTCTGGCCTCAGACAGAGCATATAAAGCACAGACAGTTTAGAGATTACTGATTAAAATGCGAATCCTTACACCTAACCTGCTGTTCAAGACCTGAAGTGGCTGATAATGTGAGTGGAAGGAGCACTGATCACAGTTTAAAGAGATGCGTATTGTCTCCAGACAGTACAGTAAGTGAGGTTTTGCAAACCCAGGCAAGTCACGGGGGTTACAGATAGTGCGACATGAACCCAAGATCCCTGTTGAGACCGTCCTCATGTGTGCGGAACTTGGCTATCAGTCTCTGTTCAGCGACTCTGCGCTGTCGTGTGTCGTGAAGGCTGCCTTGGAGAATGCTTACCCGAAGGTCAGAGGCTGAATGCCCGTGACCACTGAAGTGTTCGCCAACAGGAAGGGAACAGTCTTGCCTGGTGACTGTCGAGCGATGTTCATTCATCCGTTGTCGTAGCGTCTGCATGGTCTCCCCAATGTACCATGCTTCGGGACATCCTTTCTTGCAACGTATCAGGTAGACAATGTTGGCCGAGTTGCAAGAGTATTTACCATGTACCTGGTGGATGGTATTCTCACGTGTGATGATGGTATCCGTGTCAGTGATCCGGCATGTCTTGCAGAGGTTGCTGTGGCAGGGTTGTGTGGTATTGTGGTCACTGTTCTCCTGAAGGCTGGGTAGTTTGCTGCGAACAATGGTCTGTTTGAGGTTGTGTGGTTGTCTGAAAGCAAGAAGTGGGGGTGTGGGGATAGCCCTGGCGAGATGTTCGTCTTCATCAATGATATGTTGAAGACTCTGGAGAAGATGTCGTAGCTTCTCCGCTCCGGGGAAGTACTGGACGACGAAGGGCACTCTGTCCACTGTGTCCTGTGTTTGCCTTCTGAGGAGATCGGTGCGGTTTTTCGCTGTGGCGCATCGGAACTGCCGATCTATGAGTCGAGCACCATATCCTGTTCTTACGAGGGCATCTTTCAGGGTCTGGAGGTGTCTGTCACGATCCTCCTCATCTGAGCAAATCCTGTGTATACGGAGGGCTTGTCCATAGGGAATAGCTTCTTTAATATGTTTAGGGTGGAAACTGGACAGCAATATAATGAAGAGCCCCAACTGAATGTCATGTATACAGGGTGAATCATATAGACTGTGAGTGATTCTGAAGTTCAGTGGACAACCGGTTAGGATGGAGGTTGATTCCTGAGACTACTTAGCAAAAAAAAGCCGAAGCACCTTCCTTTGAAACCAGCTGATATGATTTCAGTGGCATATACTTCAGTGGAAGAGATTGTGCTGCCAAAAGGTTACATCATGGTTAATGTAGCATTGCGTAGACAAACAGTGGTGTTGCCTCTCCATTGGTGTCCATGATAATTTCCAAGCTCTTGTTTGGGAAATCCTAGTTGGAGAAGAAAAGGTTGACCTACTGTCAACAGATGGATAATTGTCAAAACAGCTTATGGCACCTTCTGGATAAATATAAATGTTTGAAGAGACATGGGATATAATGAAGAGATTTTGAGCAAAACTCAAGATCAAGCCTAATAGTCAACTAAAAAGATGCCATATACAATTTGTCCTAAAGTTGAAAAAGAATCAGTGCAGCTTGTTAATATTGGTGCGTTAGACCCAATTACAATAAGTGTCAGGGCTCCCTGAAATTATCATGAAATTAGATGGTTCAGTTCGTATTTGTGATGATTTTAAAAATATAATAAATGCAGTGTTGTGTGTTGAATGTAGCTGCTGAATCTGAATCAGTGCTTATGGATTGTTACTCATAAAGGTCACCTTTAGTTTAAAAGTTGCCTTCGGAATAACATCTGCACCAATCCCATTCCAAAGTTTAATGGATCAGATTTAAAGAGGTCTCTCTGGTGTACAGTGTTATCTGGATGATGTCCTAAAAACAGTGTCCAGTAACTGAGAGCATTTCAATAATTTAAAAGCAATATTAAAATACCTTCAGGTATTGATTGATCATGGTCTGCATATCAAGAAAGAAAAGTGTGACTTATTCCTGACATCAGTCCAGTATTTGAGTCATGTTGTTGATAGTAAAGGCCTATATAAAGCACCTAAAAAGATGGTAGTTTTAGAAGCACCATGTCAGACTAATGTGAAGCAATTGAGATCCTTTCTGGGATTAGTAAATTGTTTTGTAAAATTTGTTCCTAACTTAGCTTCAGTATTGAAGCCATTGAATCATTTAGTTTGTGCGAAACAGTCATGGGACTGGAGAACAGAATGTGAGAAGGCAGAAAAGAGTATCAAAGTTGCTTTGCAGAAATCTGAAGTATTGGACCATTTTACTCCGAAATTATCATTACTACTTGCTTGCGATGCTTAATATTATGGAGTAGGGGCAATAGTTTCACACATGCCTTTGGATGAAGAACAACCAATAGCTTTCTCTTTCTATACTCTGACTAGTGTTGAATCTAACTATGCTCAGCTAGACAAAGAAGAATTGAGTGTAATTTTTTGGTATGGGAAGGTTTCGTCATTATTTCACACATTGATCATCGACCCTTAACTATTTTTGTACTGTATAAAGGCTTACTGTCGTTAGCTGCTAGCTGATTGCAAAGATGGTCACCTATCTTACCTGCACATTTTTATGATGAAAGATATTGTCAATCAGAATGCCATGCTAGTGCATTATCACATTTGCATTAACCTATTGAGTAGTTGCCATCAATTGGTTTTGCTAATATTCTTTATTTTTCTCTGATGGACTATTTGCTAGTGATAGCTTGTCATACCAGAGACATACAAGAAATGATCCTGTGATGGGGAAAGTGATGGATATGGTACTGAAAGGAACGGTAGTTGGTACACATGCTCTGCATCCAGATTTGAAACCATACGTGACAAGAAAGCTTGAGTTGATTGCCAAAGGTGGATGTTTATTGTGAGATATTTGATTGATTGTTCCTCCTAGCCTGTATGGAAGAGTTCTTGATCAACTATATGAAGGACATCCTGATATAGTCTGGATGAAGGAACTAACACGTAGTTATTTTAAGAGATCGGGCCTGAATGCTCAGATTGAACGAAGAGGGACAGTGTCAATCCTGTGTATGAATAAGAAATATACCATCTTTGTCTCCCTCACACTCTTGAGAGTAGCCTAAAATGCCTGGCAACGTTTGCATGTGGACTTTGCTGGTCTGTTTGAGGGTTACATGTTCTTAGTCATAATTGATGCACACTCAAAGTAACCAGATGTTATCATGAAATCTTCTACATCTGAACAAACCATTGAAATTCTTGAGAAAATCTTTGTAAGATTTGGTAAACCAGAACAGATTGTTAGTGATAATAGTTACAAAAGTTTGAGGATTATCTCAAAGTTAATGGTACTTAGCATGTTAAATTATGCCTTATCATCCATTAACCAATGGATTGGTTGAAAGATCTATATGATCTGTGAAACATTATTTAAATCCTTCAAGAGAGCAATATTCGTTATCACATTATGCAAATAGCTTTTTGGCATCTTCACTACGCTCCCTAAAGTGCATCAAACTATCAAGTATTTATATTCTTTAAATTAGTGCCAGTTTGTTAACCAGTTAAACAGCATAATTTTCTCTTCCTGTAAACTGAATCCTACATTGCTTAAAACATATGACTGTGCCTTCAACTAAGGAGCACAGTGTATTGTAGAGCGCTATCATGTCTGTCCTCTGAAATCTTGATCAATTGGGCCTGTGGGCTGATGAATGGCAGATGGAGTTAAATTTATGCGAGGTGATGCATTTTGGTAGATTGAACCAGGCCAGGACTACTCAGTTAATGGTAGAGCGTTGGGGAGATCTAGGGGTACATGTTCATAGCTCCTTGAAAGTGGAGTCACAGGTGGACAGAGTGGTGAAGAAGACATTTGGCAGGCTTAGTTTCATCAGTCAGAACATTGAATACAGAGTTGGAATGTCTTGTTGAAGTTGTACAAGATATTGATAAGGCCACACTTGGAATGCTGTGTGCATTTCTGGTCACCACATTATGGAAAAGATATTGTTAAACTAGAAAGAAAAGATGCAGAAAAGATTTATTAAGATGCTACTGGGACTTGATGGATTGAGTTTTGAGGAGAGGCTTGATAGACTGGGACATTTTCCTGTGGAGTGGAGGAGGCTGAGAAGTGATCTTATAGAGGTCCAGAAAATAATGAGGGGCACAGATCAGCTAGATAGTCAATATCTTTTCCCAAAGGTAGAGTCTAAAACTAGAGGGCATAGGTTTAAGGTGAGGGGAGAGATACAAAAATGTCCAGAATGGCAATTTTTTCAAAGGTTGGTGAGTGTCTGGAGCAAGCTGCCAGAGGTAGTGGTAGAGGTGGGTACAATTTAGTCTTTTTAAAAAGCATTTAGATAGTTACATGGGTACAATGGGTATAGAGGGAAATGGGCCAAATGCAGGCATTTGAGATTAGCATCGAGGCTTTTTTTTAAAAAAGGGCAGCATGGACAAGTTGGGCAGAAGGGCCTGTTTCCATGCTGTAAACCTCCATGACTCTCTGACTATGTCCACCTGATCAATTTTCTTATTTCTTAATGGCTAATAGTGCATAGTACTATATCTATCGTGTTACTCATCCTATGAATAAAATTGTACGTTTTTATCATGACTACAGGTGCAGCAGGTGGTCAGGAAGGCGAATGGGATGCTGGCCTTCATAGCGAGGGGGATTGAATATAAAAGTAGGGAGGTCTTGCTGCAGCTGTATAGGGCATTGGTGAGGCCGCAGCTGGAGTACTGTGTGCAGTTTTGGGCGCCGCACCTGCGCAAGGATATTTTGGCCCTGGAGGGAGTGCAGAGGAGGTTTACTAGGCTGATACCGGAGTTGAGGGGATTGAGCTATGAGGAGAGGCTGAATAAACTAGGCTTGTACTCGTTAGAGTTTAGAAGAATGAGGGGAGATCTCATTGAGACGTATAAGATGATGAATGGGATGGATAGGATAGAGGTGGAGAGACTCTTCCCGCTCAAAAAAGACAGTAGGACTAGGGGGCACAGCCTCAAGATAAGGGGGAGGCGGTTTAGAACGGAGTTGAGGAAGAACTTCTTCACTCAAAGGGTGGTGAATCTCTGGAATTCTCTGCCCGTTGAAGTGGTGGAGGCTGCCTCGCTAAATATTTTTAAGAAGCGGGTTGATGGGTTATTGATAAGAGAGGGGATTAAGGGTTATGGGGAGAGGGCGGGAAAGTGGAACTGAGCCACGACAGATCAGCCATGATCTTATTGAATGGCGGGGCAGGCTCGAAGGGCTAGATGGCCTACTCCTGCTCCTATTTCTTATGTTCTTATGTCCTACAGAGATAAATGGGGGAGGGATTTCATAGATTTAAATAATTGAATGATTGCTTTGAGTCACATGATTTGATGCCGATGTCATTTGGATGTTGCACAGGTTGCCGTTTCATGTTGTGTGCAGGGGGGACCTCCGAGAATAAATCTGTTGTTGGTTTGAATATATGAATGCAAATCACATTTTTCTTTTTGTTTAAAATCCACAACTTCAAACATAGTTATGACATTATAGTGTTTTTGCCACCAAAGTGGATAGCCTCACATCTATCCACATTATATTGCTTCTGCCATGTAATTGCCCACTCAGCTTGTGCAAATTTTTTGCGAAAAAATTGAAGAATCTTTGCATCTCCCACTCAGCTCTGCAAATTTTGAAATATTGCATTTAGTTCCCTTATCTAAATCATTATTATATATTTTGAATAGCTGGCGTCCTAGCACTGATCTCTGTGGTACTCCACAAGTCACTGCCTACCGTTCAGAAAAACGATCAGTTTATTCTTAATCTTGGTTTTGCTATCTGCCAACCAGTTTTCTAGCCATCTCAATTCACTACCACCAATTCCCTGTACAGTAATTTTGCCAATCACTTTCTTCTGTTACACTGGTATAAGAACCATTGACCGGAGAATGAAAAAGGTAGAAAAAAGAACGAAGCATCTCCCTCCATTTCACTGAACTTGTCACTCAACAAATTCCTAGCTTCTCACTCAGATGAAGCTGCACTCTGTTTTTGACCATACGTAAAAGTTATCTGTTGCACCTAAAGCACTTTGGCATGTTTGTACAATATTACAATCCTTTTTTCTATTTGGTGCCTATTGAGTGTTTGCTGTGAGATCGCTGTTTTGTGTTAATGTTGCTTGTTGTGACTTAGTATTAGAAATCCCTTTTGCTCGTACCGTGCAAAACATAATTTGCTGGGTGTTAGAGATGGAAAGGTGGTAGGACTGGAGGGTCTTAATGACATTACTGTTACTAGAGAGGCAGTGCTCGACAGACTGGAGGGGCTGATTGTGGACAAGTCGCTAGGACCGGATGGAATGCATCCGAGGGTTCTGAAAGAAATGGCGGAGGTGATAGTGGATGCCTTGGTGGTTATTTTCCAGACGTCGCTGGATTCTGGGGAAGTGCCGGATGATTGGAAAACGGCTAATGTTACGCCGTTGTTTAAGAAGGGTGCCAGGCAAAAGGCAGGGAATTACAGGCCGGTTAGTTTAACGTCTGTTGTAGGTAAAATGTTAGAATCCGTCATCAAGGAGGAAATAGTGAGGCATCTTGCGGGGAATTGCTTGATAGAGCAGACGGAGCACGGTTTCGTTAAAGGGAAGTCGTGTCTGACAAATTTACTGGAGTTCTATGAGGATGTGTCTAGGGTGGTGGATAGAGGAGAGCCGGTGGATGTGGTCTTTCTTGATTTTCAGAAAGCGTTTGACAAGGTACCTCACAGGAGGTTATTGCAGAAGGTCAGGGGACATGGAGTTGGGGGTAGGGTGTTAGCGTGGATAGAGGATTGGTTGTCAAATAGGAGGCAGAGAGTGGGGGTCAACGGGTGCTATTCGGATTGGCGGCTAATGACTAGTGGAGTGCCCCAGGGGTCGGTGCTGGGGCCTCAGCTATTTACCATTTATACAGATGGTCTGGAGGAGGGAACCAAGTGTATGGTGTCGAAATTTGCTGATGACACCAAGATTGGGGGAACGGCAAATTGTGCGGAGGGTGTGGAGAGTCTGCAGAAGGATCTAGATAGGCTGGGCGAATGGGCCAGGAACTGGCAAATGGAATTTAATGTTGGCAATGCGAGATGGTCCACTTTGGTAGGAATAATGGTAGGAAGGATTATTACTTACGTGGCGAAAAACTGCAGCAGGCGACAGTGCAGAGGGACCTCGGGGTCCTTGTGCATGAGTCGCAAAAACCCAGCTTGCAGGTGCAGCAGGTGGTCAGGAAGGCGAATGGGATGCTGGCCTTCATAGCGAGGGGGATTGAATATAAAAGTAGGGAGGTCTTGCTGCAGCTGTACAGGGCACTGGTGAGGCTGCAGCTGGAGTACTGTGTGCCGTTTTGGGCGCCATACTTACGCAAGGATATTTTGGCCTTGGAGGGAGTGCAGAGGAGGTTTACTAGGTTGATGCCGGAGTTGAGGGGGTTGAGCTATGAGGAGAGGCTGAATAAACTAGGCTTGTACTCATTAGAGTTTAGAAGAATGAGGGGAGATCTCATTGAGACATATAAGGTGATGAATGGGATGGAAAGGATAGAGGTGGAGAGGCTCTTCCCGCTCAGAAAGGATAGTAGGACTAGGGGGCACAGCCTCAAGATAAAGGGGGGGTGGTTTAGAACGGAGTTGAGGAGGAATTTCTTCACTCAAAGGGTGGTGAATCTCTGGAATTCTCTGCCTGTTGAAGTGGTGGAGGCTACCTCGCTAAATATTTTTAAGATGCGGATTGATGGGTTTTTGATAAGAGAGGGGATTAAGGGTTATGGGGAGAGGGCGGGAATGTGGAACTGAGCCACGACAGATCAGCCATGATCTTATTGAATGGCGGGGCAGGCTCGAAGGGCTAGATGGCCTACTCCTGCTCCTATTTCTTATGTTCTTATAACATAGCCAGTTTCAGAAGAATAAAGGATTAAAAAGGGAAACTAATTTTGAAGTGACAGTGTATAACAAAATACCTTTTGATTTGATTCTTTCCAATAGCTACCATATTAGTAGCAACAGTCAACATACTCGAACCTCATGAATCAACTAAATCAGTGGTGTGAAACATTATTGATTGAAGCCCCTTCAAATGGATTATTAACATTGTTAACATAGATCCCTCCAATCTAAATTATAATACTAGAAGTCATAATATGGAAGTCCAGCTTGTAAAGGGGCGGCACGGTAGCAGTGCCAGGAACCCAGGTTCAATTCCTGGCTTGGGTCACTGTCTGTGTGGAGTATGCACATTCTCCCTGTTTCTGCGTAGGTTTCCTCCAGGTGTTCCGTTTTCCTCCCATATGAGGGTAGATGCATTGGCCATGCTAAATTCTCCCTCAGTTACCCAAACAGGTGCCGGAGTGTGACGATGAGGGGATTGTCACAGTAACTTCTGCAGTGTTAATGTAAGCTTACTTGCCAAGTAATAAATAAAGTTATTCAGAGGGCCTTTGACACAAGAAATGTCAGCATCATGTATTAAGGGATCAAAAAGGCTAAAGTTCCGTCAGCAAAGAAAGCTGCGCTGAAAACAAAGACAGTGGAGATCATCACAAGTGCAAAAAGCAGTTGGGGGGATGGATAGAACACGATCTTGAGTTGTATTCCTGGGAGAATACTCATCGAGGAAGCTATAGAAAGCCTGTCTGTCAAGATTGAGCTGGATATCAAATTGAGTGGAGGAGCTTAGCAGAACCATTAGCTCAGTTGCAGTGAGATACATGGATGAGCTTGAACTCTGGAAAATGACACTTTTGTTCCAACTGCAAAACCTATGTCTCTGCTGAAGGGCAGGATGGTGCTCCAGAATATGTGTGATGCAAAGATTGTGACCCTGTCCAAAAATTAGAGTGACTGCAGCAATTGAAATAATTATTGAGGCATCTCCCTGCCTCAGCATAATATCATGGGAAAAGTATTTGCCACGATGCTTTGGTCAAGAGTGCAGATAATGGCTGAATGCATTTATCCCCAAATTCCAATGTGGTTTCAGAACTGGGAGATGCACAATTGACATGATCTTCTCAGTTCAGTCATTGCACGAGGAATGCCATGAAGAAAATACATATTAGCTTCATGATCTCCAATATTTTCAAGGCCAGTGAATTATGCACCTTCTCAGCCCACTGTGTTCCTCTGCAATATATGTGAGAAACTGTCTTGCCAGGGTGAGCTCTTGAGCCACACCAGGTGATGCTTAACACAGTTGACCACTATGGTGCAAACCATTAAGGCGGAAGACAGTCACCACCTAGGCTTCAGAAAATTTGTTTTCTTTGCTGCAGCTGGTGACGCTGCCAGAATGGCAGAGAGGAAAGAGGGATCTGAGGCCTGGTGACAGCCCAGTGAAGAGAGATTAACATGGGTGCAGCATGGAATTTGACCTTGATTAAGTTGGGTTGGTGCAGGCAAGCTGAGGCTTTTTGAAGATGGTAGTGTCTTGGGGAGTGGAAAGGTTAAAAAATATAAAGGAATGAGGAAACAGGCTTGAAAATAGGTGGAGGCAGCAAAACAGAACAAATCCTTGCTGGTGATATGGTTGAAAAATTTGTCCTGGCATCAGACATTAAGTGAAACAATGTTGCCATCTAGTGTTAGAAGATCATGTGTAGTATTACGAACCCTGCTGATGTTAGCTGCGAGAGTATCAAAACTCTGAAGCATAACTTCAAGTACTGGTTCTTAGCCATGTATGTTTGGAGTAATGGGGAACAATGTCCAACCCAGTGAGGATCCAGTCCAGTTGTTATATAAACAATAAATAATAATTATCAAAGTAAAGGAAGAGAATAGGAAGATTAATATACATTAAGACACCTAAATGTATTGATAACTGAATACACCATTTTAACTGAAATTGCCTCTTGTTCCCAAAATATACCTACGTTCCCTGAACAACCCCCAAATAAAGAAATTAACCATATGATTTTATTTGTTGTAACTTGAACACAAATTGGAATCAATATAAATTAAACACGTTAATAAGCAAATCATATTTGACATGAAGCACAAATTGAGCATTGAGTGGCAGATACAATAAAGACTATTTCAGGGCATTAGTAGATAGCACTTCACCTGTAAGGTTCCAGCTTCACTTGTATAGTCAAAGTTGAAGTGTTAACCTGGCTTGGCACCAACCAGCCAACCATGATGGAAGAAACTGCTCATCCACTGATGGCTGCAGTGTGAGCCATGTATGCATGCCTAACTATTCCTGGTACCTGACTGGTCAGGAGTTAGTATAATTTGTATTCTGGTGATGGGAGTTGCCTGGGAATAGACTTGTGGTTCAGACTAAAACAGTGGTGGTTAGATTTGGAAGTGGTTGGAAGAATGTGTGGGTGGACTGCCTGGGTTGTAACATGCTCCTTTCGCTGTTGATGCTTGGCTTCAGCTTGCTCGTGATGAAATTTGAGATGTTCAGCTCCTTCTCAGATGCCTTACCTCCACTTCGGGCAGACTTGGGCCAGGGATTCCCAGGTGTCAATGAGGATATTGAATGTTTTCAAGGTGGCTTTGAGGGTGCCTTTGTAATGTTTCCTCGTGCTTCCTGGTTTTTGCTTGCCATGTCAAAGCTCTGAGCAGAGTACTTGTTTCAAGAATCTCATGTCAGGCACACAGACAATGTGGCCCACCCAGAGAAGCTGTTGGAGCTTGGCCAGTCCTTCATTGCTGGGGATGTAGGCCTGAGTGAGAACACTGACTTTGGTATGACTATCCCTCCAGTGGATTTGTGGGCAATTGTAGAGGCAGTGCTGGTGGTAGTTATCCAGGATTGCAAGGTGCCTGCGGTACATTCTCGACATCCCTGAGCCATGTAGGAGGGTAGGTGTCATTACTACTCTGTGGATCATGAACTTGATGGTGGGTCTGAGGTCCTGGTCTTCAAATGCTCTCTTCCTCACCTAACTGAAGGCTGCATTGGCACACTGAGGTTTAACTGCATCATCAGTGTCTGCCTTTGTTGTAGGTAGGTTCCCAAGATATGGAAAGTAGTCCACTTTGTCCAAGGCCGCGTCATGGATTTTAATAATTTGGTGAGGTTGGTAGAGGATTTGTGTCTTACAGATGTTTAGCGTGAGGTCCATGCTCTTGTATGCCTTGGAGTATGCACAGTTGCAATCCTTGTTTGCATACTGATAGAAGATAGGATAGTCTTGGATCTGGCCTGCAAGCGGTGAAAATTGAACAGTTTCCAGTTTATTCTGAAGTTTAGTTCCACTCCAGATGGGAATTTGCTGAAGGTGAGATGGTGTATTGAACATAAGAACATAAATAGGAGCAGGAGTAGGCCATCTAGCCCTTCAAGCCTGTTCCGCCATTCAATAAGATCATGGCTGATCTGAAGTGGATCAGTTTCACTTTCCCGCTCTCTCCCCATAACCCTTAATTCCCTTGTCTATCAAAAACCTATCTACCCGCGTCTTAAATATATTTAGCGAGGTAGGCTCCACCACTTCAACGGGCAGAGAATTCCAGAGATTCACCAACCTTTGAGTGAAGAAGTTCTTCCTCAACTCCGATCTAAACTGCACCCCCCCTCCCCTTATCTTGAGGCTGTGCCCTCTGGTCCTGCTATCCTTTCTAAGCGGGAAAAATCTCTCTACCTCTACCCTATCCATCCTTTCATTATCTTATACGTCTCTATAAGATTCCCCCCTCATCCTTCTAAACTCCAACGAGTACAGACCCAGTCTATTTTGTCTCTCTTCATAGACCAACCCCCTCATCTCCGGTATCAGCCTAGTGAACCTCCTCTGCACTCCCTCCAAGGCCAAAATATCCTTGCGCAAGTGCGGCAACCAAAACTGCACACTGTACTCCAGCTGCGGCCTCACCAGTACCCTGTACAGTTGCAGCAAGGTCTCCCTGCTTTTATATTCTATCCCCCTCGCTATAAAGGCTAGCATTCCATTCAACTTCTTGATCACCTGCTGCACCTGCAGACTGGGTTTTTACAACTCATGCACAAGGACCCCCAGGTCCCTCTGCACCGTAGCATACTGCAGCTTTTTGCCCTGTAAGTAGTAATCCCTCCTACTATTATTTCTGCCAAAGTGGATAGCCTCACACATGCTAACATTATACTCCATCTGCCAGGTCCTCGCCCACTCGCTCAGCCTATCCAGATTCCTCTGCAGACTTTCCACACCCTCCGCACAATTTGCTTTACCACTCATCTTCATGTCATCAGCAAATTTCGTCACCCTACACTCAGCCCCCTCCTCCAGATCATTTACGTAAATGGTGAATAGCTGAGGCCCCAGCACAGATCCCTGCGGCACTCCACTAGTTGCCAACCGCCAATCAGAATATCATCCATTGATACCAACTCTCTGCTTCCTATTAGACAACCAATCCTCTATCCATGCTAACACCTTACCCCCAACTCCATGCCCCCTAACCTTCTGCAGCAACCTTTTGAGGCACCTTATCAAATGCTTTTTGAAAATGTAAAAACACCACATCCACCGGTTCCCCTCTGTCTGCCACAAGGAAGGTCAAGAAGAATGTCAGTGTGATGATATGCACTTGCTTGACCCCAGTACAATGTGAATTGGATCTGTGGTGGATTCAGTGGTCATGATCATGGCTTGCATGTCCTCTTGAAGAAGGTGGAGGTTGGTATCAAACTTTTGAAGTCAGCCAAAATGGAAGACCGTAATCTCTCATGGTTGACAGTGTTGAAAGCCTTTGGGAGATCTCTTGGTTGTCTCCTTTTGGGTGAGGAAAATAAGATCATGTATTTGTGCTTCTCTGCCATGTTTTAATGCTTTGGTAGAGATTCCATATCCTCCTTATACTTTGTTCTTTAGCTGTCAGATGGCTTTTTCTATCTCATGCTGGATTGGGGGTTGTGTTGATATGGTGGCAGGTAGCACACTGCGAGATGGAACCAAGGGCGCTAGCACCGAAGATCGTCTCTCTGCTAAGGAGGTCCTTGAAGTGCTCCTCCAGCAAGCACTGATGACCTTAGTTTTTAACCTTCTAAAAAAGCCTTGTTGTTTTTGATGACCATCTCTATTCTTGGCCAGCAGTAGAATAAGGCTTTGGATGCTTAGATGGTAGGTGACCTTGACTGTACTATTGAAATCTTATACATCATGGTTGTCAGTTAACTGCTGGTTCTCCTGTGTTCTCCCCACCTACATCTGTTTTTTAGATTGCATTTTTTCCTGGACCTCAGATTTCAGTGCCTCGAGCTGTCTTTTTGCTCTCAAGTAAATTTGTTCAGGCTCAAAAAGCCTCGTATATGCAACTTCTCAATTTCTGGATCTCCTGGTCATTCTGGAGTCTGGAATGTACTGTCTGGGAGGGTAAAAGAGGTGGGAAACCTCACAGTCTTTAAAAAAAAAATACGTGGATGAGCTGCCATGACTATGAACCAAGTGCTAGAAAGTGGGATTAGTGTAGTTTTATCAGTGGAGACACAATGACCCTGAAAGTTTATGCCAATGTTGTAAAATCCAGTTTTTATAAATTTGTCTTTTGACATTATCACTGTCAGAAATGAGGTGGAAAAGGGGGCAGAATTTTGATCAAGGCTTGCAGCATTTACTCAATAAACAGCAAGGCAAAGTGATCTGTATGCATTGCAGCAGCAATCAGAACATAACCCCACATATTTACCCCGTTGATCCCCCTAACCTACACATCTTGGCTCACTCAGGGGCAGTTTAATATGGCCAATCCACCTAACTCTCTCACCTTTTGGACTGTGGGAAGAAACTGGAGCATCTGGAAAAATCCCATGCGGATATGGGGAGCACATACAAACTCCACACACACAGTCACCCAAGGCTGGAATTGCACCCGGGTCCTTGGTGCTGAGACAGAACTGCTAACCACTGCTCCCATCTCATTGAAGAGAGCCATGATGTGGAGTTGCCGATGTTGGACTTGGGTAGGCATACTAAGTAGTCTCACAACACCAGGTTAAAGTCCAACAGGTTTATTTAGTAGCACAAGCTTTTGGAGTGTTGTTTCATCTTCAGGTGAGTGCAGGATTTGTTTCATAAACAGGGCGTATATAGACACAAATTCAATTACAAGATAATGGTTGGAATTCATGTTTTAATCAAGCCTTTACAGGTGCAGACAATGTCAGGGGAGAGAGGGTTAAGCACAGGTTAAAGAGGTGTGAATTGTCTCAAGCCAGGACAGTTAGATTTTGCAAGCCCAGGCAAATCATGGGGGTTACAGATAGTGTAACATGAACCCAAGATCGTGGTTGAGGCTGTCCTTGTGTGCGGAACTCCTCTATCAGTTTCTGCTCAATGATTCTGTGTTGTCATATGTCTTGAAGGCTTCCTTGGAGAGCACTTACCCAAAAATCAGAGGCTGAATGCCCTTGACTGCTGAAATGTTCCCCAACAGGAAGGGAGCACTCCTGAGTGGTGATTGTCAAGCAGTGTCCATTCATCTGTTATTGTAGCGTCTGCATTGTCTCGCCAATATACCATGCCCCGGGACATCCTTTCCTGCATTAGAATGCGAATCCTTACACCTAACCTGCTGTTCAAGACCTGAAGTGGCTGATAATGTGAGTGGAAGGAGCACTGATCACAGGTTAAAGAGATGTGTATTGTCTCCAGACAGTACAGTAAGTGAGGTTTTGCAAACCCAGGCAAGTCACGGGTTTTTGCAAAACCTCACTTACTGTACTGTCTGGAGACAATACACATCTCTTTAACCTGTGATCAGTGCTCCTTCCACTTCAGGTCTTGAACAGCAGGTTAGGTATAAGGATTCGCATTCTAATCAGTAATCTCTAAACTGTCTGTGCTTTATATGCTCTGTCTGAGGCCAGAACTCTCCATTCACCTGACGAAGGGGCTAACCCCGAAAGCTTGTGAGTATATTATCAAATAAATAGGTTGGACTAAAACCTGGTGTTGTCAGACTTTTTACTGTGTTTACGCCAGTCCAACGCCGGCATACCCACATCATGACTACATTGTGACCTCAGAGCCACAACAATGTGGTTGACTCTTAACAACCCTAGCAAGGCATCCTGTACAGGGCAACTAGTGAACGACGTCCATGCCCTACGAATGAATTTAAAAAAATCTCACGGGTACAGAGTATCATTGACTGCACATGTTGCAGTTGGAGGTCCATCACAGCTACCAGGAGATCTTATAACTACAGAGGGATCAATGTGCAGCTGGTTTGCAACCACACAGAGGTTCATCTAGATCTATGCCAGATTCCCTGGGAGCTGTTATAATTCATATTGTGAAGGTTTACTGCAAGTAAAACTTAAGAAGTGAAATCTGTGCTTAGCAGCTATCTTCTTTTCCTTTTGCATTGAACAGTCTTTCAGCCATTCATCTACTTGTCGTTCATCTGTCTGATAGGTCCCCATGTTCACGGTGAAACAAGTGAAAGAATGAGTTAGCATTTAGGATGGAATAATGGGCGGAATGTGAAAATAGTGCAAATCAATAATGTACATATCATTGTCAAAAGAAATGGAACTTTAACAACATAATTTTTTGCCAAACACCCATATACGTACCTCTGGTGAATTAAAATTTATTTTTACTTGCACTTCTTAACACTTCTACCTGGTATATCTGAGTGGCTTCAGAAGAGGTAAAGGCAGGCTGCTCAGACTTGACTGCTGAGATGCTTTTGTCCTTCAGCCTGTGGATTTTCAAGTTTCTGACAGCCTCGCCAAAGACAGTAATAGGGAGAGACAGGACAACATAATCGGGTATTGGTTGAGTTGTTAAGTTCTGCCGCAGATCAGTTTAGTGAAGATCGGCGCTGCATAGTAAAGCCACAGATTGAGTTCCTATCATCCTGTTTAAGGCTACACTATACAGCCTGCAGTGTTTGATTTGAGAGCTGTATTTAAAGCTTTATGCAAGTAGCCACACCTCATTGTGACATTCTTGCAATTTCTTGCATTATCAGTCTGTAAGCGATTGAGTTGGATTCCTCCATTATGCTGTTTTGAAGAGTGCCTGCCAGTATCTGGCTAAGACAATATTGCACCTGATGCATTCTCTTTTGATGATGGCCCTGTATGTTTGTCGAGCTCAGCAGAAAACCTGGAGAAGTTTACAGAATCGTAGAATCATACAGTGCAGAAAGAAGCCATTTGGCCCATTTATTTATTTCCCCTGTATTCCAATGTGCACTCTTCGTAACCTTCTGTGTCATCGTTATCTGCTCATGTTAATCAGTGAGATATGAATCACTGGGTGAAAACCCAATTAATCTTTTAAAGGAATCCATTGGTGCAAGTACTTGTGCTGATGTATGGCTGTATTTCCTCTCATTGTACACCCTCAAAAGGAATGATGCCCTGTGAGGAACCGTTCTCACATGTATCCTATGGAACTTAATGTATCCATGAAGGCCTGGAAAGATGAACTGAAGGAGTATGATTTAGTTGTGGCATAATCAAAATAATCAACCTCAAGCTTCTTATGGTTCATTTGATACAATAAAGTGCATATATGCATGTTAGATATGTTTGTGATTCTGTCACCAGATATGTGAGCCCTCGTCTTTTCTATATCTAGGTGGAAGATTTGAATTAATGACGGTCATGATGTAGTTTTGAGTACAGGAGCAGGGATGTACTGTTGCATTTATACAGGGCCTTGGAGAGGCCACACCTAGAATATTGTGTGCGGTTTTGGTTTCCTGAAGAAGGATGTTCTTGTTCTCGAGGGAGTACAGCAAAGGTTTACCAGGCTGATTCTGGAGATGGCGGGACTGATGTATGAGGGCAGATTGACTAGGTTAGGATTGTTTTTGCTGGAGCTTAAGCAAATGAGGAGGGGTTATCTCATACAGACTTATAAAATTCTACCAGGACTAGACAAGGTAAATGCACCGAGGATGTTCCTGATGATGGTGGAGTCCAGAACCAGAGTCACAATCTGAGGATTCGGGGAAGACCATTTAGGACGAAGGAGAGGAGACATTTCTTCACCGAACGAGTGGTGAGCCTGTGGAATTCATTACCACGGGAAGTAGTTGATGCCAAAACACTGAATGTACTCAAGAGATGATATAGCACTTGGGGTGAATGGGATTAACGGTTATGGGGAAAAGCAGGACAAGGCTATTGAGTTGGATGATCAGCTATGATCGTGATGAAGGGCAGAGCAAGCTTGAAAGGGCCAAATGGCTTCTTATGTTTCTTCTATATTTCTATGATGGATGTCAGGTAATCAGTGTATACGCATGTGTGCTACAAGACAAATTAAATTTGTTAGGGGCTTAAACCACAAGATGTGTTTGATTTATTTGATGGCTACTCATGCTGCATCCCACGCCTGTTGCTTGCCTCCTTTCCAAGCACTGCTTCTTAGTGAGCGAAGCCGGCTCTGGAGAAAAGTATGCCCTTCCTGCTCAAGATTGTACCTAGCAGTAATTCCAGTGAGGTGTTATTCAAAATGGATGCTGCCCTTACTCTATGTGCTGCAAATATCATGAACATCTCCAATTTCTATTTGTACATTGTCCCTTTAAATTCAGCTAAGAATACGTGAGTACCGTTATACTTGATGCACAGCTTGAAGGTGTGAAATCCAAAAGTTGCAATTAATTGGTTCAATTGAACTGCAATTGATGTTCTAACCCATTTAGCTGAGTTCTGGGTTTCACTGATGCAGTTTCATCTTAGGAGCTATCTAGAGATTAATGTTAGGGCCATTGTGTGTGTAAAATCAATTCCAGCCACTTATAGCAGTGCAATCTCCTGTGTAGTTGATGAGGAAATTATCCAGTCAACTCTATTGTGCTGGGAATAATGATGTTGGTGTACACAGCTGTAAGTAAAGGCGCTCATTCAAAACAATTGTGCAATCATAAAAAATCATTTTTTTTAAAAAGGTAATTGAAAATTAAATTAAAATGGATTGTGCCTTTTAAGATGTAGGCTGGATGTAGCTATGCAAAATTTGAAAGGTTTAGTTCTGATCCAAGGAAGGTGGAGCACAGCACAGAAACAAACTTCACATTTTAATATCTCAAATTTAATTCATCCAAATTGTGACAGATTCTCAATTTTAGCGTAGAGTGATTACAATCAAACTGAGATTCATAGAACGTAGTATCTCAGTCATGTCCAGAGGGCAATAGTAAATGGGATGGAAAAAACATTGATGAATTTACCTCAGCAGAGTCATCAAGGTTGTTGAAATATTACTGCTGAAGCATCTTAGAACTATCAGAAGGATATATTTAATGTACAACATAGTTCTTAACTAATGTATGTACAGTCCAAAGTATCTGGGTGCAACTTTGAGCAGGTGAGACATGCTTTTGAGGCACAGTCTGATTGTCAACACTGCATCATCTCTATGCACAACGTCCTCACAAGATGGAAGCGACAATACCATATCAAGCTAGAATCCCAGACTAGCCACACGGACACCCATTGATTGTTGCAAGGACTACACGATATAACAGGCTACAAAGTGAAGATGAGTAGAATCACTGGCAACAAAACACCCCATCCCAATGAGTTCAGCGCTCGTTTTGAGCAGGAGGTCAGCGAGAAGATATCATCCTCCTCACCATTGCAGATATCAGATCAGCCTTCTTGAAAGTTAACCCACAGAAAGCGACTGGCTTGGTTGGAATCCCGTATGAGCACTTAGATCTTGCACAAACCAACTGACAGGGATATTCCCAGACATCTCTAACCTCTCCTGACTCAGATCTGAGGTTCCTACCTACTTCAAGAGGACAACCATCATCCCTGTGCCAAAGAAAAACCAGGCAGTATGCCTTAATGACTACAGCCTCTGACATCCATCATTATAAAGTGCTTTAAAAGAATAGTCATGGCACATATCAACTCCAGTGTCCCATATTGCCTGGATCCATTACAATTTACCTATCACTGCGACAGGTCCACAGCACATGGTCCTACACTTAACCCTGGAACACACGGATAACACTTAAGTCAGATTCCTATTTATTGACTGCAGCTCAACCTTCAACACCATTATTCCAGCAAAACTTACCTCCAAACTCCATGGTCCAGGGCTCTGCTCCTCCTCCTGTGACAGGATCCTAGACTTCCTAACCCATAGACCACAATTGATAAGGAAAAGTAATGACACGTCCTCCACAATTATCCTCAACACCTGTGCGCTGCAAGACTGTGTCCTCAGCCCCTTAATATACTCCTTATATACCTATGACTGCGCAGCCAAATTCTATTCCAATTCCATTTTCAAGTTTGATGATACCACTGATTGAGATCCAGCCCAATACAATGACAAAATGGAGTACAGGAAAGAAATAGAGAATCTGATGAAATGGTGCAATGACAATCTCTCCCGCGATGTCAGTAAAACGAGGGGGTGAGCCATCAACTTCAGGAAATGCAGTGCAGGACCTGCTCCTATCCACATCAATGGTGGTGAAGTGGAGATGGTTGAGAACTTCAAGTTTCTAGTGCTCAGATCACCAATTATCTGTTCTGGTCTTTCCACACCAGCGTTACAGTTAAGAAAACCCACCAACGCTTCTACTTTGTCAGACGGCTGAGGAAATTTGACAAGTCCACACCAACTTTGCAGATGAACCATAGAAAGTATCCTTTCCGGATGCTTGGTGTGGCTCCTGCTCTGACAAGTCTGCAAGAAACTACAAAGGGTAGTCCAGTTCAACTTCCTGTTCACTGACTCCGTTTACACTTCCTTGGGAAAGCAGCCAGCATAGTCAAAGCCCCCACGCCCTATGGGCACATATCTTCCACCACCTTCTGTTGGGAAAAAGATACAAAAGTCTGAAAAGATGTGCCAATCGATTCGCTGTCATCAGACTTTTCAGTGGTCCAAACATATATTAAGTTGATCTTTCACTTCACCCTACCTGTAATTGTAACACTATATTCTGCACTCTATCCTTTCCTTATTCCCTACGTACTCTAGGAACGATATGTTTTGTGTATATAGTGCACAGGAATTCCAATAATGTGACAATAAATCAAATAAAAGACTGAGAGATTCTCTAAAAGATAGAGTATCCAAAGATAGCCATTCTGTATCCTCTGATGTTCAGGTCTGTTAAAATCATTGTTATGTTTTCCCCTTTTTAAAACATTTTAGGTGAAGGATGACAATACTCTTGCCACCATTTATATATCTTCACCAATGAAGTTGCTATTTAGTACTGGATTATTAACAGTTTTGTCTACTAAGGACAGGATTGTGTCTGCCCTGAATCATATGTCCCCTCAGTCAAGGTTGGATTTGATTTCTAATCCCAGGTGAAAGATCATTAATCAATGATAATTCCTTTTCAATATTTTTGTACTAAAAAATGAAGGTTTCAGACTACTATGCATATATATAAATACTCTTTTTGCATGTTTCCAGTTTATTATGCTTCATGTTGGCATCACTACTTCTGTGCAGACGTGCTTGATGGCATATATTGTTATTGATGGATTGGTTTGGATTAGTCTTAGATTTTTGTGAGTGTGTCACTACAGAAATACAATTTATTTGTACAGGTTTTCCATACATATTCTAATGAAGACTATGATAGGAGAAATGATGACGTGGATCCTGTTGCTGCATCTGCTGAATATGAACTGGAAAAACGAGTCGAGAGACTGGATCTTTTCCCTGTTGAACTTGAGAAAGGTAGGAATAAGAATCTAGGTTTATTTTGAAATTTCTTGAACTGAGCTTAATTTTAATAGAAATTGACAAATGGAGGCCAGATAGCTGCTTAAGAGCAAATAAAAGATGAGGAAAATTCACCACAGACTACAGCACAGACAATTTATATTTATAAAACTCCTTTAAAGCCAAAAAATGACTCAAAACAGTCCTCTGGAGGGGGGGAGGAGGAGGTATCCAGAAACTGAGTGCTGAGCTAATGAATCACAGAATTGTTGCAACACAGAACAAAGCCATTTGACCCCCTGGCTCACCAAATGAACAATTACCCCATTACCATTCTTCCACTTTCCCCAGTGTAATAAGTCTAATTTCCTTTTGAATGCTTCAGTTGAACCTGCCTCCATCACACTCTCAGTGCTATTCTAAACACTAATGACTCACAAAATAAAAAGTTTCTCCTCATATCACTTTTGCTTCTTTTGCCAATTGCTTTATATCTATACCCTCACATTCTCAATTCTTTCATGAGTGGGAGCAGTTACTCTTTTCTAATCTGTCTAGACCCCTCATGATTTTGAATACCTCTATCAAATCACCTCTCAATCTTCTCAATGGGGAAAACAGAACATTTCCAATCTTCAGCTGAAGTTCCTCATTCCTGAAACCAGTCTTGTAAATATTTTCTTCTTCCTCTCTCCTGTCTTCACATCCTCCCTAAAGTGTGGTACCCAGAAAGGGACACAGTACTCTAACTAAGGTTGAACTAGTGACTTATGTAAATTCAACATAATCTACGTGCTACTCTCTTCTATGCCCAGGATACTGTATGCCTTATTAACTGTTCTCTCAACCTGTCAGTGATTTATGCACATATACACCCAGATTCCTATGCTCCTTCACCCCCTTTAGAGTTGTATTCTTTAGTTTATATTACCTCTCCATTTCCTTCCGAACAAAATGAATCACTTTACACTTATCATTGAATGTCATCTGCCACCAATCTGCCCATTCCACCAACTTGTCTAATTCATTTGAAGTTCTACAGTATCCCTCTCAGGTTCATAATACTTCCAAGTTATTCATCTGTAAACTTTGAAATTGTGCCCTGTACACCAAGCTAATTGACATATATCAGGAAGAGCAAGGTTCTAACACTGACACTTGGGGAACTCTACTATAAACCTTCCTCCAGCACAATAATCATCCACTAATCACCACCCTCTGTTCCTGATCACTCGATCTCTTCTGTATCTGTGTTGCTACTGTCCCTTTTATTCCATGAGCTCGACCTTTTCTAATAGATTCATAGAATTCTACAGTGCAAAAGGATGCCATTTGGCCCATTTGAGTCTGCACTGACCGCAATCTTATCCAGGCCCTATCCCAGTAACCCTGTGTATTTACTCCCCTAATCCCCATGACACTAAGAGGCAATTTAGCATTGCCAGTCAATCTAACTCGCACATCTTTGGAGTTTTGGAGCAAACCTGAGCACCCAGAGGAAACCCCAACAGACGTGGGGAGATTGTGTGGAGTTTGCACCATCACCCAAGGCCAGAATTGAACCCGGGTCTCTGGCGCTGTTAGTAAACAGTGTTAGTCACTGTGCTGCCGTCTGTCACGACAGAAGTCTGTTGTGCAACACCGTATCAAAGAAGTCCATTTACACCACATCAACATCATTGATCTCATTCACTCTGTTAAGTTGACTGACTTGGCTGGATAGCTGGTTCGTGACGCAGAGCGATGCCAACAGCAAGGTTCAATTCCCGTACTAACTGAGGTTAATGATAAAAGCCCGCCTTCTTAATCTTGCCCTCCTCTGAGATATGGTGATCGTCAGGTTAAAACACCACCTGTCAACTCTCCCTCTCAAAGGAGAGAGCAGCCCATGGTCATCTGGGACTATGGAGACTTTACACTATTAACTGTTCAAAAATCTACAAGTTAGTTGAATGCAATTTTCCCTTAAGAAATCTATGCTGACTTTCCTTAATTCACTCACGTTTGTCCATGTGACAGTTAGTTTTGTCCTGAATTATTGGGGACGATTCTCCCAAATTCACGAGAAAACTGGTGTCAATCACTGTTTTTTTCTGTTTAACTTCAGACTTGAATCTCCCCATTCTGTGCAGTGTAGAGGTCACAATTGAGAATCTCATTAAAAGCTTGTGAGGGGGCAGGGCATATTCATGTCAGAGTCTGACAGTTCTGGAACTCTGCACATACGCAATGTTCACGATCTGCCAGTCTCCCTGTTTGCTGGACCCCTGCAAAGCTGTCCTTCCTGACATCCCGAAGCAGAGTCTCCCACTAGTTCCCCGCAAGTGGGGAGCTACTGTAATCCCCCATCAGAGTGAAATATCGGACCCGGAGAATTCCTTGCCGGGCCTGATAATCACATTTAAATATATTTTTAAAAATTTAACATACTTATCCCTCTCCCCACCGGTTTCCAGTGTGGTCCCGACTGTGCCTGTTCTCCGGCTATGGGAGAATCCTGCCAAATGGCCGACATGCGATTCTCCCTTCCCGATGCACTAAAAATGTGCATGTCGGGATGGGAGCATTGGGTCCATTGTTTCTAGAGGTTGCCCCACCATCAAAGTTAAATTGACTGGATTATAAATGCTGTGTTTATTTTGATACCCATTTTTAATTTTTAACATTTGTCATTCTCCAGTCCTCTGGGGCCACCACTGGAGAACTGAAAAATTATAGCCAGAGCCTCATACAATTTCCGGTCTCACTTCCTTCAGCATGCTTGAATGCATCTCATCCGATCCATGTGCCTTATCTTGTGTCTGAATTACTTCCTCGCTACCATGGCTTGGGTAACATCTTTCGTAAAGACAGGTACAAAGCATTCATATAGTATTTTAGCTATGCCCTCTCCCTCCAAAAATCTCCTTGTTGGTTCCCAATAGGGCCTACTTATCTGCCTGCAGAGTGCTTTGGGATTCACTTTTCTGCTAGCTGTCAGTCTCTTTTCATTTTCTCTCTCTGCTTCTTGTATTTGCTTTTGCACTTCGCTGAATATTCTGTATTGGTTTTCAATTGTATTTTCTACCTGATGTCTGTCATAAGTACACCTTTTTTTTCTTTTATCTTAACTTCTATCTCCTTTATTATCCAGGGAGCTCTGGATTTGTTTGCCCTACCCTTTCCTTTCAGGGGCTAAACTGTGACTGTGCTTGAATCATCTCTTTTTTGAGAGTGATTAGTTACCATTTTTCCTGCTGCCCATTGACTCCAATGTATTTGGCCCAAGTCCCATTGAGGTTGGCTTTCCCCAACCAACTTGCTATTAGTCGCAGCATATGTTTAAGTCTTTTTTGCAAGCATACTCTTTTTCCAAATCAGAATGTATTTAACAATTTAAGCTGTGAGCAATAAAGAGCCAATGAACTAAAGTTTTCTGAAGTCCAAGATCAAATTTATTAACTACGAGCCCCAAGATAGATAATAAAAATTGACATCGAACATTTGGCCCTCATGCAGTCACACGTGAATGCACGCACCGGACTATTGTCCTTGAGGCCTAGAATGCAAATATTGTGGGTAACTGGTATCTTGGATGCAGTGAGATGCAACTGGGTGACACACACTTCCCAAAAGAAGGAGAGATGACTACCTTCAGCCTTTCTTTCAGCTGAAGATTTTCGTAATGCTGCTTATGTCACTTGCAATCTCTGTCTAATGGCTGGGCAGACTTGTCTTCATATACTTCATCCATTGTGTATTTTCAAGAAATTTTGTGTATGTTTGTGGTATAATAAGAACATAAGAACATAAGAAATAAGAGCAGGAGTAGGCCATCCAGCCCTTCGAGCCTGCCCCGCCATTCAATAAGATCATGGCTGATCTGTCGCTGCTCAGTTCCACTTTCCCGCCCTCTCCCCATAACCTTTAATCCCCTCTCCTATCAAAAACCCATCAACCCGTGTCTTAAAAATATTTAGCGAGGCAGTCTCCACCACTTCAACGGGCAGAGAATTCCAGAGATTCACCACCCTTTGAGTGAAGAAGTTCCTCCTCAACTCCGTTCTAAACCGCCCCCCTTTTATCTTGAGGCTGTGCCCCCTAGTCCTACTGTCTTTTTTGAGTGGGAAGAGTCTTTCCACCTCTATCATATCCATCCCATTCATCATCTTATACGTCTCAATGAGATCTCCCCTCATTCTTCTAAACTCTAACGAGTACCAGCCCAGTTTATTCAGCCTCTCCTCATAGCTCAACCCCCTCAACTCTGGTATCAGCCTAGTAAACCTCCTCGGCACTCCCTCCAAGGCCAAAATACCTTTGCGCAGGTGCGGCGCCCAAAACTGCACACAGTACTCTAGCTGCGGCCTCACCAATGCCCTATACAGCTGCAGCAAGACCTCCCTACTTTTATATTCAATCCCCCTCGCTATGAAGGCCAGCATCCCATTTGCCTTCCTGACCACCTGCTGCACCTGCAAGCTGGGTTTTTGCGACTCATGCACAAGGACCCCGAGGTCCCTCTGCACCGTCGCCTGCTGCAGTTTTTCGCCCCGTAAGTAATAGTCCTTCCTACCATTCTTCCTACCAAAGTGGACCACCTCACACTTGCCAACATTAAATTCCATTTGCCAGTTCCTGGCCCATTTGCCCAGCCTATCTAGATCCTTCTGCAGACTCTCCACACCCTCCGCACAATTTGCCGTTCCCCCAATCTTGGTGTCATCAGCAAATTTCGACACCCTACACTCGGTTCCCTCCTCCAGATCATCTATATAAATGGTAAAAAGCTGAGGCCCCAGCACCGACCCCTGGGGCACTCCACTAGTCACCATCCGCAAATCTGAATAGCACCCGTTGACCCCCACTCTCTGCTTCCTATTTGACAACCAATCCTCTATCCACGCTAACACCCTACCCCCAACTCCATGTCCCTCGACCTTCTGCAATAACCTCTTGTGAGGTACTTTGTCAAACGCCTTCTGAAAATCTAGAAAGACCACATCCACCGGCTCTCCTTTATCCACCGCCCTAGACACATCCTCATAGAACTCCAGTAAATTTGTCAGACACGACTTCCCTTTAATGAAACCGTGCTGCGTCTGCTCTATCAAGCAATTCCCTTCAAGATGCCTCGCAATTTCATCCTTAATGACAGATTCTAATATTTTACCTACCACAGACGTTAAACTAACCGGCCTATACTTCCCCGCCTTTTGCCTGGCACCCTTCTTAAACAACGGCGTAACATTAGCCGTTTTCCAATCATCCGGCACTTCCCCGGAATCCAGCGACGTTTGGAAAATAACCACCAAGGCATCCACTATCACCTCCGCCATTTCTTTCAGAACCCTCGGATGCATTCCATTCGGTCCTGGGGACTTGTCCACAATCAGCCCCTCCAGTCTGTCGAGCACCGCCTCTCTAGTAACAGTAATGTCATTAAGACCCTCCAGCCCTACCACCTTTCCATCACTAACACCCGGCAAATTATTCACGTCCTCCTCCGTGAAGACAGAAACAAAAAAGTTATTCAATACCTTAGCCATATCCCCATCCCCTACCACTAGGTCCCCTTTCTCATCCTCTAAAGAACCAACATTCACCCTAGCCAGCCTCTTCCTTTTTATATATTTATAAAAACTCTTGCTATCCTTTTTTATATTAAGCGCTAGCCCAGCTTCATAGTTTCTCCTACCCTTCTTTATCAACTTCTTTGTCAAAGTTTTTTTTTATAGTTTTTTTTTAATATTTTTTACTTTTTTTTGCTGTTACCTGTTTCAGGGATGGCAGTTCGGGCAGTGTGCTGCATCTCCTGTGGGATGTATGTGGTGAAGGACTCCAGTAGTGTTTCAGGGGATTTTACTTGTAGGAAGTGTCTTAGATTGAAGCTTCTGGAGGAGCGTGTTAAGGAGCTGGAGGTGGAATTAGATGAGCTCCGCATAATTCGTGAGGCAGAGAGAGACATTGATAGGAGTTTTAAGGAAATAGTCACTCCTAGTAATCAGTCTTGGGTCAATGTCAAGAGGAGGGGAAAGAAGCATGTGGGAGGAGAATCCCCTGGGGCTGTTCCCCTCCAAAATAGGTTTTCGGTCCTGGAGGCTACAGTTGAGGAAGCATCAACTGGGGATAGCCAAAGGGAGCAGGACTCTGGGGGTGAGCCTATTGTAAAAGCTCAGGTGTCTAGGGGATGCAAGAGATTGGGCCTCGTGATTGGGGACTCTACAGTTAAGGGGACAGATAGGAGAGTTGGTAGTAAAGGTAGGGACTCAGGGCTGGTGTGTTGCCTACCAGGGGCTGGGGTCCGGGATGTGTCAGAGAGGATATTCAAGACTCTCAGGGGAGAGGGTGATCAACCCCAAGTTATAATTCATGTGGGGACACATGACATAGGGAGGCTAAGGGAAGGGGATATTAAGCAGAGTTTCATGGAGTTGGGATGGAAACTAAAGGCCAAGTCAAACAGAGTGGTTATCTCTGGACTCTTGCCTGTGCCACAGGATAGTTTAGAGAGGAATAGGGAGAGGGAAAGTTTGAACTTGTGGCTGAGGGGATGGTGCAGGAGGGAGGGGTTTAATTACTTGAGCAATTGGGGCTCATTCTGGGGAAGGTGGGATCTCTATAAGAGTGATGGTATACATCTGAACCAGAGGGGAACAAATATCCTGGGAGGTAAATTTGTGAAGGCTATGCGGAGTGGTTTAAACTGATTCAGAGGGGGGGGTGGGATCCTGGGTAGAGGGGGTGAAAGTGAGGGGGGCATAGAAGGGGACGGCATTGCACGGCATTGTGGGGGTGGGGCGGAGCGAGGTTTGAAATGTATATACTTTAACGCGAGGAGTATTCGCAATAAAGTGGATGAACTTGCAGCGTGGACCAGTACCTGGGACTTTGATGTTGTGGCCATTTCAGAGACGTGGATAGAGCAGGGTCAGGAATGGATGTTGCAGGTGCCGGGGTACAAGTGCTTTAGTCGGAGTAGAGAAGGAGGTAGAAGGGGGGGTGGAGTAGCATTATTGGTCAAGGACTATATCACAGTCTCAGAGAGGAAGTTTAATGAGGACTTGTCTGTTGAGGTAGTATGGGCAGAAATTAGAAATAGGAGAGGAGAGGTCACCCTGTTGGGAGTCTTTTATAGACCTCCAAAAAGTTCTAGAGAGGTTGAGGAAAGGATTGCAGAGACGATCCTGGTTAGGAGTGAAAGTAATAGGGTAATTGTTATGGGGGACTTTAACTTTACTAACATTGATTGGAATTGCTATAGCTCTAGCTCGTTAGAGGGGTCAGTTTTTGTTCAAAGTGTGCAGGAAGTTTTTTTGACTCAATATGTAGATAGGCCAACTAGAGGTGAGGCTATATTGGACTTGGTGCTGGGAAATGAGCCAGACCAGGTGCTAGACTTGGAAGTTGGTGTGCTTTTTGGTGATAGTGACCACAATTCGGTTACGTTCACCTTAGTGATGGAAAGGGATACGCATGAACCTCGGGTCAGTAGTTTTAGCTGGGGGAAGGGTAATTATGAGGCCATTAGGAGAGAATTAGGAAGCATTGGTTGGACTAGGAGATTACAGGGACTAGGAACGTCTGAAATGTGGAGTTTTTTCAAGGAGCAGCTACTGCGGGTCTGTGATAGGTATGTCCCTGTCAGGCAAGGAGGAATTGGTAGGGCTAGGGAACCGTGGTGCACAAAAAAAGTTGATTTGTTGGTTAGGAAGAAGAAGGAGGCTTATGTTCGGATGAGGCTTGAGGGCTCGGGTAGTGCAGTAGAAAGCTTTAGATTGGCTAGGAGGGAGTTGAAGAGGGAGTTAAGAAGGGCTAGAAGAGGGCATGAGATGACTTTGGCTGATAGGATTAAGGAGAATCCTAAGGCGTTCTATAGGTATGTCAAGAACAGAAGGTTGGTTAGGGCAAGATTAGGGCCAGTTACAGACAGTAGGGGGAAGTTGTGTGTGGAACCGGAAGAGATTGGAGAGGCATTGAACCATTATTTCTCTTCGGTGTTCACGCAGGACGCTATGAATGTAGCTGAGGAGGTCACTGGGGTGAAGGGGTGTAAAATAGAAAGTATTGCAGTTGATACAGAGGATGTGTTGGATATTCTAGAAGGGTTGAAAATAGATAAGTCCCCTGGTCCAGACGGGATTTACCCTAGGATTCTATGGGAGGCAAGAGAGGTGATTGCAGAGCCACTGGCTCTGATCTTCAGGTCGTCGTTGGTCTCTGGTATAGTACCGGAAGATTGGAGGACAGCGAATGCTGTCCCATTGTTTAAGAAGGGGAACAGAGACTTCCCTGGGAATTATAGACCAGTGAGTCTTACTTCTGTAGTGGGCAAGGTTTTAGAAAGAATTATTAGGGATAGGATTTATAGTTATTTGGAGAGTAATGAATTGATTAGAGATAGTCAGCATGGTTTTGTAGCAGGAAGGTCGTGCCTTACTAACCTTATTGAGTTCTTTGAGAAGGTGACCAAAGAGGTGGATAGGGGTAAGGCAGTAGACGTGGTATATATGGATTTTAGTAAGGCGTTTGATAAGGTTCACCATGGTATGCTTCTGCAGAAAATGCAGATGTATGGGATTGGTGGTAATTTAGGTACTTGGATCAGGAATTGGTTAGCAGATAGGAGACAGAGGGTGGTGGTTGATGGTAATTATTCATCATGGAGTTCGGTTACGAGTGGTGTGCCTCAGGGATCTGTTTTGGGGCCACTGCTGTTTGTAATCTTTATTAATGATCTGGATGAGGGTATAGTTGGGTGGATTAGTAAGTTTGCTGATGACACCAAAGTCGGAGGTGTGGTAGATTGTGAGGAAGGGTGTCGAAGTTTGCAGGGTGACTTGGACAGGTTGCAGAGCTGGGCCGCGAGGTGGCGGATGGAGTTTAATGCGGAGAAGTGTGAGGTAATCCATTTCGGTAGGAATAACAGATGTGTTGAGTATAGGGCTAACGGGAGGACTTTGAATAGAGTGGAGGAGCAGAGGGATCTAGGTGTATGTGTACATAGATCCCTGAAAGTTGGGAATCAAGTAGATAAGGTTGTTAAGAAGGCGTACGGTGTCTTGGCGTTTATTGGTAGGGGGATTGAATTTAGGAGTCGCAGCGTCATGTTGCAACTGTACACAACTCTGGTGCGGCCGCACTTGGAGTACTGTGTGCAGTTCTGGTCCCCACATTACAGGAAGGATGTGGAGGCTTTGGAGAGGGTGCAGAGGAGGTTTACCAGGATGTTGCCTGGTATGCAGGGGAGGTCCTATGAGGAGAGACTGAGGGATTTGGGGTTGTTTTCACTGGAAAGAAGGCGGCTAAGAGGGGATCTTATAGAAACATATAAGATGATTAGAGGTTTAGATAGGGTGGATGGTGATAGCCTGTTTCCTCGGATGGAGAAAGCTAGCACGAGGGGGCATGGCTTTAAATTAAGGGGGGGTAGTTATAGGACGGATGTCAGGGGCAGGTTCTTTACCCAGAGGGTGGTGAGGGACTGGAATGCCCTGCCTGCTGCAGTTGTAAATGCGCCTAGTTTGGGGGCGTTTAAGAGATTGGTGGATAGGTTTATGGACGAAAAGGATTGGTTTAGATCAGTGGGTCAATGTTTTTTTTTAAAAATAAGACTGGTCGGCGCAACATTGTGGGCCGAAGGGCCTGTTCCGCGCTGTAATGTTCTATGTTCTATGTTCAATCTTTGTTGACATTTAAACCTCTCCCAATCCTCTTCTCGCCCACTACTCTTAGCTACTCTAAATTCCTCCGCTTTTAGTTTAACACTTTCCTTCACCTCCTTCGTTATCCACAGCTTATTACCTCTCCTCCTACTATCCTTTTTGACCATCGGAATAAATTTCCGCTGAGCACCAAGAAAGATCTCCTTAAAGACCTCCACTGCTCCTCAACAGACCCTCCCTCCAACGTGCTCCCCCAGTCCACATTCGCCAATTCTTCTCTCATCCTACCGTACTCCCCTCTATTCAAACAAAGTACGCGTGTCCGGGAACTCACTTTCTCCTCCTCCATCTGCACCAGAAACTCCACCATACAATGATCACTCTCCCCAAGAGGATCCTTCACCACAAGGTCCCTAATTCTACCCACCTCATTACATAGCACCAGATCCAAGATAGCTCTCTCCCTCGTCGGCTCCAACACACACTGTTCGAGGAAACTATCCCGGCAGCATTCCAAGAACTCTTCCTCGAGCCCCCCACATCCAACATGGGTCGACCAATCAATATGCAGATTGAAATCCCCCATAACTACGGCCGTCCCATTCCTGCACGCCGCACTTATTTGCGCGTTAACAGCCCGCCCCACCTCCAGATCATTATTCAGGTGCCTATAGACGACACCCACCAGTGTCTTCCTCCCTTTGCTGTTTCTAATCTCCACCCACAACGATTCGACCCTCTGCTCCTTGGCTCCAATATCATCCCTTGCTACCACCGTGATGCTATCCTTAATCAGCAGAGCTACGCCCCCCCCTTTTCCCTCCTGCCTATCCTTCCTAAACACTTGATAGCCCTGTGCATTCAGCTCCCAGTCCTTGTCACCCTGCAGCCACATCTCTGTAATGGCCACCAGATTGTATCCATTTGTGTCGATCTGCGCCACCAGCTCATCCACTTTATTCCGAATGCTTCGTGCATTCAGATAAAGTGCTTTCATCCCAGCCTTCACCTGGACCCTATTTGCCGCAACGCCACCAACTATACTCACGCCCCCTACTCCCTCTATTATTGGGACATCCTCGGCTTCTTCTCTTACCTGTACCCTCTCCTTAACTTTAGACCTCGTAGCATCACCTACCCTCGCCCCCCCCCACCCCCCCATTAGTTTAAAGCCCTGTCTCCAGTCCTCTTTACTCGATTCGCCAGCACTCTGGTCCCAGCACGGTTCAGACCAACCCCACGCCGCCCAAACAGGTCCCACCTACCCCAATACTGGTGCCAATGCCCCATAAATTCAAACCCATCGCTCCCACACCAATCCCTGAGCCACCCATTCACTTCCTTAATCCTGTCAACCCTACGCCCGTGTGCACTCGGTTCAGGCAGTAGCCCAGAGATAACCACCTTGTCGGTTCTACTTTTTAATTCCATTCCCAGCTTTTCATACTCCCTCCCCAGATCCTCAGTCTGCATTTTGCTTACGTCGCCGGCACCCATATGTACCACAACGACCGGATTCTCACCCTCCCACTCCAGGTTCCTCTGCAGCCCAGCTGCGACATCCCGTACCCGAGCACCAGGCAGACAACACACCCTTCTGTGCACTTTGTCATTGTGACAAAGGACAGTGTCAATACCCTTCACCCCACTATCCCCAATCACTACTACGTTCCTTTTCCCCTTCTCTTTGTCTATGTCCTGCTGCAGCACTGTACCGTGTGCAGTTTGCTCACCAACCTCATCTGCCTCGTTCTCGTCCAGCCTGGAAACAAGAACCTCAAACCTGTTATGCAGATTAAGAGGCTGAGGCCTCCGCTCCTCACCCCCCTTCCTCCTCCCAGTAGCCCCCTCTTGTCCCTGACCCTTAGAGTTAGCCAGTCTAGGGGGGGGTGGATGTCACTTGCACCCCATTGACAATGGCACCCTCTCTCCCCTTGATGAGCCTCAGTGTCTGTAGCTCAGAGGCCAGCTCATCCACCTTGAGCTGGAGCTCCTCCAGCAACCTGCACTTACTGCAGATATGGTCACTGGGATGGACCCTGGGGTCCACCAGTTCCCACATCATACAGAAACCACACATCACATGCCCCTCCATTATTCACTGTAGTAGTTTTGAAAAAAATTTTTTTTTTGTTTTTTAAACGAACTCACCTGGCCTTTTTTCCTTCCAGCCCTTTTTGATATTAAGCCCTAGTAGCTCACTCTGCTTCCCCCTCACTCCGCTGCCCGCACAGACACTGCCCGCTGTCTACACCAGGCCTCCTTTTAAACCTGGCGCTGATTTAAAGCTGATGTCCCACAACTGCCTGCTAACCACTCCCTCAGAATTCTTAAAGCAGTAGATACAATAAATAAATGCTTTAAGCAGTTCTACAAAGAACAAAGTGCTTTAAACTTATTTTAAACAGGTTTTTAACAGGTAAAATCTTAGCTCTCTCTCTGCTCCTTCACTCGTCTGCTCCAGCAAACAATGGTAGCCATTGTTTCAATATCCAGTACTTTGCATTTTTAATATAATTTCCTTAGACAGTTAGAAGTTTCAGTGGGTGTCTGGATTATAGGAAATGTCTCTTTCTTCAGACTTCACAGATGATGATTTGTTTCTTAACTTCAATTTAGAATGGAGCTTTGTTTTTTAAGCAGTTTGCTTTGTCTCAGTTCAAATTGCAAATTTCTAGTCAATTGGAAATTTAAAAATAATATTTTCAATAAAAGAGACAGAACCTTGTGGCACCAGTTAATTTTTCTTACTCTAGACTGTTCCTTGTCCTTTTCCATAGTCAACTGAAAACATATGATACAGTGATCACTCACCCTTAAATATTCTCCTGCTGACATTTGATCTATTTCACTCACCTCCATTCCAAGAACCAGGCCTTGCAGTGTTTCCTTCCTCGGACTCTAAACATACTGTTGAAGAAAATTTTCTTGAACTAGCTCTTGGACCTCTTGACCCGATTTGCCTTTTAGGCTATTACTGTCCCAGTATATGTTTCAATAATTGAAGTCCACATTATAGGTCCTCTTTAATTTTTTCATATCTTTGTAATTTCTTTGCAAATTTGTTCCTCTACACTTTGTTTCTTCCCACTGATTGGTTGACTATAGAGTCCTGACATTTAGCCAAATAGATTCTATCCTGGATCCCTTTGGCACATATTCTTTCATGCAATGCTCTCCTTTATCAATATTGCCAGCTCTCCCCTTTTTTCTTTCTTTTCTGTCTTTCCTGAACACCTTGTACCCCAGGATATTTAACATCTCGTCTTGCCTTTCTTTGAACTAGATTTCTGTTATACCACAATGTCATATTTCCATATAGAAATCTGCACTTGTAACCTATGGGCCTTACTTATCATTGTATATTCACATGTACGCGCAATAACCCTGGTTAAGACACTTTTACTTTCTCCTTCACTCTGATCCCACCGATTAACTTCTTATTCTCTTCTTTAGTGTTATCTGTCTAAGTATTTTATGCCCTTTGGTAATTCTGTCTAGTATTATCTCCTGGTTCTCAGAGCACTGCTTTGTTAGTTTAAACCATCTCCAACAGCATGAGCAAAAGACCGCACAAGGAACTCTGACCCAGCTCTGTTCAGACACAATTTGTCCAACCTGTACAAACTCCGTTCCCCAGAACGAGTACAATGTCTCAAATTTAAAGATTTCCTTCCTGTACCATCTTTCCAACAACACATTCATCTGTCTTCTCCTATTTCTGTATTTGTGTGTGACGCTGGGAGTAATCCAGATATTGCTTCTTTTCAGATCCTGCTGGCTAATTTTCTAATGAACTCCCTAAATTCAGACTGCAGGCCCATGTCCCATTTTATGTAATTGACATTGATGTAAATCATGACTGCTGGCTGCTCACCCTGTCCCCTTGGGATGCTTTGCAAGCACTTGGTAACATCCTTGACCCTGACATCAGGGAGAGGACACAACATCCTGGATTCATGTTTACAATCACAGAAATGCCTGTCCAAACCTGTACCTATCTAATGACCTATTATTGTCAGTCTTCCAGACTTCCTTGTGCCACCTGGTATAGCTGTGCCACCCGTAGTGCTATGAATTTGGCTTTGGCTGTACTCTCCAGATGAACCATTGGTTTCATCAGTATTGAGGACTGAATACTGGCTGGAGAGTGGAATGCATTTGGGACTTCTGCTGCATTACCTGCCTATTCCTTTTTATCTACCTGGTCACTTCTCCCTGCATGTTCTTCAACTGCAGAGCGGCACATCTATAAATGTGCTATGCACGTTAACTCTTCATTCTCTTGGGTGCTCCACAGTGACATCAGCTGCTTGTCCAGTTCCATACTCTGGAGCTTGAACTGCAGCACCGACGAAGCTTCCTGCACAAACGGTTATCCAAGACAGGCAAAGTGTCCTGGAATCCCACATAACATAGGATGGGCTTTCTTGAGGTTGGAACAGCCTTCCAACCTCTTGATTAACTGATAACCTTGTGGGTGCATTTATGCCTTACTACTAGAAATAAACCTCACCAATATTATTAAAAATTACTAATACTAAAATAATATACTACTATTAATAAACCTTAGCAATATTGATAAATCCAACCACTACTTAGTCTTTCTTCTTCTTTGGCAGTCCCTCAGGGTCGAGGATGACTTGCTTCCACTCCGGGGAGGTGGGTTCTGCAGTGGCTGAATAGTCCAATCTTGGAGCCGCAGACTGTGCTGCAGGTTTGGCAGGTGGTGTTTGATGAGGTGGGTGGGTAGGATGCTCTGGATTCTGCATTCTCTTTCCACTATTTACGCTTGACCTCTGCGTGCTCCAACTAGTGATGTACAAGGTGATTGGCATTTTAGGAATGCACTTTGTGTGTTCTAAGGCAAACAAACAATTCTCGTGTTGATGAGAATGTTGTATTTATTTAGAGAGGCTTTCAGAGTTTCCTTGTAGTGTTTCCTCTGCCCACCTAGTGACCTCTTGCTATTGTGGAACTCAGCGTAGAGCACTTGTTTAGGAAGTCTTGTGTTGGGCCTACGGACAATGTGGACTCCCCATTACAGCTAGTTGAGCATGACCAGTGCCAGTGCACTTAGTACACCTTATTAGTGGTAAAAACTTCATTTGTGAAGTTTATAAAATCTGACACACAATAAATTACTTGGGTTTTGAAAGAAAAGGAAGCAAAACACTCAACAACCAGTCACTTGTTTCCTTGTGATATTAGACTTTGATTTTCTCATATCCCTTGAGGCTTGACAAAATAGATGCTGAGTCATTGTTTCTGCTTGTGGGAAAGTCTTGACCAGAAGACATAATCTCAGAATAAGGGGCACCTGTTTAAGACCGATATTGAGGAATTTCTTTTGTGTATTAGTGGAATTCTTTGCCACAGAGCACTTTTAATCAGTAAGGGAATCAAGGGTTATGGGGATAAGGCGGAAAAGTAGAATTGAGGATTATTATATCAGATCAGTAGTGATTTCATTTAATGGTGGAGCAGACTCGATAGGCCGCATGGCTCGCTTCTGCTGCTACGTCTTATGGTCTTATAACCTGGTCAGTTTCTGTTCTTAAAATTGAGGTCCCTGTCAGTCTCACCTCTCTTAAAATGGAAGTCTTTGCCACTCTCCGTGCTCTTATTAAAAAGCAAGTCTACGCTGCTCTGTCCTCTTTTTTTTAAATGGAAATTTCCACCACTCTTATCTTCTGGTTTTTAAGTACAAGTCTTTGTTGTGCTCATCTCCTGTTTTAAGGTGAAATAAAATGAAATTAAAAAAGGGATAAAAGTTATTGAAAGAGTTGGTTTTTGGGAGCATCTTAAAGGGGGAGAGGGAGATGGACAATTACAAAATGGCTGTCAATTATGGCAGGTTGTGCCACATAATTGAGTCATCCACTTAATTGGTCAGTGCTGAGGTATGTTGTGTTGACACCACACTTATCTTCTGTTGTGGGATGCGAGTGTTAATGACAATGCCAACATTTGTTGCCTGTCCTCAATTGTCCTTCAGAAGGTGTTGGTTTTCCACCTTCTTGACGAGCTGCAGTCTCCCTGGTGTAAGTATAGCTAGAGTGCTGTTAGAACTGGGTGCAAGATTTTGACCCAGTGACAGTGGAGGAATGGTAATATAGTTCTAAGAGCATGGTGGCACAATGGTTAGCACTAGTGTTTCATAGTGACAGGGCCCCAGGTTCAATTCTGGCTTTGACTGACTCTCTGTTTGGAGTTTGCATGTTGTCCTGGTGGCTGAGTGGATTTCTTCCAGATTCTCCAGTTTCCACCTACAGTCCAAGGATGTGCAGGTTAGGTGGATTGGCCATGCAAAATTGCCCCTTAATGTCCCAAGATATGTAAGTTAGGAGGGTAAATACATGGGGTTATGGAGATAGGGCCTGGGTAAAATCCTCTGTCGGAGAGTCGGTGCAGACTTGATGGGCCAAATGAGCACCTTCTGCACTGTAGGGAATCTATGAAGTCATGTTGGTATATGACTGGAGGGGAACTTGCATCTGGTGGTGTTCCCATATGTCTGTTGCCCTTTTCCTAAGTTGTAGAGGTTGTGAAGTTGGAATGGGCTGTTGAAGGAGACTTGGTAAAGTTGCTGCAGTGCATCTTATATATTTTGTACATTGCTGTCACTGTGTGTCAGTGGTGTAGGGAATGAATGTATAAGTTAGTAGATGGAGTGCAATCAAGTGGGCTGCTTTGTTTTTGATGGTTTTGATCTTTTTGAGTATTGCTGGGGCAGCACTCATTCAAGAAAGCAGGGAGTATTCTGTTGCACTCCCTAAATGTGTCTTGTGGAAGATGGATAGGCTTGAGGAGTATGAATGTAAGTTACTGACTGCAGAATTTTCAGTTTGTGACCTACTCATGTAGATGTATTTGTTTCAAGATATCTTAACGTAATTGGATTGCTGTGAACACCACTAGTATTTAGCTTAAATCTGCTTAGCTCATGCATTCCTGGGGAAGATACAATAATTGACTGCCATTCACCATGGAATAAGGCCCCAATGTTGAATGTTCCCATGCAGGGATCATTTCCAGTGCTGTGTGTGTGTCAGCAGGTCAGTGGGATCTAGTTTTACCCGTGATGTGTAGTTGTCATCGTTGGACTTGGGTAGGCACAGTAAGTAATCTCAAAACACCAGGTTAAAGTCCAACAGGTTTATTTGGTAGCGTGAGCTTTTGGACCGCTGCTCCTTCATCAGGTAAGTGGGAGGTGGGTTCTGTCAAATAAACTTGTTGGATTTCAACCTTGTGTTGTGAGACTAGTTTTACCTGGTGTCATTTCTCAATGTAATTGAGTTCCTCCCCCTCTCCATCCTTTTGGTGGGGGGAAATGAAAAGTGAATTTTGAAGCAAACAATGTCTTGTGTACACACAATGCAGTACTGTCAGACAGATCCCTACCATGTTCTGTTCAAATTTCAGGGATCGTCCTGAAACGCAGCTAAAGTTAAATCCCCATTGTATCCCTGCTAAATACCTGCTATTGGCCTCCAGATGATGCAAATAGCTGAACAACTTTGTGTATTTAGTATGGAATGTTATGGAATTAAAAATTTAATACATAGGCAATACATGAAACAATTGAGGGCTGTGAAGTTTAATCTTGAGGTCACCAGTAAAAATCCAAAAATATTATAAAAATACAGCAAATTAGTGCACTGGAAATCTGAAGTAAAATCCAAAAATGTTGGAAATACTTAGGATATCAGTCAATATCTGTAGAGAGGGAAACAGAGTTAATGGGTTGAATTTTCCTGGCTTCTTAGAGGCAGGGGAACTGGGAAAGCATTATGAAACCCCACTGGTTTCCTGATGCTGTCTCATAGAATCACTGTAGTGCAGAAAGAGGCCATTTGGCCCATTGAACCTACAGGAACAACTGTCCCAGTCAGACCCTATCCCCATAAGCCTGCTAAACCCGCCCCCCCCCCCGACACTAAGGGAAAATTGAACGTGGCCAATCAACCTAACCCTCCCATCTTTGCAGTGTAGGAGGAAACTGGAGCACCCAGAGGAAACCCTTGTAGACACCGGGAGAACATGCAAACTCCACACAGTTACCCAAGTCAGGAATTGAACCTGGGTCCCTGGCGCTGAGAGTCAACAGGGCTAACTACTGTGCCATCGTGCATCTTTGGGTTATTTTCCCAGGGCTGGACTAGTAGGTTCAGTGGAACCCATCTATCAGCAGTGGGAAGCCCCATAAAGCTAGTAATGAACCACTATCTGAATTTTACTTAGCACAAGATTTTGCCTGGGATGTACAGATACCCTGCTCTGTTAGAAATCCAGCTGTGGATTGGAGTTGGCTTTGTAGTAGAAGATCCAAGTTGCATTTTGTGGGTTTACGTTTATTTGCCAACAACAAGGGGATGCATATCCAAGGAGCAGGTATGCCTTGGCAGCCACTTTAGACAGAGTGATGTTGTCTTTAATTCATGCTCTGCTTTAATGGCAGCAGCTTCTCTCCCACTGAATGTACCTGCATAGCACCCTGCTGCTCCTGCTATGGCCTGGCATTTCCCAGAGTCTGAAGATCAGGAGTGGCCATCTCCTCAGACTGGGGTGATTAGGCCTCCTGATGCTGGCCACCAGGGCTCCTGGAGGAGGCTTCTTAATTGGGGGATGTGATGGCCTCGTGGCATTATCACTAGAGTATTAATCCAGAAACTCAGCTAATGTTCTGGGGACCCGGGTTTGAATCCCATCATGGTAGATGTTGGAATTTGAATTCAATAAAAAAAGTTTGTAATTAAGAGTCTACTGATGACCGTGAAACCATTGTCGATTGTCGGAAAAACCCATCTGGTTCACTGATGCCCTTTAGGGAAGGAAATCTGCCATCCTTATTCGGTCTGGCCTTCATGTGACTCCAAAACCACAGCAATGTGGTTGATTCTCAACTGCCCTCCAAGGCCAACTAGGGATGGGCAATAAATGCTGGCTAACCAGTGATATCCTTGTCCTATGAACAAATTTTTAAAAAAATTCAAGGAAGATCTCTTCTGTTCTGCCACTCACTCTTCTGAGTTCCCAAGCCAGAATTTATTCAGGTCAGGATTGTGATGCTAGTGGCAAAATTGAACCTTATGTTTTCTATCCCTGCTCTTTCTCCAGAGCTAGAAAATGTTAGAGATGTAATGGGCTTTCAGCAAGTACAGAGGCAAGGAAAATGGATTGTGGAGGAAAGAGTCAAATAGAATATCTACAATAGGTTGGAATACATTTTGACTGTAGCCATCATATTAGAAAGAGTTTCAGTAAATTAGATTTTCTGCTGTATTTTATTTCTTGATATAGTGATTCGTATTGGTGTACATTTGACCGGTCTTGGTTTTCAACAGTAGCTTGTTTAAATACAGCACGTTTAACACAGGAAAAATGTTACCAGGCACTTCAGAGGCATAATCAAGACAAAAATGTAGAAATGCCAGTGTTGGACTTGGGTGAGCACAGTAAGAAGTCTCGCAACACCAGATTTATTTGGAATCGCGAGCTTTTGGGGCACAGGTCCTTCACCACGTGAGTGGCGTTGTGAGACAAAAATGGACATGAGCCGAAGAAGAAGACATTAAGGTTTTTGTGGGGGGGTGGGCGGGGAGGGAATAGAGTTGGATTTTGAAGAGATTCTTTAGAATGTACGGCTTAGTTGGCTGAATCACAGTGACCAATGGTGCAGCAAAAGAGGGCAGATACATAAGAATCTAGACTTACAGGATGAAAACCTCTGGATGAATGAGGCGAAGAAAGTTAGAGGTGGGAGGAGCAAGAGTTCTAAATATGAAAGGATAACATTTTAAAATTAAAGAACATTGGGGGAAGTGAAATGATGAATAAGTGGCTATAGTGTAGGATTGGAGACGGGCAAAAGGATCTTGGTGAAGCTTAAGCTAATGGAGAGTGGAGAATGATGAATCAATCAGGAGAGTTTTGGAGTAGTTAAATTTGAAGGAGACCAAGGCACGGATATTGCAGCAGCAGATGGTTTGAGGCTAACTGGAGTGGGCAGTGTTAGAGATGGAGAGGATATAGGGCTGTAAAATCAATTAGGTGTCAAATAAGATCAATGTTGTGAACTGTCTGGATAAGCCTGTAGCAGTGGCTATGTAAATTGTAAGTTGTAAGAGTAAGGAGTAGAACTGTGTCGTCAATTTATATTTGGAAGCTGTTGTCATGATTTCAGATAGTATTGCAAAGGGGCATGCATGTAGATAAAGAAGAGAAAAGCAGCAAGAATAAATCCTTGAGGGATTCTAGACAAAAATACATCCAGAGGCATACATAAACCATTGCTGGACGTGCTTTGGCTATTATTTGATATGTAAGAGTAAAACCAAAGGGGGAGAGTTACACTGAGCAAAATAACAGAGGAGAGATGTTGACCATGACCAGACGCTGAGAGAGATCAAGAAGGGAGAGTGCGCTGTGGTTACAGTCACGGAGAATGTGCCAGAGGGTTAATTCCTTCCCCAAGGAGCCTTTTGGTTTATCCCGTTTGTGTTAATGTAATGAAGCTGTTTGTAATGGTTTTAATGTTGCATTTAAAACTATCATTCCCCTCAAGTAACCAGACAAAGTTATGGACAGGTTTCAAGATGAATTTATTAAAAGACTATAGCTATTGAGCCCTGAATGAAAAATTCAGAAATGCAGACAATTATAGTTTCAACTCTGATTACAAGTAAGAACATAAGAAATAGGAGCAGGAGTAGGCCATCCAGCCCTTCGAGCCTGCCCCGCCATTCAATAAGATCATGGCTGGTCTGAAGTGGATCAGTTCCACTTTCCCGCTTTCTCCCCATAACCCTTAATTCCCTTGTCTGTCAAAAACCTATCTACCCATGACTTAAATATATTTGGCGAGGTAGCCTCCACCACTTCAACGGGCAGAGAATTCCAGAGATTCACCACCCTTTGAGTGAAGAAGTTCCTCCTCAACTCCATTCTAAACTGCACCCCCCTTATCTTGAGGCTGTGCCCTCTAGTCCTGCTGTCATTTCTGAGCAGGAAGAATCTCTCTACCTCTACCCTATCCATCCCTTTCTTATACGTCTCTATAAGATCCCCCCTCATCCTTCTAAACTCCAACGAGTACAGACCCAGTCTATTCAGTCTCTTTTCATAGTCTAACCCCCTCATCTCCGGTATCAGCCTAGTGTGGGTCTGAATTTATGGGGCATTGGCACCAGTATTGGGGTAGGTGGGACCTGTTCGGGCGGGATGGGGTTGGTCTGAACCGTGCTGGGACCAGAGTGCTGGCGAATCGAGTAAAGAGGACTGGAGACAGGGCTTTAATTAGGGGGGGGGGAGGGTGCGAGGGTAGGTGACGTTACGAGGTCTAAAGTTAAGGATAGGGTACAGGTAAGGGAAGAGGCCGAGGATGTCCCAATAATAGAGGGAGTAGGGGGCGTGAGTATGGTTGGTGGCGTTACGGCAAATAGGGTCCAGGTGAAGGCTGCGACGAAAGCACTTTATCTGAATGCACGAAGCATTCGGAATAAAGTGGATGAGCTGGTGGCGCAGATCGACACAAATGGATACGATCTGGTGGCCATTACAGTGATGTGGCTGCAAGGTGACAGGGACTGGGAGCTGAATGTACAGGGCTATCAAGTGTTTAGGAAGGATAGGCAGGAGGGAAAAGGGGGGGGGGCGTAGCTCTGCTGATTAAGGATAGCATCAAGGTGGTAGCAAGGGATGATATTGGAGCCAAGGAGCAGAGGGTGGAATCGTTGTGGGTGGAGATTAGGAACAGCAAAGGGAGGAAGACGCTGGTGGGTGTCGCCTATAGGCCCCCGAATAATGATCTGGAGGTGGGGCGGGCTGTTAACGCGCAAATAAGTGCGGCGTGCAGGAATGGGACGGCCGTAGTTATGGGGGATTTCAATCTGCATATTGATTGGTCGACCCATATTGGACGCGGTGGGCTCGAGGAAGAGTTCTTGGAATGCTGCCGGGATAGTTTTTTCTGGAACAGTGTGTGTTGGAGCCGACGAGGGAGAGAGCTATCTTGGATCTGGTGCTATGTAATGAGGCGGGTAGAATTAGGGACCTTGCGGTGAAGGACTCTCTTGGGGAGAGTGATCATTGTATGGTGGAGTTTCTGGTGCAGATGGAGGAGGAGAAAGTGGGTTCCCGGACACGCGTACTTTGTTTGAATAGAGGGGAGTACGGTGGGATGAGAGAAGAATTGGCGAATGTGGACTGGGGGAGCGCGTTGGAGGGAGGGTCAGCTGAGGAGCAGTGGAGGATCTTTAAGGAGATCTTTCTTGGTGCTCAGCGGAAATTTATTCCGATGGTCAAAAAGGACAGTAGGAGGAGAGGTAATAAGCCGTGGATAACGAAGGAGGTGAAGGAAAGTGTTAAATCAAAAGCGGAGGCGTTTAGAGTAGCTAAGAGTAGTGGGTGAGAAGAGGATTGGGAGAGGTTTAAATGTCAACAAAGATTGACAGAGAAGTTGATAAAGAAGGGTAGGAGAAACTATGAAGCTGGGCTAGCACTTAATATAAAAAAGGATAGCAAGAGTTTTTATAAATATATAAAAAGGAAGAGGCTGGCTAGGGAGAACGTTGGTCCTTTAGAGGATGAGAAAGGGGACCTAGTGGTAGGGGATGGGGATATGGCTAAGGTATTGAATAACTTTTTTGTTTCTGTCTTCACGGAGGAGGACGTGAATAATTTGCCGGGTGTTAGTGATGGAAAGGTGGTAGGGCTGGAGGGTCTTAATGACATTACTGTTACTAGAGAGGCGGTGCTCGACAGACTGGAGGGGGGGGCTGATTGTGGACAAGTCCCCAGGACCGGATGGAATGCATCCGAGGGTTCTGAAAGAAATGGCGGAGGTGATAGTGGATGCCTTGGTGGTTATTTTCCAAACGTCGCTGGATTCCGGGGAAGTGCCGGAAGATTGGAAAACGGCTAATGTTACGCCGTTGTTTAAGAAGGGTGCCAGGCAAAAGGCGGGGAATTATAGGCCGGTTAGTTTAACGTCTGTGGTATGTAAAATGTTAGAATCCGTCATTAAGGAGGAAATTGCGAGGCATCTTGAAGGCAATTGCTTGATAGAGCGGACGCAGCATGGTTTCATTAAAGGGAAGTCGTGTCTGACAAATTTACTGGAGTTCTATGAGGATGTGTCTAGGGCGGTGGATAGAGGAGAGCTGGTGGATGTGGTCTTTCTGGATTTTCAGAAGGCGTTTGACAAAGTACCTCACAAGAGGTTATTGCAGAAGGTCGAGGGACATGGAGTTGGGGGTAGGGTGTTAGCGTGGATAGAGGATTGGTTGTCAAATAGGAGGCAGAGAGTGGGGGTCAATGGGTGCTATTCGGATTGGCGGATGGTGACTAGTGGAGTGCCCCAGGGGTCGGTGCTGGGGCCCCAGCTTTTTACCATTTATATAGATGATCTGGAGGAGGGAACCGAGTGTAGGGTGTCGAAATTTGCTGATGACACCAAGATTGGGGGAACGGCAAATTGTGCGGAGGGTGTGGAGAGTCTGCAGAAGGATCTAGATAGGCTGGGCGAATGGGCCAGGAACTGGCAAATGGAATTTAATGTTGGCAAGTGTGAGGTGGTCCACTTTGGTAGGAAGAATGGTAGGAAGGACTCTTACTTACGTGGAGAAAAACTGCAGCAGGCGACGGTGCAGAGGGACCTCGGGGTCTTTGTGCATGAGTCGCAAAAACCCAGCTTGCAGGTGCAGCAGGTGGTCAGGAAGGCGAATGGGATGCTGGCCTTCATAGCGAGGGGGATTGAATATAAAAGTAGGGAGGTCTTGCTGCAGCTGTATAGGGCATTGGTGAGGCTGCAGCTGGAGTACTGTGTGCAGTTTTGGGCGCCGCACCTGCGCAAAGACATTTTGGCCTTGGAGGGAGTGCAGAGGAGGTTTACTAGGCTGATATCGGAGTTGAGGGGGTTGAGCTATGAGGAGAGGCTGAATAAACTAGGCTTGTACTTGTTGGAGTTTAGAAGAATGAGGGGAGATCTCATTGAGACGTATAAGATGATGAATGGGATGGATAGGATAGAGGTGGAGAGACTCTTCCCGCTCAAAAAAGTCAGTAGGACTAGGGGGCACAGCCTCAAGATAAAGGGGGGGCGGTTTAGAACGGAGTTGAGGAGGAACTTCTTCACTCAAAGGGTGGTGAATCTCTGGAATTCTCTGCCCGTTGAAGTGGTGGAGGCTGCCTCGCTAAATATTTTTAAGACGCGGGTTGATGGGTTTTTGATAAGAGAGGGGATTAAGGGTTATGGGGAGAGGGCGGGAAGGTGGAACTGAGTCACGACAGATCAGCCATGATCTTATTGAATGGCGGGGCAGGCTCGAAGGGCTAGATGGCCTACTCCTGCTCCTATTTCTTACGTTCTTATGTTCTTATGAACCTCCTCTGCACTCCCTCCAAGGCCAAAATATTCTTGCGCAAGTGCGGCGACCAAAACTGCACACAGTACTCCAGCTGTGGCCTCACCAGTGCCCTCTACAGTTGCAGCAAGACCTCCCTGCTTTTATATTCTATCCCCCTCGCTATAAAGGCCAGCATCCCATTCGCCTTCTTGATCACCTACTGCACCTGCAGACTGGTTTTTTGCGACTCATGCACAGGGACCCCGAGGTCCCTCTGCTCTGTAGCATGCTGCAGCTTTTCGCCCTTTAAATAGTAATCCCTCCTACTATTATTTCTGCCAAAGTGGATAACCTCACACTTGCTAACATTGTACTCCATCTGCCAGGTCCTCGCCCACTCGCTCAGCCTATCCAGATCCCTCTGCAGACTTTCCACACCCTCCGCACAATTTGCTTTTCCACTCATCTTTGTGTCGTCAGCAAGTAATTAGCATATACCAATAAAAATCTGGGAGTTATCTTTATCCACTCATGTTCATTAATTAAGGTTACATCCTACAAAAAGTACAGTTTTAAATAATCACAATCATCTTGAACTTGCTTAATTATAATATCCAGTTGTCATGAGGTTTTTCTTTGCCTCAATTTAATATTTTGACTATCTTTAAACATCCCAGCTATGTCTGGATATTAGAACCTGAATCAACTGCCTTGTCCAAAGAATGATTTAATGGCTTTTTCCCAATATAGTATCTTTTATCCCTTTCTTATCTGAAAATCAGGTGCCTGGAACTAGCTGCATAGGATCCTGCAATTAAACATTGTGTAGGCTTTTGTGATTTGTCTCTGTTAACCCTTTTCACTGGACACAGTTAATGTGACTACTATTTTTCTCCATAATTATTAGTATGGGTATTAATTTCCCTTAGTTGGTCATCAAACACCTATCCTGTTCCCATCTTCCAGCACTTAATCTATAGTCTTGAATGCAATGGTGTTTGAAGTACTCAACTGACTATTACTTAAGATATTTAAGAATACTTAAATTCTTAAGTATTTAGAATTTATAAGATTCCTACCTCTACCACCCTTTCAGGCAGTGAGTTCTCGAATCCCACCTCTCTCTTGATGAAAAAGATCTTCCTCAAATCCACTCTAAGTTTATTCCTCCTAACGTTAAATCTATGCCTCCTGATTATTGACCCCTCTACTAAGGAGAAAAATTTCTCATGTACGGTATTTATATCCCTCATAATTTTGTACACCTTGATGAGGTCCCCCATAGCTTTGCTCTAAGGAAACAACCCCAGTCAGTCCAACCTCTCTCAATAGCTGAAATGCTCCATCCCAGGTAACATCCTGGTGAATTTCATTTGTACTGTTTCTTGTACAATTACATCCTTACTATCATGTGGCGACCAGAACTGCGCAGGGTGTCCTAGCTGTGACATAATGAGTGTTATAGGCAGCTACATCAAAACCTCCCTGTTCTTATATGCCTCAGCTAATAAAGGCAAGTATCCCATATGCCTTCTTAATAAACTTGTCTAACTGTCCTGCTGCCTACAAAGATCTTTGGACATACACCCAAGGCCCATTAAGTTCACTGTACCTCCTAGCATCCTATTATTTTTTGTGTCTCCCCTTGCCTTGTTAGTCTTCCCAAAATGAATCACCTTTCACTTTTCAGAGTTAAATTCCATTTGCCACCATTCTGTCCATCTGACCAGCCCATCTATATCATCCTGTAATCTAAAGCTCTTCGCTATTAATCTCACCTTATTTTTACGTCATCTTTCAACTTACTGATCAGAACCCCCCTCACATTTACATCTAGATCATTAATGTACACTATGTATAGCAAGGGGCCAGTACCAATCCCTGTGGTACACAATTGGACACAAGCTTCCAACCTTCGATTATTACCCTCTGCCTTCTGCTCCTTAGCCAATTTTGGATCCAATTTGCTCAATTGCCATGGATTCCATGGGGAACCTTGTCAAAAGGCTTACTGAAATCCATGTAGACTACATCAACTGCGCTAACCTCATCTATACATCTAGATTCTTCCATCCCGCTGCGCCAATTATTTAGCACAGTGGGCCAGGAGAATCCCACGACGACTGATTTGTGGGGTTTGTGAGAGTGTTCGTGGCCCTGCTTGCGCCCTCCAGCAGCTTCTGCTCTGCACCGGAAATCGGTGGGAAACGCAGAGACCATTTAAATGGTCATTTTAATATTATTTGAATATCATTAGCGGGCCTGGGACTGAAGTCTCCAGACCCACTTGTGCCTCCCATCCCACCAGAGTGTTTCACACCAGTGGGGATTGCGTTACCTCCCCACTTCCAGGGAGCTAGAGGTCTGAGCCCACTGGAGTGAAGGGGAGCTTGGGTGGCGGGGGAGGGGGGGGGAGTGCCCCCTGTGATTTAGAACACTGGCATAGGCAGCCTGGGTCCCTGGCACTGCCAAATGGGCAAAGTGCCAATTCCTAGTGCCAAGGGGGCAGGGCATATGGGGGCTAGGGGTGGGGCCTGATGGAGGCGGGGCCCTAAGGGTAAACAGTGGGGTTTGGGTGTCCAGCTGCCACCTCTCTGCCATCGGGATCGATGGAGGAAAGGAAAGAGGCCAGTGATTGGGGCAGGCTGAGGAGTGGCAAGTGGGTTGGGGGAATGGTTGGGAAGCCGGCAGTTGGGGCGGGGGTGGGTGTAGCTAGTATTGCATGGTCTCATGGATGGCCTAGAATCGGGGGACCAGCAGTGTGGGACTGCTGTGCATGGTCCGATCATGGCACTGACAGAACAGCGCATGCATAGTGGCCTGCTCAGCTCCAGCGGGAATAGGCCCTGTCCCCTGAAGCTAGTGCACAAAGTGTGATAGATACTTCTCTAAACTGCCACTGAAAAAACCAATGTGAATTTGATGCTTAGAATTTTTTGGGAGAATTTCCCCCCTAGTCACCTTGTCAAAAAAAACAATTAAATTTGTTAAGACATGATCCTGCCCTGACCAAAGTCATGTTGACTATCCTTAATTAACCCTTGTCTCTCCAACTGGAGATTAATTCTGCCCTTCAGAATTTTTTCCAATATTTCCCCACCCCGATCTTAGATTTATTGGTCTGTAATTTCCTGTTTTTCTTCCCCTACTTCCCTTCTTGAATAATGGTACAGTATTAGCTGTCCTCAATCTTCTGCACCTTTCCTGTGGCTGATGAGGATTTCAAAATTAGTGTCAAAGTCCCTGCAATCTCCTCTCTTCCTTCTCTCAGCAGCCTAGAATACATCTCATATGGGCCTTGCAGATTTATTCACTCTTAAACCCACCAAAACCACTAACTCCGCCTTCTATCCAATTATTTCACAATCCCCTTCCCTACTTTCTGTAAGTACATTGTGGCAAGTGGAGAGTCTCCCACCACTGTCCTGACTTGTGCCTGATAGATGGTGACCAGACGTTGGGGAGTTCTGACCTTGCAGGAATATCATTAACGAAATAGCTGAACATGACTGAGCCTAGGGCACTGTCCTGAAGAACCCTTGCAACAATATCTCAACTGAGGTGATTGGCATCCTACAAGCACAACCATCTTCCTTTGTGCTAGGTACAACTTCAGCCAGTGAAGAATGTCTCCCCTGCCTCGCTGACCCGATTCCCGTTGACTTCAATTTTGTGTGAGTCCCTTGACACCATACCAAATCAGATGCTGCTTCGATATCATGGGCAGTTGCTTTCACTTCATTAATGAAATTCTGTTCTTTTGTCCATGCTTGGACAAAGGCTATAATGTGATCAGAAGTTGCAGCCCTACAAACAAAACATTACTGAACAGGTAATTGCTTGACATCAATGTCAACACCCCCTTCCATTAATTTGCTGATGATTGAGAGTAGTAATTGGCTGGATTGGATTTGTCCTACTTTTTCTGGAGAGGACATACCTGGTCATATCCGCTGTCTATCCCCAAAGCCTTTGCAGCATCCATTGTTTTTGTTCATTTATTGATATTGGGTGACATGAATCAATTGTCCAATGGTGGACTTCCTTCTTGACCTCAAGGGTTAGACGAAATGGATCATTTACTTGATGCTTTTAGCTGAATTGGTCATAAGCGCTTCAGCGTTGTCTTTTGTACTGATATTCAAGGCTCTCGTGTTTCAAGATGAGATGTTTTTGAAGCCTCATATTAATTGTTCACCACCACTCAAGGCTTGATCTGGAAGGACTGAAGACTTGTGATTGAATCCCTTAGTTTTAGCTATAATTTGCTGCTTCCACTGTTTTGCATGTGTAGTCCTGTATCAGAGCTTCACCAGATTAGCATCTTATTTTTAGGCATCCCTCGTGCTGCTCCTAATGTGCACTCTATACTCAGAAAGAAACCCCACAACACCAGTTTAAAGTCCAAGCAGGTTTATTTGTAGCAAAAGCCGCAAGCCCCAAAAGCTTGCGGCTTTTGCTACAAATAAACCTGTTTGGACTTTAAACTGGTGTTGTGGGGTTTCTTTCTGTTTTACCCCGGTCCAACACCGGCATCTCCACATCACTCTACACTCCACATCGATCCAGAATTGGTTGCCTTTCTTGATGATAAATGTTGAGTGAAGGATATGCTGGGCTGTGAGATTACAGATTGTGGTTCAGTTAGTCTTGGTGATGGACATTGCAGATCTCCTCTGAGTCTCTTTCATGTTGTTCTTTTCCTTTATCAAATATATTTATCTCCTGCCATATCTAATCCTGATCCACTTAATTGAAATCTCGCCAGCGCAACTCCCCTTTTTGGTCACTCGCAAGATTTAGCAGCCATTACGGGACTTGTATAATGTCCCATAATGCAAGGGGGATTCGGTCCTTTAATCTTAGGCAGTCGAAATGGCAAAGGTAGTCCAGAAGATGAGCTCATGAAAAGTTTTTGTGACAGTTTCGTGAAACAATACATTGTAGAACTGACTAGGGATAAAGCTATCTTACATATTAGTATTGAGCAACGACGCATGGTTACTTAGGAATGTCAGTTTAAAAAATCCACCAGGAAATTGTGATCAAAATACCATTGAATTCCATGTTAAGTTTGAAAATGACACATTCCAAACACAAATAAGAGCCTTAAACAAAAACCAATCTCATATATGAGGGAGAACTGGCTAAGATTGATTGTATGAACACATTAAAAGATATCAGAATCAAGTAACTGTGGTAAACATTTAAAAAGATAATTCAACATCTTCAACAAAAATATATTCATTGAAAAGCAAAAACTGAGTGAAAAGACCCATCTGAGGCTCAATCAGGGAGTTGGAGGTAGAGATTGTATTAGATTAAAAGAAGAGGCTTATAATGTTGCAAAGAACAACGACAAGTCTGAGGTTGTGTGTTTTAGAAACAAAGAGTCACCAAAGTTGATGGAATGAGAGTAAACCAGTCCAGGTTATAAGGGCTTCTATAAATATATGAAAGAGAGTAGCTAAAGGAAATGTTGGACCTTCAGAGGTAGACACGAGAAATTATGATGGGGGGGTGAGGAAATGCACGCAGCGAATAAATATTTTGTGTCTTGTGTTCACAGAAGACACACCAGAAATAGGTAACCCAGGGGTTTAAAAGAATGTGGAAACTATAAGTAATTAATATCAGGAGAAACAGATAATTGGAGAAATGATGGTCTATACCTTAGGATGCTAAAACAGATAGCTGCAGAGACAGTGGGTGTGGTCACTATGATTTGCCAAAATTCCTCAAGTTTTGGAAATAGCCCTAACATACTGGAAGTTAGCAGAGAGGCTGGGAGTTTGGCAACTGGTAACTCACTCTCTGATTCTCCAGTTTCTCCAGTGATGGCATCGCTGGCAAAGGCAGCATTTGTTGCTCATCCAGAATTGTCCTTGAACTGTACATTTTAAAGGACAATTAAGAATTAACCACACTGCTGTGAGTTTGAAGTCACAAGTAGGAGAGATTGGGGAACAATGGCAGATTTTCTTCCTGAAAGGACATTTGTATACCAGATTGATATTTACAACAATCGATGATGGTTTAATGGTCATCATTACTAAGTCTAGTTTTGTACATTCCAGATTTATTAATTGAATTCAAATTCCACCAACTGCTATCATGAGATTTGAACCCATGTTCTTGGAGCATACATCTGATCCTCTGGGCTACTAGTCCAATGATAATTTCACTATGCCATCATCTCCCCAAAAAGTCTGTCCACTATCCATAAGGCACAAGTTAAGAGTATGATGGAATACTCTATACTTGAGTGCAGCTACAAAAGCTCGAGAAGCTTGATACCAAAAGTTTCAAAATCACCTACCAAGCCTGCAAATTCTAGCATCTAGAAGAATAGGACAATAAATGAATGGAAACACCACTCTCTGTTAGTGACCTCCATTTCACATGCCATTGTGAACTGGAACTATTGTCATTTCTTCACTGTCACTGGGTCAAAATCCTGCAACTCCCTTCCGAACAGCTCTGTGGGTGTATCAAAATCAAATGGATTGCAGCGATTCAAGTTGGGTGCCGTACTTACGCAAGGATATTTTGGCCTTGGAGGGAGTGCAGAGGAGGTTTACTAGGCTGATGCCGGAGTTGAAGGGGTTGAGCTATGAGGGGAGGCTGAATAAACTAGGATTGTACTCGTTAGAGTTTAGAAGAATGAGGGGAGATCTCATTGAGACATATAAGATGATGAATGGGATGGATAGGATAGAGGTAGAGAGACTCTTCCTGCTCAAAGGACAGCAGGACTAGGGGGCACAGCCTCAAGATAAAGGGGGGGTGGTTTAGAACGGAGTTGAGGAAGAACTTCTTCACTCAAAGGGTGGTGAATCTCTGGAATTCTGTGCCCGTTGAAGTGGTGGAGGCTACCTCGCTAAATATTTTTAAGACGCGGGTTGATGGGTTTTTGATAGGCGAGGGGATTAAGGGTTATGGGGAGAGGGCAGGAATGTGGAACTGAGCCACGACAGATCAGCCATGATCTTATTGAATGGCGGGGCAGGCTCGAAGGGCTAGATGGCCTACTCCTGCTCCTATTTCTTATGTTCTTAAGGTGGCTCATGCCATCTTCCAGAGGGCTATTGGGCATTGGCAATAAATGCTATTCTGGAAATGATGCTCACATTCCAAGAACAAATTTTTAAAAAATGCATTGCCTAAGTCATTGCTTCCAAAACTATTTTCCAGTGTGACCCCATTTCAACATTTGAAAATGAATGGACATCAGCAGAACCAAAACAGCAATTTGGTATTTAGTAACTTTTAATTATTATAATTTGCGTATTTACAAATCCATGTTGACTCGTTAATTAACTCAAAACTGGCCAAGTGATTGTGATTTTTTTTCTCCCCCGATTATGGATTCCAAAACATTATGGTGGGTGGCACAGTGTTAGCACTGCTGCCTCATAATGCCAGGGACCCGGGTTCAATTCCCAGCTTGTGTCATTATCTGTGTGAAGTTTACACAGGTGCTTCGGTTTCCTCCGGGTGCTTCAGTTTCCTCCTACGGTCTAAAGATGTGCTGGTTTAGGTTGATTGGCCATGCTAAATTGCCCCTTAGTGTTAGGGGGAGTAGCTTTAGTAAATGCATGGGGTAATGGAGATAAAGCTTGGGTGGGATTGTGGTTGGTGCAGACTTGATGGGCCAAATGGTGGCTTCCTGCACTGCAGGACTCTATGAAAATTATCCATCACTGTTAAAATGTTAAAATAACTGGTCTTGAGCACTTCTGATATCTTCATCCCCACTTTCTTTAGCAAACTGCCAGCCAGACCAAATGACTTATCTGGCCAAAACATAGTCAGCCTTTCCAGTAACTCCTCTTGTTCAATTATCTCAGGATCCATTGTTTTCATTCTGACTGATTTTGTGAGATTCCTCTTACTTAATAAACACCATATAAAGTTGGTGGGGAATTTTCCCATCCTGCCTGCCTTGGGAATAGTAGCGGGCGAGTTCTGACCATGCAAAGGTCTGTTGACCTTATGTGGGGTTTTCCAGTTTTGGGATGAGCGTGACAGGAAAACCTGCTAAGAGGGGATCTTATTGAAACATATAAGATGATTAGAGGTTTAGATAGGATGGATAGTGATAGCCTTTTTCCTCGGATGGAGAATGCTAGCACGAGGGGGCATGGCTTTAAATTAAGGGGTGGTAGTTATAGGACGGATGTCAGGGGTAGGTTCTTTACCCAGAGGGTGGTGAGGGATTGGAATGCCCTGCCTGCTGCGGTTGTAAATGCGCCTAGTTTGGGGGCGTTTAAGAGATCTATGGATAGGTTTATGGACGAAAAGGGATTGGTTTAGATTTGTGGGTCAGTGTTTTTTTTTAAAAAAACTGGTCGGCGCAACATCGTGGGCCGAAGGGCCTGTTCTGCGCTGTTATGTTCTATGTTCTATGCCCAGTAAGTATCCTAGCCTTAGATGCTGAAAGATTTTTTATGTTTCCTTTTAAGTCATCTGCTATTCCATTCTCACATTTTCCTTGCTGGTCTTATTTTTTTCTTCACCTGTCAACATAGTGTATTTTACCTGGTTCTCTAAGTTCATCTGACATGCACCATATACACTCGTTTTCAGTTTTGATCATCATCTCGATCGTCCTTGTCATCCAAGGAGCTCTGTTTTTGGCTCCTTTACTTTCCCCATCGAGCCTGTAGCTGAACTTTTCCTTAAAAATCATCCTCTGTTCTATTCCAGCTTTTCCTGCCAGTTTCCAATTTTATTTTACTCTATTTAAATCCCTTACTTTCCAGCACCAGATCCAGCGATGCCTCCTTTTCAGTTGGGTTGAGAACATACTGACCACAAAAACCTTCCTGAACACGTTTCATTAATCCTCCACCTCCTCGCTCTTTGCTCTAACATTATCTCAATCGATATTTAGATAATTAGAGTCCCCTGCATCACCACTCTATAGTTTTGTACATCTGACATCCATAGTTTGGGAACTCCTGCTTTACTGTATTTCAAACACTATCCATTATTTGAATAACACCCTCCAAAGTAATTCACAATTGTATTTTCTAAATTTAACTTGCCCCATCTCCATGCCTCCATTCACCATGATATTTCAGCAGTTGGTCAGTTTAATCGTTCTCTTATCTCACCATTGATGCTCTTGACACCGGAAAAGTTCATATTTCCCTCTGGTACAGGCTCCAATTTAGTCCTGTCATGTCATAGAATGCAGGTTTAAATATGTCTGACAAACAGGTTTTCAGCCTATCAACAGACATGCCTGGTTTATGTCAAGTGTCCAAGGTTGTGCAAGTATGGGGGAAATGGCCATGGTAAACTGCCCCTCAGTGTCTAAAGATGTGCAGATTAGGTGCATTTTCCATGACAATGCACACGGTTATGTGATTAGGGCAGAGGACTGGGTCTAGTTAGGGTGCTGTTTCGGAGGTTTGGTTCAGACTCGGTGGGCTGAATAGCCTCTTTTGCACAGTAGGGATTCTATGCTATCGTCAGGTCTCACTGTCCTCTGTCTGAACCACCCACTATTCTTGAAACAGGATTCAGATCATCACATTAGTCTGGTTGTTTTCCTGCTCCTGCACCCTAAGTTCGATCTCAAACCTTACTTTATTTTCTCTCCAGTATCCCCCCATTTCCTTTTCAAACATGTCTTGTTCATGAAACTCCTTTCCTCCTTCCCCTTTAGCCCTATTCATACTAAAGAGCGGACTACCCAACATTTTCTACTACCTCACATCCGAGCTGACTTTGTAAATGGCTCCCTTCTTTAATGATACTATTCCTATCCTTGGAAAATAACTGTTTTTGTCCTCACTCCCCAATCACCTGCCTTTATTAAGTCTTGTTGACCCTCGGTTCTTGAAGACCATTTCCAGTCGTGCTTTTAAAGTAAAAATCTCTTTGCAACCCACATCTATGAAGAAGATTTTGGTCACAACTCCTAATGTCATCACCTCCTTTAACTCCGCATGCATTTTTCTTTGATTACTCCCCGGATGATTTTGTGTATTAAAGGTGCTTTATAAATGTAAATAGTTTTTGTTTCTAGCCACTTTCTATGCTGGATATGTTTAAAACGAAATATATACACCAGTATAATTTTGCCTGGTTGTTGTGTTCTCTAATTATTATTTGCCCTACTCTGTATCATGGTTAAAAATAACATGTATCTAATATACTACAGTGTTACAGCATTGGTTCATGTTTTCAGTGTATTATTTGACCTCATCCCAATGCTGAATTAATTCTTTACTCTTTCGCTCTGCAGATGAGGATGGTCTTGGCATCAGTATTATAGGAATGGGAGTTGGAGCAGATGCAGGATTAGAAAAATTAGGAATTTTTGTCAAGACCGTTACAGAGGGAGGAGCAGCTCAAAGGGATAGCAGGTGAGCAAAATTGCTGTTGAAAAGGCAACAATATTGTATCATTATAGGATTTCTCACATCCACCAAAAACTTGATAGGTGTAGAATAGCTTTTGGGCATGAAATAAGTGAAGTTGAACTCAGTTGTTAGTTTGTCACAAATACCTATCAATCATAAAAGTTCACAAAACAGTAAGATGCTTACTTAAGACAAAACACTGGGCATTTTTCCTTTCCTAGCTACTGGGTTTCTTTAACTTCCTCTTCATGTTATGTGAAGTGAACCAAATTGACTGAACTTTGGTTTCTGAGAGTTGAAACATCATGAGTAAGATCATCTGCTTGATACTTTTGAGTGAAAATGCTTGAAAACAAAAGAACTTATTTTGTCAAGGTTGAGGGTAGATATGTTTATAGAGCCTCTCCCTTGACCTGCCTGTTGCCTGCGACTCAACTGGATGTTGGAATTGAGGCCAAGATGAGATCAGCCATGATCATATTAAATGGCGGAGTAGGCTCAAGAGGCTAAGTTGCCGCCTCCTAATTCTTATGATTTTCTTGGTCATGAGAACATTATACTCTTAATGTTTTTCTGCCGATGTTTACTAAGTTAGCTGTGTATTGTAACTTCATTAGGTTAGTGAATAAGTTTAAGGTAAACAAACACATACATTTAAGCACAGGAGTAGGCCGCTTGGCCCCTTCAGCCTGCTCCACCATTCAATAAGATTATGGCTGATATGGTCGTAACCTCAACTCACATCTATCTCCGACAGCCTTTCACTCCCTCACTTATCAGGAGTCTGTTTATATCTGCCTTAAAAATATTCAAGGATGCCCTTCCACTGACTCTTCAGGTAGGGAGTTCCAAGGGGTGGCATAGTGGTTAGCACTGCTGCCTTACAGCACCAGGGATTTGGGTTTGATTCCTGGCTCAGGTCACTGTCTGTGCGGAGTCTGCATGTTCTCCCCATGTCTACATGTGTTTCCTCCCACAGTCTGAAAGACATGCAGGTTAGGTAAATTGACCATGCTAATTTCTCTCTGTGTACATGAACAGGCACCAGAGTGTGGCAACTCGAGAATTTTCATAGTAACTTCATTGCAGTGTTAATGTAAGTGACATTAATAAACTTAAAACTTTAAGACACATGAACTTCTGAGAGAAAAGCTTTCCTCTCATCGCTGTCTTAAATGGGCGACCACTTATTTTTAATCCAGTGACCCTTAATTCTTGATTCTTCCACAAGAGGAAACATCCTTTGTACAAGAAGAAACATCTTTTCCACATCTACCCTGTCAATATGCCTCAGGCTCTTCTAAGTTTCAATCAAATCACTTTTTACTCTTTTAACCGCCAACAGATACAAGCACCTCCCATTCCAGATATTAGTCTTGTAAACCTTCTCTGAACAGCTTTCAATACATTTGCAGCCTTGCTTAAAAAAGGGCACCAATACTGTACATGATGTGGATTGGGCTGGGGTAAACACAGTAAAAAGTCTGACAACACCAGGTTTTAGTCCAACCGATTTATTTGATAGTAAACGCACAAGCTTTTGAGGTTTCCCTCTTCGTCAGGTGAATGGAGAGTTCTGGCCTCAGACAGAGCATATAAAGCACAGACAGTTTAGAGATTACTGATTAGAATGTGAATCTTTACACCTAATGTGTACACCAAAAGCACTGATCCCTCTGCTTATTACATTTATTACATCTTCCAACCAGCAAATGGCCAATTTATGTCTATTCTGTTAGCCAGCTGTTCTTCCCCACATCATAAACTCTTTCTTCCACAGTAGTCTTTGATATGGGACCTTATCATGTCTTCTGCAAGTTTAAAGATAGTACAACTACTGAATCCCCTTTACTGCAGCATGTTACATCTTCAAAGAACTCCAATAAATTGGTTAAACATAATTTCCATCTCACATAACAATGTTGACTCTTGCCTGTTGGCTTATTTTATTCCCAGTTCCCTGCTGTAACGTTTTAATAATAGTTTCGAACATTTTGTCCATGACAGAAGTCAAGTTAACTGGTCTATAGTTTCCTGCTTTCTATCATCCCTTATTGAATAAAGGAGTTAAATTTTCAAATCTGAAGGATTCTTCCCTGAACCTGGGGAATTTTAGAAAATTAAAACCAATGCCTCAAGTATCTCACTATCCACTTCTGTCAAGGTCTTAGGGTGGTGTTCATCCGGACCTGAGTGTTTGTCAGTCTGCAGGTCCAACAATTTGCTTAGTAGCGATTCCCTGGTGATTGTAACTTTCTTGGATTCCTCTCTCCCTTCCATTTCCTGATTTACAGCCATTTCTGGGCTGTTATTTGCTTCCTCTATAGTGAAATCTGATGCAAAATACCCGTTCAATTCATCTGATCTCCTTATTTTCCATTATTAGTTGCCCAGACTCAATTTCTATAGGATTGACACTCGCTTTGTTAACTTTTTAAAAAATATGTATAGAAACTGTTATTACCTGTCTTTTTATTTCCAGCTAGCTTTCTCATGTTGTCTATTTTTTCCTTCCTTATCAATTTTTAATTGTTCTTTGCTGCTGTTTATATTCCATCCAATCTTCTGACCTACAGCCATCCTTGTGCAATTTATATGCTTTTCTTTATTGATACTTGGAAAGAGCAGGTTGTCTTATGAGGAGAGGTTGGAAAGTTTGGGCTTGCTTCTAATAAAGTTCAGCAGAGTGAAGGGGACTTGACTGAAATATATTAGGTCCTAAATGGTACTAACAATAGATACAAGCATCTCTCGTTCCAGCTATTCGAGTAAATCTTCTCTGAACTGCTTCCTTAAATAAGGAGACTAATATTACATACAGTATTCTTGATGTGGCCTCAGCAATGCCCTGCATAATGGAAGCATAACTTTCCTACTTGTGTGTTCAATTTCCTTTGCAATGAACAGTAACATTGTTAGTTTTCATAATTACTTGCTGTACCTATGTACTAGCCTTTTGCAATTCAGTTGGAAGTTAGAAGGATGGTTTATCTTGAGTCCAAAACTAGGCATACTACTTGAAAAATTAAGGGTTGTCTTTATAGGACAAAGTTGAGAAGAATTTTTCCCCTCAGAGTTGTATGACTTTGAAACTCTCAGCCTCATAAGACAGTAGAAGCGGAATCACTGAATATTTTTAAAGTGGAAGTAGGTATTTCCTTCTTGGGAAAAGAAATAACAGGTTAACAGAGTAAATGGGGAATGCGAAACTCAACAAAAACAGATCTTATTGAATAGTAAAGCAGACTTGATTGAATGATCGACTCCTATTTCATATATTCATAGATATTTGCACTACTGAATCTATTGACCCATCTATCCCTCAACCTAATTTCACAGTGCACTTTATCTAGGTGTACTTGTATGCCCTCGTTACCCTTATTTAAGTTTGAAATATTTGTCTTAGACTCACTCTTCTCTTCCCCATACTGAATGTAAAGTTCAACTACATTACGATCATATAGCTTGTGGGACAATTGGGAAAGTGGCATCGTGAATGCAAGAATTGGCTTTGACAGGAAACAGAGGAGTAGTTATTGAATGTTTTTATGCTGGAGAAAGGTTTATAGTGGAGTTCTGCATGCTCAATGTTGCTTTTCTAATCTATACACTTTTTTTAGTTCATGGGATGTGGATGTTGCTGGCTATGTCAGTATTGACTATCGCTAGTTGCCCTTGAGAAATGATAGTGAACTGCCTACTTGAACCGCTGTCCATGTGGTATTGGTAATCTGCAGTGCTTTTTGGGGGGGGTCAGGATTTTGACCCTGAGGAAGTGAAGGAATGACAGTATATTCCCAGGTTAGGATAGTGAATGGCTTGGAGGAAAACTTCAATTCCCATATGTATTCCCCTATGTGTGCAGCTCTTGTTCTTTCACATGGTAGTGGTTATGGGTTTGGAAGGTGCTGTCTAAGGAGCCTTGGTGAGTTCTTGTCATGTATGTTGTACACACTGCCATCACTGTGCAACATTGGTGGAGGGAGTGACTGTTGAAAGAGTGCCTGTCAAAGAGGTGCTTTAACCTGGATGGTGTCAGGCTTCTTGAGTGTTGATGGAGCTGCACTCATACAAGCAAGTGGAGAGTATTCTATCACATTCCTGACTTTGTTCTTGTAGATCGCGAACAGCCTTTGAGAAATCTAGGAATAATGGTAGGAAGGACTATTACTTACGTGGCGAAAAACTGCAGCAGGCGACGGTGCAGAGACACCTCGGGGTCCTTATGCATGAGTCGCAAAAACCCAGCCTGCAGGTGCAGCAAGTGGTCAGGAAGGCTAATGGGATGCTGGCCTTCATAGCGAGGGGGATTGAATATAAAAGTAGGGAGGTCTTACTGCAGCTGTATAGGGCATTGGTGAGGCCGCATCTAGAGTACTGTGTGCAGTTTTGGTCGCCGCACTTATGCAAGGATATTTTGGCCTTGGAGGGAGTGCAGAGGAGGTTTACTAGGCTGATACCAGAGTTGAGGGGGTTGAGCTATGAGGAGAGGCTGAATAAACTAGGCTTTACTCGTTAGAGTTTAGAAGAATGAGGGGAGATCTCATTGAGACGTATAAGATGATGAATGGGATGGATAGGATAGAGGTGGAGAGACTCTTCCTGCTCAAAGGACAGTAGGACTAGGAGGCACAGCCTCAAGATAAAGGGGGGGCGGTTTAGAACGGAGTTGAGGAGGAACTTCTTCACTCAAAGGGTGGTGAATCTCTGGAATTCTCTGCCCGTTGAAGTGGTGGAGGCTACCTCGCTAAATATTTTTAAGACGTGGGTTGATGGGTTTTTGATAAGAGAGGGGATTAAGGGTTATGGGGAGAGGGCGGGAATGTGGAACTGAGCCACGACAGATCAGCCATGATCTTACTGAATGGCGGGGCAGGCTCGAAGGGCTAGATGGCCTACTCCTGCTCCTATTTCTTATGTTCTTAAATCAGGAGATAAGTTATTTGCTGCAGGATTCCTAGCCTCTGATTTGTTCTTGGAGCCATAGAATTTATATGGCTAGTCCAGTTGAGTTTCTGGTCAGTGGTAACCCCCAGCATTTTGACTGTAGGAGATTCAACATAGTAATGCCATTGAATGTCAGGGGCTGATGGTTGGATTCTCTCTTGTTGGAGATGGATTTGCCTACCACTGGCGTAAATGTTACTCTTCACTTTCCAGTCCAAACTTGTATATTGTCTGGATTGATTGGATGTTAATAACCTACAGGCATACAGAACACAATTTCAATATTTGGTAATGATCTAAAACTTAGAAACATTGTGAACTGTGAGGAAGATGGTGTTGGCCTTCAAAAGGAGATAGACGAGTTGGCAGATGAAGCTCAGTGTGAAGAAATGTGAAATGACCAAATTCATTTTGGTCAGAAGAACATGGAGAGAAAACATTAAAAAAAATTCTAAAGGTGGTGCAGAGTAGAGTGAGTTGTGCATAAATTATTAAAGTTGGCAGCTCGGGTTGAAAGCACAGTTAATAAAGCATATGGTATCTATTCTTTATTAATAGTATATAAGAGCAAGGAGACAATACTGAACTTACACAAGATGCTCGTTCAGCCTCAGCTCCAGTTTTGCAACCAGTTGCAACAATATTCACCAAAGAGAAGGACTTGGTGGATGATGAGTCTGGGCAAGGGTGTGTAGATAGTTTGAGTCATGTTGAGCTCAAAAAGGAGGTGGTATTGGAGTTCTTGAGAAACATTAAGGTAGACAAGCCCCCAGGGCCTGATGGGATATGCCCCAGAATATGGAGAGAGGGAAGGGAGGAAATTGCTGGGGCCTTGAGAGAAACCCTCACTGGCTACAGGATAGGTACCAGAGGATTGGAGAATAACATGTTGTTCCTTTGTTTAAGAAGGGTAGCAAGAATAATCCAGGTAATTACAAGCTGGTGAGCCTTATATCAGCGGTAGGGAAATAATTGGAGAGCATTCTTCAAGACAGGCTTTACTCCCAGTTGGAAATAAGTGGATGTATTAGCGAGAGGCAACATGGTTTTGTGAAGGGGAGATCATGTCTCACTAACTTGATCAAGGTTTTCGAGGAAGTGATGCAGGTCATTAATAAGGGTAGGGCAGTGGATGTTGTCTACATGAACTTCAGTAAGGCCTTTGATAAGGTCTCATGGCAGACTGGTGCAGAAGGTGATGTCGCATGGGATCAGAGGTGAGCTGGCAAGGTGGATACAGAACTGGCGCGGTCATAGAAGACAGAGGGTAACAGTGGAAGGGTATGTTTCTGAATGGAGGGCTGTGACAAGTGGCGTTTCTCAGGGATCAATGCCGGGATTGTTGCTATTTGTAATATATATAAATGCCTTGGAGGAAAATGTAACTAGTTTGATTAATAAGTTTACAGACGACACAAAGTTGGAGGATTTGCGGGTAGTGATGAGGACCATCAGACGATTCAGCAGGATATAGATTGGTTGGAGACTTGGGTGGAGAGATGGTAGATAGAGTTTACTCTGAACAAATGTGAGGTAATGAATTTTGGAAGGTCTAATAAAGATAGGAAATATACAGCAAATGGCAGAACCCTTAAGGTAGGAAGAGGGGATCTGGGTATACCGGTACACTGGCCACTGAAAGTGGCAACACAGATGGAGAAGGTAGTCAAAAAGGCATATGGCACGCTTGCCTTCATCAGCTGGGACGTTGAGTTTAAAAATTGGCAAGTCATGTTAGGCCACACTTGGAATACAGTGTTCAATTCTGGTAGCCACAACTACCAAAAGGATGTGGAGGCTTTGGAGAGGGTACAGAAAAGATTTACCAGGATGTTGCCTGGTGTGGAGGGTTATTAGCTATGCGGAGAGGTTGGAGATACTTGGTTTGTTCTCACTGGAACGACAGAGGTTGAGGGGCGACCTGATAGAAGTCTATAAGATTGTGAGAAGCATGAACAGAATGGATAGCAAAAAACTTTTTCCCAGGGTGGAAGAGTCAATTACCTAGGGGACATAGGTTTAAGGGGAAAGGTTTAAAGGAGATGTACAAATCAAGTTTTTTACACTTGGGTGCCTGAACTCTGTGCCAGGGGAGGTTGTGGAAGCAGATACGATAGTGACTTTTAAGGGGCGTCTTGACAAATACATGAATAGGATGAGAATGGAGGGATATGGTACCTGTAGGGGTAGGGGGTTTTAGTTCAATCGGGCGACATGGTTGGTGCAGGCTTCGAGGGCTGAAGGGCCTGTTCCTGTGCTTAATTTTCTTCGTTCTTTGTTCTTTGTTCTTTGTTCTTGTTGTAGACGCTGCATTTTAAGAAAGAGATTGAAGGTATTGGAGGGACAAGTAACTTCAGTAATGAAGGTGGATTGGAGAATTTCTTACTGTTCTCCTTGGCAAAGATAGGCTAAGAGGAGATTTGATCGAGCTCTTCAAAATAATGTGGGCTCTGAGTAGAGTAGTTGGGGAGAAGCTTTTCCCACTCATGAAAAGATTGAGAATGAGAGGGCATATATACAACAGAATTGGTTAAAAAAAAAAGCAAAAGTGGGCCTGAATACACTCCCTGCAAGGCATGCAAATGGGAATTACTCTTATCGGAATAGGAAGACTATGTAGTATCACTGGGGAGAAGGTGGAGGAATGGCACCAGCTGAATTGCTTATTCAGAGAGTTGGTACAGACACAGCAGGCCAAATGGTCTCACCCTGTGCCACAACAGTTTGAAATTGAGGTATGGCTGTTCATGTTTTTAGCATGTCCATTGACACTTAGCATTGAAGTAGATGTAGAAATGCAAGATATCCTCATTGAAGACAATTTTGTCTTTGCAGGGGCTATGTGGTGGCTAGTATGACTAATGCTATCAGAGGCAAAAATGCCTATACAGATCTTGCAAAGACAAAATCTGGTTTTCACAAACGACACCCTTAATTATGCAGTGTGGCCATTCTGTTAAATGGAACAGACTAACGGAATATCTAGAAACCCAGTGCTGAGTATCTATGACATGCGGTCTGACATTGCAGTTGCAAAATTGTATACTGTGACCAGTACAATTGATGAGGATGCAACCAGACAGGTTTTTGCCTTGATGCTCTAACCACCTGATGCAGGGTTAATTAGACAGTTACATCCTTTATTACTCAACCAGCTCAACATAAGAACATAAGAAATAGGAGCAGGAGTAGGCCATTTAGCCCTTCGAGCCTGCCCCGCCATTCAATAAGATCATGGCTGATCTGTTGTGGCTCAGTTCCACATTCCCGCCCTCTCCCCATAACCCTTAATCCCCTCTCTTATCAAAAACCCATCAACCCGCGTCTTAAAAATATTTAGCGAGGTAGCCTCCACCACTTCAACGGGCAGAGAATTCCAGAGATTCACCACCCTTTGAGTGAAGAAGTTCATCCTCAACTCCGTTCTAAACCGCCCCCCCTTTATCTTGAGGCTGTGCCCCCTAGTCCTACTGTCCTTTCTGAGCGGGAAGAGTCTCTCCACCTCTATCCTATCCATCCCATTCATCATCTTATACGTCTCAATGAGATCTCCCCTCATTCTTCTAAACTCTAACGAGTACAAGCCTAGTTTATTCAGCCTCTCCTCATAGCTCAACCCTCTCAACTCCGGCATCAGCCTAGTAAACCTCCCCTGCACTCCCTCCAAGGCCAAAATATCCTTGCATAAGTACAGTGCCCAAAACTGCACACAGTACTCCAGCTGTGGCCTCACCAATGCCCTATACAGCCGCAGCAAGACCTCCCTACTTTTACATTCAATCCCCCTCGCTATGAAGGCCAGCATCCCATTCGCCTTCCTGATCACCTGCAAGCTGGGTTTTTGCGACTCGTGCACAAGGACCCCGAGGTCCCTCTGCACCGTCGCCTGCTGCAGTTTTTCGCCACGTAAGTGATAATCCTTCCTACCATTATTCCTACCAAAGTGGACCACCTTGCACTTGCCAACATTAAATTCCAATGTGTAATAGAATCAAACCACTCCTGGTGCACTTTGAAATCTGAATTCTGTGCCCCTGTTTCAGTGCTGCTTTCCAATATTATGCAATAAGGAGGCATACTGATTTTTAGGTTGATATTGACACTGGTGATCAGAAGGCATTTTCGTTCATCCTATTTGATCTGAACCCATGAGAGTTCACAGAATTCCATTTTTGGTGATTCTGGGGCTGCAGGTACCTATTTGTGCACTTCATTGCTCCATTTCTGGTGGTTGACCGTGCTGGAGAAGCCTGCTTTGTTAGCTGATAGCTATGACTGATAGCTGTATCATTTATTAGATTGTTGCATTATTAGCCTATGGGCCAACTTTCTACCTTGACAATCAGTTTCCAGATGTAGGAATGTCAGATAGCCTTGGATTGCTTGAGTTTTGTCATGATCAATACCTGAATTGTTGCTGGTATTTCTCTTAATGTCCTGTGTTGTACAACTGAGTGGATCGTTGGGCCACTTTTGAAAGTATTGAGAGTTTGCTATGTATAGATTGTTTGCTGGAGCAGACGAGTGAAGGAGCAGAGGGACAGATAAGAAATTACCTGTTAAAAACCTGTTTAAATAAGTTTAAAGCACTTTGTAGTAAGAACTTAGCTTGTAGAACTGTTTAAATCATTTAAAAGCATTTTTGCGGGCTTTTTGTATTTACCGCTTTAAGAATTCTGAGGGAGTGGTTAGAAGGGAGTTGTGGGGCAGCAGGCTTTAAATCAGCGCCAGGTTTAAAAGGAGGCCTGGTGTAGACAGCGGGCAGCGGAGTGAGAGGGAAGCAGAGTGAGCTATTAGGGCTTAAGATCAAAAGGGCTGGGGAGAAAAAGGGCCAGGTAAGTTTGTGTTGAAATTTTCAATACTACTAGTGAATAATGGAGGGGCATGTGATGTGTTGTTTCTGTATGATGTGGGAACTGGTGGACCCCAGGGTCCTTCCCAGTGACCATGTCTGCAGTAAGTGCAGGTTGCTGGAGGAGCTCCAGCTCAAGGTAGATGAGCTGGCCTCTGAGCTACAGACGCTGAGGCTCATCAGGGGGAGAGAGGGTGCCATTGTCAATGGGGGGGCAAGTGACATCCACCCCCCTGGACTGGCTAACTCTAAGGGTCAGGAACAAGAGGGGGCTGCTGAGAGGAGGAAGGAGGGTGGGGAGCGGAGGCCTCAGCCTCTCAATCTGCATAACAGGTTTGAGGTTCTTGCTTCCAGTGTGGACGAGGACGAGGGAGGTGAGGTCGGTGAGCAAACTGCACACGGTACAGTGATGCAGCAGGACATAGGCAAAGAGAAGGTGAAAAGGAGCGTAGTAGTAATTGGGGATAGTGGGGTGAAGGGTATTGACACTGTCCTTTGTCACAATGACAAAGTGCACAGAAGGGTGTGTTGTCTGCCTGGTGCTCGGGTCCGGGATGTCGCATCTGGGCTGCAGAGGAACCTGGAGTGGGAGGGTGAGAATCCGGTTGTTGTGGTACATGTGAGTGCCAACGACGTAGGCAAAATGCGAACTGAGGATCTGGGGAGGGAGTATGATAAGCTGGGAATGGAATTAAAAAGTAGAACCGACAAGGTGGTTATCTCTGGGCTACTGCCTGAACCGAGTGCAGACGGGCGTAGGGTTGATAGGATTAAGGAAGTGAATGGGTGGCTCAGGGATTGGTGTGGGAGGAATGGGTTTGAATTTATGGGGCATTGGCATCAGTATTGGGGTAGATGGGACCTGTTCGGGCGGGATGGGGTTGGTCTGAACCGTGCTGGGACCAGAGTCCTGGCGAATCATGTAAAGAGGACAGGGCTTTAAACTAATTGGGGCGGGGGGAGGGTGCGAGGGTAGGTGACATTACGGGGTCTAAAGTTAAGGAGAGGGTACAGGTAGGGGTAGAGGCCGAGGATGTCCCAATAATAGAGGGAGTAGGGGGCGTGAGTATGGTTGGTGGCGTTCCGGCAAATAGGGTCCAGGTGAAGGCTGGGATGAAGGCACTTTATCTGAATGCACGAAGCATTCGGAATAAAGTGGATGAGCTGGTGGCGCCGATCAGCACAAATGGATATGATCTGGTGGCCATTACAGAGACGTGGCTGCAGGGTGACAGGGACTGGGAGCTGAATGTACAGGGCTATCAAGTGTTTAGGAAGGATAGGCAGGAGGGAAAAGGGGGGGGGGGGCGTAGCTCTACTGATTAAGGATAGCATCACGGTGGTAGCAAGGGATGATATTGGAGCCAAGGAGCAGAGGGTGGAATCGTTGTGGGTGGAGATTAGGAACAGCAAAGGGAGGAAGACGCTGGTGGGTGTCGCCTATAGGCCCCCGAATAATGATCTGGAGATGGGGCGGGCTGTTAACGCGCAAATAAGTGCGGCGTGCAGGAATGGGACGGCCGTAGTTATGGGGGATTTCAATCTGCATATTGATTGGTCGACCCATATTGGACGCGGTGGGCTCGAGGAAGAGTTCTTGGAATGCTGCCGGGATAGTTTCCTCGAACAGTGTGTGTTGGAGCCGACGAGGGAGCGAGCTATCTTGGATCTGGTGCTATGTAATGAAGCGGGTAGAATTAGGGACCTTGTGGTGAAGGATCCTCTTGGGGAGAGTGATCATTGTATGGTGGAGTTTCTGGTGCAGATGGAGGAGGAGAAAGTGGGTTCCCGGACACGCGTCCTTTGTTTGAATAGAGGGAAATACGGTAGGATGAGAGAAGAATTGGCGAATGTGGACTGGGAGAGCGCGTTGGAGGGAGGGTCTGTTGAGGAGCAGTGGAGGATCTTTAAGGAGATCTTTCTTGGTGCTCAACGGAAATTTATTCCGATGGTCAAAAAGGACAGTAGGAGGAGAGGTAATAAGCCGTGGATAACAAAGGAGGTGAAGGAAAGTGTTAAACTAAAAGCAGAGGAATTTAGAGTAGCTAAGAGTAGTGGGCGAGAAGAGGATTGGGAGAGGTTTAAATGTCAACCAAGATTGACAAAGAAGTTGATAAGGAATGGTAGGAGAAACTATGAAGCTGGGCTAGCGCTTAATATAAAAAAGGATAGCAAGAGTTTTTATAAATATATAAAAAGGAAGAGGCTGGCTAGGGTGAATGTTGGTCCTTTAGAGGATGAGAAAGGGGACCTAGTGGTAGGGGATGGGGATATGGCTAAGGTATTGAATAACTTTTTTGTTTCGGTCTTCACGGAGGAGGACGCGAATAATTTGCCGGGTGTTAGCGATAGAAAGGTGGTAGGACTGGAGGGTCTTAATGACATTACTGTTACTAGAGAGGCGGTGCTCGACAGACTGGAGGGGCTGATTGTGGACAAGTCCCCAGGACCGGATGGAATGCATCCGAGGGTTCTGAAAGAAATGGCGGAGGTGATAGTGGATGCCTTGGTGGTTATTTTCCAAACGTCGCTGGATTCCGGGGAAGTGCTGGACGATTGGAAAACGGCTAATGTTACGCCGTTGTTTAAGAAGGGTGCCAGGCAGAAGGCGGGGAATTATAGGCCGGTTAGTTTAACGTCTGTGGTAGGTAAAATGTTAGAATCTGTCATTAAGGAGGAAATTGCGAGGCATCTTGAAGGGAATTGCTTGATAGAGCAGACGCAGCACGGTTTCATTAAAGGGAAGTCGTGTCTGACAAATTTACTGGAGTTCTATGAGGATGTGTCTAGGGCGGTGCATAGAGGAGAGCCGGTGGATGTGGTCTTTCTAGATTTTCAGAAGGTGTTTGACAAAGTACCTCACAAGAGGTTATTGCAGAAGGTCGAGGGACATGGAGTTGGGGGTAGGGTGTTAGCGTGGATAGAGGATTGGTTGTCAAATAGGAGGCAGAGAGTGGGGGTCAACGGGTGCTATTCGGATTGGCAGATGGTGACTAGTGGAGTGCCCCAGGGGTCGGTGCTGGGGCCCCAGCTTTTTACCATTTATATAGATGATCTGGACGAGGGAACCGAGTGTAGAGTGTCGAAATTTGCTGATGACACCAAGATTGGGGGAACAGCAAATTGTGCGGAGGGTGTGGAGAGTCTGCAGAAGGATCTAGATAGGCTGGGTGAATGGGCCAGGAAATGGCAAATGGAATTTAATGTTGGCAAGTGTGAGGTGGTCCACTTTGGTAGGAAAAATGGTAGGAAGGACTATTACTTACGAGGCGAAAAACTGCAGCAGGCGACGGTGCAGAGGGACCTCGGGGTCCTTGTGCATGAGTCGCAAAAACCCAGCTTGCAGGTGCAGCAGGTGGTCAGGAAGGCGAATGGGATGCTGGCCTTCATAGCGAGGGGGATTGAATATAAAAGTAGGGAGGTCTTGCTGCAGCTGTATAGGGCATTGGTGAGGCCGCAACTGGAGTACTGTGTGCATTTTTGGGCGCCGCACCTGCGCAAAGATATTTTGGCCTTGGAGGGAGTGCAGAGGAGGTTTACTAGGCTGATACCGGAGTTGAGGGGGTTGAGCTATGAGGAGATGCTGAATAAACTGGGCTTGTACTCGTTAGAGTTTAGAAGAATAAGAGGAGATCTCATTGAGACGTATAAGATGATGAATGGGATGGATAGGATAGAGGTGGAAAGACTCTTCCCGCTCAAAAAAGACAATAGGACTAGGGGGCACAGCCTCAAGATAAAAGGGGGGCGGTTTAGAACGGAGTTGAGGATGAACTTCTTCACTCAAAGGGTGGTGAATCTCTGGAATTCTCTGCCCGTTGAAGTGGTGGAGGCTGCCTCGCTAAATATTTTTAAGACGCGGGTTGATGGGTTTTTGATAAGAGAGGGGATTAAGGGTTATGGGGAGAGGGCGGGAAAGTGGAACTGAGCAGCGACAGATGAGCCATGATCTTATTGAATGGCGGGGCAGGCTCGAAGGGCTGGATGGCCTACTCCTGCTCCTATTTCTTATGTTCTTTAACAATTGGAAGTAAGGTAGAAAAATCTCTAGGACCTGATGATTTCCAATGTGTTAAAGTAAGTAAGAAAGGAAATTACAGATGCATTAATCGTAATTTTGTGAAGTCCTCGATTTGGGCATGGAACCTTTTGGATAGGAAAATTGCAAATGTCACTCCATTATTTAAGAAGGAATGGAAGGAGAAACCAAGAAACTGAAGACTGTTAATTTAGCATCAGTTGTGAGAAAGTTTCTGGAATCTACTGTTAGAAACAGAGTGACTGAAGCCACAGCAGGTGAAACAATATTTAATGTGACACTTTCTCAAGCTAGGTGTAGCTTTAGTTAATTTGTTTGTTGGATATTTTCTTCTAATATTCAATAAACAAGGCAATACCTAATAACCTTTGATAGTATCTTGTTCATAAGAGGAACGGACGAAACAGTATTGTCTATTTTTTATGCTAGTTTAGTACTAGTCATTCATATGGCTTAGAGAAGTGACATGCTCTTAATACTTGAGATAAGGCAGGTGTGTTTTAATGTTTTGCTGAAATGCATGTAGGCCAGTGTAATGCACACTGGATATAATATTTGTCTTTTAAGGTTATAAAAATATGCTTAGTACACTATTAATGGCCTACAGAATTATATTTGAGAAAACAAATGTAGCAGTTGACTTGATGTACAGCACGACACAATTGTGTAATTTAATTGTTTACTGATTCTGACTACAAGATAGAACTGTAACTGAAAATATAAGAATTGCCCAATCTTTCCAATAATACAAGTTCAAGCCTCTGAAATGTTATATTCAGACTGCTAATAGCACAGTACGTTGTCTATGTTTTAATAAATAAGTGGAAGATGTATCCTATTAGAGTGATTCCATGGGGTTGAACTGTGTTACTCCCAAAATCACTGCTATGAGAGTTAATAAGATTTTTTTCTCCCCTTCAGTTTGTACAATAATTTTTAATGATTGCAATTTTATCTCTGATCTTTCTTTCATAAAGGATCCAGGTGAATGATCAAATTGTGGAAGTGGATGGAATTAGTTTGGTGGGTGTTACTCAAAGCTTTGCTGCCACTGTTCTGAGAACGACTAAAGGCAGTGTTCGGTAAGGAAATGCTTTGCTTAACATTTAAAGGGTCATATTATTATTTGTGGTGTTCTACAATCATTTAATTTTAGAATGATATATTTGAGCATTCAGATTACGATATTAATTATGAAAATAACTTTGGTGAAGCCCAGTGATACTGATAAAGACTATGAGATGAAATGGGTGAAATTCAATGAACTATTGGATTAGTAAACAAATTTCAAATGCAGGTAATTCTGCCTTTGGAAAATGCAAATATGCCTTTCAGATCCATTTCATTTTACAAGTTTGCAATGTCTACTATATGATGTTTTTATATGTTATGAATGTTTGGCATGTAAACCTCTATGCCAAACCTTCATCAATTTTTGAATTTCTTCTTGCTATCTCTCTTAAACTGACTTTTAATCAGCTTTAGTTCAGACTTTTTGTCCTCCTACCTTAGTTTACCTTAAAACATTCTTCTCAATTTACCTGTACGTCAGTTTGCACTTCTTTAGATGCCCAAATTGGTTTACTTTCTAAACTAAACACACAATTTCTCAAATCTCCTCTTATATCTCTACAGAGCTAGCAATTAGTCTCAGTATTGTTCTTGTCATTGACTAGAGATCTGTGCTCAGTGGTGATCTGGATGGGTCAGTGTTGGGACCTTTGTAACATACATATAAATGATTTAGAGGAGAATGTAGATGGTCTAATTAGTAAGTTTGTGTATGAAACAAGGATTGAGTGGGTTGTGGATAGCAAGACACATTGCCAGGGGATACAGCAGGATATCGATAGGCTGGAGACTTGGGCAGAAAAATGGCAGATAGAATTTAATTTAGGCAAATATGAGGTAATGCATTTGAGAGGTGTAATGCAAGAGAGATGTCTACAGTAAATGGCAGAACCCTTAGAAGCATTAACATATGGAGAGATCTAGGAGTACAAATCTACAGTTTCCTGAAAGTAGAAACACAAGTTGATAAAGTGATCAAGAGAGTATATGGCATGCTTGGCTTCATCAGTTGGGCATAGAGTATAAAAAATTGGCAAGTCATTTTGTACCTGTATAGAATTTTAGTTAGACCACATTTAGAATACTGTGTGCAGTTCTGGTCACCATACTACCAGAATGATGTGGAGACTTTGGAGAGGGTACATGAAAGATTTACCAGGATATTGCCTGATTTGGAGGGTATTAGCTATGAGGAGAAATTGGACAAATCTGGTTTGTTTTCAGATGAATATTAGAGGTTGAGGGCAACTGATATAAGTTTATAAAATTATGACATGTATTGATAGAATGGATAGTCAGAGTATTTTTCCAGGGTAGAGATGTCAATTACTAGGGGACATGGGTTTCAGGAATGTTTAAAGGAAATGTGAGAGACAAGTCTTTCTACATAGAGGGGGATATGTATCTGGAATGTGCTGCCAGAGGTGGTGGTAGAAGTAGATACAATAGCAGTCTTTAAGAGGCACCTTGACAGATACATGAATAGGAACGAAATAGAGGGATATGGACCACATAGAGGCAAAAGGTCTTTACTTTAGAAAGACACCATGCACCGGCATGGGCTTGGTGGGTCGAAGAGCCTGTTGGTGTACTTTTCTTTGTTTATCCCCATGGTTTGAATGTTTTTAATGTGTCTTGATGTCCAAAATGAATCCATTCTTAAGGTATAGTCCAACCAGTGTAGAAACATAGACATAGAACAGTACAGCACAGTACAGGCCCTTCGGCTCTCAGTGTTGTGCCAAGCTATGTCCAAACCCAAGATCAAGCTATCCCATTCCCTATCATTCTGGTGTGCTCCATGTGCCTATCTAATAACTGCTTGAAAGCTCCTAAAGTGTCCGACTCTACTATCACAGCAGGCAGTGTATTCCACACCCCAACCACTCTCTGAGTGAAGAATCTACTTCAGACATTCCTCCTATATCTCCCACCATGAACCTTATAGTTATGTCCCCTAGTAACAGCTACATCCACCTGAGCAATTAGTCTCTGCATGTCCACACTATCTATCCTTCTCATCATCTTTGTAACTTCTATTAAGTCGCCGCTCATCCTCCTCTGCTCCAAAGAGAAAAGCCCCAGCTCCTTCAACCTTTCCTCATCAGACCTACCCTCTAAACCAGGCAGTATCCTGGTAAATCTCCTCTGCACTCTCTCCACTGCTTCCATTTCCTCCTTATAGTTAGGTGACCAGAACTGAACACACTATTCCAAATGTGATCTCACCAGTGTCTTCTATAGTTGCAGCATAACCCCACAGCTCTTAAACTCAAACCTCCTGGTAATAAACGCTAACGCAGTATGAGCCTTCTTTACGACTCTATCCACTTGAGTGGCAACTTCAGAGATCTGTGGATATGAACCCCAAGTTCTCTCTGTTCCTCCATGTTCCTCAGAACCGTGCCTTTGACCCTGTAATCCACGTTCAAGTTTGTCCTACCAAAATAAATCACCTTGCACTTATCAGGGTTAAGCCCCATCTGCCACTTTTCGGCCCAGCTCTGCATCCTGTCAATGTCTTTTTGTAGATTGCAAGAGCCCTCCACCTCATCTACTACTCCACCAATCTTGGTGTTGTCAGCAAATTTACTGACCCATCCTTCAGCCCCCTCTTCCAAGGCATTGATAACAATCACAAATAGCAGAGGACCCAACACTGATCCCTGTGGTACATCGCTGGTAACTGGCCTCCGGTCTGAAAATTTTTCTTCCACCACTACCTTCTGTCTTGTACGAGATAGCCAGTTACTTATCCAATTGGCCGAATTTCCTTCTATCCCACATCTCAAAGAATTCAATCAAATTTGTGAGGCAGGACTTACCCCTAACGAAACCATGCTGACTGTCTCGGATTAAACTGCATTTTTCCAAATGCAGTAAAAAGTCTGATAACACCAGGTTTTAGTCCAACCTATTTATTTGATAATATACTCACAAGCTTTCGAGGGACACCCTCTTCGTCAGGTGTCCCTCGAAAGCTTGTGAGTATATTATCAAATAAATAGGTTGGACTAAAACCTGGTGTTGTCAGACTTTTTACTGTGTTTACGCCGGTCCAACGCCGGCATACCCACATCATTTTTCCAAATGGTCATAAATTCTATCTCTCGGGACCCTTTCCATTAACTTACCGACCACCGAAGTAAGACTAACTGGTCTATAATTACCAGGGTCATTCCTATTTCCTTTCTTGAAGAGAAGAACAAGATTCGCCACTCTCCAGTCCGCTGGCACAATCTCCGTGGACAGTGAGGATCCAAAGATCATAGCTAAAGGCTCTGCAATTTCATCCCTTGCTTCCCAATGTATCCTAAAATGTATTCCATCTGGCCCAGGGGACTTATCGACCCTCAAGTTTTTCAAAATTGCTAATACATCTTCCCTCCAAACATCTACCTCCTCCGTCCTATCAGCCTGTATCAAGCACTCATCCTTAAAAACGTGGCCCCTTTCCTTAGTGAACACTGAAGAAAAGTATTCATTCAACGCCTCACCTACATCTTCTGACTCCATGCACAAGTTCCCACTACTGTCCTTGACTGGCTCTAACCTCACCCTGGCCATTCTTTTATTTCTCACATAGGAGTACAAAGCCTTGGGGTTTTCCTTTATCTGACCCGCCAAGGAATTTTAATTTTTTATTCAAATTTTTTAAATTTGAAAATGGAACTGTTTCTTTATTTGATTACAATCAGCTTGACAAAAGGCATGCATTTCCTTTTAAGCAAAAGAGCTTCAGCATACTTTACAGATATTGAATTGTCTGCAAATGTAGTAACATTTATAAGAACATAAGAACATAAGAAATAGGAGCAGGAGTAGGCCATCTGGCCCTTCGAGCCTGCCCCGCCATTCAATAAGATCATGGCTGATCTGTCGTGGCTCAGTTCCACTTTCCCGCCCTCTCCCCATAACCCTTAATCCCCTCTCTTATCAAAAACCCATCAACCCGCTTCTTAAAAATATTTAGCGAGGCAGCCTCCACCACTTCAACGGGCAGAGAATTCCAGAGATTCACCACCCTTTGAGTGAAGAAGTTCCTCCTCAACTCCGTTCTGAACCGCCCCCCCTTTATCTTGAGGCTGTGCCCCCTAGTCCTACTGTCTTTTTTGAGCGGGAAGAGTCTTTCCACCTCTATCCTATCCATCCCATTCATCATCTTATACGTCTCAATGAGATCTCCCCTCATTCTTCTAAACTCTAACGAGTACAAGCCTAGTTTATTCAGCCTCTCCTCATAGCTCAACCCCCTCAACTCCGGTATCAGCCTAGTAAACCTCCTCTGCACTCCCTCCAGGGCCAAAATATCCTTGCGCAGGTGCGGCGCCCAAAACTGCACACAGTACTCCAGCTGCGGCCTCACCAATGCCCTATACAGCTGCAGCAAGACCTCCCTACTTTTATATTCAATCCCCCTCGCTATGAAGGCCAGCATCCCATTCGCCTTCCTGACCACCTGCTGCACTTGCAGGCTGGGTTTTTGCGACTCATGCACAAGGACCCCTTATGGCACAACAGCAGAGCATTTAACCCATCTTGTCCATGTTAGCCAAATTTTGCAGCTTCATACGCTGACCAATTCTTTCTTTGTCAGTCATGCTTGTCTTTTTGATATTAATTTTCTCCCAAAAAATCTCCATTAAGCTCTCCAATAATCAGACAATGCAGACAGAGCCCAGTTGGCCCATCAAGTCTGCACTCACTATCCAAAGAGCATCTTACCCCACCGTATACCCATACCCCACACATTTGCCATGGTTAATCCCCCGAACCTACACATCTTTGGACTTTCAAAAATGATAATAATGCATTTTAAAGGAATGAATTATATCATTTTGTTATGGACATGAACTCAAAGTCAGAAATACAATGAAAAATTAACAATAGGGCACCTTTTAAGAAACAACTAAATATGTTCCTACCTTAATCTAAAATAGTTATAATTTTGAATTTATTCCCTCTGAACTACGAAGAACAAGGTGGTGCCAGTTTTTTCTTATGTTATGGACCAAATGCAAACACAGCATGCTCAACGGATTTACTGTATAGGAATGGTGTAAAAAAAATTAACTAAAGCTAGCATCATGAATAGAATTACTACTACTACTTCTCGCTTTTCTTGCCACCTTCTCCTGGTTGTGCATTCTGACCTCCCCCTCCAGCCTTCTGAGTCCTGGTTTTCAGTTTTGGAATCATTTCAGCGACATGTAACATTACTGACTTATCTGTGGGAAACCGCTCTAAACATAAAGACCCATCTTCATTTTTCAGCTGAACTCATATTCTGCTTCTGAATTGTACATCTCTGTTCCACCCACATGGGTAGAGTTTACTTTCCACTGCCACAATCGGTCCTGCTGCTGCACAAACATCTCTAATTTCTCCAAATATTGGATTTTCAACAGCCTTTTCTACTGGTATTTGTCTTCCTTCTGCTATAGTCTTTTTGCTGTTTATGTACACTGGATATATAGAGAGAGTAGGAGGGAGCTTAAAAGGGGAGTTAGGGCAAAAAGAGGGCATGAAATGGCTTTGGCTGATAGGATTAAGGAAAATCCAAAGGCATTTTACTCTTATATTAGGAGCAAGAGAGTGGTTAGAGGGAAAATTGGTCCTCTTAGGGACAAAGGAGGGGAGCTATGCATTGAGTGTGAGGGAATGGGGGAAATCCTGAATGAATACTTTGCGTCGGTATTCACAAAGGAGAGGGGTTTGGTGTCGCGTAATGTCTTGGAGGGAGCTGTAGATCATTTGAAGGAAATATCCATTACGAGGGAGGAAGTGCTAGGGTTTTTAGGTAGCATAAAAACGGATAAAGCTCCAGGGCCTGATGGTATTTATCCCAGGCTGCTTAGGGAGGTGAAAGATGAAATTGCTGGGCCTCTGACACAAATCTTTGTCTCTTCTTTGGACACAGGTGAGGTCCCAGAGGACTGGAGGGTAGCTAATGTGGTACCGCTGTTTAAAAAGGGCAGTAGGGATAACCCTGGTAATTATAGACCAGTGAGTTTGACATCGGTGGTAGGAAAATTATTGGAAAAAATTCTTAAGGATAGGATGTATAAGCATTTGGAGCGTTGCGATCTGATTAGGGATACGCAACATGGCTTTGTTCAGGGGAGGTCTTGCCTTACGAATCTGGTAGAATTTTTTGAGGAGGTGACAAAAACGGTTGATGATGGACGAGCCGTTGATGTCACCTATATGGATTTCAGTAAGGCGTTTGACAAAGTCCCTCACTGTAGGCTGGTAGAAAAGGTTAAGGCACATGGGATACAAGGACAGGTAGCTAGACTGGGCAACAGGAGACAGAGTAGTAGTGGAAGGAGCTGGAGGTCAGTCACCAGTGGTGTGCCGCAGGGCTCAGTACTGGGACCTCTCTTTGTAATATATATAAACGACTTGGAAGAGGGCATACGTGGTGTGATCAGCAACTTTGCAGATGACACCAAGATGGCAGGTTTGGCGGATACTGTGGCGGATTGTCAGGTGACACAGCAAGATATAGATAGGTTGGTATACTGGGCAGATAGATGGCAGATGGAATTTAATCCTGACAAATGCGAGGTGATGCATTTTGGAAGGAATAATGCAGGGAGGAGTTACATGATAGAAGGTAGACTGATTAAGAGTATAGAAATACAGAGGGACCTGGGAGTGCAGGTGCACAAGACTCTGAAGGTGTCAACACAGGTAGAGAAGGTTGTGAAGAAAGCTTACGGAATGCTAGCCTTTATAGGAAGGGGTATAGAGTGTAAGAGCTGTCATCTAATGCTTCAGTTGTACAGAACGTTGGTTAGACCACATTTGGAGTACTGCGTCCAGTTCTGGTCACCTTACTACCGGAAGGACGTGGAGACCCTGGAGAGAGTGCAGAGGAGGTTCACCAGGATGCTGCCTGGTATGGAAGGACTGAGTTACGAGGAAAGATTGGGTAAACTGGGGCTCTTCTTAGAAAGACGGAGATTAAGGGGGGATCTGATAGAGGTGTATAAAATAATGAAGGGAATAGATAGAGTCAACAGTGGCAGGCTTTTCCCTAGATTGGGGACAACTATTACGAGAGGTCACGATCTAAGGGTGACGGGAGAGAAGTATAATTTGGATACTAGAGGAAGGTTTTTCACGCAGAGGGTCGTAGGGGGTATGGAATGCGCTACCAAGTAAGGTGGTGGAGGCAGGCACGTTGGACTTATTTAAGGTTTACTTAGATAGATACATGAGTGAAACAGGGATGGAGGGTTATAGAAGACGGTATTAAAAAGGGTCAGAGCCTCGGGACGACACTGGAAATGTAATATTACATGTTAATGTTTTGTCTCTTTTAATCCACAGGCGTCGGTCCACCTTGTTGTCAAACGAGGGGCATGCACACGTGGGTCGTGCGTGGGCTGCTCTTGGAGGTTTTGAGAGTGGCCTAGTACTTCGTGTCGTTGTGTATGCTTAATCCTGGACCAGCAGACGGGCACCACAACAGCCCAGTGACTATCACTGCTAGCTGTGCAGATACATGGATTTGGGCCTGTGTCTGTGGGAGTTTGCGCATTCTCCCTGTGGTTGCGTGGGTTTCCTCCCACACCCCAAAGATGTGCTCTTAGGCTGATTGGTGTACGAAATTGACCCTACACTATTCTCCCCTGGATCTGGCTACATTAGGGGTACCATTCACATACACACGGGGCAGGGTAGGTGTAGAAAAATGCTTTGTTGAAATGGCGGCGTGAGCTCGTTGGGCCGAAGGGCCTGTTTCCCGTGCTGGGTTGTTCTTTGTTCTTTGATATACGCAAATAAACCTCTGTCATCAGCGTAGCTCTTGTTCATGTACACCATGTTGCCCCGCTCCATTTCCTGCTGAATCAGCCCTATCTTCTGGGAGGCTGGACTATGCCCTGCACTGATTGAGTGTATTACTTACGTGGCGAAAAACTGCAGCAGGCGACGGTGCAGAGGGACCTCGGGGTCCTTGTGCATGAGTCGCAAAAACCCAGCCTGCAAGTGCAGCAGGTGGTCAGGAAGGCGAATGGGATGCTGGCCTTCATAGCGAGGGGGATTGAATATAAAAGTAGGGAGGTCTTGCTGCAGCTGTATAGGGCATTGGTGAGGCCGCAGCTGGAGTACTGTGTGCAGTTTTGGGCGCCGCACCTGCGCAAGGATATTTTGGCCCTGGAGGGAGTGCAGAGGAGGTTTACTAGGCTGATACCGGAGTTGAGGGGGTTGAGCTATGAGGAGAGGCTGAATAAACTAGGCTTGTACTCGTTAGAGTTTAGAAGAATGAGGGGAGATCTCATTGAGACGTATAAGATGATGAATGGGATGGATAGGATAGAGGTGGAAAGACTCTTCCCGCTCAAAAAAGACAGTAGGACTAGGGGGCACAGCCTCAAGATAAAGGGGGGGCGGTTCAGAACGGAGTTGAGGAGGAACTTCTTCACTCAAAGGGTGGTGAATCTCTGGAATTCTCTGCCCGTTGAAGTGGTGGAGGCTGCCTCGCTAAATATTTTTAAGAAGCGGGTTGATGGGTTTTTGATAAGAGAGGGGATTAAGGGTTATGGGGAGAGGGCGGGAAAGTGGAACTGAGCAGCGACAGATCAGCCATGATCTTATTGAATGGCGGGGCAGGCTCGAAGGGCCAGATGGCCTACTCCTGCTCCTATTTCTTATGTTCTTATGTTCTTATGTTCTTATTATAAAGTTTGAAATTAGTTTTGCAACTTCTGGTTTAATGATATAATTCAACATTCTGTATATTTTGTTTATTTCACTGGATAATAGTTTACATTAAATGTCACTCGATTTCTTTCTACCTCTCCATTAGCTGGCTTTACACCATTCGCAGTGTACTTGTGACGCCTATGCTTTCTTTACATAGTGCAATACATTTACCCTTATTTATCAGACTTTTCTCTGTTATTGTTGTGCAAATTTTCTCCATTCGTAGTTTTGGTTGTCTCTTCAGACTTTACTAGTCCTTGTTATTAAGCGTCATCTGCAAAGTTAGCCTATTTGTATTATGTTTCTGAATCCAAGGAGAAAATGTTAATTCTAACACGTGCTCGAGGGATTGTCATCCTGGCAAAGTAATAGAGGTGAAAATCTCTGATTTATAGAACTAAAGAATGTAGCAGCACCAAAAAAGACTATTGGTGTCCTCAAGTCAGGTCAAATTCATTCAAGATGTGATTAGATGACACGATGGGGGCTAGAGACAATGAGTAGTTAAATATTCACTTTCCCACATATTCCCATGAGCCAAGGGCCTAACAGACTCTTTTATCTGTAATTACCTTAATCATTTTCAAGTAGTTGACATGTGCCTAAAGTGTGATTTTAGTGAAACATTGAGTTTCAAGTACTGCTATCATTGATTTCTCATGCTTGTTTTGTATATTGCCACTATTTCTTTCTTTAATACAAAGTGGCACTCAGTGTAATATGAAATAATTTCAAAGGTGTTTTCTGCAGCTTACTGTTCCCACTTGTCCATATTAGCTCTGCTGGATTATCCAATAAGTAGTTGAGCCACACAGATATTGGGTTTAGTTGGTTCATGCTGAGTTAGCTGATCATCTTCATGTTGGTGATAGGATGCTTACAGTTTGTCTCTGTCTTTATAAGATAGGAGTGAAAATTGATTAAACTTTCCCATTTCCGATCAATACCTAGCACCTGCTCCTGAACAGTTCATGGGGATCTCTTTCTTGAATGAATTTGACCTGACTTGAGGACACCAATAGTCTTTTTTTGTGCTGCTACATTCTTTAGTTCTATAAATCAGAGATTTTCACCTCTATTACTTTGCCAGGATGACAATCCCTCGGGCATGTGTTAGAATTAACATTTTTTCCTTGGATTCAGAAACATAATACAAATAGGTTAACTTTGCAGATGAAGCTTAATAACAAGGATTAATAAAGTCTGAAGAGACAACCAAAAACTATGAATGGAGAAAATTTGCTCAAACAATAATAGAGAAAAGTTTGATAAATAAGGGTAAATGTATGGCACTACTAAATAAGCTGAAAATGCTTAATACAACTCCTCAGTAAATTATGATTAGCACTAATAGAAATGTACATTCGCAAGGAGGAAAACCTTGGAGAAAAGAGGGAATGTAAACTCTTCCTTTAATCACTTAGTTCAAGAGGGCCTGATTCGTTGTTTCTGGGTTTACTATTTAGCTGTTTTTCTCCATTCAAAATTTGTACCATTCGTATAGTTAACCCTTAGGACCTGATATGTGTGTATGTGTTTACCTACACAATATGCAAATAATCTGTAAAGAGCCCAGAGATTCTCTCTGCCCCTTCAGTCAGTTGAGCAATGTGAATGTGGTTGAGGATGATGGAGAGAGAGTATGAATATGGGGGAGGGAGAGAGAGAGCGTGAATGTGGCAGAGGGGGAGAGAGAGCATCAATGTGGTTGGGGGGGGGGGTAGAGAGAGAGAGAGAGAAAGAAGCGTGAATATAGCGGGGGGGAGAGAGAGAAGCGTGAATGTAGCGGGGGGTGGAGAGAGAGAAGCGTGAATGTAGCGGGGGCGGAGGGGGAGAGAGAGTGTGAATGTGGTGGGGGGGGCGGGGAGAGAGAAAGAAGCGTGAATGTAGTGGGGGGGGGGAAGAGGGGAAGAGACAGAAGCATGAATGTAGTGGGGGAGGGAGAGGGGGCCGGTGAATGTTGGGGAGGGAAAGGGGGCCAGTGAATGTGGAGGAGCGAGGTGGGGGGGAGGAGGGAGAGGGGGTCAATGAATGTGGAGGGAGAGGGGGTCAATGAATGTGGGGGAGGGAGAGGGGGCTGGTGAATGTGGGGGAGGTAGGGAGGGAGGGAGAAGGGGCCAGTGAATGTGGGGGGCGGGGGGAGGTGGGCAGTGGGGGAGAGAGACCGAGCCAGTGAATGTGGAGGAGTGAGAGTGGGGGAGAGCGAGAGAGGGAGCCAGTGAATGGAGGAGCGAGAGGGAGCCAGTGAATGTGGAGGAGGGAGAGGGAGCCAGTGAATGTGGGGGAGGGAGAGAGAGAGAGCCAGTGAATGTGGGGGAGGGAGAGAGAGAGAGCCAGTGAATGTGGGGGAGGGAGAGAGAGAGAGCCAGTGAATGTGGGGGAGGGAGAGAGAGAGAGCCAGTGAATGTGGAGGAGGGAGAGAGAGAGAGCCAGTGAATGTGGGGGAGGGAGAGAGAGAGAGCCAGTGAATGTGGAGGAGGGAGAGAGAGAGAGCCAGTGAATGTGGAGGAGGGAGAGAGAGAGAGCCAGTGAATGTGGGGGAGGGAGAGAGAGAGAGCCAGTGAATGTGGGGGAGGGAGAGAGAGAGAGCCAGTGAATGTGGAGGAGGGAGAGAGAGAGAGCCAGTGAATGTGGGGGAGGGAGAGAGAGAGAGCCAGTGAATGTGGGGGAGGGAGAGAGAGAGAGCCAGTGAATGTGGGGGAGGGAGAGAGAGAGAGCCAGTGAATGTGGAGGAGGGAGAGAGAGAGAGCCAGTGAATGTGGGGGAGGGAGAGGGAGCCAGTGAATGTGGGGGAGGGAGAGAGAGAGCCAGTGAATGTGGAGGAGGGAAAGAGGCAGTGAATGTGGAGGAGGGAGAGAGAGAGAGCCAGTGAATGTGGGGGAGGGAGAGAGAGAGCCAGTGAATGTGGAGGAGGGAGAGAGAGAGCCAGTGAATGTGGAGGGGGGAGAGGGAGCCAGTGAATGTTGGGGGGAGGGGTGGAGAGGGGGTCAGTGAATGAGGGGGAGAGGGAGAGAGAGAGCCAGTGAATGTGGAGGAGGGAGAGGGAGCCAGTGAATGTGGGGGAGGGAGAGAGAGAGAGAGCCAGTGAATGTGGAGGAGGGAGAGAGAGAGAGCCAGTGAATGTGGGGGAGGGAGAGGGAGCCTGTGAATGTGGGGCAGGGAGAGGGAGCCAGTGAATGTGGAGGAGGGAGAGAGAGAGCCAGTGAATGTGGAGGAGGGAGAGAGAGAGCCAGTGAATGTGGAGGAGGGAGAGAGAGAGCCAGTGAATGTGGAGGAGGGAGAGAGAGAGCCAGTGAATGTGGAGGAGGGAGAGAGAGCCAGTGAATGTGGAGGAGGGAGAGAGAGAGAGAGAGCCAGTGAACGTGGGGGAGGGAGAAAGAGAGAGAGCCAGTGAATGTGGGGGAGGGAGAGCGGGGGAGAGCGAGAGAGGGAGCCAGTGAATGGAGGAGCGAGAGGGAGCCAGTGAATGTGGAGGAGGGAGAGGGAGCCAGTGAATGTTGGGGGGAGGGGTGCAGAGGGGGTCAGTGAATGAGGGGGAGAGGGAGGGAGGGAGAGAGAGAGCCAGTGAATGTGGAGGAGGGAGAGGGAGCCAGTGAATGTGGGGGAGGGAGAGAGAGAGAGCCAGTGAATGTGGGGGAGGGAGAGAGAGAGAGCCAGTGAATGTGGAGGAGGGAGAGAGAGAGAGCCAGTGAATGTGGAGGAGGGAGAGAGAGAGAGCCAGTGAATGTGGAGGAGGGAGAGAGAGAGCCAGTGAATGTGGAGGAGGGAAAGAGAGAGCCAGTGAATGTGGGGGAGGGAGAGAGAGAGAGCCAGTGAATGTGGGGGAGGGAGAGAGAGAGAGCCAGTGAATGTGGGGGAGGGAGAGAGAGAGAGCCAGTGAATGTGGGGGAGGGAGAGAGAGAGAGCCAGTGAATGTGGGGGAGGGAGAGAGAGAGAGCCAGTGAATGTGGAGGAGGGAGAGAGAGAGCCAGTGAATGTGGAGGAGGGAGAGAGAGAGCCAGTGAATGTGGAGGAGGAAGAGAGAGAGCCAGTGAATGTGGAGGAGGGAGAGAGAGAGAGCCAGTGAATGTGGAGGAGGGAGAGAGAGAGAGCCAGTGAATGTGGGGGAGGGAGAGAGAGAGCCAGTGAATGTGGAGGAGGGAGAGAGAGCCAGTGAATGTGGAGGAGGGAGAGAGAGCCAGTGAACGTGGGGGAGGGAGAAAGAGAGAGAGCCAGTGAATGTGGGGGAGGGAGAAAGAGAGAGAGCCAGTGAATGTGGAGGAGGGAGAGAGAGAGCCAGTGAATGTGGAGGAGGGAGAGAGAGAGCCAGTGAATGTGGAGGAGGGAGAGAGAGAGAGCCAGTGAATGTAGGGGAGGGAGAAAGAGAGAGAGCGCGAGTGAATGTGGGGGAGGGAGAGAAGGGGTGGGGGCAGAGGCGAGTGCGAGTGTAAGGGCGAATGTCTTGTTCATGGACGGCACCACTCATGTTGCCATTGGATAGAGGCAATGTGAAACAGATATATTCACCTGTTGTTCAAATTTTGAGATGCTTTACCCTTCCAGGTTAACAGTTGGTAGACTGTTCATTTTATACTTGTTACAACTACATGTACGCAAGGACCACAAGTCAAATGGATACATCCAAAGATTGCATCATTTTTGAATAAGCAGCTCCCTGGTGCATTCGCCATGGCAATGTTTCGACCAATCGACGTTGACTTGCAACTTGCATGTGTTTCTCATTTAGGATAAATAGTTGTTGTCTTTGAAATTTGGCATTCTTGTTTCTGTCTTGATGAGTGCAAATCAAAATGCTTCAACAGTATATTTTCTTCCGGGGCAATGCTCAAGTTCTGTACTGTTAAATGACTATATGTTCGGGATGTGCAATTCAAAAATATGTTTTAAAAACTGCATATCAGGGATCACTCTAAATATGGTTGCAGATAATTCAGAAATGTTTTTTTGATGGTCATTATTCTGGAGACTCAGTAATTTGGTCAGTGCTCTATTTCCCTCCGTCTATGATTTAATAAATATGGAGGTAATTTATTTTGTGTTTTTAATACTGAACCTGACTTGACACTCAGCCACGAACAGTTTAAAGGTAAAATATTTTTCCCTGTAAATTTTTGTGATAGCACATATTGGTTTTATACTTAATTCACAATGTGAATAAGTTTGCACCACAAGCTCATTTACTTCGTTTTCTAATATTGCCATTGTTGAATTAAGTACTAATGATTAGAAAATAAATGAAAAACAATTTATTCTGCAGATTCTTGATTGGGCGAGAGAAACCGGGCCAGAGCAGTGAAGTTGCTCAGCTGATCAGCCAAACTCTTGAGCAGGAACGATACCAAAGAGAGCTATTAGAACAGCACTATGCTCAATATGATGCAGATGATGATGAGGTAAAAATGAACAGCACAAGCAGTGTAATTCGGTTAAAACAATCCTGTCTTTCTCATTTCATGAAAGTGACTCTAGCTTTTCTTAGGGAATAGAATTTTGAAGTGTGTTGCCTTTGAGCATACCCAGAAGTAGAAGGCAGTATTATAAATACATTTTACCCGCAGGCAGTTGGGGCTTTATTTTTTACACAGGCTTCATCTGATTCCAGGAGAATGTCCTAAGCTGATTCTATCTTGCACAAAATCATTTAAAAGACTCTGAATTAGAATTATTCTGCAATCATACCTGGGCAGTGAGTTTAAGATTAGATAAAATGGTTTATCTGGGTTTCTTTTATGTCTCAAGTGTCTCACATTGTTCTGTTTATTTTCTTTCTTTTGAAGTCTGCAACATAAGTATATTTTATATACAAAGTTTTCCATTTAATAAATATACAAACAAATGGTAGTTACATTTGGAGGAAAAACTTCTTTTGTAGTGTCTGTACTGTAATAATCTTTTTAGGTGCCGCCACTAGGAGTGTTTTCAGTGGGAATGCACATAAAATTGGGCACAATTGCACTTAATTTCTACAATTTAAGTAGGAACAATTAGTATTGACACTTTACAATGAAAATTGAAGAGTGATGTATGAAGTTTGGTATTACAAATGTGATGCCCAGTAGTAATTTGTTTTTCCAGCTGTTCCTATTATATGGTTGCAAGTTTCCCATTCAAGGATAATATGTGCTTAGGTTAATTATGTCTTTAATCTGCACTAATATTCTTTGAAGCACATCAGTCATTAATGAAGTGCAGCTTTTGCCTTAGTATATACTGATCAGTTCCATTCAGTTCATTATAGGATTTAATTTGCATTTTACTGAAAAATGTATACCTTCATTTGCAGTTTACTGGGTAAATATTGAAACAGATTAGAAACTTAAAACTAAGACAATGGTATTAAAATAGTGGACAGACATAGCAGCTCATAATTACATTGGGTATAGTTATTCATAAATGTAGCTTTTCGTTGAGTCTCTGTGAATCACTTAAAGGTACCTTACATGAAAGCAATTTGAAATTGAACAGTGAAATTTATAAACATGGGTAGTAGGTTTAGTGTCTTTGTTCATGTTATATTGATAGTTTTCCTTATTTTGGAACTGTAGTATGGTATTGTCACTTTGCATCATTTAAGAATTATAAGCAAATACAGGACAAACCTGCTAATTCAAGTTAGTTGCACTCACCCATTCTTTCTCCAAATACCTACAGTATGTTCTTCAAGTATTTATCCAAATCCATTTTGAAGATGTCTACTAAATCTGTATCCACCATCAGGTAGTGCATTCCAAATCATCAGAACCTGCTGTGTTTTCCCTCATGTCTCTTCTGATTCTTTTGCTAATCTTCTTAAATCTACAGTCCCTGGTAATCGATCCTGCAGCTATTGACAATAGTTTCTCTTTATTTGTTCTATCTAAACCTTCAAGATTTTGAACACCTATATCAAATCTCTCTCAAGCCGTCTTTGTTTTAAGGTGAACAGCTACAGCTTGTTCAGTCTATTCACAATAATGCCTCATTCATAGAATCATTCTAGTAAATTTCTATCCCTCTTCAAAGTTTTCATATCCTTTCCCATGTGATGCCCAGCATTTAACAAAGGGGATCAAAATATTGTTTTGTATAAGTTTGGCAGTTTTGATAAAGTTTACATCATAACCAAACAAAATATTTTATTGCATTGACTCTGAAACAATTTCTTAAAAGAGGATGAAAGTAAGTTTGTAGGGAACATGAAAACAGATAGTAAAACTTTCTAGATATACTTGAAGAGAAAAAGATTGGTGAAGACAAATGTAGGTCATACACAGTCAGAAACAGGGGAACTTATAATAGGGAACAAAGAAATCGGCTGACCAGCTAAATATAATGGTTCAACTTCACAATGAAGGACATAAATTCACACTGGAGGCCTGTGACCAGTAGTGTGCCTCAGGGATCAGTGCTGGGTCCACTGTTACTGTTATTTAATGATTTGGATGAGAACATAGAAGGCATGGTTAGTAAGTTTGCAGATGACACAAGATTGGTGGCATAGTGAACAGTAAAGAAGGTTATCTAGAGTTGCAATGGGATCTTGATCAGTTGGGCCAGTTGGACTGACAAATGGCAGATGGAGTTTTTAGATAAATGTGAGGTGATGCACTTTGGTAGATTGACCCAAGGCAGGACTTACTGAGTTAGTGGTAGAACATTGATGAGAGTTACAAAACAGAGAGATCCAGAGGTGCATATTCATAGCTCCTTTAAAGTGGAGTTACAGGTGGATAAGTGGTGAAAAAGGCATTCAACATGCTTGGTTTCATCGGTCAGAACATTGAATACAGGAGTAGGGACGTCTTGCTGAAGTTGTACAAGACATTGGTAAGGCCACACTAGGAATAACGTGTTTTGTTCTGGTCACCTTATTATGGAAAGGATATTATTAAACCAGAAAGAGTGCAGAAAAGACTTACTAGGATGCTACTGGGACTTGATGATTGCGTTATAAGGAGAGGCTGGATAGATTGAGACATTTTCTTCGGAGCGTAGAAGACTGACGGGTGATCTTATAGAGGTATATAAAATAAAGAGGGACACAGATCAGCTAGATAATCAATATCATTCCCCAAAGATAGGTGAGTATAAAACTAGAGGGCACAGCTTTAAGGATCCAGAGGGACAATTTGTTCACACAGAGGGTGGTGAGTGTCTGGAAGAAGCTGCCAGAGGTAGTAGTTGAGGCACATACAGTTTTATCTTTTAAGAAGCATTTAGACAGTTACATGGGTACGATGGGTATAGAGGAATATGGGCAAATGCGGGCAGTTGGGGATTAGCTTAGGGGTTTAAAAAAAAGGATGGCATGGACAAGTTGGCCTGAAGGGTCTGTTTCCATGCTGTAAACCTCTGACTCTATAAACAACATACTGGAAATGTAGCATCACAGGGTTTAGTGAGAGGGAGCTACTGAAGCTCATCAGCATTAGTAGGGAAATGGTGTTGGGGAAATTGGGATTGAAGGCCAATAAATCTCCAGGGCCTGATCATCTATATCCAGAGTGCTTAAGGAAGTGGCCCTAGAAATAGTGGATATATTGGTGGTCATCTTCCAAGATTCTATAAACTCTGGAACTGTTTCTACCGATTGGAGGCGAGCTAATGTAACCCCACTATTTAAAAAGGAGCTAGAGAGAAAGCAAGGAATTAACTACCAGTCAACCTGAGGTCAGCTGTGGAGAAAATTCTAGGGTCCATTATAAAAGATTGGGTGTGGTGGAGAGATGATGAAACCGGAACACCTAGAGGAAACGCATGAGGAGCACATGCAAACTCCACACAGTCATCCAAACCAGAATTGAAGCTATGTCCCTGATGCTGTGAAGCAGCAGTGCTAACAAACTGCCTAATTATTTCTGTTAATTTCCACTTTGTTAATTTTAACATGTAAGCTGACGACACCCTGCTCTACCTCATCACCCTTAATCTCATGTCCTTCACTGTTGCTAAATTGTCGGACTGCTTATCTGATATAACTACCGGATGAGCGTACCATTCCTCCCAACTAAATATTGGTAATATTGAAACCATTGTTTTCTAGCATTTGAAACTCTGTTCCTCAGCTACCAACTTCATCTCTCTCCCTGACCATAGTCTGAGATCAAACTAGTGTTAGCAATCTTGCTGTCACGTTTGACTCTGAGATGAGCTTCCAACCTGTATTCATGTCAACACCAAGACCACCGATTTACACCTCTAAGATTACACCTCTGTAATATTACCTGACTTCGTCCTTGTTTCAACTCATCTGCTGCTAAAACACTCATTCATACCTTTGATACATCTATACTCAGCTATTCCAATGCACTGGCTGATTTTTCCAATTCTATCCTTCTAAACTTCAGGTCATCCAAAACTCTACAGCCCATGTTGTAGGGAAAAGAAACTTGTGATGAGCTACATTGCTTGCTGTTTCCCGGCTGTTTTTGTTCTTTGTTCTTTGTTTCTGGTCAACTAACAACTTGACATTAAAATTCCCATTCTTGCTTTCAAATCCCTACATGGCCTCACCCCTCCCAATACCTGTAGTCTCCTTCAGCGCCACAATCCTCTGAGATACCTACATTCCTCTTAATTCTGGCCTCTTGCTCCACTGAGAGGAGATTGCCGTGCCTTCAGTTGTCTAGACCATAAACTCTGGAATTCCCTCTTTGTACCTCTCTCCCTCTGGATCACATTTTCCTTTAAAACGTTCCTTAAAATCTATCTTGTTGACTAAGCTTTTGGTTTTCTGGCCTAATATCTCCTTTTGTGGCTTAGTGTCCTACCTTGTTGCTTAATGCTCCAGTGAAGCACCTTGGGATGTTAATACAATCCCTACAGTGCAGAAGTAGGCTCTTTGACCCATCGAGTCTGCACCGACCACAATCCCGCCCAGGCCCCGTTCCTGCAGCCCCACATATTTATCCTCCTAATCCCCCTGACACAGGGGTCAATTTACCATGGTCAATCAAGTTAACCCTCATCTTTTAACTGTGGGAAGGAACAGGAGCATCCACAGGAAACCCAGGCAGACGATGGAGAATGTGTAAACTCCACACAGATAGTGACCTGAAATGACTATCTTCATTTGTAATTTAATATTTTTGTTAGATTTTCTCCAAAATACAATGTTCTGTTATCTCATCGTCTAGCAAATATTTTAGTGTTTTCCTACCATTAACGTTAGAATAATTGATAGCTTCCTGGAATAGTACCCAGTACCCCTTTTGAATATAGAATTATAATTGTTGTTAACCAGCCCCTTGGCACTGTTCCCTTTTCTATTGAAATTTTATATATAATAAGAACATAAGAAATAGGAGCAGGAGTAGGCCATCTAGCCCTTCGAGCCTGCCCCGCCATTCAATAAGATCATGGCTGATCTGTCGTGGCTCAGTTCCACTTTCCCGCCCTCTCCCCATAACCCTTAATCCCCTCTCTTATCAAGAACCCATCAACCTGCTTCTTAAAAATATTTAGCGAGGCAGCCTCCACCACTTCAACGGGCAGAGAATTCCAGAGATTCACCACCCTTTGAGTGAAGAAGTTCCTCCTCAACTCCGTTCTAAACCGCCTCCCCTTTATCTTGAGGCTGTGCCCCCTAGTCCTACTGTCTTTTTTGAGCGGGAAGAGTCTCTCCACCTCTATCCTATCCATCCCATTCATCATCTTATACGTCTCAATGAGATCTCCCCTCATTCTTCTAAACTCTAACGAGTACAAGCCTAGTTTATTCAGCCTCTCCTCATAGCTCAATCCCCTCAACTCCGGTATCAGCCTAGTAAACCTCCTCTGCACTCCCTCCAGGGCCAAAATATCCTTGCGCAGGTGCGGCGCCCAAAACTGCACACAGTACTCCAGCTGCGGCCTCACCAATGCCCTATACAGCTGCAGCAAGACCTCCCTACTTTTATATTCAATCCCCCTCGCTATGAAGGCCAGCGTCCCATTCGCCTTCCTGACCACCTGCTGCACCTGCAAGCTGGGTTTTTGCGACTCATGCACAAGGACCCCGAGGTCCCTCTGCACCGTCGCCTGCTGCAGTTTTTCGCCACGTAAGTAATAGTCCTTCCTACCATTCTTCCTACCAAAGTGGACCACCTCACACTTGCCAACATTAAATTCCATTTGCCATTTCCTGGCCCATTCGCCCAGCCTATCTAGATCCTTCTGCAGACTCTCCACACCCTCCGCACAATTTGCCTTTCCCCCAATCTTGGTGTCATCAGCAAATTTCGACACCCTACACTCGGTTCCCTCCTCCAGATCATCTATATAAATGGAAGAAAATGGCTCATCCCTATCTGCAGGGTTCATCTGGATGTTAGATTTTATCATCCTCCAGTTTGGCTAGAATATCTCATTTCTTTCTGTCTTCGTTTCTTTTGTCATATCCTCTTTCTTAACCTCTTCATAGAGGTACGGCAAAATATTTCAGCATTCCTGCCATTTTAGTATCATCTGCTGTATTCATTTTATATGTTCCTTGGTGAGCCTATTCCTATCTTCAGTTCTGTTTTTATTATTTATGCGATTATGACCTGGGTTCTAAAGAGTCATATTGGTCTCAAACCATTATCTCTGTTTCTTTTTCCACGGATGTTGCCAGACCTGCTGAATTTTTCCAACGTATGCTATTTTTATTCCTCATCTCTGGAACCAACTTCATGAACCTTTTCTGCACTTACTCTAATGCCTTCACATTCTTTCTAAAGCATGGTACTCAACTGTGCAGAATGCTCCAGCTGAAGCTGAATCAGTATTCTCTGCAGGTTTAACATAATCTTTTTGCTTTTGTACTCTATACCTCTATTAATAATACTTTTTAACATTTTTTAAGAGCTTTATTTACTAGTGTCACAAGTTGGCTTATATTCACACTGCAGTGAAGTTACTGTGAAAATCCTGTGGTGTACTGTGAAAATTGTGCTTCATGCTTTATTAACAGTACCCTTGATTTGTTCTGCCACCTTCAATAACTTATGCAATATATACTCAGGTTCTTCTGCCCTTGTACCCTTCTTTATAATTGTATCTTTTATTTTGCCTCTGTGTCCTTCTTCACCTCACACTTCTCTGCAGTAAATTTTATCTGTCATTTATATGCCCATTCCACCAACCCGTCTATCCTTTTGAAATTCTGTAGTATCCTCATCATGTTCATGTTTGCTGGCGTTTCCGAGGTGGCTGGTACTGCCAAAACTTCAGATGATACAAGACTCACAAAGCCAGCGTCTCAGTTTATAGATGTAACTTTAATTTAAACAGCAGCTGCTAGGAGAAATCATCAAAGGGTCAGGGTAGCTCTGGGATAGAGCAGTTAGACCTCGCCAATGAAATCTGACATTACAATTCAAGGCAGATCAATTATATGTTTTTCTTCTCAATTACTCCCACCTTTCATTAACTTTAAATCAATCATCTTCAATATACATAATTCAACAATAATACCTGTCATCTACCTTAGCCAGTCGCATCTTACCCTCTGGCATAATTTTATTAGCCTGTGGATTCCAGAAGCTATCTCCTGTCTTGATTGGCCCTGTTTACTGTATAACCTAGTAATTTCAGATGTGAGGCCAAAGTTCAAATGAATGTTGCCATGAGTTCCCTTATAGGTCACTATCAATTCAGATTAATGTATGACTTCACGCCTGTGTGTGCATCCATCTTATTTGGACAGTGAATAAACCCTATTCATGAAATATGATTGAGTGTTCTAAATGTTCTGTCCATCCGAAACAGTATTGATAAATCTTGCATTTTCTCAAGACCTTAACATTCTTTTAAAATATGGCTTTGCCCTAATGCACTTTACCGTGATGCATCACAGCAAATTGCTTTTGGCTAAAGTGAACAATATACCTTAAAAAATATATTAATACATTCAAAATATCAGCATGTCTTTTAAAATCATAATCCCTTGTTTAAATCTCTTGGTGCATCTCGTGTAAACTGCTTTCTTGTTAGCTCATAAGCCTGTTTTAAAAGTTATTTTACTCAATGCTGGTAGTTCTGCCAGTGCCTTAATGTCTAATGGTTTTAAAATCTTACTAACCTATTAAGATTCTTCCTTTTGCAACATTGTTTCCAAGTTTCATATCGTACCCAAATTTTGAAGTCTGAAACCTGACTTAAAAATTTCAGAAGCCACCCATACAAAAATACATAACAGGTCCTAACGTGGATCCCTGAAGAATTTCACTACAAACTTTTGAGTTCAGAAAACATTCATTAACCAGCCATCATCAATCAGTCTGTTTCCTATCACTCAGACAATTCTGTATCCATGTTACAATAATCTTTTTTTTTCCATGAGTTGTAACTTTGTTCACAAGTTTGTTGTATAGCACTTTAGCAAATGTCTTTTGGAAGTTCATGCATACCACATCAACAGCATCACCCTCATCATCACACTCTACAGGCTATTTGAATACTATTTGCCCTTAACAAATCCATTCTGGCTTTCCTTAAGTAATCCTTATTCACCCAAGTGACTTTATTTTGTACTGAATTATAATTTCTAATTGCTGCTGGGCTTATCTTTTGCCTTTTTTGAATGAGTCTAACATTTGTAGCATATCTCTCAAAATGTATTATTGTATGATTGTTACTCAGTATGTTCTCCCACACTCAATTTTCTTTCTTGTTCCAGTTCATTTAAAGTTACTAAGTCTGGAGAGTTCTCTCCTTTGGGCAGAAAGGTGCCTTGTACCTACTGTAAAATCTCAATTTTACCACCACCAGTATGCAGAGCAGGCAGATCATGATGCCAATCGACATGAAATGCTGGTTTGCTGCCAGCACAGCCATTTGGGCCTTTACATTCCAATATATGCTGCCTTTTAATCTTGTACAGCTGAACAAGATGTTAAGCAGCATGAAGACATCCCCATCAACACTACTTTTAAATGGATCTTTAAGTACTTAGAGGCTAATTGCTGGTTTATTTCCTCTGGCTACCGCTATTCTACATAATTTAAGAGTTTAGTTTTTTTTGACGTTTTATAGGGATTTTGTACTGTAGGTGTTCTATGGGTAAAGGGAGTAGTATTTTTCTCCTGAATGCGAGGCTCAGTACAACTAATTGCTTCCACAGATGGGTAAACTAATTGGGTACCTAGCAGAGGTAACACAGAGCAGGACAAGATGCTATGTAAGGGTGGAGCAAGAGAGAGGAGAAGAACAAGCAGCAGGAGGCCATTTCTGCAACATGCATTGAAGTAGCCTCCTCCCTGAAATTCAATAACAGCTAATGTTTCAGATGTCTTCGCTGAAGAGGTTGCCACTGAAATGTAGCAACTGGTGCATTATAAAAAATACACATTGCAATTCCAATTTTTTTTTCCAAAAGCAAACTATGTAGTGTTGGAAATCTGACATAAAAAACAAATGCTGGAAGTACTCAGCAGAGTTGGTAGAATCTGTGGAGAGAGTATCAGAGTTAGTATTTCGGGTTATGACAGCATTTGGTGCTGATTCCTAATTACCTTTGAGAAGATCTTGGCTAGCTGTTGTCTTAAAGGTGTAGGTGCACCCGCAATTCAGTTAGGGAGGACATTTCAGAATTTTTACCCGGATGGTGAGTGACTTGGAGGGAAACCTTCAAGTGACGGTGTTCCTCCTACCCTTGTCTTTCTAAGTGGCAGTGGTTGTGGGCTTAGAAGGTGTAAGCTCTTTGTGAGATCCTGTAGTGCATCTTGTAGATGATACACGTGGTTGCCACTCTTTGTCGGTGGTGGAGGGATTGAATGGTTGTGGAAGGAGTAGCAATCAAGCAGGCTTCTTTGTCCTGAATCATGTAAAGCTTGAGTGCGGATGGAATCACACTCATTCAGGCAAGTAGATTCCATTACAGTCCATTGAGCCTTGCTTACGGTGGACAGGCTTTTGCGGGGGTGGTCAGAAGATGAGTTACTCACTACCATATTAGGCTAGATTATGAAAGTTTAATGTAGCTGAAATTCTTCTATTATCTGTTGTTAATCATTTTGTAGAACACTGAGCATGATTTTTGTGGAACCAGAAGGAATCGCAACAATAACAGCAATTGTTCCTTTCAGAAGGTTTGTTATTTTGCAGGAAATCTAATTTTGTGTATGTGTTTGCCAACCTAACGACTACTTACCAGCACATAGTTTTTGTAATGTAATCTAACATTTCATTGTTAGCTTGGAACTCTGTATCTAGGGGCTACCTGTTAAAACTGTTGTGAATTATTATTTCTTCAGTTGTGTTCAATATATAACTTCTCTTTTCTTGCAGAGTACATTCCTTGATGGTAGGTACTCATGTCTTTAAGACAAGTCATCCTTTTGGCTGCTCTCTTTCAACGTAGACGTTTAAAGTAGAAAAACTTGAGACAAATATTCCAACATTTATAAAGGCAAAGCTATTGGTATTTGCAATTGAAGCTGTGGAACTATAAAACTTATTTAAAATATTTGTTTAGTTGTTCTCTGCTTACCATGGATAAAGGCAACATGCAAATGAGGAAATTGAAGGAGGACTTGCCTCTGATTTCCCAGCTAAGACCATGTGACTTCCCTGTTATGTTTCCATATACAGTGCCATTATGTTACAACCTTCAATGCTTTTGCTCTGTCTGCATCACTTACATTAATGCTGCTGAAATAAGATAGTATTGATTTTGTTTTTGCCTATTGGCCATGAGTAATTTGTATAAAGAGCATTTTTTCTATTCAACGAAGAGTTTAGCATGGTAATATTTGAGTTATGAGAACAGTTTTTGTTACTGGTCAGAACTAATACTGTTCTTTAAAATATTGCTTTTTGCTCAGGTCTTACCAATGTTTCTATAGATTGTTGATGAGAATGAAGATCAACTAACTGAACTTTTAATCCAATAGTTAGTGGCTCAGATTCACTCTCTGGTGAAGCAATACTTGCAAGCAAAGATTTTTCACTACTTTGATGAAAAACTAGGCAGCAGTAAAATCGTTGATTATATAAATGGAAAAAACTGGGAATGCTCAGCAGACCATGAAATATTTGTGGAGAGACAAACAGTTAATATTTGGTTAGATGAATGAACTGAGATGGCTGTCCAAATCCACAAAAGAGATCAAGGAATACTCATTCCAAATTTAAAGAAAAATCATTGATCTAATGCATGACATTGATTGAGATCAATGGTGAAAAGCTGCAGCATGCTACAGTGCAGAGGGACCTGGGGGTCCTTGTACATGAATCGCAAAAACCCAGTCTGCAGGTGAGCAGGTGATAAAGAAGGCGAATGGAATGTTGGCCTTTATAGCAAAGAGGATAGAATATAAAAGCAGGGAGGTCTTGCTGCAACTGTACAGGGCACTGGTGAGGCCGCAACTGGAGTACTGTATGCAGTTTTGGTCCCCGTATTTGCGAAAGGATATATTGGCCCTGGAGGGAGTACAAAGAAGGTTCACCAGGCTGATACCGGAGATTAGGGGGTTAGCTTATGAGGAGAGATTGAATAGACTGGGTCTGAGTTTAGAAGGCTGAGGGGGGATCTTATAGAGACCTACCGGATAATAAAGGGGCTACACAGGGTCGAGGTAGAGAGATTCTTCCCGCTTAGAAAGGATAGCAGAACTAGAGGGCACGGCCTCAAAATGGCGGGGCGGGGGGGGGGAGGAGGGGGGCAATTTAGAACGGAGTTGAGGAGGAACTTCTTCACTCAAAGGGTGGTGAATCTCTGGAATTCTCTGCCCATTGAAGTGGTGGAGGCTACCTCGTTGACTATATTTAAGTCACGGGTAGATAGGTTCCTGATAGACAAGGGAATTAAGGGTTATGGGGAGAAAGTGGGAAAGTGGAACTGATTCACTTCAAATCAGCCATGATCTTATTGAATGGCAGGCTTGAAGAGCTAGATGGCCTACTCCTACTCCAGCTCCTGTTTCTTATGTTCTTATATTATCAGAGCTTCCTTATTTATCTTCAGAGAAGGCATGGCTGCCACAAAATGCAGCATCAATTTTAAAGATGCAAGTCTACTAGATTTCTGAGACAGCTTTATATTTTTATGAATTATTCAATAGGCTGCAGTTTCAAGTGACCAATGAGACGGCTTTGAATTCAGTCACCAAAGCTTTGCTGTTTTGTATGCTTTTCTGATTAGGGTCTAAACTGTTTGCATAGAATTTCCTTTTGACAGAAAAAGAAGCTATTGAGAAGTTCAGTGGAAAATACATACTCATATCAATTCCCCAGAGGTAGACGATGCTACACTGCTTAACTGGTCAATTGACAAAACTCTTTGTAGAATGCTTGAAAAGGCGCTTATGTAAGGAAATTACTCCCACGCCCTTCCAATTTTAAAATTCATAACTGAATTTCAGCATCTTCTTTATGAGACCTGTTTTAGCGACACACACAGGCCTATTTTACCTTATTTCTTAATAGTTGTGATTTCTTTTGTTGCTTCTGAGCAGAAGGCCTACTCATTCTTAGGGGAAAATTTTCCCTTTCCGTCTGCCATGGTAATCATAGGAAATGGACCATAAAAAGATCTGTTGACCTTGGGCAGGATTTTCTGGTTTTGGGGCAAGCGCAGCTAGAAAATCTTGCCCTTGGTTAGAAATTAAAACGGAAAAACGCTGGGAAAACTCAGCAAGTCTGGCAGCATCCGTGGCAAGAAAAACATAGTTAAAATTTCAAATCCGTATGACTCTAGAGTTAGAGAGGGAGAAGTTTGTCTTATCAGTACAGCTTAATGGTTAACACTTGTAATCTGATGGCATTCTTCCTTCCATATTTTAAACTCCCTCTTAAATTCTTAAGAATTCGAACCATATTTTGCATCTAGTGCCGCACTGAACCCGTTCAGCTGCGAGCAGGGTCTAAAGCATGGATCGTTCTCTGCAACCCATGCCTGCCTTCTACCTGCCCATAGGTTATTTGCATTACTAATTTTCTTGCAAAAGGACTTTCACATTTGAAGTAAACAAATTACTAAGAAATTTATTTTAGCAATGGAAACATGACTTAGCCCAGATCATTGGAAATTGATGCTCCTCTCTTGGAAGATTGTATGTTATTTAAAAGAAGTCCAAATTGCGAAAAAACATCCTTCTCAATAGATATCTCAGACAGACCTTCAAACTTATGAAATTGTTGAATGCACATAGTTCTTGATTTTCTTGAAACATGTAAAGCTTGTTTCCCTTGATACCACAGTTACAGATATAATGGAGATTTCTATTGTAAATATAGTTGAACAGCAGCAAGATGTCACCAATTTTTAAAGCCAGATTTTTCAACTTTCATTTAAGGTTTTCACCTTTATGGCCATCCCCATTTCTTTGATGTTGCAAACTGTAGAAGAGTTCCAGCTGAGAAATTGTTTACTTGGGAGCCAGCTACGTTAGGACGATGTGGTAGCTTGATCATATAATTGATTTGCAATCAAACATCATACCATACAACAGAACGTTCAGACAATCAGTTCATTTTAAATAACTTTACAAAGATAATGAGCAGTTTCTCATTTTACAAATCATGTCAAGTGTTCACTTAATATGGAGTCAAACTTCATTCAATTTGACCAATGGTGTTTCCATTACGGCATTTAGTTTCGCAATGCCAGGTCTGTTTTGCCAAATGACAAATCAAGTCCTGTTTGAACAATCCCTCTGTATTTATTTTCAGTTGCAAATAATTCCATGTTAACATTTTGGATTGTTTTATTGCCACTGGTCTTACCTTTCAATTTCTGCCAAATGTCCATGCTCTGCACGCACCAATGAATGTTCATGCTTTTTCAGAATAAATTATAGGTGATTCTATGTATTGAAGCCACCCTTCAAAATAACCACTGTGCCACCGTGCCATCCACTTTGTAGAATAACAAGAAGCAGAAAATTCTAAAGTTCCACCACTACTGATCAAAGTGTTTCTTTGATTCAGACATTGGCTTTGAATTCAGTTGCACTTTCCTGCATTTCAGTGTTAATGTAAGCCTACTTGTGACACTAATAAATGAACTTTAAAAGTGGTTAAAAGAGTTTGGTATTTTCCTGTAAAATGTGTTGTAATTGAGCACCAATGAGCTACAAGCATTTTGGTATACTACAGTATGACTCTCTGCCAACACTGTTCCAACAGAAGAACGAACGTGAAGATTAGGTAGCGGTTTTATAGTGGTAACCTACACAGTACTGGAATTTTCATTGGTCAGAAACAGCAGTTGTTGCCTCCCAAAGCAATATCGCGTGCTTGTCAAGCTTTGCAAAGAATGCACGGGAGCAACATTATCCCTCTACCAAAAAGGTCACTAGCCCAAATTATTGTAGTAAAGTTTATTTATAAAACGTTATGTACCTGTTAAAAGATGATGATAGCATTTTATATAAACAGTTCTCATAAATGATCATATTATGTACTATGTTCAGTCACTTCAAGATGAGAGATGCAATTAAACTATCTTGGCCTGAGGGTCTTGGTAAATGCCCCATTTGTTTGTCCCTCAAGCTGGTACTGTTTGTATCAGATGCGCTTTAAGTAATGTTAATTCATGTTTTGTATATTTCATTCTTACTGGTATGTGTCCAAAATTTTGTTTTAGAATGCAAATATGCCCAAAACTATTATTAAAAATAACCTTTATCCTTCAAAAGATTACTTAATTCAAAATTTCAACACAATTTAGTAAATAATTTTAAAGGTGTTATTTTTGCATTAGGTGCAGTGGAGCCTTAATTATTCACATTTTCATCATTCACAGTTTTATTATTCACATTTTCATTATTCACCAGAAGTCAGAGCTGTTAATATTTTCATTTTCACCATTCACATTAGTTTTCTGTTCCCATGTATAAACGTGCAATTCCTGGATTAACTGATTTGCCAACAGAAGCTCATCCATGCACCTGTCCTTGGCCTTAGTTACCAGACCTGCACCAAACCGGAGATCTGATTTTAAAACAAATCATCATCCCCTTTTTCCTCCAACTGCAGATGTTAATAGTAAGAGAAGTACCTCCAATGATTTTTGACTGCCATCTCTACAGCACTGATCTTAGCAGAGGTGACAATTTTTAAATCATTGGAGAACTACCTGTTTAAATAAACTACTTGCTGCTGATATGATGAATATAAAGCATTCATTTTACTCATAAGTACTGTTGGGAAACATAAACCACCAGAGCAGATTAACTTGCAGGCAAAAATAAAACAAAAGGAAGGTTATTCAGAAGGAGGCTGACAGGTGAGGAAGTGCAAAACATTCCAAATCAGCTGCAGCTGTAATTGAGAGACTTCTGATTTCTGGCTATTTGTATTATCCACGCTGAGTGTGGCAGTGTCCCTTCCATTCTGCAGATAAGAGGTTTCCAGAAATTAACTTGTTTGGGGAGAGAATAGATTAAGTCATGACTTAATTCAGTATTTTTATTCTGTATTTGGATTTGCAGTATGTCCACATTTTGTTTGCTCCATCATGTTCTCTCCCTTGCATGAGCTATCCCTCTTTCCAGCCCCTACCCTGTCAGCTGATGTCACTCAGAGTCCAAAAATACTGATAGTGCAGTACAGATTGACAACCTATATAATGAAGAAAAGCATAAGCTGTGCAGCAACATGCATGTGCTTCTGAAGTTAATAATTGGACAATCAGCGTTTGAGAGAACAAATTCTTAGCTATGTCTGTATTTTGTGCTTGTATTCAAGCACTAAGGATTCAGTAACAGCAGGCTACAGATAATTCACTAGGTTTGTCAGCTTAACAAAGGTATTTTCTAGGCTCACAATCACATCTTGGGTTTTAATGGGATGTTTGAATTTATAGCACTACCTGGTGACATGGCAGCTGAAATGCAGAACTAATGTTGGAGAGATTAAAATTGAGGATGCACAAGAGGCAAGAATTGGAGGAGTCGAGAGATCTGAGGAATGGGTAGAAGAGTTATAGGAATTTAAAGAGATGAGGAATGGCATGGCTGTGAAAATGAGGATGAGAATTCTTAAGCTAAATTGCTGCCAGATTGGGAACCAGAGTATGTTTTCAAGCACAGGATGAATGGCATTTTACAGACAGCAGAATTTTGTATGCGATCATGTTTATGGAGGGTATAAGGTGGGTTGATGACTAGGAGAGCTTTGGAATAGCCTGACAGAGAATGTAAACAGATCATGAGATGGTGTTACAGCTGGGTGTTACCAGCTTGTATATAAGATTAATACATTTTGTTATATATTGCATCACACATTTAATGAATGGAGATATCCCAAGACACTGATTAATATGTATTATTATTGAGGATGTTTTTATTCTGGCAAAATTTTAAATAGATTTGAAAAAACAATTAATTTAAAAATATATAGAAATTTACAAAAAAATTTGACTTTTTTGTAGTCAAAAGAGTACAATTAGTTGTGTTAACAATTAAACAGCTAAAACTTATCAATGACACAAGCTTTTTTTACTAACTTATTTTTAAAAAGTATTTGTTGACTTGCCTAGTGTGTTTGGAAATTGTCTTTCATAGAAGTTTAGCTTGATATTGGGAATTGCTACTCATCAAACTGAAAAATAATCTTCTGATATACTTGAGCTTTCCTTGAGTTACAGACACTATTACTAATGAGTGAGATCAGACAAATATGTATAGCAGTTTTTGATGTGATTGCTTAAGTATTACTAAATAACTCCACAAACCCACAGTAAGCAAGTCTGTACATTTGAAGCAGAATAGGTGGGAGATATAGGGGTGAATTTTACTGCCCTGCCTGCCACGGGAATCGGAGTGAGTCCGGAAAATCCTGCCTAGGATGTTATATGCTTGTGTAAAAGTCAGTCCTATGACTTTTGCCCTGAATAACACATTTTTCATATACTTTTTTTAAGGAATCAAAGCACAAAAAATTTGGAACTGAAGTATAATCTCGACAATCACATCAAAAGCCTCAATTTGTTATTTATTCAAAAGCTACACTTATTGTATTTTTCCAGTTTCTCCCCCTTGTCAGTTAAGACAGAAAGAATATAGATTAATTTTGATTTTTGGGGGTAGAAACTGACAGCAGAGATAAGTAATAAACACTAAATATGTAAACGGGATGCGGGACCAACTTCCAGAGCAACAAACTTTAAATGAATGAATGTCCAGCTTTTGTGTCCTCAATCATCGCCCTCTGCCTTCAGATCAGCATTGAAATGCCAAGCCAATTCAGTGTCACCAGCTTCTCTCCTGGTGTGGGGTCTGGAAGAGACTCCTTAATAAAAACTGAGGGGGAGGGAGGGAGAACTGAATATTTGTAGAGCTGTAGAGACTTCATGGACCTTTTAAAAATGACGAATGGGACTCTGATCAAGATATCCTGCCTTTTCACCAGTAGAGGAAAGGAGACAGGACGTGATTCACACATGAGGGAAACCCAGACTCAAGGCAGGCCACTTGAATTCTGCAGAGTTTCAACAGACCTTATTTTTGTTGTAGCAAGTTTTGTGGCGTGGATGTTGCAAATTTATGGAGAAGATGTAATTGTTCTAGAAGCGTGGAGAGTATAGAACCATCAAGCTGTCAAGGTTAAATCCCCAACCCTTTCAAAAATAAAAGATAACAGCCTGCCTTTGTCAAGGAGTTGAAATGATACCCATTTCCATTATTGCAACAGGAATTAGTAGACATTGTCCTCGTGGCTTTTGATATATCATTGTCAATGGTTGTCTACTTTCAACACCTTACAGTTATCCTAATAGCGTGGTTGGGAGTTCATAGTTTGAGAGCTCAGAGGCTATTAAAGGATTAACTGTACTTGATGTAGGGTTAAGAATACAAGATTGCTTGTTTTTATAAAAGATTTATTTATATTAATTTAAGAAATGTGAATTTAACTTAATTTGGACCGAAGCTGAAAACTCCATTTCTTGACAGGCCCAAGAGTTCTGAGGCATGCATGAACCACAGTAGGGAGACAGGCTGCACATGCTCTGCTTTTGGCTTTCTTTTGATAGCTGCAGGAATCGGGCAATGTGCCTGCATGGCGTTAAAACAACGATCATAGAACCATAGAAAATTACTGCTCAGAAACAGGCCTTTTGGCCCTTCTTGTTTGTGCCGAACCATTTTTTGCCTAGTCCCGCTGATCTGCACTTGGACCATATCCCTCCACAGCCCTCTCATCCATGAGCCCTTCCAAGTTTTTATTAAATGTTAAAAATGACACCGCATTTACCACTTTATCAGGCAGCTCACTCCACACTCCCACCACTCTCTGCGTGAAGAATCCCCCCCCTAATATTCCCTTTAAACTTCTCTCATTTCACCCTTAACCCATGCCCTCTGGTTTTTTTCTCCTCTAGTCTCAGTGGAAAAAGGCTGCTTGCATTCACTCTATCTGTACCCGTCAAACTCTTATGCAGCTCTGTCAAATCTTTGTTCGTTCTTCGATGCTCCAGGGAATAAAGTCCTAACCTATTCAATCTCTCTCTGTAACTCAGCTTCTCAAGTCCCGGCAACATCCTTGTGAACCTTCTCTGCACTCTTTCAACCTTATTTACATCCTTCCTGTAACTAGGTGAGAACAGCGTAACATTAGCCGTTTTCCAATCTTCCGGCACTTCCCCAGAATCCAGCGACGTCTGGAAAATAACCACCAAGGCATCCACTATCACCTCCGCCATTTCTTTCAGAACCCTCGGATGCATTCCATCCGGTCCTGGCGACTTGTCCACAATCAGCCCCTCCAGTCTGTCGAGCACTGCCTCTCTAGTAACAGTAATGTCATTAAGACCCTCCAGTCCTACCACCTTTCCATCTCTAACACCCGGCAAATTTTTCACGTCCTCCGACAGATCAGCCATGATCTTATTGAATGGCGGGGCAGGCTCGAAGGGCTAGATGGCCTACTCCTGCTCCTCCTCCTTATGTTCTAAGACTGTGCACAGTACTCTAAATTTGGCCTCACCAATGCCTTATACAGCTTTACCATAACACTCCAACTTTTATACTCTATACTCCGATTTATAAAGGCCAATGCACCAAAAGCACCCTTTGCGACTCTAGCCACTTGTGACGCCACTTTTAGGGAATTTTGTACCTGTATTCCCAGATCCCTCTGTTCAACTGCACTCTTCAGAGTCCTACCATTTACCCTGTACGTTCTACTTTGGTTTGTCCTTCCAAAGTGCAATACCTCACACTTATCTGTGTTAAATTCCATTTGCCATTTTTCAGCCCATTTTTCTAGTTGGTCCAAATCTCTCTGCAAGCTTTGAAAACCTTCCTCACTGTCCAATACACCTCCAACTTTGTATCATCAGCAAATTTGCTGATCCAGTTTACCACATTATCATCCATTGATCATTGATATAGATGACAAATAACAATGGACCCAACACCGAACCCTGCAGCACACCACTCATCACAGGCCTTCACTCAGAGAAGCAATCGTCCACAACCATTCTCTGGCTTCTTCCATTGAGCCAGTGTCTAATCCAATTTACTACTTCCCCATGTATACCTAGCAACTGAACCTTCCTAACTAACCACCTATGAGGGACCTTATCAAAGGCCTTGCTGAAATCCAGGTAGACAACATCCACTGCCTTCCCTTCATCCACTTTCCTGGTAAGCTCCTCGAAAAACTTTAATAGATTGGTCAAACATGACCTACCACACACAAAGCCATATTGACTCTCCCTAATAAGTCCCTGTCTTTCCAAATATTTGTAGATCCTATCCCTTATCACACCTTGCAATAGCTTGCCCACCACCGACGTCAAACTTACTGGCCTATAATTTCCCGGATTTGTTTTGGAACCTTTTTTAAACAACAGAACAACATGAGTCACCCTCCAATCATCCGGCATCTCCCCAATCATGGGGACGCAGTGTGGTGGCATAACAAGGTGAGTATTGGGACAACGAGGGAGAACCCTGTGAGGGAGTCAAACCCTTAAGTATTAGGAGGCTGAAGTAAAGGCTCCGGGCATCAGAAGTATTGCTGTTGGCTGTCTTCAAGTAATGACAGCTCAGAAGAAGTGGAGAATTGAAAAGAGAATGAAATGTCTGTGATACCATGCTGTGCAGGGTAAATAAGTTTTTCTGCTCAGCATTGCTGCGGATCTGGATTTGTGACCATGGGTCAATGCTGGAGTGCAGTCTTGGGAATAGAACATAGTCCTATGAGAAAAGATTAAACCGTCAGGAGCTAAGCAATCATCCAGGCAGACTTGAATTGGAGCAACCTGTCGGGGGGGGGTGGGGGAGTAAAATTCTAAGGCTGGATGTTTGCAAGTGAAGACTTGAAATCCCCATGTGGGAGACAACTGTAGGAAAGTTATGTAACGCAGTGGACCATGACATTTAGGTGGATTGCTGAGAGATCCATAGGATTTATCTTGGTTGCATCTGTCATTTATTGTGCATTGCTATGAGTTTGTCTTGTTAATTATATGTTAATTCTGACTGAATCAGATGTATAGTAAAGTTTATTTTTGTTTGTTTAAAATGTGGCACCCTGTTCCAAATATTGTCCACTTTAGATAAAAGAATACAGGTCCCTAATACAATTTTATTATGAGTCTTAATATGTGTTAAGATGCTACACCTACCGAGAGAAGACTAGCCACCATCCTAGAGAAGACCCTGACCTAAACCCTCCAATAAATGATCAAGATCAGGTTCTCGCCCACATCCTTTCTGGGTGAGATCCTGATCACACCAGGTGGTATAGGCAGAATGCATCGAAAATTGTTTCACATTTGGTACAGAGCCTGTTTTAGGCCAAATTCATTGGCCCAGTAGGATTTATGCCTGAGGCTAACATTGCTGGAGAATCGTCCCCAGCATTTCAGGTCAATGATTCTTTGAACAGGATCAACTTAGTGATGTAACACCTTTTAAACAAATACAAAGGTATGGTGAGAAGAGAGTAGAAGGAGGGGAGGAAAGAGCAAAAGTGAAGTTCTGTGATGGGATGAAAGACAGGGGTGATTAAAATGACAAAAAGAATGGTGGTGCAAAGCAAAAGGGGCTGGTATCAGAGCAAATAAGAAGGCTAAAGATGGGTCTAGAGGAGCAGTAAATGACAACAGCACAGCCATTACTCAACAGTCCCAAAAATATGGGAGTAGTGGCTATGATGTGAATTCTCTATCAAGTAAACCAGTTAAATGAAATTTGAAAACCTCTGGAGCAATAACTTCACATCACAGACTATAACTGGCAAACTGTCTATATTTTCTACAGAATATGATGACAGTTATTTAGAGGTGTTGCACTTTGTAAGTGCCGACACAGACTCTCTTCGGGTAAAAGCCCAAAGTCCATTCCATCAATATTTAAATATTGGAAATGGGCCTAATAGACAGTGCTTCAGAGGAAATATGTGAGCATGATGTAGGTTTTGTTGTAGGGAACTCCTTAACTCTAGTGACAGAACTCTCCCCAAATGGTTCAGAATTTCTTCTGTCTGTTTGGCCCTCAACTCAAGCTCATGAATATCCAATTAACCTCATGAATGTTTATGGTCACACCCTATGCTCCACTACAGTAGCAATTGACACTGCCATCAGCAGAATTCTCAAATCAGAATATCTTTACCTACTAAGGATTTTGCGAGAGCGAGTATGGACCGGGAGTCATGGCCCTCATGCTTCTGACATCATGACTTGGGAAAGATAAATGAGAATAGACAGAAATTACTTGAGCTTTGATGCTACCCTCAACTTTATGTAACTAAAACATTCTGTCAGAGCAAACTGTGCCATAAGGTGTTCAGGTAATATCAAGGTTTGGGACAAAGGCATCAGATGTTATTCAGAACAACATTCTCAATCCACTCGGCTACCACAGGGCTGATCATGATGTAGGTCAATGGACCCAACACCGATCCCTGTGGCACACCACTCGTCACAGGCCTCCGCTCAAAGCAATCCTCCACAAGCACTCTCTGGCTTCTTCCATTGAGCCAGTGTCTTATCCAATTTACTACCTCCCCATGCATACCTAGCAACTGAACCTTCTTAACTAACTTCCCATGAGGGACCTTATCAAAGGCCTTGCTGAAATCCAGGTAGACAACATCCACTGCCTTCCCTTCATCCACTTTCCTGGAGTGTACACGGGTTAGTATACACAACCTGGAGTGTACATGGGTTAGTATACAACTCTTGAAGTTTTTCAATCAAAGCAGAAATGCTGTTCTAGTATCAAGATCAGCCATACTGTCTTCCTTTGTAAAAAAAAACTATGGCTGTTTGACCAGATTGAACAAACGCTCTCTGGCATTCCCAACCAGGGCGCAGACGCCAAACAAAACATACATCGAGACGCCATCTACAATATCACACAACATGTGGGGAGCTAAAACAGAAAAGTGATTTGTCTGTCTCAAAATGCAAACAATTATTGTGCACCAATGCATGGGAGGCTCATGATTGAAAATAAATGTCATCGAAGATTGTTTTAAAGTTGTGGAATTAATGCTCGTAGAACCTTAGCTACAGACAGATACATGTGAAAGGCCTTCTTCTATCTATTGTTTACAGATGTGATATAGGAAATACGATTGAGAAAATTGGCAGTTGCAGCATATATGTTCAGTACTCTCAGATAATATTTGGCTACTTGTATATCGTAACGTAACCTAATACTTTGCCATATTGCTCTACAAGTAAAGACTTGTCCATCCTGGGAAAATCCTGTGAAAACCCATCACATAAGTGCTATTGGTTATTTATTGGTTGTGTTCATGCCCTGGAGAAAGGAAAGGCTATATCTGCTTAAATATTTTTCCAGTACTACTGGTAGATAAGCCTTGGAGCTTAGGCAGCTGGCTAAGGCAGTGGAGGTATGACTCATTTTCAGATGTGCGTTGCATGCATTTATATACGATATATAGGACCATATTTTTCAATTTCAATTATGTTTCCATCTGTATTTGTAGAATGACCACATGGTACAACAGGGAATTACTTTACTCAAATTATTCTTGCTTTGAATCAAAATATTCCTTATGAGGGATAAGAAGGAATAATCTAGGTGAAGGAATAATATTTTTCTGACAGATCTTATACAGAAACTAAATCGTGTCATAGCAAGTAAACACATCGGTTCTTATTTAAAAAGATAAAATGCATTTTAACGGATTGCAGAAGAAAATGTGTGCTCTAATTACTTAAGTAGACGCCATACAATGTGCAAAAAAAGGAAATTTTCGTAACTTGTATAAATTAAATTTTTAAATTTAATATTTTTAGAAATCCAGAAGGTTGGACTTATAGCGTCAGAACTTCAGAGAAGTGGCAATCACAGTCAGATTGCCACTCTACTCCATCTTCCCTACCCTAGAATGGAGTTGCACAATTCGGGCAAGGCGAGAAAAGCATGGCAACAGATTCCTGATGCCTTCATTTTAGATCAGCAGCATCAGTTGCAGTGAAGCTCTGCTAAAAGCGTCCAAACCATCCAAAATCTCTGATTTAAATCAAGTTTTGGATGGTTCCCTGTGCAGGGTAATTGCCCATTGGAAATTTGAACTTCCTGCGCAATTGTCTTACAGTCTTTGAGTGCGGATTTCTGGCTGGTGTGGCAGTGGACAAATGTGGGTGGTGGCAGTGATTCCCCAGTGCATCTTGTGGGGAACCTCCTGTGTATGATCAGCTGGAGCTGAAAAGCTCTGGGCTGCACTTCCAATAGGCATGCTGAGCATAGGTTTGAGCTCACTCAAATACATGGGTATGCTGTATTCTTATCAGGCCTTGATAGTTGCAATTATTATGTTAATTTCCAAGTTCACTGCTTTGATTTTGGTTACAAATGAAATTATTTAAATTTGAATCTAAATACTCAGGTAATAGTCTGTGGTTAAAGCTTTCGTTTCTTCTTAATTTAACAGTTGGGAGTGTTTATTTGGGTACGAATACTTTTCGGTTGTTATAATAGCCATTCGTGGGGAGGCAGTGTTGTCGTAATATTGTCACGTAATCCACAGACCAAGGGTAATACTCTGGGTCCTGGGTTTGAATCCCACCATGGCAGATGGTGAAATTTGAACTCAGTAGGAAAATTTAGATTTAAAAGTCTAATGATGATCATGAAACCATTGTCAGTTATCTTAAAAACCCATTCGGCTCACTAGTGCCCTTTAGGGACTGGTCTGCATGTGGCTCCAGACCCAAGGTAATGTGGTTGACTCTTAAGTGCCTCGAATGGGAATCAATGCTGGACCAGCCAGTGATGCCCTTATCCCATGAATGAATTAAAAAATTGCAACTGGAAAAGGGTGCAATGGTTATTTAATACCACTTTTTGCAATGCAGTCTGCCACAGTTGTGTTTTATTTGTAATTTTTCTATTACTACTCTTTTTTAAATGCTACTTAAATGTTTTAAAATAAAATACAAAATTTCAAATTGTAATTAATTGCAGTACACTTAGAAAAAAATCTATAATCATTGCACACCTAGACAGCTAAACAAATGTGCACTTTGTTGTCATCCTCAGGCTGTCTTTTAAGTATTTTATTTATGTACAACTTTAGTATTCATGTTTGCAAAAATATAATTTGATGTTAAGACAGGAGAATATGCCACTGATGAGGAAGATGACGAAATGGGCTCAGTTCTCACTGGTGGCGAAATGGCGATTGAAGTGTTTGACCTGCCTGAAACCGATGATATGCTTTCTCCTACAGAGGTGGACGCCAGCAAGATTGCTCACAAATTCAAAGAGGTAACCAGGAATATGTTTGTATAACCAGCCAAACAAAAGGTAGTCAAACATGAAGTTGAGCAAAGTGGAATGGAAGTAAAATTGTGAAATTACGTTAACAACAATTTGCTTAAAAGCATGAATGTTTTTCCAAATTAATTTTCCGAAGTATTTTCCAAAGTGGAAAGTTAGTGAGTTGTGTTAACATCACTAGATTAGTTATCGAGAGGCCCAAACTAATTCCCTGGGAACATGAGTTCAAATTTCACCAAGTATGCTGGTGGAATTTAATTAAAAAACAGAAAAATTCTGGAGTTGAAATTAGTCTCATCAGTAATGGTGCCATGAAAGTTTGATTGTTGTAAAGATCCATCTGGTTTGCTAATGTCCTTTAGGGAAGGAAATCTCCCATCCTTACATGTGACTCCAGCCCCAAAGCAATGCTCTTGACTCTTAATGATAGTCAGGGATGGCAACAAATGCTGGTATTGTAGCAACGCCAACATCCCATGAAATTTTTTTTAAATGCTTCAAAAACATTTTAAAAGTAGTTTTAACAGCCCTTCACGTTTTTCAAAAATGCAGAAAAGAATCAGCTTCATTAAATGATCATTTATAACTGAAGTATAATTAACATTTGCATGAGCCACAAGTTAGAAAGATGTGCATTTGAATGTTTAGCATGTCCTTTCTTATATTTTCTTTTTAAGTATTTGTCCAAAAGGACTAATATTTTCTGAATGCAGCTTTGCAGTAAATTATATATAGTTTTGATTGCCTATTTGTGAATAGATGATTTGCATCTCAGCAACTGCAGAACTTAATATACTTAAACATTATGCATTGACAGTGTGTTGTGCTGATGATGGAATAGGTTCAATAGCCTAGATTGGTTTGAAGTACATTTGGTGAATCTATATCATATTTTTATGCTCCTGTTGAAAATGGTACTGATGTACATGCATATCTGAATGAAATAGTTTGTTGCTTGTATTTCCATAAACTGGGGACCACACTTTGAAATAAGTCTAAAGTACCTCTTAATTTTCCTCCCAAACTTATATTTAATATGTAACAAGGCAATAAAACAGTTTCACAATTCAACTCTTGGCCCTGATGCTTCTGGAGCTAGTACATAGACCTAGCCAAGTACTGTATTACTGTCTGAATAGGTCTGTAATTGTTTAGAAAGACTATGGCTGGAATTTTCTGACTGTTCATGCCCAAAACCACTGCGAGCAAGGATGGAGAATTTGGCACTCAGCCAAATCTTCATTAACTGAAGTGGGACCAGAGAATCCTGCTGGTGTGAACGGCTGAAAAATTCCGGCCAATAATATTTCACATGAAATAGCATTTCAAAAACCAGTCAGCTTATAAAAAGCTTTTGATGCAATATCATTATCATGCACACATGTCACAGGTATGTTACAGATACTGAATTAAATAAATAGAAGGATACCTAACCCTTTAAGTTATTTCTTGCTTATTTCACTCAACTAAGTTGAACTTTCCTTGTTAAATAAAAACAAATTGTTGTGGATGCTGGAATCTAAAACTGAAGAGAAAATGCTGGAAAATCTCAGCAGCTCGAGCAGCATCCTTATTAAGTCTTGTAAGAATCAAGGAAGAATAAGCTTTGTAAAGAAGACTTCATCGCAAGTATTTTGTTCCCACTTTCAATATCCATAAAAGATGGGGTGGCAAATTGTTTTATTACAGTCTTTGTTGTCAAACTCACAATTACCACAGCATTATTTTGCACAACACCCCTCAGAACAATACATCTTGTGGTTCCACCTATTTCCTCTTTCTGCGGGCATCTCACATCCACATCTGAAGAGCTAACACTTAAATTCATACATTTGTATGCATGCCTCTCAGTCCTCCTCCACAAATGTCTTCCCTCATTTTCATGTAAGCTAATGTGAACACTCGTACCTCACTGCTTTGTCTCAAGAGAACACATGGCGCGGGCTAGGGATGCTTGGGTGGGGTGAGTGGGAGTGGGAGTGGCTTCCCAATGGCAGATTTTATTGGCCATTAGCAGTGCATGTCCAATATTCTTTTATTGATTTGTCCATGGGATGTGGGCATCACAGGCTACACCAGCACTTTTTTCCCATCCCTAATTGCCCTTGAGAAGTGGTGGTGAGTTACAATCCATGCATTGTTGGAACAGCCACCACACTGTTAAGGAGGAAGTTCCAGAATTTTGACTCTGCAGCAGTGAAGGAATGACAGTCTAGTTCCAAGCCAGGTTGGTGTGTGGCTTGGAAGAGAGCTTACAGAAGGTGCTGTTGCCATGCACCTGATGCCCTTGTCCGGGTTGTAAAGTTTGCAGGTTTGGAAGGTGCTGTTGGAGGAACAACATGGTCAGTTGAACAATTTCTTTCAGAATTTTCAATTGCACTTAGTGGCATTTTGAACACATCTCCAGGGGCCACATCCAAGATCCTTTGGCAAGCCTTTTCTAATGGTAGATGATGTGGGTTTGGAAAGTCCTGCCGAAGGAGCCTTGGTGAGTTATTGCAGTGAATCTTGTAGATTGTACCAACTGTTATCACTCTCATTCGGTGCTGGAGGGAGTAAATGTTTAAGTTGGTGGATGAGGTGCCAATCAAGTGGGCAGCTTTGTTCTGCATGGTGTCAAACTTCCTGAATGTTGCTGAAGCTGCGAGCGTCGAGGCATGTAAAGACGATTCCATCATGGTCCTTACTTGTGCCATGTTGATGTTGGACAGGCTCTCGGGAGTCAGTTGGTGAATTACTTACCACAGAATTCCCAGCCTCTGACCTGCTCTTGTAACCACAGTATTTATATGGCTAGTGCATTTCAATTTCTGGTCAGTGGTAAACCCTCAGGATGTTCATACAAGCATATTCAGTGATGGTAATGTCACTGAATGTCAAGGCATGCAGCAAGTCTCACAAATGTAAATTTGGTTTTTGGTGTGTTGGTAGTGGGGAATTCAGTGACGACGATGCTACTGAATGTCAGGGGAATATGGTTCAATTCTCTCTTGTGGGAGATGGTTGTTATCTGGCACAAATATTATTTACCACCTATCAGCCCAGGTCTTGCTGCATTTGGGCAAGGCATGCTTCAGTAATTGAGGAGTGACGAATGATGCTGAACATTGTGCAATCATCAGCGAACATTCCCATTTCTGACTTATGATGCAGGGGAAGTCACAAACTGCTGAAGATGGTTGGGCCAAAGATACTATCCTGAGAAACTCCTGCATCAATGTCTCAGTGCTGCAATGATTGACCTCTAACAGCCACATCATGCTTTGTGCTCAGTATGACTCCAACCAGTAGAAAGTTTTCCCTCTGATTCCCATTGACTTCAGTTTTGCTCAAGCTCCTTAATGCTGCACTCAGCCAAATAAGGTGTTAGAATCAAAGGTAGTCAGTCTCACCTCACTTTCAACTCTTTTGCCCATGTTTGAACCAAGGCTGTAATGAGGTCAGAAGCTGAGTGGCCCAGGCAGAATGCAAAATGAGCATCAGTGAACAGATTATTGCTCACTGTGTAGGTACTACTTGGTAACACTGTCAATGACATTTTCTATCACTTCACTGATGATCAAAAATAGAGTAATTAATCCCATTTTATGTGGATATATCTACATTATTTTCCATGTCGTCGGGTAGATGCTATGCTATAGCTGTTCCTGGAAAAGCTTGGCTAGGCAAGTGACTAGTAACCAATGCCTTCAGAGTGAGTATAATTGATTGAAGACTGGCAGTTGTGATGTTAACCCCACGAGATGGATCATCCACCTGGCACTTCTGGCTGAAGATGGTTTCAAATGCATCAGCCTTGTCTTTTGCACTGATGTGCTGGGCTCTCCCATCATTGAGGATGGGGATATTTGTGGAGCCTTCACTTCCAGAGAAGTTTAGTTGTTTAATTGTCCACCATAATTCACCATTGGATGTGGCGGGATCATAGACCTTGGATCTGCTTCATTGGTTGTGGGATCTGTCCACTGGGAAAGACATCTTGCTTCAGGAAGCTATAAATGTCAACCGCAATCTTTCATGGAAGTCAGAGCCTCCTGCAGCATTGGTGTGCAGGTTTTTTTTTTAAATTTGGTTATGTGGCCGTTACAGGCAAAGTCTGCATTTATTGCCCATTCCTAATTGTCCTTGAACTGAGTGGCTTTTGGGGCTATTTCTAAGGGAAGTTGATAGTCAACCACATTACTATGGATCTGGATGGAGTATCATGTAGGACAGACCAGGTAAGGATAGCTGGGGCGTCTTGCCTCGTCCAACAACAAATGCCCAATCAGCAATGCCAGAAAACATCTGATTTGATTTATTCTTGTCACGTATATTATTACACAGTGAAAAGTATTTTTTCTTGCACACTATGCAGATAGAGCATATATACATAGCAGAATTAAGTGTAGAGAAGGATCAACTTAATATAAGGTAGGTCCACTCAAGTCCGAATACAAAAGGGAAGAAACTATTTTTGAGTCAGTTGATGTGTGTCAGACTTTTGTATCTTTTTCCCTACGAAAGAAGGTGGAAGAGAGTATGTCCAGTGTAGGATCTTTGGTTATGCTGGCTGCTTTTCTGAGACAGTGGGAAGTGTGGACAGAGTCAGTGGATGGGAAGCTGGTTTGCTTGATGGACTGGGCTTCTTTTGTGATTTTTTTTGTAGTTTCTTGCGGTCTTAGACAAAGTAGGAGCCATCCCAAGCTGTAATACAACCAGAAAGAATGCTTTCTATGGTGCATCTGTAAACATTGGTGAGAGTTGTAGCAGATATGCCAAATTTCCTTAGCCTCGTGGGAAAGTAGGTTGTTGGGCTTTCTTAACTATAGTATCGGCATGGAGGGACCAGGTTGCTGGTGATCTGCGTACCCAGAAACTTGAAACTTTCAACCACTTCGTCCCCATTGACGTAGACAGAGGCATGTCCTCCATTATGTTTCCTGAAATCGATGACTGTCTACTTTGTTTTGTTGACATTGAGGAAGAGATTAGTGTCGTTGCACCAGTTCACCAGATTCTCTCTTTTCTGTACTCTGTCTCATTGTTTCAGATCTGACCCAATACGGTCATGTCATCAGCAAACTTGAAAATCGAATTGGAGGGGAATTTGGTCACACAGTCATAAATGTATAAGAAATATAGTAAGGGGCTGAGGACACAGCCTTGTGGGGCATCGGTGTTGAGGATTATCGTGGAAGAGGTGTTGTTGCCTGTCCTTACTGATTGCGATCTAAGGCTTAGGAAGCCTAGGATCCAATCGCATAGGGAGGAGCTGAGTCCCAAGCCAGAGTTTGGAGATGTGTTTTGTAGGAATAATAGTGTTGAAGGCTGAGCTGTAGTCAATAAATAGGAGTCTGACAAAGATGCCTTTGTTGTCTAGGTATTCTAGCGTTGAGTGTAGGACGAGAAGGATGGTGTCTGCTATGGACCTGTTGTGGATCCAGGCAATCTGGGAGACCGGAATTGATTCATGCCAGGACTAACCTTTCGAAGCGCTTGATAATGATGGATGTCAGAGCCACCGGAGCGTGTCATCAAGGCACACTACCTTGGTTTTTTTTTGGTATTGGGACGATGATAGTCATCTTGAAGCAGGGATCTCAGATTGGTGTAAGAGAAATTAATGATGTCTATGAATATCCCCACCAGCTGGTCCACTCAGGATCTGGGTGTTCATCTGGGGCAGTCGCTTTCTGTGGGTTGACTTTTGAGAAGGCTACTCTGATTTCTGCGATGGTGACCTTGGATAGAGGTTCATTTGAAGCTTCCAGAATGGAGAGTCTGTCTTGCCATAGTTGATGGAAATTCATGTGGCTAGCCAGGGACTCTAGCTTGATCCGGTACTGTCATTTGGCATCTCTGATGGATCTCTGTAGATCATATTTGGATTTCTTGTATAGGTCAGACTCGCCTGACTTGAATGCCCCATACCTGGACTTTAGAAAGCAGTGGATAATCCTGTTCATCCATTGTTTCCGTTTGGGAAACATGCAGATTTGCTTCTTTGGCATACAGTCTTCTACACACTTCCTAATGAACTGTAGTGGTGTCAATGCCATCTGCCCTGTGGAGGAAGGAGCAAGCAGGTGAAGAGAAGGCAGCTGGTGCTGCTGCTCCTGATACTAATTGCAGTGGTGTTGATTTTGCTTTCATCCTTCATTAGTAATGAAAGACGTGTCTGTGTAAGCTACTCCAAAGCTGTGTTCAAAGCTGTCTGCACAGAAATGCAGCTGATGAGTGAAATGCTTTCCAAATAGTCGGCAATCACCTGCAAAGCCGTAATAGCTTTAAACAATAACCTCTCATCTGTATATGGCTGGAGTGCTTCAGTTTCACTGATCAAAGGCTGCTCAGCTTATCATTTTCACTGACGAGGCTCTTGCCACTGTGCATTTGCCTCATTTATTAATGGTTAAGAAACAGGAGCCCTGGTTCGGAAATCCAGAATTGAGGGTTAAAGCAGTCCTTCTTTGGTTTCTTAATTACCTTAATTGCTTACCTGATAAATTTTATTAATTTATTAGTCACAATTAAGGCTTACATAAACGCTGCAATGAAGTTATTGTGAAATTCCCCTAGTTACCACACTCCAGTGCCTGTTCAGAGCAATGCACCTAACCAGCACGTCTTTCAGACTGTGGGAGGAAACTGGAGCATCCGGAGGAAATTCACACTGACACGGAGAAATGTGCAAATTCCGCACAGACGATGACCCAAGTTGGGAATTGAACCTGGGTTCCTGGCACTGTGAAGCAGCAGTGCTAACCACTGTGCCAATCCAAGAGGATTCTCTGCTGCTCTTCAGTCTTGCTGTGCAGAAATCCAGAAGAAGGATGGAATAATTTTGATGTCTCAAATGAATACAGGTTTCAAGGGATTTAACTCCCCATGTACACGCAAACCACCTCCCTTTGCCTGGGAAAATCTCCCACATCCGCTCCTGGCCCCAAATAGTTTTTGTTTCTGGCTTCAAATACGGCATCAATTGGAAGAAGTATTTCATTCACGTCCTTGATGCCTTCAGTTAACTCACAAATTGTTGGTCTGCAATATCCTTTTTTTCATGGAAAACAATTGACACGGTAAAATTTTAAAAAAAATTCTAACAATATTTCAAATGATTTCAGGAAATTCATGACTAAGAAAGCTCTGTAACTGTTCATCTCACTGATTTTTCTTGAAATGTTCGATCAAGACTTCATCTGTCTCTAGTGGACAGAATGCACTAAACATGGATCTCATGCAATCAACTCTTGAACATTGAATATGTATATTCAGGGAGAAACCTGATCCAACCACTGTCTGTTATACTCACTGGTATTGTGGTTGTCTTTTAAGCTGCAATTCATTAATGATGAATATAGCCTGAGGCTTTTGTTTTTAATTAATCATATGTTGCTTGCATTTGTAATATTTTGATCAAATCTTCTAGCTGTTCTAGTTATAAAGCACTTTATACCACAGATTGTTAATTACTTGGACAGCCCCTTAATGGTAGAGCAATTTAAATACTCTGGAATGACAGTAGGCCATTTCTTTCTCGCATGCAAATTTCTTGCCTGATTTCCTTTTACTGATTCAGGAAGTTTTGATGCCACATTATTCTGGGCATGATATTATGCTCAGCTGACTTTTCTGTTAAAGTTGACAATCACTCCACACCTTTTTGTCCTATGACAAAAAATGAGAAAAGTAAACGTCCAAAAAACATTTGTGTTATTGTTTTATCAGCTGGCATGTCCAAAGGTTTAGTCAGGAGATCAAGACTTCCTGCAGTCTATTTTAGTAGCAGATAGCTGAGCTAGTTTCAGGGAAGAGATACTCCCAAGATACCTTACAAACTGATTTGAAATAGTTTATGAATGGTTACCAAGCATGACTGCTTAGTTTTGACTGAAGGAAGGCATGCAGTTTGGCAGAGCTGAGCTTCATTTTGTCCTTGAAACCAATTGACTCTCATCCCTTTGAGGGGGAAAATGTGATTGTGTGTAAGTGGATATTTGGAGTGCAATTAATGAAAAAAAATTGAGATGATTCACCTTTAGATTTAGGAATAAACATTCTTCAAAGGTATATTCAGCATGCTATGTTTGCTGGCTTCTGCTATTTGCACAAATATCAGCTGTGAATTTTAGCAGCACTCTGCTCGCTTATTTTTCTGGCAGGTGTTCATATATCTATAGGCTTTGACATGTGTAAATGCTCTAAATTATTGGCATTTAGTTTTTGCATCAAAGGTACCAAATTCACTTTTTTTACAAACATAAATTCTATTGTAATAATTTTAATCTCCACTTTGGTCTTGGCAGAGCTCTTTACCAGTATTTCAAAGTGATACATTCAACCAAAAATGTTTGAAATAGGGATTTGTTTATATTTGTTCTAATACTTCTATTATACTTCTGGAATTAGATCCTGCTAACTTTTCCCCGTCAAGTATTTATTCAGTTCCTGTTTGAAAGCCATTATTGTACCTCTTCCAGTCAATAATATTGATTACTTTATAAAATCCTCGCAGTAAATTAATTTCTAGTACAAGGTAAATGAGACTTAATTGTTTTATCTCTGAAATTCAAATTGATGTTTCTGTTTGTTACATTAATTGAATATGAGGGCACGTTCCTAAGGAATATAGTACAGGAAGGTCATGCTGGTTTTAATTGAAAAATCCCTCAAACTGTTAGGTTCCACTCTAGCTTTTAACATTCTATTGCATGATTTTATCCATGGTATGTGGAGTATAGCCTTTAATGAAGAATGATGACTTCTGCATCTAAAGGTGCGCTTTTTTTGTCTATAGCTTTAAGTTTAAACATGTTGTCTTATAATTGGACCTCTTTCACCATAGAATGGTTCCAAGAAATTATACATATGGTATCTTGTCTACTTTTTATACCTCCATTCTGAATAATGAAAGTAAATGCTATTGGGGCTATTCAAATTATATTAGAAAAAGGCATTACAACCTGAAAAATACCAGTCCTCATGCTATAGCATTAATTTTGACATTGATACATTCAACGGCTATCCTTAAAGGATAATGTATGAGGAGGAAGAAGCATTAGGAATGGTATGGATTCAGTAGTGATGTTATGAATAAGTACCTTTGAAACAATAGTGAACTGCACTGAAGTAGTGAGAGAAATGCCTTTAACTATAAAATAAGGCTTTTTATAATCAGGGTGTTTAAGTTCTGTGGAATTACTGTCTGACCATTTTATTTGATCCATCCAGCTGCAGATTAAGCATTCTGTCACTGAAGCTGAAATTCAAAAACTGAAAACTAAGGTAAGATGCTCTATTTTCTTTACATTTTTCACCCTTTTAGGATACAGTAAGCAATAAACACTGCATTTTTATCCTAAGTTTTTACAAGCACCTAATTAAATAGGTTGATCAGTTCAGTATTTTGCTTCTAAAATAGTGAAACAAGCAAGATTGAAAATGCAGAATGCAAGGGATCAGTTCTGATAGTGCTACAAAGCAACCTTTGTTTGTAATTAGACTGAGTAATCTTCATTTTTGAGAAATACCGGCTTTTATTTATTTCAATGTGTTTTATTTTTTAATTTTGACCTGAACGTCATTTGTTCTTTGCAAGAGTGTATTCATAAGAGAGGCTGTTTTCACTCAGTTTGCCTTTAAATACTAATTATTGACTTATCCAAATTAAAACTCAATTCAAAGTACAGTCAGATTTCTCATTTTTGAACTTGCTGACCACATTGTTCAAAGTGTTCTTTTCCCAACCTGGATAGTCCTCTTGCCTGTATACTAATTGCAACATTGGGATTAGAAATTTGATTTGACTTGGTGTTGACTGGTGCAGCAGCTTCAAAGAAGTTTAGAAGCCCCAATCGCAACCAAAATTGAGCCTCAGGCCCACATGTTTCCCATGAGCTATGACAACCATTGATCATCATGGTCCCTCCATGCAACTCAATGCCAACTCATGGTTTGCCTATCCATCCTCCATGATACTCATAGCATCATGCCAACTCATACCCCCCCCATGTCTCACATACCCTCTTGGCACTTCCATAGCCATTCACCCAGTATTCACCATGGGATGATCACAGGAATCACGTGTAGATGAAAAAAGTGTTCTAACAATCTAATGTAGCTCTCATTACTACACAATTGACTATTTTTTAAAAAAAAACTTTAATCCATAAACCGATTCAAAGCTTTAAATCTTTTCAAGTGGTTCACCTACACTTAATTTAACTCATACTTATCATCATAGTCACAGCACCTCATACTATCACATTGGCATTACTCCAAGGATTTGATCTTGATTTCTTTGTTTTCCTTAAGTAAATACTGTTCCTTAGTGATGTCACTAACAGACATGGAGTTTAGCTTCCTCAGTTACAGGAATGACACCCAGTTCTACTTCTCCACTACCTCTTTCAACTTCTTCACTGTCTCTGCCTTTGGATTGTTTGTCTGACATTTCCCAGCTAGACATAGGAAGAATAAAGCCACAGGGATGGGCATTAACCTCTCATGGCCTGAAAAAGAATGTCACTGCGTAAAAAAGAAAAATCTGGGACCATGTCCCTGATGTGTCTGTTGCTATTTTTAAGCTGGTGGGTATTTTCTACATCTTGGAGATGTGACGCTTTATTGTAATATTGAAATCAATTTTGTCGTGATAATTGATTGTCGTTGTCAACTCCATTATTAGAACAGAAGGGATTGCCTGACCTGGCGGTTGTCAGTCAGATAGCACCAAATATAGAAGATTGGAACAAAGCCACAAATGCCTTGCAGTTCTGTGTTCATATAATGAAAATGGATCATTAATAAGGATAGTTCAACAAGAATATTAGTTGTCTGCATGTTAAAATTAAGACATGGCGTCAGAAGTAAACTAAACACAACAATGAAGGTTCTGAAACCACTGACACAGCTCGATTTGGAGGGCATTGAGGCTGAAAACTGGAGAAAATTCTACCATTGCTTCAAACTGTATCTCTTGGTGAAGGCTAGTGCTAAGAAAGACTCATAGGTACAGTCCATCTTTCTTCATGTAGTAGGGGAAAACCAAACATTATAACACATGTATGTTTGAAAATGATGAATAAAAGATAAAATTTGTATCTTTATATAAAAGATGCAAAATTTTTACGGGCACACAAAGCAGTGACAACATTAGTCAGTAGTAACAACTGAGAAAACGTGCTGAATTTGGAGAGCTTGAAGAATTGCTTATCTGAGATAGAATGAGTTGCGGGATCGCAAGTGATCCTCTGCGGGAATGGCTTTTGAGAGAAGCGGGCCTCACTGGAGAAAGCAGTAAATATCTGCTGAGTGGCAGGGCCAACAAAATGCCAGATTTAACAGATGGCAGAAGCTGATGAGCAGCACATGGTCAGGCAACTAAACATAAACAGTGCTGGGAAAAGCAAATAGATAGCCTGAAGATTAAAGAAACAAAACCTCTATTAAAGTATTTAAATACATTTGATATGGAAAAAAACACTTGCCACATTGTTAGACAGCCTACGTGAAGCAGTGTTGGAATTATGATCAACTAAATTGTTTTGCTAAGGTGTGTAAATCAAAGTGCACAAATTTGCAGGTTATGACTCAAATATACAACGAGTTTGAAAGAAGATGAATGACAGGTTGGTTTAAAAATTGCCAACATGATGGTGAATTTCAATCTTGACACGGATGCACGAGCAAATGTCATTCCCATAAACCCGTATCGTAAGATAAGCAAAGAAGAGCAGTTAATTAAAACAAAAGTGAAGCAGTCTACTTCCACAGGTGAAAAAATTGCTGTGAAGGTCAATGCATACTTAACATGTACTACAAAAAAAAACACCTTCATTCGTTGTGGTGAAAGCTGATGCGAAACCCATTAACCCATTTTTGGAATCAAAGTTTGTGAAAATCTAAAGTTAATGAAGAGAATCATGACTACCACCATTGATGACATCCTGAGTGAGTACAAAGATATATTCCAGTGGATTGGTTGTCTTCAGTTGGAGCACACGAACAAAACTGTGACACCCAGGAAAATACCTGATACAGAAAACACTCTTGTGTTTGAATGAAAGCAGAATTAGACAGAATGGAAAAACTTCACATCATCAAGAAAATTGAAGAGTGAGTTAATCCAATCGTAATTGTAGAAAAATCAAATGGGAATCCGAGAGTCTGTTTGGATCTTAGAGACCGAAACTAGGTGCCACAAAGAGAACATTATCAATTCCCCCACAGCAGGAGAGATCACATTTAAGTTAGCTGATGCTAAATACTTCAGCCTTGGATGTGAGTTCAGGCTTCTGGCAGGTCAGGCTAGATGAATGCAGCTCCACTCTCTGTACCTTCAACACACCATGTAGGCATTACAGATTTTTATGCCTATATTTTGGCGTTAATTCAGCGCCTGAGGTGTTCCACAAAACAATGAAGCAGTTGTTTGAAGGGGTAGAGTGCATGAAAAACTATATTGAGGAGCCACACAAGAAGGACTCAACCACAGACTGAGGTAGGTGCTGGCAAGAGCTTGAGAAAGGAGCTTCAAGCTGAAGAATGAAAAGTGCAAAATATACCTTCATGATATCAAGTACTTGGGACATGTACTAACAAGTGAGGGATTGAAGCAGTCATGAACATCCATCCCCAGAATGTAAGAAAGGTATGGAGAGGTTTTTGGGGATGGTGGCCTACCTTGGGAAATTCATTCCATACATGACAAACGTGATAGCACCTCTCAGAAAACTGCTACAAAATGATGTGGAATGGTACTGGGAAGAAAACCACCAAGAGGTTTTGGGTAAGTATGAAAATACAGTGACCCAGATACCAGTATTATGATTTCAGTCAGCAAATAGAGATATCTGTGGACACTTAAAACTGAGCTGGGATCTGTCCTCTTGGAAGATGAGGCACCCGTAGTGTATGCTGCAAAAACAATGACTGAAGCACAGCAACAATATGGCCATATAGAAATGCTAGCGATTGTATTTTGCCTAGATCGCTTCCACCAGTTTGTCTATGGCATAGATGTGAAGGTAAAGCGATTATAACATGTAAAAGATATATGTAAGCCCCTGGACTGTCCATCACCATGAATCCAAAGATTTCTACTGTGTCTGCAGAAGTACCAGGTCAGAATTAAATACAAATGGGCAAAAATGTATATCACAGACACTAAGTCGCATGCATCCCCATCATAGAAGAAGAGGACAAAGAAGTCGTAGCACGGGTTCACACGCTGACAAAAACTTACCTATAACTAACCAAACTGGATGAGATCGGGGAAGCAACAAGATCTACACCATCCTGAGAAAACTGCAGTAAATTGTGCCAACTAGCTGGCCCATACATCTGCATCTCTTGGAGCTAGAACTTCCATGTGGAACTTCATGAAGCAGAAGGAATACTTTTCAAAGGAGAAAAGGTAATTCCTGGAACACTGAGCAAAGTATGCTGCAGCCCATACATGAAAGTCACTTCACCATAGTAATGTGCAGGAAAATAACTTGAGGTGTAATGTATTGGCCTGGAATGGGAGCACAAATTGGGGAAATACTCAATGTGTGTGCAGTGTGCCAGAAGTAGAGTAAATCACTTCAACCAGTGTTCAGAGAAGCCCTGACAGAAACTTTGAGTGGACTTGTTCACATTTGACAACAGTAATACCTGCTAACAGTAGATTACTAGGGCGGCATGATGGCACAGTGTTTAGCACTACTGCTCACGATACCAGGGGCTTAGGTTCGATTCCCTGCTTGGGTCACTGTGCGGAATCTGCACATTCTCTCCATGTCTGCATGGGTTTCCTCCAGGTGTTCTGATTTTTTTTTCTCACAGTCCAAAAGACACACTGGTTAGGTACATTGGCCATGTAAATTCTCCCTCAGTGTATTCAAACAGGCGCAGGAGTGTGGAGACTTGAGGATTTTCACAGTAATTTCACTGCAGTGTTAATGTCAACCTACTTGTGACACTTAATTTATTACTCAAAAGGAGTTTTGAGTCTGTGCTGCTGAGAAATGACAGTAAGAGCATCACTGTAATAAATCATTTGAAATTGATATCCAAAGTGCTCATTTCAGAGAACAGTCCACAATTTTCAGGCATTGCGTTTCAGAAGTATGCAGAGGGCTACGAGTTTTGCCACTTTGTCAAGTTCCAAGCATCCACAGTCCAACTGAATGGTGGAACGTAACGTGCAGACCTTAAAACATCTGTTGAAGAAAGCAAAGGAGGATGGTAGAGACTCTACCTGACTTTGCTGGATTTTCAGAAATAATTGGATTATCTCCAGCACAGATCCTGATGGAGAGAAGACAAGAAACAGTGCCCCAACTGTTGTTTCCACAGTCAGTGAGCTACAGCATGCAGGACCCACTCAAGCTGAGACAACAGAAGCAGAAACAGTACTTTAATTGAACTACCTAACCTAAGTCTGAACGGGCAACAGTACAAAAGAACTGGAAATTTCTATGGAAAACAAGTGGAGTGTGACCTTGCTGTGAACCAGAAAGTGTAGATGAAGATTAAGAACCAGAACCCAGCAGTGAAGCAATAGATAATCAGGCAAAGCCTGAAGGTCCTGAAAACTAAGGGGTAAAAGATACACAGAGCTGCAGAAGGCTCTGTCCTTCAAAATCACCTCTTGTCACCATTCAGAACATAAGAGGGGAAGAATTGTGAAACAATCACAAATGAGTAAAAGATAAAACAGACTAATTAAAACAGCATGTAAAAGAATTGATGAGAATGTATAAGAGATTTTGTGACCTTCAGTAGGCACAGCCTATTGTGTTCTGACAGAAACTAGTCTGAAATGTGGTATTGGGGCTGAAAAGTCCCAAGAGAGTCCCAAAATGGATTTTACATTGGCAGGATTTTCCCACTCAATTGTCCCCGCCCCTAGCCAGTGATATAACAGAAATCTCGACTTTGAAAGTGGAGAATTTCATTTAAATATTCTCGGGCCATTATGCCTGAGTTTACCCATCCTCCATTTGATTGTCCATTCGTGTCAGCTAGAAGTACAGATTACAACCTCCAGGGGAGACAAGGTTATGCCCTGGTAGGGCCACGGAAATGTTATGTAGGGAGGGGGTTGTTATGTGATTGTGGGGAGTGGCAGGGGTTTCAGTTTTTACTTGTTTTTAATTAGAGAGCCCACTTTTAAAAACCTAAGTTGTTGACAGGGCAAGCTCTGGGTGATGTCCGAGAATTCGGCCCTTGTAGTGCGCGTGCGCAAGTGCACGTGTGCTTTGGTTGCTGCAAATGCTCCTTGCGAGCTTATGTTAATCACATTCAGTTATAATGAAAAATATGTATTTTCTGATAAATTTCATATAGAAAATGAGGTTTGGGAATGGATTTGATAATTCTGATGTTTTGTTACAGTTACGTACTTGTACTTTTCAGCTCCAGTTGGCAGAGAATGAGAAAGTTCAGTGGGAACTAGAAAAAACGCAACTTCAGCAGAGTATTGAAGAGAACAAGGAAAGGATGTTGAAACTGGAGAACTACTGGATTGAGGCACAGACACTCTGTCATACTGTCAATGAACATTTAAAAGAGACCCAGTGCCAATACCAGGCCTTAGAGAAGAAATACAACAAAGCCAAGAAACTCATTAAAGATTACCAGCAGAAGTAAGAAATCAAATTAAAAATGCTGTATGATGAACAAAAGTCTGAAAAATAATTTATTCAACCTGAAAACTTATGTGAAACTTTAATTTTTCAGGGAAATAGAATTTGTTAAACATCAAGATGCTGAAAAAAAGAAATTTGAAGAAGTTGAAAAAGTACATGCAGCTGAAGTTCAGAAACTTCAGAGTAGGGTAAGAGATGCCATAGGATTAACCTTGTAGATTGACAATGTTTTAGTAATTGAAAGAAATCAAATATTTGCATATATTTTTGTACATACGCCTTGCATTTTTAATCATAAACCTAAAACACTTTTAAGTACTCATTGAATGTGTTCTGTATTATGGTCTCTATACCTTCAAAATTCCTCTCAGAATCATAGAATTCCTATAGTGCAGAAGGCGGTCACTCGGCCCATCAAGTCTACATCGACCACAATCCCACCCAGGCCCTATCCGCTTAACCCCATGTATTTTCCCTGTTATTCCCCCTGAGACTATGGGGCAATTTACCATGGCCAACCAACCTAACTCGCGCCTCCTATGTGCCTTAAGAAAATCAGCTCTCAGGGTACAAAAAGCAGAGAAAAAGCTTTTGTGATCCACTATTAGTTGTTCCTTGGCATCTCTGGGTCTTCCGTAAGAGAAGCAATGTGTCTTGTGTAAATATGACTTGCAGAAGTTATAAATATGTTGAAATTAAGGAGGGGGGGATTAATGGTTCCTTTAATTTCATTTTTCTTCAGGATGTTCAGATGGACATCCGTTTGACTGTTGGAAAATAAAGTTGTTGCTAGCTCTTGTACCAGGATCCCCATACTGTTTGAAGGGTCTTATTGAGGAAAGCAGCAAGGTTAAAGGGCAAGTGGCTTTTTTTTCTCAAGTGGCTTTTTGGATTCCAAAGACTAGAGATCTTGTGTTCTTGCACAACACTCAGCAGATCCCACAGTTGGCAGTCATTGCCACTGTTACTAACACACTCCAAGGGAGTACAAAAGCAATTGACTTTCCAGCCCTGCTTTGAGTGCAAGTACCTGACAGAACAGGGCTACGTTGGAGGACGTACTAATGATATGAATACAAAATCAAGTCAGGCTTTCTAGGTGTACCTGATACAAGAGCGAGGAGAATAACAGGAAGGCTTGACAACCACTAAGATTCGTTTTTGATTTTTCTGGCTTTTTAGTTGAGAGTTGCTTCCATTTATAGCCTCTGATCGGCCAGGGCAGCTATCAGGGGCCGATTGGCAGTGTGTCCCGATGCCAGGGGTGAAGGGCAAGGGAGGTGTGAGTGGCAGGAGATCTCCCAGTGTACTGTGTGCACAGTGTACTGGGAGATTGGGGCACATGCGCAACAATGCCCCTAGTACTCAGCAGTTGGCTTCTCGGTGAGATTAAGCCTTTCCACTCGCCCTACTGATGTGAATCATATCCTGGCTGTTTTTCTAAGTGGTGTATGATTGAGCGAACACACCCCAAAAAACTGGTGTGATTTTTCTCCTGTTTTCATGCTTGTTCGGCGCTTAGAATTTTTGGTAACATCGCCTGCTAAGATAGCATCATACAAGCCCTGATGTTTCCAACCTTTTTACAAAGGTTAATAAAAATTTAAGTAGATGTAATAAGAACGGAATGTTAGAAAGCTAACATTTTCTCTTTAAAAGATAAAGAATTCAGTACATTTGTGTATGCTAATTCAGGTTACACAATGATGAACAGAAAACAAATGTTAGAACTACTGGGTAAAAGGTCCCTGGTTCTAATTGGGCATAAATTCCAGATATAAAAGAAGTTATTTTTAGAGTGGAGAAGATAGAGGGGAGATTTGATAGATGTGTTCAAAATTACAAGGGTTTATTAAAATAAATGGGGAGAAACTGTATCCTGTAGTCGGAGGGTTGTTGGCCAGAGAACACAGATTTGGGGAGAATTAGAAAAGGAAGCAGAATGGGAGATGGGAACTTCACTTCATTTGGAGAGTTGTGGTTTGGAGAGAACTACCCAGGGTGTCAGCGGAAACAGATAGGGGTAACTGTCAGGAAGAGTTTTATGGATGCTTGAAGGGGAACAGTTATTACATGGGAGTTGAACTGATTGGATTGGAAACTGCTTTTTCCCACTTAATCAGTGACCTTGCATTGTAAAGTCAGAAGTAGGGATGTTCGCTGATTATTGTACTGTGTCCAGTATTGTTTGTAACTTCTTGGATAATGATGTAGTCTTCACCCGTAAGGGGCAAGACTTGGATATCATTCAGGCTCAAGCTAATAAGTGGTAAGTAGCATTCGCATCAGACTCCAGCCAGTCAATGAGCATCTCCAACATGAATGATTCTAACCATCTCCCTTGGACCTTCAAAGGCATTACCATCACTGAATACCCTGTCTACGGGGGATGGCCACTATTTACCCAAATCTTAACTGAATGAGCTACCTAAATACAATGACTGCAGGTCGGAGGCTGGATATTTTGTAGCGTGATAATCTCCTGACCACTAACTTTTCACCATCCACAAGGCACCCCTTAGAAGTGTGACAGAATACTCTGCACTTGCCCGGATGAATAAGGCTCCAACATGCAGCTTGGCAGTATCCAAGACAAAAGCAGCCTGCTTGATTAGCACCCCATCCATCACATTAAACATTCATAAGAACATAAGAAATAGGAGCAGGAGTAGGCCATCCAGCCCTTCGAGCCTGCCCCGCCATTCAATAAGATCATGGCTGATCTGTCGCTGCTCAGTTCCACTTTCCCGCCCTCTCCCCATAACCCTTAATCCCCTCTCCTATCAAAAACCCATCAACCCGCGTCTTAAAAATATTTAGCGAGGCAGCCTCCACCACTTCAACGGGCAGAGAATTCCAGAGATTCACCACCCTTTGAGTGAAGAAGTTCCTCCTCAACTCCGTTCTAAACCGCCCCCCTTTTATCTTGAGGCTGTGCCCCCTAGTCCTATTGTCTTTTTTGAGCGGGAAGAGTCTTTCCACCTCTATCCTATCCATCCCATTCATCATCTTATACGTTTCAATGAGATCTCCTCTCATTCTTCTAAACTCTAACGAGTACAAGCCCAGTTTATTCAGCCTCTCCTCATAGCTCAACCCTTTCAACTCCGGTATCAGCCTAGTAAACCTCCTCTGCACTCCCTCCAAGGCCAAAATATCTTTGCGCAGGTGCGGCGCCCAAAAATGCACACAGTACTCCAGTTGCGGCCTCACCAATGCCCTATACAGCTGCAGCAAGACCTCCCTACTTTTATATTCAATCCCCTTCGCTATGAAGGCCAGCATCCCATTCGCCTTCCTGACCACCTGCTGCACCTGCAAGCTGGGTTTTTGCGACTCATGCACAAGGACCCCGAGGTCCCTCTGCACCGTCGCCTGCTGCAGTTTTTCGCCTCGTAAGTAATAGTCCTTCCTACCATTTTTCCTACCAAAGTGGACCACCTCACACTTGCCAACATTAAATTCCATTTGCCATTTCCTGGCCCATTTGCCCAGCCTATCTAGATCCTTCTGCAGACTCTCCACACCCTCCGCACAATTTGCCGTTCCCCCAATCTTGGTGTCATCAGCAAATTTCGACACTCTACACTCGGTTCCCTCCTCCAGATCATCTATATAAATGGTAAAAAGCTGAGGCCCCAGCACCGACCCCTGGGGCACTCCACTAGTCACCATCCGCCAATCCGAATAGCACCCGTTGACTCCCACTCTCTGCCTCCTATTTGACAACCAATCCTCTATCCACGCTAACACCCTACCCCCAACTCCATGTCCCTCGACCTTCTGCAATAACCTCTTGTGAGGCACTTTGTCAAACGCTTTCTGAAAATCTAGAAAGACCACATCTACCGGCTCTCCTCTATCCACCGCCCTAGACACATCCTCATAGAACTCCAGTAAATTTGTCAGACACGACTTCCCTTTAATGAAACCGTGCTGCGTCTGCTCTATCAAGCAATTGCCTTCAAGATGCCTCGCAATTTCCTCCTTAATGACAGATTCTAACATTTTACCTACCACAGATGTTAAACTAACCGGCCTATAATTCCCCGCCTTTTGTCTGGCACCCTTCTTAAACAACGGCGTAACATTAGCCGTTTTCCAATCATCCGGCACTTCCCCGGAATCCAGCGACGTTTGGAAAATAACCACCAAGGCATCCACTATCACCTCCGCCATTTCTTTCAGAACCCTCGGATGCATTCCATCCGGTCCTGGGGACTTGTCCACAATTAGCCCCTCCAGTCTGTCGAGCACCGCCTTTCTAGTAACAGTAATGTCATTAAGACCCTCCAGTCCTACCACCTTTCTATCGCTAACACCCGGCAAATTATTCACGTCCTCCTCCGTGAAGACAGAAACAAAAAAGTTATTCAATACCTTAGCCATATCCCCATCCCCTACCACTAGGTCCCCTTTCTCATCCTCTAAAGGACCAACATTTACCCTAGCCAGCCTCTTCCTTTTTATGTATTTATAAAAACTCTTGCTATCCATTTTTATATTAAGCGCTAGCCCAGCTTCATAGTTTCTCCTACCATTCCTTATCAACTTCTTTGTCAATCTTTGTTGACATTTAAACCTCTCCCAATCCTCTTCTCGCCCACTACTCTTAGCTACTCTAAATTCCTCCGCTTTTAGTTTAACACTTTCCTTCACCTCCTTTGTTATCCACGGCTTATTACCTCTCCTCCTACTATCCTTTTTGACCATCGGAATAAATTTCCGTTGAGCACCAAGAAAGATCTCCTTAAAGATCCTCCACTGCTCCTTAACAGACCCTCCCTCCAACGCGCTCTCCCAGTCCACATTCGCCAATTCTTCTCTCATCCTACCGTATTTCCCTCTATTCAGACAAAGGACGCGTGTCCGGGAACCCACTTTCTCCTCCTCCATCTGCACCAGAAACTCCACCATACAATGATCACTCTCCCCAAGAGGATCCTTCACCACAAGGTCCCTAATTCTACCCGCTTCATTACATAGCACCAGATCCAAGATAGCTCGCTCCCTCGTCGGCTCCAACACATACTGTTCGAGGAAACTATCCCGGCAGCATTCCAAGAACTCTTCCTCGAGCCCCCCACGTCCAACATGGGTCGACCAATCAATATGCAGATTGAAATCCCCCATAACTACGGCCGTCCCATTCCTGCACGCCGCACTTATTTGCACGTTAACAGCCCGCCCCACCTCCAGATCATTATTCGGGGGCCTATAGGCGACACCCACCAGCGTCTTCCTCCCTTTGCTGTTCCTAATCTCCACCCACAACGATTCCACCCTCTGCTCCTTGGCTCCAATATCATCCCTTACTACCACCGTGATGCTATCCTTAATCAGCAGAGCTACGCCCCCCCCTTTTCCCTCCTGTCTATCCTTCCTAAACACTTGATAGCCCTGTACATTCAGCTCCCAGTCCCTGTCACCCTGCAGCCACGTCTCTGTAATGGCCACCAGATCGTATCCATTTGTGTCGATCTGCGCCACCAGCTCATCCACTTTATTCCGAATGCTTCGTGCATTCAGATAAAGCGCTTTCATCCCAGCCTTCACCTGGACCCTATTTGCCGCAACGCCACCAAGTATACTCACGCCCCCTACTCCCTCTATTATTGGGACATCCTCGGCCTCTTCCCTTACATGTACACTCTCCTTAACTTTAGACCTCGTAAGGTCACCTACCCTCACACCCTCCTCCTCCTCCTCCTCCTCCTCCCCCCCCCCCCCCCCCCCCCCCCCCCCCCCCCCCCCCAATTAGTTTAAAGCCCTGTCTACAGTCCTCTTTACTCGATTCGCCAGCACTCTGGTCCCAGCACGGTTCAGACCAACCCCATCCCTCCCGAACAGGTCCCACCTACTCCAATACTGGTGCCAATGCCCCATAAATTCAAACCCATTCCTCCCACACCAATCCCTGAGCCACCCATTCACTTCCTTAATCCTGTCAACCCTACGCCCATCTGCACATGGTTCAGGCAGTAGCCCAGAGATAACCACCTTGTCGGTTCTACTTTTTAATTCCATTCCAAGCTTTTCATACTCCCTCCCCAGATCCTCAGTCTGCATTTTGCTTACGTCGCCGGCACCCACATGTACCACAACGACCGGATTCTCACCCTCCCACTCCAGGTTCCTCTGCAGCCCAGCTGCGACATCCCGTACCCGAGCACCAGGCAGACAACACACCCTTCTGTGCACTTTGTCATTGTGACAAAGGACAGTGTCAATACCCTTCACCCCACTATCCCCAATAATTACTACGTTCCTTTTCCTTTTCTCTTTGCCTATGTCCTGCTGCAGCACTGTACCGTGTGCAGCTTGCTCACCAACCTCACCTGCCTCGTTCTCGTCCAACTTGGAAGCAAGAACCTCAAACCTGTTATGCAGATTAAGAGGCTGAGGCCTCCGCTCCTCACCCCCCTTCCTCTTCCCAGTAGCCCCCTCTTGTCCCTGACCCTTAGAGTTAGCCAGTCTAGGGGGGGTGGATGTCACTTGCACCCCATTGACAATGGCACCCTCTCTCCCCTTGATGAGCCTCAGTGTCTGTAGCTCAGAGGCCAGCTCATTTACCCTGAGCTGGAGCACCTCCGGCAACCTGCAGTTACTGCAGACATGGTCACTGGGATGAACCCTAGGGTCCACCAGTTCCCACATCATACAGAAACCACACATCACATGCCCCTCCATTATTTACTGTAGTAGTTTTGAAAAAATTTTGTTTTTTTTTGTTTTTTTTTGTTTTTCAAACGAACTCACCTGGCCTTTTTTCCTTCCAGCCCTTTTTGATATTAAGCCCTAGTAGCTCACTCTGCTTCCCTCTCACTCCACTGCCCGCTCAGACGCTGCCCGCTGTCTACACCAGGCCTCCTTTTAAACCTGGCGCTGATTTAAATCTGATGAACCACAACTGCCTGCTAACCACTCCCTCAGAATTCTTAAAGCCGTAAATACAATAAATAAATGCTTTAAACAGTTCTACAAAGAACAAAGTGCTTTAAACTTATTTTAAACTGGTTTTTAACAGGTAAAATCTTAGCTGTCTCTCTGCTCCTTCACTCGTCTGCTCCAGCAAACATTCTCTCCATCACCAGCACACCAGGGTTTCAGCATGTACCATCTGTGATATGCACTGAAGCAACTAAACAAGGCTTCTTCACCAATATCTTAAAATCTGCAACCTCTACCACCTGGAAGAACCATGGTAGCAAGCGCATTAGAACACGACCACCTGCAACTTTCCATGTCATATACCATCCTAACTTGGAATCATATAATGGTTCCTTCATTGTTGCTGCATCAAAATCCTGGAATGTCCTACCAAACAGCACTGTGGAATTTACTTCCACAACATACACTGCAGTGTTTCACTAAAGTGGCACAACACCACCTTCTGGAGGGCAATTAGTGATGGCAATAAATGCTGACATTGCCAGTGAAGTCCACATTTCATGAACAACTTCGAAACAAAACCACCATTTCTCTGTTCCCATTGTGCGTGATCAGACCTTCCCTCAAATTTGCTGTGCAGCACGGTGGTACAGTGGTTAACATGCTGCCTCACAGCGCCAGGGACCTGAGTTCAATTACTGGCTTGGGTCACAGTGTGGAGTTTGCACATTCTCCCTGTGACTGAATGGGTTTCCTTCCACAGTTCAAAGATGTGCAGGCTAGGTGGATTGGCCATGCTAAATTACCCTTAGTGTCATGGCGACTAGCTAAGGTAAATGCATGGGGATGTGGAGATAAGGCCTAGGTGGGATTCTGGTCGATGCCGACTCAATGGGCCGAATGGCCGCCTCCTGCACTGTAGGATTCTATGCCCATAACTCCATCCACACCCACAATCTTTTAATTGTTCCTAGTGCTACATGCCTCCTGCATCAAAATCAACCAGGCTGTCAGTTGATGTACAACATCCTATGATTCTGTAGGTAAGAGGATATTTTCTGAATCACAAATGATTCCACAACTATATCTTAGTCCTATCAAGTTATCCACCCAAAATAATTTGTCTTGTTAATATTTTTAAGCCAGAAATTGGCAAAACCTCAGGCAGTCGCATGCAGATTTACATAGAAACTAGAAGCAGGAGTAGGTAGTTTGGCTATTCGAACCAGCTGCACCATTCATTTTGATCATGGTTGATCATCAAAATCAACGCTCTTTCAAAATCAATGATCCCAGCTTTCCCCATATCCTTTGATCCCTTTAGCCCCTAGAGCTATATCTAATTTCTTCTTGAAATCTCACAATGTTTTAAGACCATACAACATAGGAACAGAATTAGGCCACTCGGCCCTTTGTTTGCTCCACCATTCAATGATGGCTGATATTTTTCTCATCCCCATCCTTCTGCCTTTACCCCATAACCCCTGATTGCCTTATTAATTAAAAACCTATCTATCTCTGTCTTAAAGACACTCAATGATCTAGCCTCTCCAGCCTTTTGGGCAAAGAGTTCCACAGATTCACCAGTCTCTGGCTGAAGAAATTCCTCATCACCTCTGTTTTAAAGGATCATCCCTTTAGCCTGAGGTTGTGCCTCCGGTTCTAGTTTTCCCTAGTAGTGGAAACATCCTCTCCATATCCACTCTATCCAGGCCTCAATAAGATCCCCCCTCATCCTTCTAAACTCCGAGTACAGACCCAGAGTCCTCAACCATTCCTCGTATGACAAGCTCTTTATTCCAGGAATCTTTCATGTGAACCTCCTCTGGATCCTTTCTAAGGCCAAACACACCTTTCCTTAGATATGGGGCCCAAAACTGCTCACAGTCCTCCAAATGGGGTCTGATCAGAGCCTTATACAGCCTCAGGAGTACATCCCTGCTCTTGTATTCTAGCCCTCTCAACATGAATACTAACATTGCATTTGTCTTCCGAACTGCTGACTGAACCTGCACGTGAACCTTAAGAGAATCTTGAACAATGACTCCCAAGTCCCTTTGTGTTTCTGATTTTCTAAGCATTTTCCCATTTAAAAAATAGTTTATGCCTCCACTCCCCCTTCCGCATTGCATTCTGTCTGCCTCCACTTTGTCCACACTCTTAACCTGTCCAAGTCATTCTGCAGCTCCCCTGTTTCCTCAGTACTACCTGTCCTTCTACATATGTTTGTATCATCTGCAAACTTAGCAACAGTGCCTTCAGTTACTTCTTCCAAATTGTTAATATATATTGTGAAAAGTTGTGGTCCCAGCACTGACCCCTGAGGCACATCGGTCGCCTTCCTGAAAAAGACCCCTTTATCCCCACTTTCTACCTTCTGCCAGTAAGTTAATCCTCTCTCCATGCCAGGATCTTACCCATAACACCATTGGCACTTAACCCATTTAACGGTCTCCTATGCGACACCTTGTCAATGGTCTTCTGGAAATCTAAATACATCATGCCCACTGGTTCTCCTTTATCTAATTTGTTTGTTACCACCTCAAAGAATTCTAACAGATTTGTCAGACATGACGTCTCCTTAATGAAGCCATGCTGACTCAGTCCTACTTTATCATGACTTTCAAGTACTTTGCGATCCCATCTTTAATAATGGACTCTAAAATCTTGCCAGTGACAAAGTCAGGCTAACTGGCCTATAATTTCCTGTCTGCTGCCTCCCTCCCTTCTTACATAGCTGTGTTACATTTGATACTTTCCAGTCCTCTGGTACCCTCCCTGCCTCCAGTGATTCCTGAAAGATCACCACCACTGTCACCATAATGTCCTCAGCTATCTCTTTTAGAACGCTGGGATGTAGTCCATCGGGTCCAAGTGATTTATCCACCGTTGACCTTTGTTTCCCCAGAACCTTCTCTTTAGTGATGGCCATTACCTGTGCCCCCTGACTCTCCTGGAGCTCTGGCATCCCATGAAGACTGATGCAAAGTAACTTTTCAGTTCCTCTGCCATTGCTTTGTTTCCTATTATTACTTCTCCAGCCTCATTTTCCAGTTTCCAGTGTCCAGTGGCTATTTTTGTCTCTCTCTCTCTCTTACCTTCTATATATGGAAAAAAAACTCTTCCTATCTTCTTTTATATTATTAGCTATCTTACACTCATATTCCATTCCTCCCTCCCCCAGTTGCTTTTTTAGTTGCCCTCTGCTCACTTTTAAAGGCTTCCCAATCCTCTGGTGTCCCACTAATCCTTGCTACTTTGTATGCTTTCTCTTTTGCTTTTATACTGTCCTTGACTTCCCTCATCAGCCATGGATGCCTCGTCCTCCCTTTAGCATGTTTCTTCCTCTTTGGGATGAATTTCGGTTGTGCCTCCCAAATAACTCTCAAAAACTCCTGACATTGCTGTTCCAAGGTTTTCCCTGCTAGGCTCCTTTTCCAATCAACTCTTGCCAACTTCTCCCTCATGTCTTTTTAGCTACCTTTATTTAATTGTAATACTGTTATATCTGACTCCAACTTCTCCCTCTCAAACTGCAGGGTTCAATTCTATCATATTGTGGCCACTACTCCCAAAATGTTTTAGAACATAGAACATTACAGCGCAGAACAGGCCCTTCGGCCCACGATGTTGCGCCGACCAGTTAAAAAAAAAACAACAATGACCCACTAACCTAAACCAATCCCTTTTCGTCCATAAACCTGTCCACAGACCTCTTAAACGCCCCCAAACTAGGCGCATTTACAACTGCAGCAGGCAGGGCATTCCAATCCCTCACCACCCTCTGGGTAAAGAACCTACCCCTGACATCTGTCGTATAACTACCCCCCCTTAGTTTAAAGCCATGCCCCCTCGTGCTAGATTTTTCCATCAGAGGAAAAAGGCTATCACTATCCACCCTATCTAAACCTCTAATCATCTTATATGTTTCAATAAGATCCCCTCTTAGCCGCCTTCTTTCCAGCGAAAACAACCCCAAATCCCTCAGCCTCTCCTCATAGGATCTCCCCTCCATACCAGGCAACATCCTGGTAAACCTCCTCTGCACCCTCTCCAAAGCCTCCACGTCCTTCCTGTAATGTGGGGACCAGAACTGCACACAATACTCCAAGTGCGGCCGCACCAGAGTTGTGTACAGTTGCAACATAACGCTACGACTCCTAAATTGAATCCCCCTACCAATAAACGCCAAGACACCGTATGCCTTCTTAACAACCTTATCTACTTGATTCCCAACTTTCAGGGATCTATGTACACATACACCTAGATCCCTCTGCTCCTCCACACTATTCAAAGTCTTCCCGTTAGCCCTATACTCAACACATCTGTTATTCCTACCAAAGTGAATTACCTCACATTTCTCTGCATTAAACTCCATCCGCCACCTCTCGGCCCAGCTCTGCAACCTGTCTAAGTCTTCCTGCAAACTATGACACCCTTCATCACTATCTACCACACCTCCGACTTTGGTGTCATCAGCAAATTTACTGATCCACCCAACTATACCCTCATCCAGATCATTAATAAAAATCACAAACAGCAGTGGCCCCAACACAGATCCCTGAGGCACACCACTTGTAACCGAACTCCATGATGAATATTTACTGTCAACCACTACCCTCTGTCTCCTATCTGCTAGCCAATTCCTAATCCAGTTCCTTAGATCACCCCCAATCCCATACATCTGCATTTTGTGCAGAAGCCTACCATGGTGAACCTTAACGCCTTACTAAAATCCATATACACCACGTCCACTGCCTTACCCCCATCCACCTCTTTGGTCACTTTCTCAAAAAACTCAATAAGGTTAGTAAGGCACGACCTACCCGCCACAAAACCATGCTGATTATCTCCAATCAACTCATTACTCTCCAAATAACTATAAATCCTATCCCTAATAATTTTTTCCAAAACCTTGCCCACAACAGAAGTGAGACTCACCGGTCTATAATTCCCGGGGAAGTCTCTGTTCCCCTTCTTAAACAATGGGACAACATTCGCTAACCTCCAATCATCTGGTACTATACCAGAGGCCAACGACGACCTGAAGATCAGAGCCAGAGGCTCTGCAATCACTTCTCTTGCCTCCCAGAGAATCCTGGGGTAAATCCCATCCGGACCAGGGGACTTATCTATTTTCAGACCCTCCAGAATATCCAGCACATCCTCCTTATCAACTGTAACGCTGTCAATTCTACTCCCCTGCAACCCAGTGTCCTCCTCAGCTATATCCATGTCCCTCTGCGTGAACACCGAAGAGAAATATTGGTTCAATGCTTCACCAATCTCCTCCGGTTCCACACATAACTTCCCTCTTCCGTCTATAACTGGCCCTAACCTTGCCCTAACCAACCTTCTGTTCTTGACATACCTATAGAACGCCTTAGGATTCTCCTTAACCCTATCAGCCAAAGTCTTCTTTTGGCATCAACTACTTTCTGTGGTAGTGAATTCCACAGATTCACCACTCACTGGGTGAAGAAATTTCTGCTCACCTCAGTCCCAAAGGTTTTACCCCTTCAAACTGTTACCCCAAGTTCTGGACTCCCCCACTGTTGGGAACATTCTTTCTGAATCTATCCTGTCTAACCCTTTTGGAATTTTATAAGTTTCTACAAGATCCAAGTTAAGGTGCGTTTAAATTCTTAACTGTGTTTAGAAATCACTAAGACTGTGGTGGAGGGGCACGTGATGTGCTGTTTCTGTATGATGTGGGAGCTGGTGGACCCCAAGGTCCTTCCCAGTGACCATATCTGCAGTAAGTGCTGGTTGCTTGAAGAGCTCCAGCTCAAAGTAGATGAGCTGAACTCTGAGCTTCAGACACTGAGGCTCATCAGGGAGAGGGAGTGTAACCTGGATAATGGGTTGCAAGAGAGATTCACACCCCCTAGTCTGGCTAACTCTGAGGGTCAGGAACAAGAGGGTGCTGTTGAGGGGAAGGAGGGGGGAGTGGGGGACTGGGGGGAAGAGGGTGGGTGTGGGGGGGGGAAGAGGGTGGGTGTGGGGGGGGGAAGAGGGTGGGTGTGGGGGGGGAAGAGGGTGGGTGTGGGGGGGGGGGAAGAGGGTGGGTGTGGGGGGGGGAAGAGGGCGTGTGTGGGGGGGGGAAGAGGGCGTGTGTGGGGGGGGAGAGGGCGTGTGTGGGGGGGGAGAGGGCGTGTGGTGGGGGGGGGAGAGGGCGTGTGTTGGGGGGGGAGAGGGCGTGTGTTGGGGGGGGGAGAGGGCGTGTGGTTGGGGGGGGAGAGGGCGTGTGTGGGGGGGGGAGAGGGCGTGTGTGGGGGGGGGAGAGGGCGTGTGTGGGGGGGGGAGAGGGTGTGTGTTGGGGGGGGGAGGGGGGGTGGGGGGGGGAGGGGGGGGAGGGGGAGGGGGGGAGGGTGGGGGGGGAGGGGAGGGTGGGAGGGTGGGGAGGGGGGGAGGGTGGGGGGGGGGAGGGTGGGGGGGGAGGGGGAGGGTGGGAGGGTGGGGGGGGGGAGGGTGGGGGGGGGGAGGGTGGGGGGGGGGGAGGGGGGGGAGGGAGTGGGGGGGGGAACCCAAAGGCCTCGGCCTCGGCCTCTCAATCTGCACAACAGGTTTGAGGTTCTTGCTCCTGGTGTGGACAATAATGAGGGCTGTAAGGTTGATGCGCAAACTGCCCATGGTACAGTGATGCAGACACAGGACAAAGAGGAAGAAATAAAGAGGAATGTAGTGGTAATTGGGGATAGTGTAGTTAGGGGTATAGACACTGTCTTTTGTCACAGTGATAAAGAATGCAGAAGGGTGTGTTGTCTGCCTGGTGCTCGGGTCCAGGATGTCTCATCTGGGCTGCAAAGGAACCTGGAGTGGGAGGGTGAGAATCTGGTCGTTGTGGTGCATGTGGGTGCCAATGACATAGGCAAAATGGAAACTAAGGATCTGCACAGGGAGTATACAAAGCTGGGAATCAAATTAAAAAGCAGAACCGACAAGGTTCTCTGGATTACTACCTGAACCGCATGCCGATGGGCGTAGGGTAAATAGGATTAAAGAGATGACTGGGTGGCTCAGGGATTGGTGTGGGAGGAATGGGTTTGAATTTATGGAGCATTGGCACCAGTATTGGGGCAGGTGGAACTTGTTGAGATGAAATGGTCTTCGTCTGAACCGTGCTGGGACCAGAGTCCTGGTGAATCGTATAACTAGGACTGTAGATAGGGCTTTAAACTAATTTGGGGGGGGTAAGGGTGCAGGGGTGGGAGAAATTACAATGTCTAAAGTAAAAGAAAGGGTACGGGCGTGGGAAAATGTTGAGGATGTCCCAATAATAATGGGAATAAGGGGCATGAGAAAGGTTGGTAGCGTTCCTGCAAATAGGGTCCAGATAAAGGCTGAGATAAAGACACTTTACCTGAATGCACGTAGCATTCGGAGCAAAGTGAATGATCTGGTGGCGCAGATCAGCACAAATGGATATGATCTGGTGGCCATTACGGAAATGTGGTTGCAGGGTGACAGGGACTAGGAGCTGAATGTCCGGGAGTATCAAGTGTTTAGGAAGGATAGACGGGAGGAAAAAGGGGGTGGGGTCGCTCTGCTGATTAAGGATAATATCAGGGCGGTAGTAAGGGAAGATATAGTCTCCAAAGAGCAGAACGTAGAATCGTTGTGGGTGGAGATAAGGAACAGTAAGGGGAGGAGGATGCTGGTGGGTGTGGTCTTTAGGCCCCCAAATAATAACTTGGAGGTGGGGTGGGCTATAAACAAGCAAATAAATGATGTGTGCAGAAATGGAACGGCGATAATTATGGGGGATTTCAATCTGCGTATTGGTTGGTTGACCCAAGTCGGACGCGGTGGGCTTGAGGAAGAGTACTTGGAATGCTGTAGGGATAGTTTCCTTGAACAGTGTGTGACAGAACCAATGAGGGAGCGAGCTATCTTAGATCTGGTGTTGTGTAACGGGGCAGGAAGAATTAGGGATCTTGTAAGGGATCCTCTTGGGACGAGCGATCTTTGTATGGTTGAGTTTTTGATGCAGATGGAGGATGAGGAAGTAGGGTCCCGAACCTGTGTCCTCTGTTTGAACAGAAGGGAGCACAATAGGATGAGAGAGGAATTGGCAAATGTAGATTGGGGACGCAGATTGGTTGGTAGGACTGCCGAGGAACAGTGGAGGATCTTTAAGGAGATCTTTTTCGGTGCTCAGCAGAAATATATTCCAACGGTAAAGAAGGAATGTAGGAGAAGGGATAACCAGCCGTGGTTATAGAAGGAAATAAAGGAGAGTATTAAATTAAAAGCTGATGCGTTTAGAGTGGCTAAAAGTAGTGGGCGATTAGAAGATTGGGAGAGGTTTAAAAATCAACAAAGAATGACTAAGAAGTTGATAAAGAAAGGAAGGATAGACTATGAAGTTAAACTAGCACTAAATATAAAAAAGGACAGTAAGAGTTTTTACAAAAATGTAAAGAGGAAGAGGCTGGCTAGAGTGAATGTTGGACCCTTAGAGGATGAGAGGGGGGATATAGTGGTGGGAGATGAGGAAATGTCTCAGTCTTCACGGAGGAGGACGCGAATAGTTTGCCAGATATTAAAGATAGAAGGATGGTAGGAGTTGAGGGCCTGAATGCGATTACTGTCAGTAGAGAGGTAGTGCTTGATAGACTAACAGGACTGATGGTGGACAAGTCCCCAGGACCGGATGGAATGCATCCCAGGGTTCTGAAGGAAATGGCAGAGGTTATAGTAGATGCCTTAGTGATTATTTGTCAAACTTCGCTGGATTCCGGGGAAGTGCCGGAAGATTGGAAAACGGCTAATGTTACGCCGCTGTTCAAAAAAGGTAGCAGGCAAAAGGCAGGGAATTATAGGCCGGTCAGTTTAACGTCTGTAGTTGGAAAAATGCTTGAATCCGTCATCAAAGAAGAAATAGCGAGGCATCTAGAAAAGAATGGTTTGATAGAGCAGACGCAGCACGGATTCACTAAGGGGAAGTCATGTTTGACAAATTTATTGGATTTCTATGAGGATGTGACTAGTGCGGTAGACAGAGGGGAACCGGTGGATGTGGTGTTTCTTGATTTTCAAAAGGCGTTTGATAAGGTGCCGCATAAAAGGTTGCTTCAGAAGGTTAGGGGGCATGGAGTTGGGGGTAAGGTGTTAGCGTGGATAGAGGATTGGTTGTCTAATAGGAGGCAGAGAGTTGGTATCAATGGGTGCTATTCTGATTGGCGGTTGGTGACTAGTGGAGTGCTGCAGGGATCGGTGCTGGGACCTCAGCTATTTACCATTTATATAGATGATGTGGAGGAGGGGGCTGAGTGTAGGGTGACGAAATTTGCTGATGACACAAAGATGAGTGGAAAAGCAAATTGTGCGGAGGGTGTGGAAAGTCTGCAGAGGGATCTGGATAGGCTGAGCGAGTGGGCAAGGACCTGGCAGATGGAGTACAATGTTGGCAAGTGTGAGGTTGTCCACTTTGGCAGAAATAATAGTAGGAGGGATTACTATTTAAAGGGCGAAAAGCTGCAGCGTGCTACAGTGCAGAGGACCTGGGGGTCTTTGTGCATGAGTCGCAAAAACCCAGTCTGCAGGTGCAGCAGGTGATCAAGAAGGTGAATGGGATGCTGGCCTTCATAGCGAGGGGGATAGAATATAAAAGCAGGGAGGTCTTGTTGCAACTGTACAGGGCACTGGTGAGGCCGCAGCTGGAGTACTGTGTGCAGTTTTGGTCGCCGCACTTGCGTAAGGATATTTTGGCCTTGGAGGGAGTGCAGAGGAGGTTCACTAGGCTGATACTGGAGATGAGGGGGTTAGACTATGAAAAGAGACTGAATAGGCTGGGTCTGTACTCGTTGGAGTTTAGAAGGATGAGGGGGGATCTTATAGAGACATATAAGATAATGAAAGGGATGGATAGGGTAGAGGTAGAGAGATTCTTCCTGCTCAGAAATGACAGCAGGACTAGAGGGCACAGCCTCAAGATAAGGGAGGGGGCAGTTTAGAACAGAGTGGAGGAGGAACTTGAGGAGGTGGTGAATCTCTGGAATTCTCTGCCCGTTGAAGTGGTGGAGGCTACCTTGCTAAATATATTTAAGTCACGGGTAGGTAGGTTTTTGACAGACAAGGGAATTAAGGGTTATGGGGAGAAAGTGGGAAAGTGGAACTGATCCACTTCAGATCAGCCATGATCTTATTGAATGGTGGGGCAGGCTCAAAGGGCTAGTTGGCCTACTCCTGCTCCTATTTCTTATGTTCTTATATTCTTATGTCCTGTCTCACTCTTCTAAACTCTAATGAATACAATCCTAACTGACTTATTTTCTCCTCACATTACAACTCTGCCATTCCAGGCATCAGCCTGGTGCTCCCTCTATAGCAAGGACATCCTTCCTCTAATAAGGATAGCAAAATTGCATACAATATGCCAGTGTGGCGTCACTAGCACCCTGTACAATTGCAATAAAACAATTTCTTGTAGGTATTAGAAGTTCTCAGCATGGAAACAAGACCTTGAGCCCAACTTGTCCACGCTGCCCAGTTTTTACCACTGAGCTAGTCCGAATTGCCCACATTTGGCCCATATCCTTTGATACCCACCTTACCCATGTAACTGTATAAATGCTTTTTAAAAGACACAGTTGTACCAGCCTGTACTACTGCTTCCGGCAGCTCATTCCAGTCACTCACCACTCTGTGTAGAAAAGTAGCCCCTTTGGACCCTTTTGTATTTCTCTCCTCTCACTTTAAACCTAAGCCCTCCAGTTTTAGACTTTGTTACCTTTGGGAAAATGAAGTTGCGTATATACCTCATCTATGCCTTGATTATTTTATAGATCTCTAGAAGATCATCCCTCAGCCTCCTATGCTTCAGGGGAAAAGTTCCAGTCTATCCAGCCTCTCCTTATAACTCAAACCATCAAGTCCCGGTAGCAATCTAGTAAATCTTTTTGGCACTCTTTCTAGTTTAATGATATCCTTTCTATAATAGGGTGACCAGAAGTGTACACAGTATTCCAAGTGTGGCCTTACCAATGTCTTGTACAACTTCAGGGTGCCCCAATTCCTGCATTCAGTGTTCTGATGAATGAAACCAAGTATGCTGAATGCCTTCTTCACCACCCTGTCCATCTGTGACTCCACTTTCAAGGAGCTATGAACCTATACTCATAGATCTTTTTGTTCTATAACCCTCCCCAATGCTCTACCATTAACTGAGTAAATCCTGCCCCAATTCAGTCTACCAAAATGCATCATTTTGCATTTATTCAAACTAAACTCCATCTGCCATTCATCAGCCTACTTGCTCAATTGATCAAGATTCTGTTGCAATCCCAGATAACCTTCTTCATTGTCCACTATGCCATCAATCTTGGTGTCAACTGTAAACTTACTAACAATGCCTCCTAAGTTCTCATCCAAATCATTAATATAAATGACAAATAAAAATAGACCCAGCACTGATCCCTGAGGCACACCGCTGGTCACAGGCCTCCAGTTGAAAAACAACCATCTACAACTACCCCTGACTTCTGTCATCAAACCAGTTTTGTGTATAATTAACTACCTCAGCATGAATGCCATGAGATTTAACCTTGCGCAACAACCTATCATGCGGTGCCTTGCTAAGTTCCATGTAGACAATGTCAACAGCACTGTGCTCATATACCTTCTTTCTTACCCCTTCAAAAAACTCAGTCAAAATTGTGAGACAAGATTTTCCACTCAAAACCATACTGACTGTCCCTAATCAGTCCTTGCCTTTCTGAATGCCTGTACATCCTGTCACTCAGAATACCTTTTAACAACTTACCCACTACAGACATTAGGCTCACTGGTCTGTAGTTCCCAGGCTTTTCCCTGTAGCCCTTCTTAAAAGTGGCACAACATTTGCTACCCTCCAATATTCAGGCACTTCACCAGCGGCTGTTGTTGTTTCAAGTATCCCTGCTAGGGGACACACTGGTCTGAGGCGTATTAGCTATGAGGAGAGGTTGGATAAACTCGGTTTGTTCTTACTGGAACGACCGAGGCTGAGGAGTGATCTGATAGAGGTTTACAAGATTAAGAGTGGCATGGACAGAGTGGATAGTCAGATGCTTTTTCCTAGGTAGAAAAGTCATGTACTAGGGAACATAGGTTTAATGTGCTTGGGGAAAAGTTTAGAGGAGATGTGCAAGACAAGTTTTTTTTACACAGGGTGGTGAATGTCTGGAACGTGCTGCCAAAGGAGTGGTGGGAGCGGATACGATAGCCGCATTTAAGGGGAACTAGACAAATACTTGAAATAGGATGGGAATGGAAGGATATGGACTCCGTAAGTGCATATGGTTTTAGTTTAGGCAGGCGTCATGATAGGTGCAGGTTTGGAGGACCGAAGGGCCTACTCACATGCTGTACTTTTCTATGTTCTTTGTTCCCTAACATCGATGCCTTTTTCAACAGTAAATACAGATGAGAAATAGTCATTTAGGATGTCTTGTGGATACACACATAAATTATCTTGTTGTTCCTTAAGAGGCCCTGCTCTCTCCCTAGTTACTCTTTTGCCCTTTATGTATTTGTAGAAGCTCTTTGGATTCTCCTTTGTTTTATCTGCCAAAGCAATCTCATGTCCCCTTTTTGCCCTCCTGATTTCTCTCTCAACTCTATTCTGACAATCTCCGTACCAGTCAAGGGATCCACTTGATCCCAGCTGACAATACATGTCACATGCCTCCTCCTCCTTTTTGACCAGGGCCTCAATGTCCCAAGTCATCCAGGGTTCCCTACTTCTACTGGCCTTGCTTTCAGTCTAAAAGGAATGTGCTTAGCCTGAATCCTCTAACACACTTTTGAAAGCCTCCCACTTACCAGCTGAACCTTTGCCTCCCAACAGACGCCCCCCAACCAACTTTTGAAAGTTCCTGTCTCATACTGTCACAATTGGCCTTGCCCCAAATTGGAATTTTAACTTTTGGGACACACACACACACACACACACACACACACACACACACACACACACACTTACCCCCAAGAACCTCAGTACTGGTCTTGCCCAGGTGCTACCCATCTTATTTGTATAGACCCCACCTCCCCCAGAACCAGTCCCAATGCCCCAGGAACCTGAAACCCTTCCCTTCACACCATCTTTTCAGTCACATATTCATCCCATATATCCTACTCTGATTAACATGTGACACAGATAGTAATTCTGAGATAACAACCTTTGAGGTCCTACTTTTCAGCTTGTTTCCTAGTTCCCTATGTTCTGCTTTTAGAATTTGCAATTCAGGGAAGTATAGTTTGTAGGCTATGATAGTTATTAATTCCCCTCAAAAGAAGCTATATAAGTCTTACAAAGTGATAATGTTATTGTAAGATTCTCACTTAAGTCAATTGACCCAATTTACTTATGGTACTTCTATATTACAGGATGATACAGGCGGGCTGGTCAGATGGGCAGTGCAGTGGCAAATGGAATTTATCCCTGAAAAGTGTGAGGTGATGCATTTTGGGAGAAATAAAAGGGCAAGCCAATACAGTGAACAGTAGGACCCTAAGAAGACAGACAACCAAAGGGACCTCAAGGTCCCTGAAAGCAACAGGACAGGTAGATAAGGTGCTTAAGAAGGCATATAGGATACCTGCTTCTATTAGCCAAGGCAAAGAATACAAGAGCAGGAAAGTTAAGAAGAAGCTGTGTCAGGTGCTCATTATGCCACAGCTGGAGTAATCTGTGTGCAGTTCTAGTCGCCACACTATAAGAAGGATGAGGGCCCAGAGGAAATTCACCAGGATGTTGTCTGGGCTGGAGCATTTCAACTGTGAAAAGAAGCTGGCTGGACTGGGGTTGATTTCCTTAGAGCAGTGAAGACTAAGGAGGTACTTGATCAAGGGTTACAAAATATAAGGGACATAGGGTAGAAAAGAAAGAACCTTTCCCCTTAATAGAGGGGTCAATATCCAACAGGCATAGATTTAAGATAAGGGGAAGATGATTGAGGAGATTTGAATAAAAGCTTCTTCACTCAGAAGGTCGTGGGGATCTGGAACTCACTGCCTGAAAGGATGATGGGGGCAGGAACCCTTGCAGCATTTCAGAAGCATTTAGATGAGAACTTGAAATGCCATAGCATACAGGGCTATGGACCAATTTTTGAAAATTGGGATTAGAATAGATAGGGGCTTGATGACCACTGCTGACACAATGGGCCAAAGGGCATCTTTTTATGCTGTAAAATTCTATGACTGTCTTTTAGCCTTGATTTAAAAATATCCCTTTTTCTAGATTGCAGAACTGAAGATCGAACTTCAAAAATTAACAAGGACGAATGGAACACAAATGAACAATAACAATAACATCTTTGGAGAGGAGCAGGAAAGGAAAACATCATTCATGGATACAATGAGAGAACCTTCTCTTAAAGCTATTGATAGCTTTACAAGAATGCAGGAGTACAATCTTGATGGTTCAATTGAAGGTGGGGAGATCTGATATAAGTAAAGGATAATTACACATTTTAATACTACCTAGTTCGATTTGGAAAACTGTTTAGAATATTTTTTATTGTTGGATGATCCATCACCAGGCATGAAAGAAAATCTAAAATGGAGAATTTTTCAGCTTCACGTTGAATGCATGAAAATCAGGAAAATGTGCTTTTTTTTGAAACTGAATATTTTTTGCTATTTTTACGGTATGCAGATTTCTATGAAATGACAATCCTGCAAGCAGAGTTTAGGGAGCTAGGAAGGAAACTAGCAAACAGGACCTCAGGTGACAATCTCCAGAAATTTCCGTGTATCTCTCAAATGTGAGTATAGAAATAGGATAGAACAGATTAATGCATGGTTGATACAGGAGGAAGCACTTTAGATTTCAAGGACACTGGGACCTGTTCTGAGGGAAATGAGACCTGTACAAGTTAGATCAGTTGTAACTGAACAAATCTCAAACCACTGTCCTTGGGGGGTGAGTTGCAAGTGCTAATGGCGAAACTTTAACTTACAGGGGTTACAGGAGGCGTTGAGGTAGCAATATGGTAGGAAATAAAGAGTGGGGTCAGTGTCAGAGGAAATGTAAAATAATCTAAATTAACAATATTATTGTGCATGGATGTCTTAGATGTTTACAGCAAGGAAACAGGCCCTTTGGCCCAACTCGTCCATGCTGCCTCTTTTTTTAATCACTAGGCTGGTCTCAATTGCCCGCATCTGGCCCATATCCCTCTATACCCATCTTATCAATGTAACTCTCTAAATGCTTTTTAAAAGACAATATTGTACCCATCTCTACTACGACATGTAAATGCATGGAGTGTGGCAAATAAAGTTTGTCAGCTACAGCCATAGATTGTCACATAGAAATATGACATGGCGGTAATTGAGACTTGATTCAGTGAGGACAGGGCTGGGTACTAAATTTTCCTGGATAAATAGGTGTTCAGGAAAGAAAGGTGGTGTGGTAGCAGTGTTCATTAATGAAAACATTATAGCGCTGGTGAGAGATGATGCCCCAGAAGGGGAAGGACGTAATCTATTTGGTTACAGTGAAGAAACAGTAGAGGTACAATCGCATTGCTGGGTGTATTCTATAGAAGTCATGATGTAGAGATGCTGGCGTTGGACTGGGGTAAACACAGTAAGAAGTCTCTCAATAAATTTAGTCTTGCATTCTAATAAGTATTCTGTAAACTGTGTGTGTCTTTATTTGCCTGTCTCTGATCAGAACCTTCCACACACCTGACGAAGAAACACCATTTCTGAAAGCTTGTGGGATTACTATCAAATAAACTGGTTGGATTTAAACCTGGTGTTGTGAGACTTCTTACTGTGTATGCTATAGGCCACCTGCTGGTAGAAAAGATGTCTTGCAATGAATTTGCAAGGAAATTAGAGACAAATGCCAGAATAATGAACAATTATATGGAGGATTTCAATTATACTAGTATAGACTAGGATATTAATATTGGAAAGGGAAGAGAGGGGCAGGAGTATCTAGATTGTGTTCAGGAGTATTTTCTGATATATATAGGCTGGACTTTGCACTGAATGCATGCTCATCACATCCCAGCATAAATATTGCGGATGAGCCTACCTTGGCTTAGCTAGTCCTTTCCTCTTTAATTTTTTGAGTGATGGTCATTTACTGAGTTTGAGGTGGAACTTGTCTCAGGAAGTTCACTTTATAAAATGATCGACAGTTGTCAAAATGCCAACAGCCTTGTAAAATGGCCCTTGATAGGGCCGTTAGATATTTAAATTGGCAGCCTGCCCATTCTAGTCCCACAATTTGGTAAAATGTCTTGACTGTAGGATATGGTGAAGAAATTGTTCCACAACTGGATTCAGAAGCCCAGGGTTAATGCTTTGGAGACATGGATTCAGATCGTACCCAGGCAGCTGGTGGAATTAAAATTCAGTTACTTAATAAGAATCTGTAACTGTGAGATCAACTCAGTAATGATGTCAAAACCAGTGTTGATTGTTCTAAAAACCCATCTCATTCATTAGTGTCCTTTAGAGAAGGAAATCTGTCCTTGCCTGTTCTGGCCTACATGCGACTCCAAACCCACAGCAACATAGTTGACTCCTAACTAGTCTTGAGGGCAATTAGGAACAGGCAACAAATGCTGGCCTTGCTGATGATGCCCACCTCATGAAAGAATGGAAAAAAAACAAAAAGAATAAGAAAGAGTTCCCACCTGCACCTAGGTATTATATATGTTCAAGACTTTTTTGTCATTAGAATCATAGAATCCCTACAGTACAGAAGGAGGCCATTTGTCTCATTGAGGCTGTACTGAGCACAATCCCACCCAGGCCCTATTCCCAGAACCCTATAGATCAGACTAACCCCTCACACTAGGGTCAATTTAGTATGACCAATCAACCTAACCGGTACACCTTTGGACTGAGAGGAAACCGGAGCACCCGGAAGAAACCCATGCAGACATGGGGAGAAAGTGCAAACTCACACAGTGACCTGAGGCTGGAATTGAACCTGGGACCCCATGACTGTGAGGCAGCAGTGCTAACCACTGTGCCATAATAGGTAAGAATAAGTAAAACTTTTGAGTTCAAGATATGCCATGAGCTCTGTTGGGTTGAAATGTCATTAGTATTGCAATGCAATTACGTAAAAATTATAGGATGTAGGTTTTCGCTACATTTTCATGAGTTCTGATTCTTGTCCTGTGTCATCATCAGCTAAGACGTAGGGCAAAGCACAGGTATTCCTGCAAAAAATCAAAGATGATTCAGTGTGTATGTCTGTAATTTAGGTGTTGGGAGCTTTAACAGTATTTACACGACATGGAGTTATATATGCTATCCCATAGAGAGACCACTTCATGTTCTGATATTATCCATTCATTGCCATCTTGGGTCTTCCTTGTGCACATTTTCCAAGTGTATTGCCTTGCATTACCTCTCTCTTTTTCTAAACACCCCTCCTGATCGCATTGCTTGTACAAAATATGTGAGCTTCCTTGATACCATTGCCTCAAACAAGCTTCTCTTAATACGAGTTTTCTCAGATATCCACTTGTTTGTTGGTTTGGCCATCCATGAATCACACAATATCTGTCTGATATTCCTTTGATTTTAAATGATTTTATTTGAGCCTCATCACTCCTCTTGATGGTCCAGCTTCCGCAGCCATACAATTTACAGCTTTCAGAAGACCAATTTTTGTTTTAATTGAGAACCTTTGTCTACCCAATATTCTTTCAAGTGAGTTGACAATGCCACCACCCTTGTTACGCCCAAATTTCTTCGGCAGACTTTGCATCTTCCATGATGAGTGACCCAAGGAATTAACCTGTTCAAGCTGAACTCTATTAATCAGAATCTTGCAGGTCGTTCCACCCATCCCCATCACCTTTGTCTTGTTGACATTGATTAGGAGGCTGTATTCAACTTGGCCTTTATATTCCAACTCACTACCATTCTTGTAAAGGTCCACAATATTTGCACCATCATGCAGCAATTTTCTTTGCTTCTGTGTCATTCTTGTCAGAAGCTGACTGAATGCAATGCATTGGGTAAAACTTTTTTGTAATTACTCAAGCTTGAATCCACATTTTTTAATTTATTAGTGTGATTATGTTTATCCATATGCGCATAGAAAATACAGTAATTACTATATATTTTAAAAGCTTTACACTGACCTAGTTCAACAGACCAAACTCTGAATCACAGTTATCCAGTTACAACAGGTCAAAAAATTGAGTTTCTGGCGCTACCGAAATTGCATCTGCATGGTTGGAATGTGTTTCATGGGTTGAAACTAGGAACTGCTTGATACCAAAAACTTGTTTAGGTTGAAGTTTTTTTAAATGCTGATTTTATCATGCTTACAGACTATTAATAGCATGTGAATCAGTTTGCTACTGTTGTTGATGTTGGGTTAAAAAATGGTAATTAATGTTTTAATTATTAAAGTGTTCTTCACTTGTATGTATGTTAGGTATTTGGATTTCCAGTTGCCTAAATGGTCAACATTGTAGATGTAAAAATGTTATTTTAATATATCTTTGTGTGTGTTTTTCTTAACTGTCGTATTAGGACTAGCATTTAGCCAGTTATGCTGTTGCAAGAGGAATCCTGCACATACATGCCATTTTCATTTGGAAATGTACATTTTAGTGTTTTAGGAAATGAAATTGTTCAAGTCCCTAGATTTTTGAAAATATTGTTATGGGAGACTCAAGTTTTATTTTTGAAGATAGCAGAAGTGTTAAAGAAAAGTCATTTTTAATCTTTATATTTTGTTCCTTGTCATTTGTAAATTGATTTGCTACAAGCAAAGCACAAGCATATATATGTGCAAATCCAGTGGGTTAACAAATATATTAATATTTTTGTCATAGATTCCCTTAAGTAAGTTGATAGTGCATGGATGTTGTTCAAAGAATTCCTATTAATTCTTTCAGCATAGCCATGTAAGTGTGGGTCTTTTTTTTGTTGTTTTAGTTTAATACATTTCAGAAAAGCTTTTTGAAAACTACATTGATTGCATAGATTTTTAGAGCACCAGGTGAATGCAATCTGTATAAGCCTTGTTAGTTAGGAGACGTAGTAAGTTGTATGCGTGGGAATAGGAAGTTGCAAAGGGACTTAAGTAGAATAATTGAATGAACAAAACTGATGGGTGGAGAGGACACTTTGGGGAAGTATATGATCGTCCATTTTAGATACAGACAAAATGAATTGGCATATTTTCTGAATGCCAAGAGACTGAACCATGGAGAAACAAAATCGTTTGAATGTACATGCATGCAAATCACTAAATGTCACTGTAAAGGGGAGAAGAGCAAGGATAAATTGTATTGTATGAATTTCACACGTAACATTTGACACATTCTCCATCCATCCATCTCCTTGAGAAGACTGAGAAGACCTCCTCAAAACTTTGCCTTTTGTAACCTGCTCCGAGCAGGATTTTGACCTCAGACCAATGTCAGCACCCAAGCAATCTTTTTGTATCCCTTCCCCTTCCCCTTCCCCTTCCCCATACCAGATTTCAGCCTTAGCACCTGCACATACCTCCCATGTCCCAACCTCACCCACATCTGAACAAGACCTTCTACGTCTCCCCCACCACCCCCTCATCTCTCATGTGATAAAGCTTCCCCATCAAATGAGACAAGTTCACTTACCAATATTCCTCTTTCTTCCCATTCCCATCACTCCTCTCTTTTTAGCACCTCATCCACAGTCCACTTATGATCCTAGACCAAACCCCAAGTTTTGATAAGATCTGGCCAGGGACCAATAACATTTTGTAGACAAAATTTGAGATTCAAGACACTAAGAGCATCAGTCACAATATTTCACGGGTTTGAGAAAACAAAAGTAAACTATTATGCAAGGTCAGAAAGTTAAAACATTTTACAATATCTATCATATCCTCTTGAAAAATCAGGGTAAATCTGAGGTGCATGTGAATTAACAGGCAAACTGTGGACACTGTGCAATAAATGGTGACCAAGAATGAGCCCACAGATTTCTCAACAATCTTCTTGGGTATCAATAAACACTGTGTGGGTCAACCAATATCATTGGAATTTTGTCTCTCACATGAGGAATTCCAGTCTTCACTTTCAAAGATCTCACCTTGGAATTCTCTTCAAATGTTGCTCCAACTCTGACAGCCTCAACAAAAGCTCACCTTGCAGAATTTCGTTCTTATCTCTTGAGATTCCATTCCCCTGGAATCCTGAGTATGCATTCAAGCACAGGTTCATAGGCAGAACCTCAGTTCTTAGGCCATGCCAAGCAGAATACTACTCCGATGGGAGAAGGGGAAAAGGGAGAAAGGTGAGAGAGGTGGATGAAAAGTAGTACAGAGTCACCAATCTTCTGCTGCCTCCTTAGAATGCTGAAACTTCTTCTGAGCTCTCACCACTTGCACTCTGCTATCTGCAGCCCATTTCCCACATTGGGTTTGTTTCTCTGCTCTTTTTTAACTGGGACCTATCTCCATCCACTGCCTGTGACACTTACCTGCAATGGAGCTCCATTCCCAGTCACATGACTTGGGTTTTCACGCTTTTTAATGTGCATTTCCACTGACCTGTCCTTGTCCCAAAGAATTCACATTCCTGAATCTCACATGGATAGCACGGTGGCACACTGGTTAGCATTGCTACCCCTATGGACCCTTGTTTGATTCCTGCCTTGGGTGACTCTGTGGAGTTTGTGTGTACTCCCCATGTCTGTATGAGTTTCCTCCCACAGTCCAAAGGTTAGGTGGATTGTTTATGCTAAGTTGCCCCTTACTGTCCCAAGATGTGTGGGTTAGGGAGATTAGTGGGGCAATGCACAGGTTTATGTGGATATTGTGGGTATCCTGGATAAGATGCTCTGTCAGAGAGTTGGTGTAGACTTGATGTGCTGAATGGCCTCCTGCACTGTAAGCATTCTATGCAGCCCACTTCCAATCCATACATACTTGAAAGCCCTGAGACTTCATGACCTCTGTTCTCTGTTCTTAAGGTAAGCTGGATTTCATAACAATATCCCCATCGTCCTCTCTCACCTTTCTCCCTTTTCCCCTTCTCTCATCTGAGATTAATTATTCTCCCTTTGTCTAACCCTTTGTGGTCTGAATATAAACTATAATTTTGGGGTGTATTATCAACTCTGATAGCCACATTATGATTTAATGTTTTAAGTTTCCTTTGTGATTTTATTTTTGATTTGGGCTGTTCCCCCTCCTTTTGGGGAGCTGCCCTTTTTAATTTGTCCTTCAGTTAATTTGAGTTATTTTGTTTGTTTGGTATTCAAAAGAGATACCTAATAAATTATACATGAGATTGTTACAGTAGTTTTGGAGAGACAAGCATGATTACTGGTTGCTTTATTAGATCCATAAATTATATCTTG